>NC_139994.1:23245180-23974957 GCF_964263955.1 Coregonus lavaretus
GACCAAAGCATGGAGGCGCCTTGCTGAAGCACACATCAAAACAAAAACAGCGAGGAGAACATTTAACGCACCTCTTTAATTCCTCAAATCGTACGTCTGTATCCAAAAAGAGTCTGTATTCAAAAAGAGGCTACGGGGGAAAATGTTTGAAAGCAACCCCCGCCCAAAATACACAAACCACTACCACTCTTTGACTTCCCTAATCTTTACTGCCTAATACAGAGCGGAACTTAAAAACAAACAAGCGTGAATTCAAAGAGCATATTTTTTGGTTTCAACATGCATTCAACAGACTGACAAACGGCTTATGGGTTGGTTATGGGAGCAGTGCAGACTCCAGTATCTAAGACAGACTATCACTGTTTCCTCTCACAGGAAAAGTAGATTTGATTATTGTTGGGTAAATTAAAAATGGAAAGTAATGGAGAAAGTATGTTATTAACATGTTTTATTTTATTTGTATTGATTATTTATCCTATTAAATCCCACTGAGAAAGGAATCTGTTTTTCATATTTTGCCATATGCCCACTAGGAGAAAACCTGACTACCCTATACACGTACAGTAGTTAATATACTGTTCACAATGACCCTTTCAAGCCATAGACATTAGCATAGTCTAGCGCTATAATGACTCATAACTCATTAACAAAACCTCAGGCCTCACTCCCCTGTCATTGCATGAACTCTCACTAAGTCATACAGTACCTCTGAACAAACTGTAGGCTACACAGTATAAGCTATCATAAACACCCACAGTACCAGCCGTTGTAAATATTGTGTCTAGCTAAGAAACCATATTGGAAAATTGACAACGGTTCAACAAGTTAAAGTGACTTGCAGAGCGAGAAAGAGAGAGATGGTGGGGGAGAAGGAAAATACATAGAGAGGATAAAAAAAAGTGGGAGGGGGGAAGAAAAAGGCAAATACAGATGAAGAACGAGAGAAACAAAGGTTTAAAGTAGTGGAGAAGAAACAATTGAGTGAGAGAATGACAGCGAAAGAGAGAGAGAACCTAAATAAACAACAGGTGTAGACTAACAGTGAAATGAATACTTACGTGCCCTTCCCAACAATGCTGAGAGAAAGAAAATAGAGAAATAATAGAAAAGTAAAACACGTAATAATAAAAGTAATAATAAATACACAATGAATAATGATAACTTAGCTATATACATGGGGGACCAGTACTGAGTCGATGTGCAGGGTTACGAGGTAATTGAGGTATATACTGTATGTACAGTTGAAGTCGGAAGTTTACATACACCTTAGCCAAATACATTTAAACTCAGTTTTTCACAATTCCTGACATTTAATCTGTCACGATGTACTTGTGGATGTGGTGGTGAAGTCAGGCGCAGGACACAGCGGATAAGTCAAACAGCTTTACTTGACTGAATACACAATACAGAAAATAAATGGCCTCAAAACACAGGAGGCGAAAACCTAAGCGCAATGCGTAAAACACTAAAGCACAACATAAACCAACAGACAAACGACAGGCGGACAACAACACACAACTCAGGTGCACTAAACTAGACATTACCAAACGAACATCGAAACATCAAACGGTGGCAGCTAGTACTCCGGGGACGACGAACGCCGAAGCCTGCCCGAACAAGGAGGAGGAGCAGCCTCGGCGGTATTCGTGACATAATCCTAGTAAAAAGTGACTGTCTTAGGTCAGTTAGGATCACCAATTTATTTTAAGAATGTGAAATGTCAGAATAATAGTAGAGAGAATGATTTATTTCAGCTTTTATTTCTTTCACCACATTTCCAGTGGATCAGAAGTATACATACACTCAATTAGTATTTGGTAGCATTGCCTTTAAATTATTTAACTTGGGTCAAACGTTTCGGGTAGCCTTCCACAAGCTTCCCACAATAAGTTGGGTGAATCTTGGCCCATTCCTCCTGACAAAGCTGGTGTAACTGAGTCAAGTTTGTAGGCCTCCTTGCTCACACACGCTTTTTCAGTTCTGCCCACACATTTTCTATAGGATTGAGGTCTTTGTGATGGCCACTCCAATACCTTGACTTTGTTGTCCTTAAGCCATAACTTTGGAAGTATGCTTGGGGTCATTGTCCATTTGGAAGACCCATTTGCGACCAAGCTTTAACTTCCTGACTGATGTCTTGAGATGTTGCTTCAATATATCCACATCTATTTTGTGAAGTGCACCAGTCCCTCCTGCAGCAAAGCACCCCCACAGCATGATGCTGCCAACCCCGTGCTTCACGGTTGGGATGGTGTTCTTCGTCTTGCAAGAACCCCCTTTTTCCTCCAAACATAACAATGGTCATTATGTCCAAACAGTTCTATTTTTGTTTCATCAGACCAGAGGACATTTCTCCAAAAAGTACGATCTTTGTCCCCATGTGCAGTTGCAAACCATAGTCTGGCTTTTTTATGGTGGTTTTGGAGCAGTGGTTTCTTCCTTGCTGAGCGGCCTTTCAGGTTATGTTGATATAGGACTCGTTTTACTGTGGATATAGATACGTTTGTACCTGTTTCCTCCAGCATCTTCACAAGGTCCTTTACTGTTGTTCTGGGATTGATTTGCACTTTTCGCACCAAAGTACGTTCATCTCTAGGAGACAGAACGCGTCTCCTTCCTGAGCGGTATGACGGCTGCGTGGTCGCATAGTGTTTATACTTGCATACTATTGTTTGTACAGATGAACGTGGTACCTTCAGGCGTTTGGAAATTGCTCCCAAGGATGAACCAGACTTGTGGAGGTCTACAATTTTTTTCTGAGGTCTTGGCTGATTTCTTTTGATTTTCCCATGATGTCAAGCAAAGAGGAAGTGAGTTTGAAGGTAGGCCTTGAAATACATCCACAGGTACACCTCCAATTGACTCAAATTATGTCAATTAGCCTATCAGAAGCTTCTAAAGCCATGACATCATTTTCTGGAATTTTCCAAGCTGTTTAAAGGCACAGTCAACTTAGTGTATGTAAACTTCTGACACACTGGAATTGTGATACAGTGAATTATAAGTGAAATAATCTGTCTGTAAACAATTGTTGGAAAAATTACTTGTGTCATGCACAAAGTAGATGTCCTAACCGACTTGCCAAAACTATAGTTTGTTAACAAGAAATGTGTGGAGTGGTTGAAAAACTAGTTTTAATGTGTAAGTGTATGTAAACTTCTGACTTCAACTCTACATATAACTTAGAATAAAGTGACAGATAATAAACAGTAGCAGCAGCATATGTGATGAGACAAAAAAGTTAGTGCAAAAAGGGTCAATGCAGATAGTCTGGGTAGCTATTTGGTTAACTATTTAACTAACTATTTAGCAGTCTTATGGCTTGTGGGTAAAAGCTGTTCAGGGTCCAGTTGGTTCCAGACTAGGTGCATCTGTACTGCTTGCTGTGTGGTAGCAGAGAGAACAGTATTGGGTGGCTGGAGTCTTTGACAATTTTTAGGGCCTTCCTCTGACACTTCCTGGTATAGAGTCCTGGATGGCAGGAAGCTCAGCCCCAGTGATGTTATGGGCCATACGCACTACCCTCTTTAGCGTCTTGCGGTCGGATGCCAAGCTGTTGCCATACCAAACAGGGATGCAGCCAGTCAAGATGCTCTCAATTGTGCAGCTGTATAACTTTTTGAGGATCTGAGGGCCCATGCTGAATCTTTTCAGCCTCCTGAGGGGGAAGAGGCATTGTCCTGCCCTCTTCACAACTGTGTTGGTGTGTGTGGACCATGATAGATTCTTAGTGATGTGGACACCGAGGAACTTGATGCTCTCGACCAGGGGCGGCCTGTTCAATAGGGCGATATGGGCGACGCACTGCCAAACGGGAAAAGGAAGGGATTTTTTTTCTAATCAATTATATCACGGCAACAGTAGTTATCAGTGTTGTAATCTATACGTCTGATCTGCCACAGTGCCACACTGCCACTAAATGTCGAATCAGGCTAAAGTCGTGCTTCAAATGGCTCCCCCCCCTTTTGGGGCGATTTCAGTCAGGTTGAAAATCGCCCAGAAGTCTCTCATAGCCTCTAATGTAAAATCTATTTTTTTCAAATTTCAGAGCCTTCAATACAATCTCTATGGGTGTCTGAGGGCTTGCACTTACGCGCTTTCGTCATACGTAACGTAACGTAACCATGAACGTAACTGAGAAAAGAGCGGATTGTGTCTTTGAAAGAAGTTCCTTTTTGTCGGCGAACAAATGAAGATAAATTGGCAACGAAACAATTAGGACCTCCCAGACCAAATTTAATAATTCAACAGGTTTCTACTAAAGGCGGAAAGTCCTACACCCGAGGATTTTCCAAAAATTGGTACGAACGGAAAAATAACATTGCCACTCAACTTGATGAGGGATACAGGCTAGCTGTCCGCCGCCACAACGATGAGGTTAGTGTTGATAATCACAAGTTTACTGGAGAACTGAGACCAAGTAGAGACTTTGGACAGGGTGGATATGGTATAATAAAGGCAGTTTATTCAGAGGTAAAGATATCTGGAATCGCGTGCACGGACCCGTTCGTCAAACTCTTAGGGAGCTATAAATTAAGCCCCATTACTTACCATATCAGATAAGAGAAATTGCTGCAGCTACATATATTTTACATCCTGGCCCTACATAGTTCACTATTTGCATCACTTACCAAAATATTACATGTGGTCATATATGCTTGGAAAGTGGAGATGCCATAGAACGTCAAAAAAGTAAACATTGCTGGAGACACATTGCCGTTTTGGAGAAGACATCGCGTTTGCTAGCGAAGAGATTTGTTGTGGCAAATGAACTTGGGCTGGGAATTGCCAGGAACCTCACGATAAGATATATGCATCAGCATTGCGAGTCTCATGATTCTATACGTATTGCGATTCGATACTGTGATTTTATTGCGCACCATATGTCTGTTGCAGAGGGATCAGAAAGCCATGAGAACGAGTTTTGATCAGTCATGGAAATAAAAGTGCTGAAAACAAATTGGCTCCCAATGTGAAAAGATTGAGAACAAGCTATGAAGGAACAATAATGGTGTTTTGGTGCAGGTACAGCCAACTAGCGCTAAAATATTGCGATATTGTCAATACAGTATATCGTAAAGTATCACTATGTAACTCGATTTCTTTCACCCCAATCCCTCAAATTAACGGTAAATAACTGAATTGTTTGCCCCACATTTAGCTAAGATGATTAGCTAGCCAGCTAAAATGTTTTATTTAGTTAGCAGTCGCATCTACAATAGTTTACTGTCAATAACATGTCTCCAAAAATGACGTGGTGTCTCCAATTGTGTTGACATTTTACAATTGCGATGCGCATCCATGAGTATCCACTTTCTGTAGCTCAGCTGGTAGAGCATGGCGCTTGTAACGCCAAGGTAGTGGGTTCGATCCCCGGGACCACCCATACACAAAAATGTATGCACGCATGACTGTAAGTCGCTTTGGATAAAAGCGTCTGCTAAATGGCATATTATTATTATTATCTGAAGAGAGCCCCGAAACATTGTGTGCAGACATTTTATGCAATAAATGAAGTAGGTTGAATCTAGTAGTTCTGATCTTCTGATTGGTCCTGATGAGTTGGGCGAGGTCCCCTCCAGGCTACTGTCACTGTTGCATTGGCTCTGAGTCGGGTTCTCTGTCTTCAAATGTTCAGCCTAAGAGAGGGGATTTTTGTGTGTGTGTGTGTGTGTGTGTGTTTAACAGTGATGATGTGTGTGTGTGTGTGTGTGTGTGTGTGTTTAACAGTGATGATGTGTGTGTGTGTGTGTGTGTTTGTGTGTGTGTGTGTGTGTGTCCTCAGAGCAAGAACTCGTGAGTTGGAAGAACTGAGAGGCCTATGGCGTGGGTGTTGTCCTTGGCCACCTGCTGACAAGGCTGACAAGATAGGACCCTTTTGTCCATTGTTATTGGATAGGAACAGAACTTATAACCAGCTCCTGACCTAAATAGATCTTAGCACAACATTTTACTCAACATATCATATTCCATATTCACTATAACAAATATATTTACTACGACATTAGCAAGAACCGCCACATCCTCAGCCGGCTAATCCAGTGTGTGAAGTTTTGCGGAGTGTTTGAGTTAGCTTTGCGAGGCAAAGATGAAACTGAGGGCTCCACCAACCCTGGTAAGCCAACACTTTTGAGATCAGTCAATAAATGCTTCTGGTATTGACTTATATGCTGCCCCTGTCTTCATGTTGTTGCTGGACATATCTTTTTTAAAATGTGTGTAGGTCACCTAAATCATCAGAAAAATTGCCCCCCCTGAGAATTTTTTCAGGAGCCGCCACTGCTCTCGACCCGCTCCTGTACAGCCTCGTCGTGAATGGGGGCGTGCTCGTCCCTCCGTTTCCTGTAGTCCACGATCAGCTCCTTTGTGTTGTTGACATTGAGGGAGAAGTTATTGTCCTGGCACCACACTGCCAGGTCTCTGACCTCCTCCCTATAGGCTATCTCATCGGCGTCGGTGATCAGGCCTATCACCGTCGTGTCGTTGGCGAACTTAATGATGGTGTTGGAGTCGTGTGCGGCCACGCAGTCATGGGTGAACAGGGAGTACAGGAAGGGACTAAGCATCCGCCCCTGATGGGCCCCGGTGCTTGAGGGTCAGCGTGGCGGATGTGTTGTTGCCTACCGTCACCACCTGGGGGCGGCCTGTCAGGAAGTCCAGATTCCAGTTGCAGAGAACAATCACAGAGTCAAAGAGAACCGCTGCAGTAGTTTGTTCCCGACGCCGTTTCTTATTTGTTTGCGTGAGTAAACACGCTTTTGTGATGACATTTTGATGGCGCCTTCTAAACTGTCTTGTAAATCGTCTCCCCTTCTCTTAGCTCTCCATCTATATGTAGCACCTGGGGTAGACGCTGGGAAACAGCCTTGTGCATCGGGCTGTCAAAGATGACAGACCTCTTTTCCCTCCCACCATCTCTCCCTCCATCCCCCCCCATCAGTACCGGGGGAAGACTGTTTGACTGTTTTCCCTTCACTCAAAAAAACATATGCACTCACTAACTGTAAGTCGCTCTGGATAAGAGTGTCTGCTAAATGACTAAAATGTAAATGTAATATGCACAGGGTAATTTGATTGATGATGCAGGGGGATAAAGATGGTGCAAAGTTTGGATGGCGCGTTTGGTGGACAGATGATGCTGGCGATTTGTTTGGTCATCTTTCACAATGCTACTATATGTAATATGTTGGGTGACGTTGCGTGTGTGTGTGTGTATGTGTTTGCGATGTGTGTGTGTGTGTGTGTATGAGTTTGCGATGTGTGTGTGCTTGTGTGTGTGCGTGCGTGCGTGCTTGCTTGTGTGTGTGCGATGTCTGTGTGTGTGTATGTGTCTGTGTGTTTGTCTGTCTGTCTCTCTGTTTGTCATGTTTGTGTTTGTGCGGGCGCATGTGTGTCTGTGCGTGTTTGAGAAGTGTGTGTGTGAGAGAGAGAGAGAGAGAGAGAGAGAGAGAGAGAGAGAGAGAGAGAGAGAGAGAGAGAGAGAGAGAGAGAGAGAGAGAGAGAGAGAGAGAGAGAGAGAGAGAGAGAGAGAGAGAGAGAGAGAGGAAAGGAGGGGGGGACTAAGTGCCGGCACAGACGGAGCGATAGGCGGGGATGGCTGTTCCATCTGGGGACCCATGACAAGGAGATGGCATTTCAACTGTGACAGATTTGGCAGGGCGGGCCCATATTGGCATCTGCCACTTACTCGCTCACAGTCGAGCATCTTTCATAACAACTCTCTGTGTGCCTAGGAGGTAAAATTGTACAGTCGTGGTCAAAGGTTTTGAGAATGACACAAATTTAAATTTTCACAAAATCTGCTGCCTCAGTTTTTATGATGGCAATTTGCATATACTCCAGAATGTTATGAAGAGTGATCAGATGAATTGCAATTATTTGCGAAGTCCCTCTTTGCCATGAAAATGAACTTCATCCCCAAAAAACACTGCATTTCAGCCCTGCCACAAAGGACCAGCTGACATCGTGTCAGTGATTCTCTCGTTAACACAGGTGAGAGTGTTGATGAGGACAATGCTGGAGATCACTCTGTCATGCTGATTGAGTTAGAATAACAGACTGGAAGCTTTAAAAGGAGGGTGGTGCTTGAAATCATTGTTCTTCCTCTGTTAACCATGGTTACCTGCAAGGAAACATGTGCCGCCATCATTGCTTTGCACAAAAGGGGCTTCACAGGCAAGGATATTGCTGCTAGTAAGATTGCACCTAAATCAACCATTATCGGATCGTCAAGAACTACAAGGAGAGAGGTTCAATTGTTGTGAAGAAGGCTTCAGGGCGACAAAGAAAGTCCAGCAAGCGCTAGGACCATCTCCTAAAGTTGATTCAGCTGCGGGATCGTGGCACCACCACTACAGCAGGCAGGTGTGAGTGCATCTGCACGCACAGTGAGGCGAAGACTTTTGGAGGATGGCCTGGTGTCAAGAAGGGCAGCGAGGAAGCCACTTCTCTCCAGGAAAAACATCAGGGACAGACTGATATTCTGCAAAAGGCACAGGGATTGGCCTGCTGAGGACTGGGGTAAAGTCATTTTCTCTGATGAATCCCCTTTCCGATTGTTTGGGGCATCCGGAAAAAAGCTTGTCCGGAGAAGACAAGGTGAGCGCTACCATCAGTCCTGTGTCATGCCAACAGTAAAGCATCCTGAGACCATTCATGTGTGGGGTTGCTTCTCAGCCAAGGGAGTGGGCTCACTCACAATTTTGCCTAAGAACACAGCCATGAATAAAGAATGGTACCAACACATCCTCCGAGAGCAATTCTCCCAACCATCCAAGAACAGTTTGGTGACGAACAATGCCTTTTCTAGCGTGATGGAGCACCTTGCCTTAAGGTAAAAGTGATAACTAAGTGGCTCGGGGAACAAAACATCGAAATTATGGGTCAATGGCCAGGAAACTCCCCAGACCTAAATTCCATTGAGAACTTGTGGTCAATCCTCAAGAGGCGGGTGGACAAACAAAAACCAACAAATTCTGACAAACTCCAAGCATTGATTATGCAAGAATGGGCTGCCATCAGTCAGGATGTGGCCCAGAAGTTAATTGACAGCATGCCAGGGCGGATTGCAGAGGTCTTGAAAAAGAAGGGTCAACACTGCAAATATTGACTCTTTGCATAAACTTAATGTAATTGTCAATAAAAGCCTTTGACACTTATGGAATGCTTGTAGTTATACTTCAGTATACCATAGTAACATCTGACAAAAATATCTAAAAACACTGAAGCAGCAAACTTTGTGAAGACCAATACTTGTGTCATTCTCAAAACTTTTGACCACGACTGTACAGCTTTAAATCCATTTTGTGTCTTAAACATACTGACGTCCATACTCATGTCCATGGAAGTTGTAGAAGCTTTTAGGTTTAGGCTTAGCCACCCTCAATCAGGCATGTGCACAGATAGGGCCCTAGGGGTGCTCGAGCACCTTCCCTATGAGAAAAGTGTGCATGCAGATTGGTTACATATTTTCTTCCCTTTTCTTTCTTGTAACTGTAAATGTAATTAATTGCCCATCAAACTAGGTAGGCTAATCTCACAAGCGCTTGAATCTTTGAAAATTCCTCCTCCCCTGCCCCTCTGCCACCACAAGAGCACGCGCTGCTGCACTCGTCCTGGCTTTAGGATAGACTACAGGCGCCGGACGGTGAGTTTTGTCGTCTCTCAGAGCAGGGGAGAATTTGACAGTTTTTTTGTAAAAGGCAGCATAGCTAAACCGCTAGCTAACAATATACTGATTTAAATCATATACTAGCTACATTCGCTATGATCAGCTGATTACCCACGGTCCCTCTTTTCCCCACCTGATGTGGGCAGTAGTAGCCTGGGTGAGAGTGTTTTTGTAAAACATAAAGGCATTCATGGGGGGGGGGAGTGTCATGTGGATTTATCTCAATACATTAAGTCATTTGATCAATATCATGTATTTTTCATCTCATAAATGTATTATTGTACTTGTTGTATTTGTTGTATTTGTTGTAGCATCTGTGAGTGTGAGTCCTACTCCAATCATAGCGTTGAGTGTACCAAACATTACGAACACCTGCATAAATATTGAGTTTCACCCCCTTTTGCCCTCAGAACAGCTTCAATTCGTCGGGGCATGGACTCTGCAAGGTGTCGAAAGTGTTCCACAGGGATGCTGGCCCATGTTGACGCCAATGCTTCCCACAGTTCTATCAAGTTGATTGGATGTCCTTTCGCTGGTGGACCATTCTTGATACACAAGGGAAACTGTTGAGCGTTAAAAAAACAGTGGTGTAAAATACTTAAGTAAAAATACTTTAAAGTACTATTTAAGTAGTTTTTTGGGGTATCTGTACTTTACTTTACTATTTATATTTTTGCCAACTTTTATTTTTACTTCACAACATTCCTAAAGGAAATCATGTACTTTTTACTCCATACATTTCCCTGACACCCAAAAGTACTCGTTACATTTTGACACGAAAATGGTCCAATTCGCACACTTATCAAGAGAACGTCCCTGGCCATCCCTACTGGCTCTGATCTGGCGGACTGTTGGAGTGTTACTACTAAGCTATATGGAACTGTTTTAAGAAGGTCATACCAAGGAACATTTAGCTATTTGATTTAGAATTTTAAGACCCCTTGAAGTATAAAAAATATGTATAAAAATGATTTGATGAAGAAAAATAATGTGGCCTTACTGCTATTAGCCCATAGAAACGCATTGAGTAACAGATTCACTACATGGAACAACAGACAGTCCCCCCAAAAAAAAATCTAAAGGAAATGTGTTCTGAAGTGTCTGTCCTATATAGGGGAGCAGCAGGTAGCTTAGTGGTTAAGAGCGTTGTGCCAGTAACCGAGAGGTCGCTGGTTCTAATCTCCAAGCTGACTAGGTGACAAATCTGCCGATGTGCCCTTGAGCAAGGCACTTAACCCTAATTGCTCCTGTAAGTCACTCTGGATAAGAGTGTCTGCTAAATGACCTATTTATTATATCTGAAAGATCAGGAATTTTTTGGGATTTTTTTTGTACAGTGTGTACAGTGAGGGAAAAAAGTATTTGATCCCCTGCTGATTTTGTACGTTTGCCCACTGACAAAGAAATGATCAGTCTATAATTTTAATGGTAGGTTTATTTGAACAGTGAGAGACAGAATAACAACAAAAAATCTAGAAAAACGCATGTAAAAAAATTTATTCATTGATTTGCATTTTAATGAGGGAAATTAGTATTTGACCCCCTCTCAATCAGAAAGATTTCTGGCTCCCAGGTGTCTTTTATACATTTAACGAGCTGAGATTAGGAGCACACTCTTAAAGGGAGTGCTCCTAATCTCAGCTTGTTACCTGTATAAAAGACACCTGTCCACAGAAGCAATCAATCAATCAGATTCCAAACTCTCCACCATGGCCAAGACCAAAGAGCTCTCCAAGGATGTCAGGGACAAGATTGTAGACCTACACAAGGCTGGAATGGGCTACAAGACCATCGCCAAGCAGCTTGGTGAGAAGGTGACAACAGTTGGTGCGATTCTTCGCAAATGGAAGAAACACAAAAGAACTGTCAATCTCCCTCGGCCTGGGGCTCCATGCAAGATCTCACCTTGTGGAGTTGCAATGATCATGAGAACGGTGAGGAATCAGCCCAGAACTACACGGGAGGATCTTGTCAATGATCTCAAGGCAGCTGGGACCATAGTCACCAAGAAATCAATTGGTAACACACTACGCCGTGAAGGACTGAAATCCTGCAGCGCCCGCAAGGTCCCCCTGCTCAAGAAAGCACATATGGAGGCCCGTCTGAAGTTTGCCAATGAACATCTGAATGATTCAGAGGAGAACTGGGTGAAAGTGTTGTGGTCAGATGAGACCAAAATGGAGCTCTTTGGCATCAACTTAACTCACCTTGTTTGGAGGAGGAGGAATGCTGACTATGACCCCAAGAACACCATCCCCACCGTCAAACATGGAGGTGGAAACATTATGCTTTGGGGGTGTTTTTCTGCTACGGGACAGGACAACTTCATCGCATCAAAGGGACGATGGACGGGGCCATGTACCGTCAAATCTTGGGTGAGAACCTCCTTCCCTCAGCCAGGGCATTGAAAATGGGTCGTGGATGGGTATTTCAGCATGACAATTACCCAAAACACACGGCCAAGGCAACAAAGGAGTGGCTCAAGAAGAGGCACATTAAGGTCCTGGAGTGGCCTAGCCAGTCCCCAGACCTTAATCCCATAGAAAATCTGCGGAGGGAGCTGAAGGTTCGAGTTGCCATACGTCAGCCTCGAAACCTTAATGACTTGGAGAAGATCTGCAAAGAGGAGTGGGACAAAATCCCTCCTGAGATGTGTGCAAACCTGGTGGCCAACTACAAGAAACGTCTGACCTCTGTGATTGCCAACAAGGGTTTTGCCACCAAGTACTAAGTCATGTTTTGCAGAGGGGTCAAATACTTATTTCCCTCATTAAAATGCAAATCAATTTATAACATTTTTGACATGCGTTTTTCTGGATTTTTTTGTTGTTATTCTGTCTCACACTGTTCAAATAAACCTACCATTAAAATTATAGACTGATCATGTTTTTGTCAGTGGGCAAACGTACAAAATCAGCAGGGGATCAAATACTTTTTTCCCTCACTGTACTTAACCTCTTATTTTTGCCACTAAACTGTATCCATATATACTTCCATTCATTTTTTCAAATGGTACTAGGGGACCTTCAGACGAGTCTTGTGAGGCCTGTGGGCTTCCTAGAGCAAAACAATCGACATGTACGTGTTCGTGAGATTCCACCTTTCCACAGTGGGGTCATATTAGTGTTTAGCCCAAACTGATCAGACGCTACAGACAGAAGTTGGCAGATCAGGTGTATCGACTTCAGACGAGTCCCAAGACGCTTGGTGGGGGTCATAGAGCAAAACACCATTGTGTTCATGAGAGTCTCATCTTTCCATAGAGAGGTCATAATCGTTTGTAGGCCAAAATGTTCGGTCTAACAAACACCACTCAAGCTCTGTCATACGTGGATGTGGTGGATTGAGATGCATCCAATGCAAAAATTCGGATAGAGTGCATTCGGAAAGTATTAATACCCCTTGAGTTTTTCCACATTTTGTTACGTTACAGCCTTATTCTAAAATGGATTAAATTGTTTTTTTTCCTCATCAATCTACACACACCTTTTTTGTGTGCAAATATATAAAAATGCAAAAAACTTAAATGCCACATTTACATAAGTGTTCAGACCCTTTAGTCAGTACTTTGTTGAAGCACCTTTGGCAGCGATTACAGCCTCGATTCTTCTTGGGTATGACGCTACAAGCTTGGGACACCTGTATTTGGGGAGTTTCTCCCATTCTTCGCTGCAGATCCTCTCAAGCTGTCAGGTTGGATGGGGAGCGTCACTGCAGAGCTATTTTCAGGTCTCTCCAGAGATGTTCAATCGGGTTCAAGTCTTGGCTCTGGCTGGGCCACTCAAGGACATTCATAGACTTATCCCGAAGCCACTCCTGCATTTTCTTGGCTGTGTGCTTAGGGTCGTTGTCGTGTTGGAAGGTGAACCTTCGTCCCTGTCTGAGGTCATGAGTGCTCTGGAGCAGGTTTTTATCAAGGATCTCTCTGTACTTTGCTCCGTTCATCTTTGCCTCGATCCTGACTAGTCTCCCAGTCCATGCCACTGAAAAACATCCCCTCAGCACGATGCTGCCACCACCATGCTTCACGGTAGGGATGGTGCCAGGTTTCCTCCAGATGTGACACTTGGCATTCAGGCCAAAGAGTTCAATCTGTGTTTCATCAGACCAGATAATCTTGTTTCTCATGGTCTGAGATTCTTAGGTGCATTTTGGCAAACTCCAAGCGGGCTGTCATGTGCCTTTTACTGAGGAGTGGCTTACATCTGGCCACTCTACCATAAAGGCCTGATTGGTGGAGTGCTGCAGAGATGGTTGTCCTTCTGGAAAGTTATCCCATCTCCACAGAGGAACTGTAGAGCTCTGTCAGAGTGACCATCGGGTTCTTGGTCACCTCCCTGACCAAGGCCCTTCTCCCCAGATTGCTCAGTTTGGCCGGGCGGCCAAACTTCTTCCATTTAAGAATGATAAAGGCCACTCTATTCTTGAGGACCGTCAATGATGCTGAATATTTTTGGTACCTTTCCCCAGAGCTGTACCTTGACACAATCCTGTCTCAGAGGTCTACGGACAATTCCTTCAACGTCATGGCTTGGTTTTTGCTCTGACATGCACTGTCGACTGTGGGACCTTATATAGACAGGTGTGTGCCTTTCCAAATCATGTTCAGTCAATTGAATTTACCACAGGTGGACTCCAATCAAGTTGTAGAAACATCTCAAGGATGATCAATGGAAACAGGATGCACCTGAGCTCAATTTCGAGTCTCATAACGAAGGGTCTGAATGCTTATGTAAATAAGGTATATCTGTTTTTTATTCTTATACATTTACAAACATTTCTAAAAACCTGTTTTCGCTTTGTCATTATGGGGTATTGTGTGTAGATTGCTGCCGAAAAAAATTAAAGTAATACATTTTAGAATAAGGCTGTAACATAACAAAATATCGAAAAAGTCAAGGGGTCTGAATACTTTCCCGAAGGACGTGTATCTCTAGCTTAATCACTTTGTGGTGATGTTTGTATTATGCAAATTAGATTCCAGCGAGGGCATGGACATCGACCTTAGGGGTTAACAAGTGACATCAATAAGGGATCATAGCTTTCACTTGGATTCACCTGGTCAGTCTATGTCAAGAGCAGGTGTTCTTAATGTTTTGTACACTCAGTGTATAGTGGGCTGGACGACCCCTTACACCCTGCAATGGTAAAGACCTCCACAATTTAAAATGAGCAGGTGGGATGTACCATTTTGGACGTCTATTCCAAGTTGGTTCAACGTAATTTCATTGAAATTACGTGGAAACAATGTTGATTCAACCAGTGTGTGCCCAGTGGGTAGAGGCTGGGCACCTGCTTATCTAAAAAGGCCAGAAAGTTTGAATTTGTCAGTCTTTATGAGGATCTGTGAAGGAACACTAACGTTCTAATCACTGACACCAACATCAGTGCAATACGCCTTTTAACCCAAGGCCAGAGGAAAGCAAAAACAGAGAGGTGTTGAGGGAGTGTGCCATACTGTCAGCCAACTCTATTCTGGGAATGGACATGGCAGAGAGCACGGTACAAGACGGCCTTGTAAACAGGCACAACAAGGGGAGGCGTGTGTGTGTTTCTCCCCTCTATCTCTCTCTCTCTCTTTCTTCCTCTTCCTTCACCCTTCCCTCCCTCTCTTTAAATCCGCCTTTTCCCTGATGAATGGCGGCTAGGGCCCGTCCGTAAAAGGAGGGCCCAGAAATCCTATTCATTTGCATACTGTAATTATTCTTTGAATCAGCCTACATGTATTGCTGCCAGCGAAAATCTACTGTCAGCATCGCCCAATAGATCACTGTTGAAAAGCCGCTCCACTGAAGGACAGAGGGTCTGTGAGGAGATATGGGATGGGCTCCACCCCACCAACTAGCAGGCCAACACACACATACACACACACACACACACACACACACACACACACACACACACCATGCTTGTGCTCACAAACATATACACACACATATTAATACACTTTTGCGCAGACAAACACATACACATACACCATGCACATGCCACGTGCACACACACACACACCATACACACACTCATAAACACACACTCAGATGAACACACTTCTTCGCAGACACACACACAGCTATGAGATGTACTGATCCTAGATCTGTGTAATGGGGTATTAGGACATGGACCATGTTACTTTACATGGTGTACTGAGCCTAGATCAGTGCCCCTTGGGTTGGGAATAGCTTGATACCACTTTGAAGAGCAAGTTGCTATTGTTTTTCTCACTATGGCCGCGCTTTTGGCCTGAAATCTGACCAAGTGGGAAAAAGGGCATTAAAAGCTGTCAACTTAGCTAAAGATCACGTTTGATTTTTAACAGCCAAACACATGTCTTCTGGCACTGCACACACACACACACACACACATGCACACACACACACACACACACGCACACACACACACACACACACACACACACACACATACACACAGTACCCTCGCCCCCTCCCCTGTCTTATTCCACTTGGCTGGGTTCGTTATGGAATCCACTGATCTAGGCTCAATTCAGTTCATAGCTGTGTTCCGCTCTAAAAAGCCCAATTCTGATCTTAGTTCAGATCAGTTAACTTGAGTTGAGTAACACTAGCTATGTACAATATGGTCTGTGTTCTAATACCCAATTTAAATATATGGCATCCATATAAGGACATCGTCAGTTGTCAGATTAGCAAAACCATGTCTGAATGGCTGTGTCCCATTCATCTTATTAGGTAGCTTCCTTTCCTCATCTCCTTCCTCTTCTTTTCTTCAGGAGCTCTGACAGGTCAAATAACATTGGCTTACTCTTTCAGGTCTGTAGGCATATAAAGAGATGAGGAAACTGAAATACTTAAGATTATTGGGGCGGTTCTTTTTAATAAACTGTCAGTGCCAACATCTGATGCTCAGTTGTGTTCAGCAGGGCCATCTGTTCCCTGAGCTCACCTTTCCCAGCTACCACACGTTCTGAGAACCATATGTTTCTTAAAGCTTGGCGAGAGCGTGGTTGTCCTATGGTTATTTTGCATAAAACCTTCCCAAAACGTTTCCTACAGGTTTTCTTGTGGTTCTATTTAAAGTAATGTTTTCAAATTGTTCAGAGAACGTTAAGAAACAACATTCTTCTGTGGGAATTTCAATACTTGAGCATAACGTTTTCTACAGGTTTCCTCATGGTTCTATTTAAAGTAATGTTCTCAGAACGTTCAGCGAACGTTAAGAACAACGTTCTTCTGTGGGTATTTCAGTACTTCGGCATAACATTTTCTGCAGGTTTCCTCAAGGCTCTATTGAAAGTCATGTTCTCAGAACATTAAGAAAACTTTACATAAAAACCACAAGAAAACATTAGTAAAGTTCTAAGAACATTCTAAGAATGTTATTTAAAAACATATACATTCCATTCTCAGCATCAACAAAATTCTCTCTATCCTCTATCTTGTTAAGTGTGTTTAGGTGTGTCGGCCGCGCCCACTAATTGGCCACACCTGATCTTAATGAGTGCTTTTTTCCTTTGAAATATTGTCTGTTTGAATAGACAAAAATTAAAAGCTTTGTATGAGTAAAAACAACATGGCATTTTAGCTCCATCATGGTGGTGCAGTGGACTAATTCCATGATAGAGAGCAAAATATCATAGGTTTGAATCTCACTGATGCCATGCCACAAGAAAAAATTTATGTGTTTGCATTATCAATGCCTGAGCAAATTAATTTCCATGTGTCCTATCTGTGCTTGGATTTCAAAACAGTTAACCTAAGCTAGGAGTGTTATTAAAGGTCTTATTGAAACATGTTCTCAGTACGTTATTTAATTACCTTCAAATAACCTATCATTTCCATTCTCTGAATGTTATTAAAACCTCCCAGGAAAACTTTCAGGGAACCATATAATTATTTTTTTTAACTTCTGTTCAGAACGTTTAAAAAACGTTCAATTTTAACAGTCAGGAAACGTATGGTTTCGGTCCCAGAACTAATGGGAAACCAAAAACGTACATTCCCACAACATCCAAGGAACCAAATGTGCTAGCTGGGTTGGCATGCTACTGTTGGCATGCTACTCCATTCTGCATATTATTATATAGGACAATGTGTGTATTTACCTTTTATTATGTGTGCTGTACAATATCATGAGGCATGATTATGAATGACAAATACGTAATATTGGTACTTCCATTTCCATAGTCCTGCAACCTATACTGAATGTGATTCTGTGTAATTTCTGCAGCATTTGTATTAATTTTCATAAATGTTTTATGTAGTATAGTATATCGGTATTAACAGAATGCTTTATATCCGGTATAAACAGAAATGTATAACAAAACAAAAAAAGGTTTTATACCTTTCTGTTTTCAGATCCAAGGCTACAAGAACAGGTCCATAAACTGCATCTCGTCTGCTTTGACCGGACTGCTAATGTTGATGACTCTAATTCACATTTGTGCATATGGGATTGCAGATGCTTGTTTATTTTCCCTGCACACGTCTCTCTCCCAGGTCTCCAGTGTTGTCATCTCTACAGCGGATAAGATTGCCTAGTGTTACCCTGCCTCTCAATCTCCTCTGTGTGTTCTAGAATGTCCCCTTTCCCTGCCAACACACACACACACACACACACACACACACACACACACAAAGGAAAGAGGGGAGCAGCTCTTGGCCTACATAGAAATCCCTGTGGGAAAAGGGGGAGAATCTCTGAGCCTCTTTGAGTAGCTGTTTTGTCATGTTTTATATCATTCAACTAATAAAACCCAAGTCCTTTACTAAAGACTCCGGCTCCCAGAAGACCCCTATTCTAAATGTACTGCAAACACAATTGTTTGTCTTCAAAATACGTTCCTCCTTTTTATCCCCCCCCCCCTCCTCCTCTTCCCCAATCTACAGTCCCATGTCTGTGCTGCAGTTGTTTTCTTGGTAAACACACTAGTGAAATGTATTTGTTCATGGCTATAGGAAGAAAAAAATATCAAACTGCTACTGAGTCCATTTTTGTTCCTTGTCATCAGTTTCCAAGTGAGCCTTGCCTTTAGTGGAGATATCTAGAATAGGATTTTACTTTGATACGAATGTGTGGACAGCTTATTTGTTCACTTTCTGAATGCAATGTCATGTTTTGCTCTGAATTTCAATGTTTGAAATATTTTACATACAGAACACAGGGTGAACCAGATACATCTCAAAGGGTGATTTGCAGAATGTAGCGAGTAGGCCCCTAGATAGTGTATTTTATGTTAGAGAAACGAGGACATTTCTTAGTGAGATGGATATGTAGGAATGAGAATTGGATGTTCATCATTCATTAGTAATGCCTGACCTGTGTCTAAAATTCCTGTCTGTCACGTGAACTGATTGAGATGGTGGTTGCTTCTTGAGAAGAAACACTAGTCTCTGTCTAGTCTTGACATTTCTTACAGTAGCAAAACATTTTAATGAACACTTAAGTCAAGCCTTTTATATTTTACATTTATAGTACTATCTCAATTAAGAAAACTAAATCAAGCTACTTTTTATGTTCTGTCTCTGACTCTGCTGGTGATCCTTCAAAAAATTGGAAAAAAGTAAAGCGTACAAATTCCTCTTCTTCCCTGCCTAAGAAAGTTTTGTCTGACTCTGGCATCATAACTGAGAAGAATGGGATAAGTGACGCTTTTATTCATAATTTTTTCTCGGCAGGCTTTTTACAAGCTTGGCACACCTGTATTTGGGGAGTTTCTTTCATTATTCTGTGCAGATCCTCTCAAGCTCTGTCAGGTTGGATGGGGAGCGTCACTGCACAGCTATTTTCAGGTCTCTCCAGAGATTTCGATCGGGTTAAAGTCCGGGCTCTGGCTGGACCATTCAAGGACATTCAGAGACTTGTTCCGAAGCCACTCCTGCGTTGTCTTGGCTGTGTGCTTAGGGTCATTGTCCTGTTGGAAGGTGAACCTTCACCCCAGTCTGAGGTCCTGAGTGCTCTGGAGCAGGTTTTCATCAAAGATCTCTCTGTACTTTGCTCTCTTCATCTTTTCCTCGATCCTGACTAGTCTCCCAGTCCCTTCCACTGAAAAACATCCTCACAGCACGATGCTGCCACCGCCATGCTTCACCGTAGGGATGGTGCCAGGTTTCCTCCAGACGTGACGCTTGGCATTCAGGCAAAATTGTTCAATTTTGGTTTCATCAGACCAGAGAATCTTGTTTCTCATGGTCTGAGAGTCCTTTAGGTTCCTTTTGGCAAACTCCAAGCGGGCTGTCATGTGCCATCTGGCCACTCTACCATAAAGGCCTGATTGGTGGAGTGCTGCAGCGATGGTTGTCCTTCTGGAAAGTTCTCCCATCCCAACAGAGGAACTCTGGAGCTCTGTCAGAGTGACCATCGGGTTCTTGGTCATCTCCCTGACCAAGGCCCTTCTCCCCTGATTGCTCAGTTTGGCCTGGCGGCCAGCTCTAGGAAGAGTCTTGGTGGTTCCAAACATCTTCCATTTAAGAATGATGGAGGCCACTGTGTTCTTGGGGACCTTCAATGCTGCAGACATGCATCGTCAACTGTGGGACCTTATATAGACAGGTGTGTGCCTTTCCAAATTTTTACATTTTAGTCATTTTAGCAGATGCTCTTATCCAGAGCGACTTACAGTTAGTGAGTGCATACATTATTATTATTTTTTTATATATATATTTTTTCATACCCCCCGTGGGAATCGAACACACAACCCTGGCGATGCAAACGCCATGCTCTACCAACTGAGCTACATCCCTGCCGGCCATTCCCTCTCCTACCCTGGACGACGCTGGGCCAATTGCGCGCCGCCCCATGGGTCTCCCGGTCGCGACAGAGCCTGGATTCGATCCAGGATCTCTAGTGGCACAGCTTGCACTGCGATGCAGTGCCTTAGACCACTGCGTTACTCGGGAGGCAAATCATGTCCAATCAATTGAATTTACCACAGCTGGACTCCAATCAAGTTATAGAAACATCTCAAGGATGATCAGTGGAAACAGGATGCACCTGAGCACAATTTCAAATCTCATAGCAAAGGGTCTGAATACTTACAGTGGGGAGAACAAGTATTTGATACACTGCCGATTTTGCAGGTTTTCCTACTTACAAAGCATGTAGAGGTCTGTAATTATTATCATAGGTACACTACAACTGTGAGAGATGGAATCTAAAACAAAAATTCAGAAAATCACATTGTATGATTTTTAAGTAATTTGATACATCAGAAAAGCAAAACTTAATATTTGGTACAGAAACCTTTGTTTGCAATTACAGAGATCATATGTTTCCTGTAGGTCTTGACCAGGTTTGCACACACTGCAGCAGGGATTGTGTACCACTCCTCCATACAGACCTTCTCCAGATCCTTCAGGTTTCAGGGCTGTCGCTGGGCAATACGGACATTCAGCTCCCTCCAAAGATTTTCTATTGGGTTCAGGTCTGGAGACTGGCTAGGCCACTCCAGGACCTTGAGATGCTTCTTACGGAGCCACTCCTTAGTTGCCCTGGCTGTGTGTTTCGGGTCGTTGTCATGCTGGAAGACCCAGCCACGACCCATCTTCAATGCTCTTACTGAGGGAAGGAGGTTGTTGGCCAAGATCTCGCGATACATGGCCCCATCCATCCTCCCCTCAATACGGTGCAGTTGTCCTGTCCCCTTTGCAGAAAAGCATCCCCAAAGAATGATGTTTCCACCTCCATGCTTCACGGTTGGGATGGTGTTCTTGGGGTTGTACTCATCCTTCTTCTTCCTCCAAACACGGTGAGTGGAGTTTAGACCAAAAAGCTATATTTTTGTCTCATCAGCCCACATGACCTTCTCCCATTCCTCCTCTGGATCATCCAAATGGTCATTGGCAAACTTCAGATGGGCCTGGACATGCGCTTGCTTGAGCAGGGGGACCTTGCGTGCGCTGCAGGATTTTAATCCATGACGGCGTAGTGTGTTACTAATGGTTTTCTTTGAGACTGTGGTCCCAGCTCTCTTCAGGTCATTGACCAGGTCCTGCCGTATAGTTCTGGGCTGATCCCTCACCTTCCTCATGATCATTGATGCCCCACGAGGTGAGATCTTGCATGGAGCCCCAGACCGAGGGTGATTGACCGTCATCTTGAACTTCTTCCATTTTCTAATAATTGCGCCAACAGTTGTTGCTTTCTCACCAAGCTGCTTGCCTATTGTCCTGTAGCCCATCCCAGCCTTGTGCAGGTCTACAATTTTATCCCTGATGTCCTTACACAGCTCTCTGGTCTTGGCCGTTGTGGAGAGGTTGGAGTCTGTTTGATTGAGTGTGTGGACAGGTGTCTTTTATACAGGTAACGAGTTCAAACAGGTGCAGTTAATACAGGTAATGAGTGGAGAACAGGAGGGCTTCTTAAAGAAAAACTAACAGGTCTGTGAGAGCCGGAATTCTTACTGGTTGGTAGGTGATCAAATACTTATGTCATGCAATAAAATGCAAATGAATTACTTAAAAATCATACAATGTGATTTTCTGGATTTTTGTTTTAGATTCCGTCTCTCACAGTTGAAGTGTACCTATGATAAAAAATGACAGACCTCTACATGCTTTGTAAGTAGGAAAACCTGCAAAATCGGCAGTGTATCAAATACCTGTTCTCCCCACTGTATATAAATAAGGTATTTTTTTTATTAATTGTTTTTTAACCTGTTTTCGCTTTGTTGTTATGGGGTATTGAGGAAAAAATACATTTTATCCTTTTTAGAATAAGACTGTAACGTGGAAAAAGTAAAGGGGTCTAAATACTTTCCGAATGCACTGTATATGAACACAGCTGCCACTTCATTAAATCCGTTAGATGGAGTTTATCATAGCGCACTGCACTTTATTATGGGCGACAATTTTTGTACTCATCAATGCATTCTCTACCAGAAAGTTGGTTGGCCCTCTTTGATGTCGCGTAGGTTGATACATTGCTATGTTTTTATTTATTAATCCATTTTACCAAAGGTCCCACTGTACCTAACCATTTGAGCATTTGCATGAGCCTACCTGGAGTGCCAGATGGAAGAATTTATCCAGAATTTATCTCAAAACCAGCGTTAAGATCAGTGGCGGTCGGTGATGTTGAAGATGAGGGAGGACAATTTCATTGTTTTCATGAGAATGGCCTTATTTCTATTACAGCATATTGGATGACTGTCATTCATATTCCATTCACCCAGTTCAATGTAACATCGATAGGTTTCGGCTACTACATGATACTCACATTTTCCCTATACCCATCATGACATTGCTACAACCTAGCCTATGAATGAAAGTTTACAACGTAGGTCCACACAGGTCGAGAGAAAAAGTTGAGGTGACAGAAAGTGACACATGGACAAATTCATGTATGTTTCTTCCCGTTTCGTTCCGTTACACTCCTGATTACGCGTAAACACAGTTCACTTTCATAGCAGCCACGTTCTATTCCTTCTCGCATCATGCACTCTCCTCCTCTCACCTTTTCCCTTCATTTGTTGACTTCAATGCACAACACATCAGCTGTATGTGACCAGGCGAAAAAAACGTTTCCAGCCAAACCATATCATAACCGCTACACACAGCCTACATCGTTGTCACCATATTAGCTAACATAGCTAATAGAAATAACGTGTTAGTAAACCTGCAACAATCATGCTTTATCTTGGCCAGGTCGCAGTTGTAAATGAGAACTTGTTCTCAACTGGTTTACCTGGTTAAATAAAGGTGAAATAAAAAATAAAAAAATAAAATGCAGTAATGTTGCAGTGTATAGTCAGTAAGCAGTTTTGCAGTTACACGATTGGGCCCCGGTGGCAAT
Organism: Coregonus lavaretus; assembly: GCF_964263955.1. NCBI lineage: Eukaryota > Metazoa > Chordata > Actinopteri > Salmoniformes > Salmonidae > Coregonus > Coregonus lavaretus. Next base: position 23,268,618 of record NC_139994.1, read on the forward strand.
ACATTTGTAAAACCAAACGCTTACCTTGACTTGGAAGAGTTCCAGTGTTGTGTTGGATAGTCATAGCCAGCTAGCTAACATAGCATCCCTCTATTTGAGCAGGGTGTTTGAGTAGGCTAAGCTATCTAGCTGCATTTGCTAGATAAGTAAGTGAAACTAAAAGTGAAAAGAAATGACGAAATATCTCTCTCTTTCTTGCTGCTCCTTAATTTTTTAAGAAATGTATTTGTTCAAAACTGTTCAACTATTGTCTTTCTCTCTCTTTGAGTTAACTGATCACCACATTTTATGCACTGCAGTGCTAGCTAGCTGTAACTTATGCTTTCAGTACTAGATTAATTTTGATTGGATGGACAACATGTCAGTTCATGGTGCAAGAGCTCTGATTTTAAGTTTCTTCACTGAGCAAATTTCAGGTCTGCTGAGCGCAAACTTGAAAGTTGTGAAAATTCTGTGTAACTCCCAGCGCGCATTTACTGTGAACACTGAGACTGTACCCGCTTTAAGTTACAGTTTTAACAGTAGCCAATTAGGCTAATGTGGCTATTTGATCTTAATGTAGGTCTACCAGAGTGGCCTACCATCAAAAACAATGGAGAAAATGCATCCCATAACATTTTAACATGGAAAACCAGTTGAAGTCGGAAGTTTACACACACCTTAGCCAAATACATTTAAACTCAGTTTTTCACAATTCCTGACATTTAATCCTAGTAAAAAGTGACTGTCTTAGGTCAGTTAGGATCACCAATTTATTTTAAGAATGTGAAATGTCAGAATAATAGTAGAGAGAATGATTTATTTCAGCTTTTATTTCTTTCACCACATTTCCAGTGGATCAGAAGTATACATGCACTCAATAAGTATTTAGTAGCATTGCCTTTACATTTTTTAACTTGGGTCAAATGTTTCGGGTAGCCTTCCACAAGCTTCCCACAATACATTTCGGCCCATTCCTCCTGACAGAGCTGGTGTAACTGAGTCAGGTTTGTAGGCCTCCTTGCTCACACACGCTTTTTCAGTTCTGCCCACACATTTTCTATAGGATTGAGGTCAGGGCTTTGTGATGGCCACTCCAGTACCTTGACTTTGTTGTCCTGAAGCCATTTTGCCACAACTTTGGAAGTATGCTTGGGGTCATTGTCCATTTGGAAGACCCATTTGCGACCAAGCTTTAACTTCCTGACTGATGTCTTGAGATGTTGCTTCAATATATCCACATAATTTTCCTTCCTCATGATGCCATCTATTTTGTGAAGTGCACCAGTCCCTCCTGCAGCAAAACACCCCCACAGCATGATGCTGCCACCCCCGTGCTTCACGGTTAGGATGGTGTTCTTCGGCTTGCAAGGACCCCCTTTTTCCTCCAAACATAACGATGGTCATTATGGCCAAACAGTTCTATTGTTGTTTCATCAGACCAGAGGACATTTCTCCAAAAAGTACAATCTTTGTCCCCATGTGCAGTTGCAAACCGTAGTCTGGCTTTTTTATGGCGGTTTTGGAGCAGTGGCTTCTTCCTTGCTGAGCGGCCTTTCAGGTTATGTCGATATAGGACTCGTTTTACTGTGGATATAGATACTTTTGTACCTGTTTCCTCCAGCATCTTCACAAGGTCCTTTGCTGATGTTTTGGGATTGATTTGCACTTTTCGCACCAAAGTACGTTAATCTCTAGGAGCGTCTCCTTCCTGAGCGGTATGATGGCTGCGTGGTCCCATGGTGTTTATACTTGCATACTATTGTTTGTACAAATGAACGTGGTACCTTCAGGCGTTTGGAAATTGCTCCCAAGGATGAACCAAACAACCTAAGTGTATGTGGAGGTCTACAATTATTTTTCTGAGGTCTTGGCTGATTTCTTTTGATTTTCCCATGATGTCAAGCAAAGAGGCACTGAGTTTGAAGGTCGGCCTTGAAATACATCCACAGGTACACCTCCAATTGACTCAAATGATGTCAATTAGCCTATCAGAAGCTTCTAAAGCCATGACATCATTTTCTGGAATTTTCCAAGCTGTTTAAAGGCACAGTCAACTTAGCGTATGTAAACTTCTGACCCACTGGAATTGTGATACAGTGAATTATAAGTGAAATTATCTGTCCGTAAACAATTGTTGGAAAAATTACTTGTGTCATGCACAAAGTAGATGTCTTAACCGACTTGACAAAACTATAGTTTGTTAACAAGAAATTTGTGGAGTGGTTGAAAAACTAGTTTTAATGACTCCAACCTAAGTGTATGTAAACATCCAACTTCAACTGTAGCTGTTCTATCATTCAGCCTACAGTAGCAGCCAATGTGTGGTGTTCAATGTAGGCCTACATTCCATGAGCCTTTTGGAGAAAAAAAACATGCAGGGCTTGACATTAACCTGTTTATCCACTTGTCCTTCAGACAAGGAGGTGCCTGAACATGCTGTTGTGTTGTTTGATGCAAGAAACCTCTTTACAAAATAAAAAGCATTATTATTCCCATACCATTATTACAGAGAATCAGACAAATGATGCTACCCTCTGCCTATTGGCTACTTAGCTTATTCAAGCCTGTCCCAAAATACAACACTGCCCCTTTAAGACAAAAAAAAAGCTCTTTATCTCACTCGCTTTTCAAAGATATATAGAAATTGTGCTCTTGTAGGAAGCATCACTCCCCTATTGCTGACTACAAATGATCTATACCTGGGCTAATAACTCACTAACTTGCAAAGGATATTAACAAAATGTGCACATGTGACTACAAGCAGCCGGCCGCGACCGGGAGACTCATGGGCGGCGCACAATTGGCCCAGCGTCGTCCAGGGTAGGGGAGGGAATGGCCGGCAGGGATGTAGCTCAGTTGATAGAGCATGGCGTTTGCAACGCCAGGGTTGTGGGTTCGATTCCCATGGGGGGCCAAAAATAAAAAATAAAAAACATGTATTCACTAACTGTAAGTCGCTCTGGATAAGAGCGTCTGCTAAATGACTCAAATGTAAAACGTAATCACGACCGCTAATGCTGTGAACAGTGTCCAGTTCAGCGTAAATGGCACTGATCCGTATATGGCAATGGTCTATTTGCACATAGGCCTACTGCAGCTCTGATTGTTTATGCCGCACCAGTTTGTGTAGAGTACGGGCTGAGTAGTGCATGTCAATGCAATAGAATCCTACTCCGATGCGTTCTGCCTACAACAATATCTGTTGCATAGTTTGTTTTGTTTCGGTAGGTTGCATTGAAAGTGGCTAATATTGCGTGTCACAATTGCCACAGTAAAGGGAAACGTTGATAGTGTTAACAAGGAAAACTCTAGAACAGTGGTCACCAACCTCTTCTGAGTCAAAATCACTTTGAGTCAAAATGCAAGCCAAGATCTACCGCTCAGATTTTTTTTTTACATGACTTAAAAACGATGAGGTTTGTGCAGTAAGCTATAGGCCCAATACATTATCACTGCATATTGGCTTTGCTTAAATTGCCCTGCCAATGCGTTCTTGTTTATATTTAAACATTTGAGGTAGGCTATATGATCACACTGGCAATAGATCCGTTGTTGTATTACTTGTGAAGCACAGCTGAGTGAGCATACATTTAAAGTAACAACGTCTTCCAGCTGATGGCGAAACTCGAGTCGCACCAGAGTTGCACCGCATTATTTCTGCATCATGCACAAATTCATGTTGTTACTCCTATGAACAGAGAAAGTCAAATATTCCTCAATATCAAAAAAGGCCCAAGCCACTAATATTATCAACAACACAAGCCTATAGATACACTTTCCTACTCATTCATTACTGCTGCAGTGCTTGTTGTAGCGCTGAGTGGAAATATAAAGAACACGCATTTTATGGCTTTTAAAAGTGTTGAATACAAAGTGTTGACGGTCTCGCTCTTGTCATGGTTTTAAACATTTTGAAATCTCACAGTATCTACTTTGCTGTAGCTTTCTTTTATGCCTGCTACTTTACTGCAGACACGGTCATCTGAGCCATCCGATTGGCCAGCGTTAGGCCTATAGTGCACTTGATTTGCTCTCTGGGCCCACCGGGAAGGCAGAGTTTGTGCCTTCAGAAACATGAAATGGTTCAAAATGGCAACAGTTCGGTACGTAGGGCAGCTGAATTGGGTGCACCTACCACCAACAGCCCTAGACAAATAAAAAAAATAGGAACACAAGGCATTATCGTTGGGTTTTGTACAGAAATGTTTAGCGAATGACTAGGAATGCGATCGACCTGTTGGTGACCACTACTCTGACTGAAGTTCAATCTCTTTCATCTCTCTGTGGGCTGACATTTCGGCGTGGCAGTCCCAGGGTAGCTGCGTGGCAGTCCCAGGGTAGCTGCGTGGCAGTCCCAGGGTAACTGCGTGGCAGTCCCAGGGTAGCTGCGTGACAGTCCCAGGGTAGCTGCGTGGCAGTCCCAGGGTAGCTGCGTGACAATCCCACGGTAGCGGCGTGGCAGTCCCAGGGTAGCTGCGTGGCAGTCCCAGGGTAGCTGCGTGGCAGTCCCAGGGTAGCTGCGTGGCAGTCCCAGGGTAGCTGCGTGGCAGTCCCAGGGTAGCTGCGTGGCAGTCCCAGGGTAGCTGCGTGGCAGTCCCAGGGTAGCTGCGTGGCAGTCCCAGGGTAGCTGCGTGACAGTCCCAGGGTAGCTGCGTGGCAGTCCCAGGGTAGCTGCGTGGCAGTCCCAGGGTAGCTGCGTGGCAGTCCCAGGGTAGCTGCATGGCAGTCTTGGGGCTACTGCACGAGCAGGAACATTGGTGAAAACAATGAGCCTACTAGGTTTTGTACTGAAGTCAATGTACCCAGAGGAGGGTGGAAGCTAGCTGTCCTCTGGCTACACCATGGTGCTACCCTACAGAGTGCTGTTGAGGCTACTGTAGACCTTCATTGCAAAACAGTGTGTTTTACAGTTTTTTCAATTGCTAACATGCATTGGTCAAAACTGAAGTCACATTGTCAAACCTCTTCACACAGTCAGCGAAACAGAAGTGTATCTGGACCAAACTGTGAATAATTTTTCATTGCTTTCACACAAAATGCATTCAATGACCACATTCTCCAGAATCCATGAACTCTTTTCTCATTCATACTCCACCACCTGCAAAACTATATATTTGCAGCACATGTTTTCAAATGCTAACACACTGTTTCCAAAACTGTTAAAAATACATTCAAAACAGAATGATGGCAAATGTCGTGCATTTCTGCAGTAACCAGATTGAAACATATAGAAAATCTCAGTAGAATATTTAATCATTCCAAACACAGCTGATTGCAATTTCAGCTGAAGCCTACCCAAGTGTCCTGTTTTTAGTCTTGTTACCAAACAGACAAAAGAGGACGGCTTCGGAAAAATTTGGTTTGGAAACATGGCTCAAGGAAGACAGGTTGGTGGGGAAAGAAGAGTGGCAGGGAGAGGGAGAATGCATGTAGGACAAAGGAGAGGAAGACCAAGAGCGGTGGTCTCTGATGAGATAAGGGCCACAATTATTGACCATGTTTTAAACCATGGTCTCTCTTTGAGAGAGGCCGGTTTAAGGGTGCAACCAAATCTGCAGTGTTCAACAGTTGCATCAATAGCACAAATTTTCCGGCAAAACAACAGGTGAGATGTGCATCCTTCAATGATAATTGAACTACATATTACAGTACAATGCAGTATGTTCAAATTTTTACATGTACTGACATTTTGAAATATTTAGATTGTTTTGTGTTTTTCAGTAGTATCCAAAGGTTGCCTCCCACAGGAGGGAGAGTCAGAATATTATCAGATGCGCAGGAAATTATCATTGTTGACATGGTAATTGGCAACAATGCAATAAAACTGCAGGAAATTTGGGACAGAGTGCTGGCAGACAATATCACTTTTGGGAATGTGAATACGGTCAGCACAACGACAATTGCCAGAGTCCTAGAAACATAAAATAAGGATGAAGCGGTTGTACACTGTACCCTTTGAGAGAAACGGTGAACATGTGAAAGAACTCCGGTATCAATATGTCCAGGTAAGATGTCTGTTCAATAACCAAACAGGGTACAGACACAGCTATGCATAATGTAAAATACTGTAAAACTGTGGATTTACTGTATTCTAGAGAGTAATGGAGATGGAAGCCAGGAAAACTGCACATACATTCATCTTTGTGGATGAAGCTGGATTCAACCTGGCAAAAACACGCCACAGGGGAAGAAATGTGATTGGACAGAGAGCAACCGTGGATGTCCCAGGCCAGAGAGGAGCTAACATCACAATGTGTGCAGCATAGTCCAATGATGGTTTGCTGTTACACAAACCACTCATTGGCCTCTACAATACAGAGAGGCTCATTTCTTTTCTGGATGACCTGTATAATCGACTTATGCCAGCGGAGGAGAGAGGGGAAAGAAACTCCCCTACCTTCGTTGTTGTGTGGGATAATGTGGCATTCCACCACTCTGCTGCAGTCACAGACTGGTTTGCTGCACATCCCAGGATGTCAGTACTATTCCTGCCTCCATACTCCCCCTTCCTAAACCCCATAGAGGAGTTTTTCTCTGCGTGGAGGTGGAAGGTTTATGACCACCATCCACATGACCAGATGTCCTTACTGGATGCCATGAACGCATGGTGTGGAGACACTTCTCCTGAAGACTGCCAGGGTTGGATTAGACATTCCAGAAGAAATAAGATGTGATGTTGATGAGAACTTGTGGCCAAATGCAGGAGAGAGGGAGAACTCTCACTGTACTGTACTGTATGAGTGATTATACTATACATGTTGTTGATGTTTTATTTGTAATTATTATTGCAGCCCTGGCATTTCAGGATTTCAATAGTTAATTATTATATGCAAAAATATAGAAAAAATAAAGGCTATTGAAGCAAATTGCTGCATTTCTGAATCATTCTTGTTACATATACTTTAGTACAGTCAATAAAGTGAAAAGGTGTTATTCTTATTCTATAATGAAATACTGATTTATGTGAAAATCCTTCAAACTTTAAAGAGGAAAGTTAATCATTCATGTAAGGCTCCCTGTTGTTAGTGTTTTTTAGGTAAGTGTGTTATGAGTGACAATGTATGCTTTCTGAGTGAGAATTGTTGCCAGTGTTTTTTTTAATTTTTTTTATTTATTTATTTATTTCACCTTTATTTAACCAGGTAAACCAGTTGAGAACAAGTTCTCATTTACAACTGCGACCTGGCCAAGATAAAGCATAGCAGTGCGATAAAAACAAACACAGAGTTACATATGGGGTAAAACAAAACAAAGTCAAAAATACAACAGAAATACATATAATATACAGTGTGCAAATTTAGCAAGTTATGGAGGTAAGGCAATAAAATAGGCTATAGTGCAAAATAATTACAATTAGTATTAACACTGGAATGATAGATGTGCAAGAGATGATGTGCAAATAGAGATACTGGGGTACAAATGAGCAAAATAAATAACAATATAGGGATGAGGTAGTTGGGCGGGCCAATTTCAGATGGGCTGTGTACAGGTGCAGTGATCGGTAAGGTGCTCTGACAACTGATGCTTAAAGTTAGTGAGGGAGATAAGTGTCTCCAGCTTCAGAGATTTTTGCAATTTGTTCCAGTCATTGGCAGCAGAGAACTGGAAGGAACTGCGGCCAAAGGAGGTGTTGGCTTTGGGGATGACCAGTGAGATATACCCGCTGGAGCGCAGACTACGGGTGGGTGTTGCTATGGTGACCAATGAGCTAAGATAAGGCGGGGATTTGCCTAGCAGTGATTTATAGATGGCCTGGAGCCAGTGGGTTTGGCGACGAATATGTAGTGAGGACCAGCCAACAAGAGCGTACAGGTCACAGTGGTGGGTATTATATGGGGCTTTGGAGACAAAACGGATGGCACTGTGATAGACTACATCCAATTTGCTGAGTAGAGTGTTGGAGGCTATTTTGTAAATGACATCGCCGAAGTCAAGGATTGGTAGGATAGTCAGTTTTACGAGGGCATGTTTGGCAGCATGAGTGAAGGAGGCTTTGTTGCGAAATAGGAAACCGATTCTAGATTTAACTTTGGATTGGAGATTCTTAATGTGAGTCTGGAAGGAGAGTTTACAGTCTAACCAGACACCTAGATATTTGTAGTTGTCCACATACTCTAGGTCAGACCCGTCGAGAGTAGTGATTCTAGTCGGGTGGGCGGGTGCAAGCAGCGTTCGGTTGAAGAGCATGCATTTAGTTTTACTAGTGTTTAAGAGCAGTTGGAGGCTACTGAAGGAGTGTTGTATGGAATTGAAGCTCGTTTGGAGGTTTGTTAACACAGTGTCCAATGAAGGGCCAGATGTATACAAAATGGTGTCGTCTGCGTAGAGGTGGATCTGAGAGTCACCAGCAGCAAGAGCGACGTCATTGATATACACAGAGAAAAGAGTCGGCCCAAGAATTGAACCCTGTGGCACCCCCATAGAGACTGCCATAGGTCCAGACAACAGGCCCTCCGATTTGACACATTGAACTCTATCTGAGAAGTAGTTGGTGAACCAGGCGAGGCAGTCATTTGAGAAACCAAGGCTATTTAGTCTGCCAATAAGAATGCGGTGGTTGACAGAGTCGAAAGCCTTGGCCAGGTCAATGAAGACGGCTGCACAGTACTGTCTATTATCGATCGCGGTTATAATATCGTTTAGGACCTTGAGCGTGGCTGAAGTGCACCCATGACCAGCTCGGAAACCGGATTGCATAGCGGAGAAGGTACGGTGGGATTCGAAATGGTCGGTGATCTGTTTGTTGACTTGGCTTTCAAAAACTTTTGAAAGGCAGGGCAGGATGGATATGGGTCTGTAACAATTTGGATCTAGAGTGTCACCCCCTTTGAAGAGGGGGATGACCGCGGCAGCTTTCCAATCTCTGGGGATCTCAGACGTTACGAAAGAGAGGTTGAACAGGCTAGTAATAGGGGTTGCGACAATTTCGGCGGCTAGTTTTAGAAAGAAAGGGTCCAGATTGTCTAGCCCAGATGATTTGTAGGGGTCCAGATTTTGCAGCTCTTTTAGAACATCAGCTGTCTGGATTTGTGTGAAGGAGAAGCGGGGGGGGCATGGGCAAGTTGCAGCGGAGGGTGCAGAGCTGGTGGCCGGGGTAGTGGTAGCCAGGTGGAAAGCATGGCCAGCCGTAGCAAAATGCTTGTTGAAATTCTCGATTATTGTAGATTTATCGGTGGTGATAGTGTTTCCTAGCCTCAGTGCAGTGGGCAGCTGGGAGGAAGTGCTCTTATTCTCCATGGACTTTACAGTGTCCCAAAACTTTTTGGAGTTAGTGCTACAGGATGCAAATTTCTGTTTGAAAAAGTTAGCCTTTGCTTTCCTAACTGCTTGTGTATATTGGTTCCTAACTTCCCTGAAAAGTTGCATATCGCGGGGGCTATTTGATGCTAATGCAGTACGCCACAGGATGTTTTTGTGCTGGTCAAGGGCAGTCAAGTCTGAGGAGAACCAGGGGCTATATCTGTTCTTAGTTCTGTATTTTTTGAATGGGGCATGTCTATTTAAGATTGAGAGGAAATTACTTTTAAAGAACAACCAGGCATCCTCTACTGACGGAATGAGATCTATATCCATCCAGGATACCTGGGCCAGGTCAATTAGGAAGGCCTGCTCGCTGAAGTGTTTTTGGGAGCGTTTGACAGTGATGAGGGGTGGTCGTTTGACCGCAGACCCGTTACGGACGCAGGCAATAAGGCAGTGATCGCTGAGATCCTGGTTGAAGACAGCGGAGGTGTATTTAGAGGGTAAGTTAGTCAGGATGATATCTATGAGGGTACCCATGTTTACGGATTTAGGGTTGTACCTGGTAGGTTCGTTGATAATTTGTGTGAGATTGAGGGCATCTAGTTTAGATTGTAGGATGGCCGGGGTGTTAAGCATATCCCAATTTAGGTCACCAAGCAGTACGAACTCTGAGGATAGATGGGGGGCAATCAATTCACATATGGTGTCCAGGGCACAGCTGGGGGCTGAGGGGGGTCTGTAGCAAGCGGCAACAGTGAGAGATTTATTTCTGGAAAGGTGGATTTTTAGAAGTAGAAGCTCAAACTGTTTGGGCACAGACCTGGATAGTATGATGGAGCTCTGCAGGCTATCTCTACAGTAGATTGCAACTCCACCCCCTTTGGCAATTCTATCTAGACGGAAAATGTTATAGTTGGGGATGGAAATTTCAGAATTTTTGGTGGCCTTCCTAAGACAGGATTCAGACACTGCTAGAACATCAGGGTTGGCGGAGTGTGCTAACGCAGTGAATAACTCAAACTTAGGAAGGAGGCTTCTGATATTTATGTGCAGAAAACCAAGACTTTTACGGTTACAGAAGTCAACAAATGATAGCTCCTGGGGAGTAGGAGTGATACTGGGGGCTGCAGGGCCTGGGTTAGCCTCTACATCACCAGAGGAACAGAGGAGGACTAGAATAAGGATACGACTAAAGGCTTTAAGGTCAAACAAGCTTATTTTGAGACATGTATGAAGTGTTTTGGTGGTTTGAGTGAGTTTTGGAGATGAGATTAACTGTTTGGCCAAGATGCATGTTGGTAATGCAGACTGTGTGAAGAGTTTTGAAAAAAGTAGCTTCAGTATTGAGCGATGCTTGTTAGCAATTGAAAAAAACGGTAATACATTATTTGGTGACGTGAATATATTTATGTTTTACAATTTTTTTTTAAATGAAATTAATTGAGGAGGATGGTCCTCCACTGGTTAAGATACAGTCTGCAAAATACATTCACGAAAACACATGACTTGACTTCCTTAGCAATCAGGCTGCATCTCTCTCTGCCAAAGAGCCAAGACAGCGCCAAGCAAGACACTGCAGACATCTCCCAAAACATGTCGTATGACCTTGTTGTCCAGCGACTGGTGAATATCTCACCCACCCCCACCCTCTCCTCCTCCCCCTCTCCGGCATTTAAAACGGGACTATAGGGGAGTTTTATTGCTAAGTGGGCCCGGGCACGGTAAAGTTCCAGACGACGGTGTTTAACGGGACCATTAACAACAGGAAAGAAAATCTATACGGAGAGGTAGAGAGGAGGTGCATCTCTGTCATGGTGATGTGAAGTTAGTGCCTGATTGTACCCAGGCTGAGATCTGGCCTTACTCCCAAAGCATGGCCGTTGTAATGTTATAATGTACTCTGCTGTGACGCAATTAAATTGATCCCCCATTTAGCTGCGGTGGCGGTGGAGAGAGTGGAGGCCTGTAAACATGAATATAAAAAGGGCAATTTATTTTGGATTAGAGCCACAAAAAAATGGTTTACTTCATTTTGGGATGTCTGTGTGAGCTGAATGTTTGACAAGGTAGATCTATCTATGTGATGATTGGACATTTGTTTTCTTTTGTTTACACATTCATTCATAGCTAAAGTCAATTTCTTTGCAAAGTTTTGCTATCAAGAGATTAATCTTTTCTACCTACCTGTCCTGCCTAACTATAAATTGAGGCTGATACCTAACTGTAAGCTAAGGCAGAAAATGCAACGAACAAAAGGAAGAAACACACAACACTCAAAACATTGACAGTCAGAATACATTTTTAGGTGAACACACCCCAAATATATAATCGACTCTTCGCCATCACAAACATTTCAGTTCCAGCTGCCCTTCCCTTCTGCTGCATGTAATAGACAGAGAAGTGTTTGTGAGAAGTGTGTGTCAGAGCCTCTCAGAGAGGCGCACGCCCTCCTGCTGCTATCCCATAAGGCCTCATGTGTGTGTGTGTTGATTGACAGGCCTTACCTTCCTGATGGAATGGTGAAGGAAGCCGGATGGCACCACTCTGGGTTTGCCGGGGGGTTCCCCCTCAGGCTAGCACACTGATGATGACTTCACAAGGCAAACAGAGACACGCACCAAAATCCAAATGAAGAGGAGTAGTTGACAGAAAACGATTATACACGCAGTGAATACTGTTTGTTGATGAGGCTACTGAGGCTTCTCTCTGTGTGTGTGTGTATGTGTGTGTGTGGCTGTGGCTGTGTATCTGTCTGTGTGTGTGTGTGTGTGTGTGTGTGTGTGTGTGTGTGTGTGTGTGTGTGTGTGTGTGTGTGTGTGTGTGTGTTTGCTATGCAGTATTGCCCTTTGGGACCCTCTTCCCCTGCTGCCACATCTTATTTGGGGCTTGGGTTTTGTAAATGAGAATAACAACTCAAGGAAACAAGACTATTGCTCTCTGCTGGGAGTGAGGGGGTGTTCTTGCACCGTTGTTTTGAATTACTGGACTGACCCAGGGAAAGTGTTCAGTTGAGATTTCTAAACAAAAGTTGACACTGTCTGCATTCGACATTAACTAACTGCATCTACTCGACGTCAGGCGTCACCTAGCACGTTGGTTGGTATCCTGTCCAGCACAGTTTCAAAGCTGGCTAGCGAGTCCTTCCCTCCTCCTGATTAATCAACACACAGCAACAACATCAAAAATCACTTCCAAAGCCACATACAATTTTTTTGTGAAAATTCACTTCCTCTCTTCCTGATCACTCTCGCACCAATGCACTCAAATGGCTTATCAGAATCCTTTCACTCTCTCTCTCTCTCTTTCCTTTCCCCTTATCTCTCCAAGCCCTCTTATAGAAACTCATCAGGCCTCTAACCTTCTCCTACTGTTCACAGTAGGGTGTGTTTTTCATAGCCTGTCACATTACGACAAGTCAGGACGTCAGTCAGTCGTGTATGGTCTGACTGATAGAACAGACTCGGGTTAGGTTCCCGAAAGCTTCGTAGCTATCGTGTTCCTTTATTTCTGTCATTGACCCAATCTGACACACTCTAAGAAAATAAAACCACTTCATTTAATGAGATATGCACATGCCAATGTCAAGTGTTGGGAAGTAGTGAACTACATGTAGTTTAATTAAACTACATTTTGGTAGTTGAACTAAATTCAACTCTTGGTAGTGTTTTCTGTAGTTTAGTACTTTTTTGCCATGTAGTGGTGTAGCTAACTACTGGAACACCAGACTATTTTTTCTGGGTGAAGTAGTCAATTATTGAATTTTTTCGGCATCAGACCTGCTTAATTCTCACTTGAAACATTGTTTTTGTGTTTAATAAGATAAATGACACATTCTGTTAACATCGATTTGTATTCTATGACATTTCAGATTTAGATATGATAATTTTTAATTAAAGTAGTTGGATGTAGTGAACTACTTTTTCAAAGTAACTTTATTGTTTTCTTAACGGTAGCTTTAGTGTCACTTTACTTCTTCCAGTGTGAAATAATTGGTAGCTTGGTAAACTATATATTTTCAGAGTAGCTTCCCCAACACTTCCCATGTCCATGGAGCAAAAAATATCTAAACTCCAGATGATTTTTTATTGTCGAGACTTAAAATGTATATTTGTGTTTCATTAAATCCGAATAATGAGCTATACCGTGTTCGTTACACTAGCATCCAATCAACACAATTCCCAACAGACACAGACTCTAAGTTCCCAAGGAAACGTAGTTCTAAATGTAGTTCTCATTTCTGCTCTCCCATGTGCTAATCTGTCAAACCCTCTTTTCATAATTTCCCCAAATTCCATCTGTCTCAGCTCTAACACTGCACCTGGATTCGGTTGCATTGAAAATGGCAATTTCTAAAAACATGACAGAAATTTGGAGGGAGAAAAAAAAAAGTATTTGTTGCCATGGTAATACCAAACTGATGCCAAGCTCTTGATTCTGATTCAACGAAACACAAAATAGAATTCCACCATTTTGTAGAGTCAATTTTGTTTTGCAAAGGGACACAATTTGCAGTCGGCAAACCTCACCACTTTCCTCTCTTTCCTATCTTTTCATGTCTTAGCTTTACATCCAATTATTTGTTTCTTTACTTCCTGTCACTATCTTTCCTCATCACCCTCTCATGTTACCTCCTCATTTTCTCCATCTCTCTTTTTTCCCTCTTCTACATGAACATATTTTCACAATATGTCCGCGCAATGTAGCCTTGTTGGATTATATCCAATGGTGTCTCATCAGGAACCACGTAATCTTCTAGTGCTATAGTGGATCCCTGCTGGCCTTACATCATTAAGAAAGCCCTGCACCAGTCATATCCTCCAAACAATAATAACATGAGGCTAATTTGGTTATTGGGAGTATGAAGACCCATTTCCTAATGACCCATAGGCTATGATAATAGGAGCATTAACGACGTCACCTGGTTGGTTGTCGTAGTAACCAACACCTTCCAAGCATGCTGCCCCCTAATGCCATTTGATGGCTTGGCCCAAATAAAGCAAACACACACACACACACACATGCCTCAACAGATAAACACAAGCATAATAAAAAAAACACTGTTTAGAGCAGGGATGAGCAACTTTGATGGGGTGGAAGCCACAAAAAATCGGAACTCATCATGGGGGGTCGCAGTGGCTCGCTGGTCTGCATACTCACATCCATACCCACACATGTAGTCAGAGCCAGCCCTAGCCTTTCGGGGCCCATAAGCAACATTTTGTTTGTGAGCAAAACAATTTAGCGTTCCCCCTCTTGACAGCAGAGAGAGAAAAAAATCCTGCAATACTACACATTTTGCAATGGGGCGTAGACAAAATGTTGCAGTTTTAAATCAAGTTTTCTGCATTTTTCCATGGGGAGGAGAGAAGATTTTGCCATTTTATAACTCATTTCATGCAATTCTTAACATTTTGCCTTGGGGTGGAGAGAGAAATGTGCAGTTTTACAGCTAATTTCCTGTAATTATACACATTTTGCCATAGGGTGGAGAGAAATGTTTGCAGTTTTTTATATGATATCTGAGTGAGAGTGACTCAATGAGGGCCTCCCGGTCGGTAATAAAACCACTATTACTATAAGTTTAGATAGCTGGCCGCAAGACTAACTTACCAATCTAAAAAATATTAGCTGACATGGGCTGATTGAGTGACTCATTGACTGCCATAACAAGAGAAAAACTGCTAATGCACAACAAAATATCGAAATTGCGGCTTGTGTTTTCTACTATTCTAACTCTAAAGCTCTAAAGCTGACCCCATCCCACAATGCCACATTTAGGGCAGAAACACCTATTACGTTTTTTCTGATCAGTGGTCGTGACGAAGACAAGGTGAAGGCTTGGCAAGCCAGGTAGTAGGGTGTCAAAATTCCTGAAATGTTCCTAGAATTCACAGATTTTCCAGAAATCCCGGTTGGAGGATTCCCTACCGGCTTATTCCCTCCTGAAAACCTGGACAATTTTGGAACGTTTTCTGGAAATTTGTAACACCGTCCAAGTTCTTATAGTGGGTTTGGCCATGGTGGAGTCTCCTCGTTCCTCCCCACTCCTAATTCCCGTTCTCACAACGTTAGGGAGAGTGTCAACAGCTATGAAAAGGCAGTACTGTAACAGGCTAGTGGCTAGTCACTAGCACTAGTTGCTAATTTCTGACCCTAAAAGAGCCAATTAGCCACTACATGCTCTGCTCCAGGGGTCCCAATGGAAGGGTTCGCACACCAGTCGACATGACCCATCTGTCTTTCTTCTTACTCCTTTCTTAATCATCCATCCACCCATACTTTCTTTATTCCTCTCATTACAAAATGTACAATATATATCATTTAGCAGACGCTTTTATCCAAAGAAACCTACAGTCATGCATGTGTACATGTATGTAGCTGGCCCAGGAATCAAACCCACTATCCTGGTGTTGCAAGAGCCATGCTCTACCAACTGAGCTACAGTGGACCACACAGCTGCTGGCTGCTGTGTTTTGATGGAGAGAGAGCAAGAGGTACCATGGCATACTGAATGTACAGTAGGTTTCAACTTCTGATGAGGATCATTTCAGGGACAAGTCCTTATAGAAACAGTAGTGGTGCGAGGGTAAAATCACTGGGGAAGCCAAGCCAGGAAAAAAAGCCATATTACAACCTATGAGTTGTGATAATTGCATTGCTTGCTCAATAACCTGTTAGTTCATATGCTTTGCAAACGTGATATATAGGCCTAAGGCCAAGACAATAAGAAGACACAGTAGCAGAATACCTTTAACCACGCCTTTCATCACAAAACTGGACAGCAATCTGCCCGGTGGAGTCTACAAAGCATATTGCATGTAACAAACAGTTGCATGACCTACAACAAGGTCAATCAAATTAATGTTTCCAACATTTTTGGAGTACTAAACAAATATTGATTTAGAACACCTGAGAGTTACCGCAAGTAGCAAAGAAAACAGGAGCTGCCTCCGCTATTCCATCACCATGTCAAGGGGTGCTGAAGGTGGGTGTGGTGCATGAATCAAGCGCAGGACGCAGAAGCTCAGTCCAAAAGACTTTAGTGCAATATTCACGTAGAAAATAAGCACAATAAGCCCGAAGGCGAAATAACGGCGCACACAGGCATCAATCAAACGGCGCACTAACATGTGCGAAAAACCTCTCCAAAACACTGGAGGGAAGTACGTAGCTCCAACACGAAAACAGAAGAGCAATCACACACAAAGACAAACACACACAACGAGAACTAAATAGGACACTAACGAGGACTAACAAGACACAGGTGTACAACATCAAGACAAAACCAAATGAACATGAAACATAGATCGGTGGCAGCTAGTACTCCGGGGACGACGACCGCCGAAGCCTGCCCGAACCAGAAGGAGGAGCAGCCTCGGCCGAAACCGTGACAGTACCCCCCCCTTGACGCGCGGCTCCAGCCGTGCGCCGACCCCGGCCTCGGGGACGACCAGGAGGACGCGAAGCAGGGCGCGCGGGATGGTCCCGGTGGAACTCCGACAGGAGAGATGGGTCTAGGATGTCCCTCCGCGGCACCCAGCACCGCTCCTCCGGGCCGTACCCCTCCCACTCCACGAGATACTGGAGACCCCCCATCCGGCGTCTTGAGTCCAAGATGGACCGAATGGTGTACGCCGGAGCCCCCTCGATGTCCAGTGGGGGCGGAGGAGTCTCCCCTATCTCATTGTCCTGGAGTGGACCAGCTACCACCGGCCTGAGAAGAGACACATGGAACGAGGGGTTAATATTCTTATACTCAACAGGTAGATGTAACCTATAACACACCTCGTTCAATCTTCTCAGGACTTTAAAGGGCCCCACAAACCGCCGACCCAGCTTCCGGCAGGGCAGGCGGAGGGGTAGGTTTCTGGTAGAGAGCCAGACTCGATCTCCGGGTGCGTACACCGGCCCCTCACTGCGGTGGAGATCGGCGCTCGCCTTGTGACGAAGGACGGCCCGCTGCAGGTGGACGTGGGGAGCGTTCCACGTCTCTTCCGAGCGCCTCATCCAATCATCCACCGCAGGGGCCTCGATCTGGCTCTGCTGCCAAGGTGCCAGAACCGGCTGGTAACCTAACACACATTGGAAGGGGGTTAGGTTGGTAGAGGAGTGGCGGAGAGAGTTCTGGGCCATCTCGGCCCAGGGAATGTACCGTGCCCACTCCTCCGGCCGGCCCTGGCAATACGACCTCAGAAACCTACCCACATCCTGGTTGACACGTTCTACCTGCCCGTTACTCTCCGGGTGGTACCCTGAGGTAAGGCTAACCGAGACCCCCAAACGCTCCATGAACGCTCTCCAAACACGGGAGGTAAACTGGGGGCCTCGATCAGACACTATATCCTCGGGTACCCCGTAATGCCGGAAGACGTGGGTAAATAGGGCCTCAGCGGTCTGTAGGGCAGTAGGAAGACCCGACATAGGGAGAAGACGACAGGCCTTAGAGAACCGGTCCACAACGACCAGGATGGTGGTATTCCCCTGAGAGAGGGGAAGGTCTGTCACAAAATCTACCGAGAGGTGGGACCATGGTCGTTGTGGAACGGGCAGGGGTTGTAACTTACCCCTGGGCAGATGTCGGGGCGCCTTACACTGGGCGCACACCGAGCAGGAGGAGACATAAACCCTCACATCCCTAGCCAAAGTGGGCCACCAGTATTTAGTGCTAAGGCAATGCACTGTCCGGCCAATACCCGGATGTCCAGAGGAGGGTGACGTGTGAGCCCAGTAAATGAGTCGATCCCGAATCTCGAGCGGAACGTACTTCCGACCCTCAGGACACTGTGGAGGGCTGGGGTCGGTACGCAACGCTCGCTCGATTTCGGCATCGACCTCCCACACCACCGGTGCCACAAGGCAAGACTCCGGTAGTATGGGAGTAGGCTCAACGGACCTCTCCTCCGTGTCATACCGCCGGGACAGCGCATCTGCCTTACCATTCTGGGACCCAGGGATGTACGTGATTTTAAATACGAACCTGGTGAGAAACATACTCCATCGAGCCTGGCGAGGGTTCAGTCTCCTCGCTGCCCAGATGTACTCCAGGTTCCGATGGTCAGTCAAAATGAGGAAAGGGTGTTGAGCCCCCTCAAGCCAATGCCTCCACACTTTAAGGGCTTGAACTACAGCTAACAGCTCCCTGTCCCCAACGTCATAGTTACGCTCCGCCGGGCTGAGCTTTTTTGAGTAAAAAGCACAGGGGCGGAGTTTAGGTGGCGTGCCGGACCGTTGAGAGAGAACGGCCCCTATACCAGCCTCAGACGCGTCTACCTCAACCTGAAAGGGTAATGCGGGATCCGGATGCGCCAGCACCGGAGCCGACGTAAACAGGTCCTTCAGTCTCCTAAAGGCCCTGTCCGCATCAGCTGACCACTGCAGGCGCACCGGACCCCCTTTCAGAAGGGACGTGATGGGAGCTGCCACCTGCCCAAAACCCCGGATAAACCTCCGGTAGTAATTCGCAAAGCCCAAGAACTGCTGCACCTCTTTTACAGTGGTTGGAGTTTGCCAATTACGCACAGCGGACACACGATCCACCTCCATTCTCACCCCTGACGCGGACAACCGATAACCCAAAAAGGAGACCGACTCCTGGAAAAACAGACATTTCTCTGCCTTGACATATAGGTCGTGCTCCAACAGCCTCCTCAATACACGACGCACCAGGGTTATATGCTCGGCTCGGGTAGACGAGTACACCAGAATGTCATCAATGTACACGACCACCCCTTGTCCCTGCATATCCCGGAAAATGTCATCTACGAAGGATTGGAAGACTGATGGAGCATTCATCAACCCACATGGCATGACGAGATATTCGAAATGACCTGACGTGGTACTAAACGCTGTCTTCCATTCGTCGCCCTCCCTAATGCGCACCAAGTTATACGCGCTCCTGAGATCCAATTTTGTGAAAAACCGCGCTCCATGCAATGACTCTGTCATGGTCGCAATCAGAGGGAGTGGATAGCTGTATTTCACAGTAATCTGATTGAGACCACGGTAATCAATGCACGGGCGCAACCCTCCATCTTTCTTCTTCACAAAAAAGAAACTCGAGGAGGCGGGAGAAGTGGAGGGCCGAATGTATCCCTGTCTCAAAGATTTGGCTATGTAAGTCTCCATAGCTTTTCTCTCCTCTTGAGACAAAGGATACACGCTCCGTGGGAGCGCTGCTCCTGCCTGGAGATCAATCGCACAATCCCCCTGTCTATGAGGAGGCAACTGCGTCGCCCTAGTTTTACTAAACACGAGAGCTAAATCCCCATATTCAGGCGGAATGTGCAGTGCGGGCACTTGGTTTGGACTTTCCACCGAAGTCGCCCCCACGGAAACACCCAGACATCGCCCCTCGCACTGAGCAGACCACCCATCGAGAGCCCTCTGTTGCCACGAAATAGCAGGGTTATGGGTGCTTAACCAGGGAATTCCCAGCACCACTGGGTACGCAGGAGAGTCGATCAGATACAGCTGTATAGTCTCTTCATGACCCCCCTGCGCACACATCCTAAGTGGTGCTGTGATCTCCCTAATCAACCCCGACCCCAACGGGCGGCTATCTAGGGCATGAACGGGAAAAGGTTTGTCAACAGGTAGGAGAGGGATCCCTAAATCTAAACAAAACTTCCGATCAACAAAATTCCCAGCTGCGCCTGAATCTACTAGCGCCTTATGCTGGGAATGAGGTGCAACCTGTGGAAAACACACAGGTATACAAAAGTGCGCAACAGAAAGCTCTGGGTAAGTGGGACGTCTACTCACCTGGGAGGCCCCCCCAGTGCGTGGCCTGTTGCCTTCTCCCCCGGAGAACCCTCCCCAGCACCTGGCCGCAGTGTGCCCTCCACGACCGCACTTGGTGCAGGAGACAGGCCCCCTTGGGCTCCTCCTCCTCCTTTCTCTAGCGCCGGCACCCCCGAGCTCCATAGGGCTCGGCTCGGAGGTGCCGGAGGGCGGAATGGACGGACCCCCCTAGGGACGTCCACGGGTGGCCAGCAGGGTGTCCAGACGGATGGACATATCGACCAACTGGTCGAAGGTGAGATGGGTATCCCTGCAGGCCAACTCACGTTGAACGTCCTCCCGTAGGCTACATCGAAAATGGTCGATGAGGGCCCGTTCATTCCACCCTGCGTCCGCCGCTAGAGTCCGGAACTCTAGAGCAAATGCCTGTGCGCTCCTCCTCCCCTGTCTCAGGTGGACTAGACGCTCCTCCGCCGCTTTGCCCTCAGGTGGATGGTCGAACACGGCCTTGAAGCGGCGGGAGAACTCGGCGTAGGAGATGGTGTTGGCGTCCATCTTCCTCCACTCGGCGTTAGCCCACTCCAACGCCTTGCCCGTGAGACAGGAGATGAGGGCGGAAACGCTCTCGTGTCCCGAGGGCACCGGGTGTACAGTGGCCAGGTAGAGCTCCACCTGTAGGAGGAACCCCTGACACCCGGCAGCTGTTCCGTCATACGCCCTCGGGAGCGAGAGCCGAATCCCCCTGGGTTCCGGACCTGGGACTGGTGGACCGGCCGATGGGGTTGGCAGGGTAGGTGGAGGTGTGGGTACCCCGCTGGCCTCCCATCGGTGCAGGGTGTTGATGACGTCCTGTAGAGCGGTCCCCAGTTGTCGTATCTGGTCATCTTGGCCGCGAACATGCTCCTCGAGCGACTCAGGCGTAACTGCAGATCCTGCTGATTCCATTTTGGTGTGTGATTCTGTCAAGGGGTGCTGAAGGTGGGTGTGGTGCATGAATCAAGCGCAGGACGCAGAAGCTCAGTCCAAAAGACTTTAGTGCAATATTCACGTAGAAAATAAGCACAATAAGCCCGAAGGCGAAATAACGGCGCACACAGGCGTCAATCAAACGGCGCACTAACATGTGCGAAAAACCTCTCCAAAACACTGGAGGGAGGTACGTAGCTCCAACACGAAAACAGAAGAGCAATCACACACAAAGACAAACACACACAACGAGAACTAAATAGGACACTAACGAGGACTAACAAGACACAGGTGTACAACATCAAGACAAAACCAAACGAACATGAAACATAGATCGGTGGCAGCTAGTACTCCGGGGACGACGACCGCCGAAGCCTGCCCGAACCAGGAGGAGGAGCAGCCTCGGCCGAAACCGTGACACACCATTTCAACTTCAACATTTGAAAGTCATCAAATCACCTATATTTTTTTCTAATACAGTGACAACTAATACCATCCTCCTCTTTTTAATGTTGCCGAAACGGTCTATGACTGTCATACAGTACACGCTTTTAATTTGTGTTGTCCTGGGCTACCTGGCTAAAATGCTTGCTCCCTAGCCTAACTTCCTTTCATTGGCAATGATTAGCCAGTTAGTTAAAATTAGCCTACTACATTTAGCTACATATTGAACTTCCATCCTCTCAGGCCATAGGCACAATGTATGCATTTATGGTTGGATCAGAATCACCGTTATAATCATTGGCCAGTACGGAGAATTAAGTAAAACCACAAGTCCAAATCCTTATCTCCATCCATGGCTAATTTAGGAAAGGGACAATTTTAGCTAGCTAGCTAGCCACCGGAGGACAACAACACAACGAGAGGCAACATTTCCATTTTCTTTTCTGTTAATGACGTTTGGCTTTTGATTTGACGTCATTGGTGTGAAGCCAAATCCAAACTGGCTTCCCTTGACACTTTTTTTTGGTGTGCCAGGACCATTCACAGTTGAGCTCATTCAGTTTAGTTCAAAATTGATTGGCTATTATTTTATACTATTTTATCAAGGGAGGCCAAATGCTCGCTGGCTTCCCTTGCATTCAATGCTATGGGCGGCAACAATATCATACTATTTTTGACCAGACAGCATCAGATAGATGGGCTACACATACAGAGACAGAGGGGCGCTGTTTCACTCGCTCGGACGCTTTCTCCGGTGAGATACATTCAGCCTCTTGCAAATTGAAGGAAAATTATGAAACACAGAGAGTGTCTTTTTTCATTTGTTTTCTTGGTCAAGTTTTTGGGGAAGCCTGGCTTCCCTTGGCATCCATGAATACAAGGCATATAAGTCTGTGATTGATGATCAAGAAGATAGCACAAGGGTGAGGACCTTCATTTCATGGCTTTTTAATATACAATATTTGATGAATATATAGTATACATAAACACATGTATATACTGTACATATTTTCCATATGTATATTTATAACAGTATAGTATTGTAACGACCCGGTATTGTGTTCTGTGTTCGTGGGTGTGTTATCGTTCTCATGGGTGCTAGCAGGGGTTAAATATGCCAGGACAGATGGAAAGGTTGGGGGGGTATGATGGGTAATCCCGCAGGGTTTTGGAATGCTTAAATAGGGGTTACGGTCTCATCTCTCTCTCTTCTGTTCGGGACCCTTAACTTAACATGTTATATTTGTGTACGTTCGAGGTTTAGCGGCGTGGGCTGTGGCCTGAACAATAGCCCATTCAGGAATAAACCTGTGTTCTGCCTGTACACCTGGTGCCCGTCTCTCTTTTACTTTATGACCAGCTGGGTCACTACATTGGTGTCAGAAGTGCTTTCGAATGACGGGATAGATCGAGCTTAGGCAAGTTAGGTGTTTCAGTATAGGCCGTGGTTGGCTTTAGCGTGTCTCGCATCTACGGTCATGATGAAAATTAAGGAAGAGTCGGACAAAGTGTCCGTTGTGGGCTCGGGTGTACCCGGTCGGGAGGGTCAGGCGACGGCGGCTGTAGAAGAGCTGGAGAGCCACATGGCGGAAGTTAAATTGTCAGTCAGCAAGATGGCAGAACGGGCAGGTTTTCCTTCACACCGCTCGACCAGAACAGACGTCACGGCGACGGAGATATCGACGTCACCGCGTGCGGAAATGGCTGGGCCTCCTTATGTAAACAGAGATGGCAGCGCCCTATTGCCATTAGCCACGGTAGCAGCTAAACTTCCAAAGTTCAATGGACAAGGTAAATGGGAAGTTTTTTTCACTCAATTTGAGTTGTTGGCTAGAGCCGGGAGGTGGTCTGACGAGACGAAAGGGTTACAGCTTGCCCTGAGCCTGGCAGAGGAGGCGTCGGAATGCCTGCTAACGATAGCCCCGGACGAGAGGGGCGACTACGGTGCGCTAGTGGAGGCATTGGGGGGCCGTTTCGGCAGCGATGCACAGCCCAACATGCTGCGGATTGAACTGAGTAACAAAAAGAGACTTCAGGGGGAATCATTAAAGGCGTTGGCAAGTGGTATTCTGAGCCTGACCAGGCGGGCTTATGCAACTATGCCGATTGGGGTGCAAGACGAGCTGGCAAGGGACAGTTTTATTAGAGCGCTCTCCCCCACCAAACTGGGTAAGCATGTTCAGATGTCGGACCCAGCATCTCTGCGGGCTGCAGTGGAGATAGCCAGGAAGAGGGAGCTGATCTGGGGTGAGGGAGTGAGAGTGGAGGTTGCCAGTCAACCAGAGGTGAGAGCAGCGGCGGCCGGGGTGCCGGGGGTCACCAAACCAGAGTGGGTCGACGAGTTGGGCGGGTTATTCAAGACCGCTTCGCTTGTCATTGAGAGGGGCTCCAGACAACATCGCAGTGTCAGCTCAACTCCCATTGTCTGCTGGGATTGTGGCCAGCCTGGCCACATTCAGCGGGAGTGTGGCAGATTCTCCCGTCACCAGGGAAACGACAGCAGGTTCTCGCGCAGGGGGCAGCGCGGGCCCAACCCCCCGCCCCCGAACCCACAGTAAGCAGAAGAGGTACCCAGCAGCGCAGGCAAGAGGGTGGGGACCTGCTTCCCCAGGGTGTAGCTGCCACCGTGTTTCCTAGTCCGGTAGTTGTGGTGGGACGTACCACCATTGGGGACTTCTGCAATGTCATCGTCAAGGTAGAGGGGGTGGAATGTTTGGCCCTGGTCGACACGGGCTCTACAGTACCCTGGTGAGACCAGACATACTACCTGTTGGGGTGCGGGTGGAGCCGACCCTTGTCCCGCTAAGGACTGTCACAGGGGAGCTAGCCCCCATGTTAGGGAAGTGTCGGTTGTCTGTGACTGTGGGGGGGAGAACTGTGGGGTGTCCGGTGTGGGTAGCAGCGGTACAGGACCCCTGTATACTGGGAATGGACTTTTTGAAAAACTGTGGGGCTCAGTTGGACTTAGCTTCGGGCACTTTGAGGCTGTCGGGGGGTCCCACAGTGGGAATGTCGCCTTCGGGAGGGCCAGCAGGGGGCAGGGCTGTCCCTCCGTCTTCCTCCAAGCTTGCCGAAACTCCACTGGTCGTCCCGGCTGCTCCCTTGGTCGTTGTGCCATCCCAGCAGCTGTCTCCGGCGGCAACGACCTTCACTCCCCATAATGGTGCAAGCACAGGCAGCCCAGTAGCCCAAAACACACTGGCTCCTTCACCCCATCAGCCCGATGGGGGGAAGGAGGAAGTTATCGATGCCGTTGAGGCTGTGTGGCTGAAAAACTGTCAAGGTCTGGATGAGAGACAACAGAGACAGTTAAAGCAGCTGCTGTTTGACTTTAAAGATAGCTTCGCTTGGGGGGAAGATGAGGTAGGGCAAACGCACCTGGTTCAGCACGACATCGACACTGGGGACGCCCAACCCATTAAAATTCGGCCCCGTCGCATTCCCCTTGCCAAGAGGGAAGCAGCAGCCACAGCTATTGCTGACATGTTGCGGGCTGATTTCATTGAGCCATCAGATAGCCCATGGTCCACGCCGGTCGTCATGGTGCCTAAGAAAGGGGGTAAACTTAGGTTTTGTGCGGACTACAGGGGCCTAAATTCCGTCACCACTAAAGACTCTTACCCCATACCGAGGATCGATGAGTCGCTAGACCACGTCAGAGGGTCCTCGTGGTTCTCTTCCCTTGATCTGCGCAGTGGCTACTGGCAGGTGCGCCTCTCGCCAGGGGCACGTGAAAAAACTGCCTTCTCCACGGATAGGGGCCATTGGCAGTTCAAGGTGCTGTGCTTCGGCCTCTGTAATGCTCCTGCCACCTTTGAGAGGCTCATGGACAGAGTGCTGGCGGGGGTTCCGAGAGACGAGTGTGTCGTGTACCTAGACGACATATTGGTGCACGGCACATCGTTTGAGGGGGCACTGGGGGCACTTAGGCGAGTGTTGGAGAGGATCTCGGGGGCGGGGCTGAAATTACACCCGGAAAAGTGCCATTTCATGCAAAGGGAGGTGGCGTTCCTGGGTCATCAGCTGGGTGGTGAGGGCATCAGCACGATGCCAGACAAAGTGGAGGCTGTGAGGGGGTGGCCAGTTCCAAGGGGAAAAAAAGAGGTTAAGAGCTTCCTGGGTCTGGCATCCTACTATCGTAGGTTTGTGAAAGTGTTTGCGGGGATAGCAGCTCCTTTGGACCACCTTCTCAAGAAGGACACTGTTTTTCAGTGGACCGAAGAGCACCAGCGAGCGTTTGAGGCCCTCAAACGTGCCCTGGTGGAGGCCCCTGTCCTGTCCCCACCAGACCCGAACCGTCCATTTATCCTGGACACCGACGCAAGCAATGAGGGCTTGGGGGCTGTGCTGGCTCAGCGTGGTTCTGACGGGGAGCACGTAGTAGCTTATTACAGCAGAACTTGATAAGGCTGAAAAACGCTACTGCGTGACAAGGAGAGAGCTTTTGGCTGTCGTGGCAGCAGTACGACATTTCAAGTACTACCTGGGGGGCCTGCCGTTTGTGGTGCGGACGGATCACTCCGCCCTGCAGTGGCTTCTCTCCTTCAAGGAGCCAGAGGGTCAGATCGCCCGCTGGTTGGAGGAGCTGCAACCCTACGACTTCCAGGTGGAGCACAGGGCCGGCCTTCGCCACAGCAATGCAGACGCCTTGTCCCGCCGCCCGTGTGCTGAGGACGGCTGTGGGTACTGTGCCAAACGGGTGGAGCGAGAGAGGGAACTATGCATGGAGGAGGGAGTCACCGCCACGGTGAGTCAGCTGAGGGTGACAGAGTGCCGGGAGCTTGAGGCTGTGGACGTCGGGGAGTGGAGGCGTCGCCAGGAGGAGGACGCAGAGCTGCGTCCTGTGCTGGGGTGGGTGGAAGAGAGAAGACGACCGCCGTGGGGGGAAGTAGCCCCTCTATCACCAGTCACCAAAGGACTGTGGGCTAAATTCTCAGTCCTTAGAGTGGCTGAGGGAGTGCTCCAGAGGGGGTGGAAAAAGCCAGCTACTGGAGAAATTACGTGGCAGGTAGTGGTTCCCAAAAGGCTGCAAGGGAGCGTGTTACAGCAGCTTCACGGGGGAGTAGGCGCAGGGCATTTTGGGGTCTCCAAAACGTTAAAGCGCGTACGTAAAGGCTTCTATTGGGCCAGGCACAGGAGGGATGAGGAGGACTTTTGCAGGCAGTGCGACGAGTGTGCTGCTAAGAAAGGATCCTCCAGGTCAGTCACATGCCCTCCTACAACAATTCCCAGTAAGGGGAGCCCATGGAGAGACTGGGGGTAGACATAGTTGGACCGTTTCCAACCACAGACAGCGGTAACAGGTGGATTCTAACTGCTATGGACTACTTCACCAAGTGGCCAGAGGCTTACGCTCTCCCAGACCAGGAGGCAGAAACAGTAGCTGATGCGTTGGTAGGGGGAATAATCAGTCGGTTTGGGGTGCCACAGTCTATACACAGCGACCAGGGGAGAAACTTTGAGTCACGGGTGTTCTCAGAGTTGTGTAGACGGTTAGGCGCGGAGAAGACGCGCACTACTCCGCTTCACCCCCAGAGTGATGGGCTGGTGGAAAGATTTAACAGAACATTAGCACAACAGCTGGCTATCGTTACCTCAAAACACCAGAGAGATTGGGACACCCACTTAACGTTTATTCTCATGGCATGTAGGTCGGCTGTTCAAGAATCGACTGCGTGCTCCCCAGCGCTACTAATGTTAGGTCGTGAGTTGCGCACCCCAGCCGAACTGACGTTTGGCCATCCTCCTGATAACGACGACGGGGTTTTGCCTGGCCCGAACTATGTTCGTCGTCTGCAGAACCGGTTAGAAGCGGCTCACACCTTCGCAAGAGAGCAACTCGAGAACGCAGGAATGCGCCAAAAGCGCCACTATGACTCACGCGCTAAGGGGAGGCACTTTGGAGTGGGAGAACGCGTGTGGCTTCACAACCCCACGCGCAAGAAGGGGCAGTGCCCAAAGCTGGACAGTGCCTGGGTGGGGCCGTGTCTGGTGACAGAGAGAGTGGGGGAGGTGACGTACCGGGTGGAGGTTCCTCCACGGAGCAGGAAGGTGGTGGTCAACCGGGACCGATTGGCACCCTACAGAGGGAGGAAAACGGTAGGGAATGGAAGTGAGGACTCTGATGTGAGCACACGGGGACAGTCTAGCGAGGAGACTCTAGCGCAACCTGAGCCTGGGGCGGGGGCTGCCTCTTCGGAGGGCGCTGGAAATGACATTGGGGCAGATGAGTGTTCTGGGGGTCCACCGGTGAGAGTCAAGGGGAGGCACAAGAGACTGATGCGACCTCCGGGTCGTTTTAAGGATTTTGTTTTGTAACCCTTTTATGCCATTTAGCAGATGCTTTTATCCAAAACGACTTATAGTCATGTGTGCATACATTTTTACGTATGGGTGGTCCCGGGGATCAAACCCACTACCCTGGCGTTACAAGCGCCATGCTCTACCAATTGAGCTACAGAGGACTTCTCCTTTTCTCTTCCCCTCTCCTTCTTCTCCTTCTCTCCTCGAGTTATGGCAACACTGCTGAAAGATACTGTGCATTACAGAGCATCAGGGTAGAAGCGCATGATGACCGTATTCAAAACACTGTCATGTCCATTCAGTCCCCTCAGTGACACGGCTCACACAGGCTCAAGACGTTGCCCCAGATTGCAACATGGTCGCCGTCAGTGCAATCCGCAAGCACATCAGTAGCATTGTCTCTGGCTTTAGCCCCCCTCTCCTAACAGAGCAAATCCAACCTCCAGGGTCATGTTTATTAGGGCATGCAATGGAAACATTTAAAATCTATTATTTCTGTGAGGTACGTGCAAGAATCTCAAGTTAAAATTCAGCCCACACTCACAGTGTATGACCGTTCTTAAATATTTTTTACACATAACAGAAGTTAAGGATATATCAGTAGTTTGCAGTCTTAAATACAAATCACAGCCTCCAATATGAGACAATGAAGACCGCTTTACTTTATTGAAGGCAAACTTCTTATTCAACACAATAGGAATTTTGGAAACCGAGAGAACTCCAAACGGAACCTAAACAAGACAAGCAGTTGAGAGAGCACTTACATGCGTTGCCATTTACAAATACCCTGTTTTGTTCATAGTGTTTACCGTGTGTGCATCATGTTGGGTTGTCACGACACTGACATGTAACTCTGGCAAGGAGTTAAAACAGATAGATAAAACAACGGCGTCAGAGAGTGGATAATCCCTTTTGTTTCGGCGGATTTGCTCTTCTCATGTGGTAAGGCAAACATCTTCTGTGAAACTGAAAGAGAGGGAGAGAAAAAAATCAGTAGCTTTGATATATAAACCTACAAAATCTTTACCTGAGGCCATACAATCATGGTTTTCCTCTTCGATTCAGAGGAATCAAAAGTGGGTAGAGAACAATAAATCTCTCTTTAGAGGAAGACAACAAAAGAAGAAGGGAAGAACGAATGCAAAGGTGGAAAAATAAATAAAGGGGGTGGGGGGCAAAGCAAGTTTTTCCTGGGTAGGAAAGCCAAGTTGGTTGTGCAAAGTACAAAGGAGAAAACATCTGGTTGTGCATTCCCATTGCTACACACACCCGCACCCCACATCACTTTGCTGTAATCACACATTTTAAAGGGTTAAAAGGTTACACAAGCATAGTGATAGAGTGCAATACAGTTCATTCCTTTTGGCTATATTTCATGGTAACATAACAGAACACTTATTTTTTTGACACGTCCAAGGTCAAAGTATAATGTTGTTCCTTTTTGCGAAACCAGAACGTTCCAGAATGAAACAGACAATAGAATTAACACCGCCACATTCACATTAGTGACACACATTAGTGACTTTAACCACAGAGGCCTAAGCTTAGAGGTCATCGCCATGTTTTTCCGCCTTTCCCTCTTTTGACATAATCTAAAATAGTGGGGGCTGGAATTAACATAACCCCAACGGAATGGCATTTTTTTCCCCATAAACTATATGGACACAGAGCGTCCAGCAACAGGAAATTCAAATCAACACATTGTTTTGGCCATGTCAAGAGCAGCTAACCGAGTAGCCATCACCGGGTGGCTCGGGGATATGAGTTGTCAAAACGGTGGCCCTGCGAACCGCTTCAACTAATCTAATCTTGCTGATCTCTCCCTGTATGTCTCCTAATGCACGTCTGACCTCATTCTGTTCGGAGGGATACGTCGGAGGGAGGAGAGGAAAAATCCGGGTAAACAAGTCTAATTCGCCGAGTCAATCCGAGAAGATGTGTGAGAAGCTGCCTTAACGGGTGGCGACGTGGTGGCAGCGTTTGCCACTTGCATGCCAGCCTTGTCCTGAGGGGGGAACAGTAGCTGTTACACATACAGAGAGGGCAAGGAAATACTGGCATCACAATAGAATGTGGGGCATTAAGTAATCATGTTTTGGGTGATATTTGCTTACATTGTTCTGTTAAATCTGATACCACTAAATCAGGGTTATACTACATTTAATTAAAGGGAAAATGACCTAGGTAGGATGATGTTGTAAATGTCTTTTTCAGGTATTCATGTCTGAGGTGGTACTGAATATCATCAAAGTCAGACCAAAAGAGGCCAGACATTCCTCCATTATAACAATGTGTTATTTGCTGTACTGTGATTTTAACTGTCTACCTTGAACCAAAATGGCAGTTACAGTATGTTGCCGCTGTTGTCTTTTTCAAAGTTTTGCTAGAGAAGTAGAGGGGGATGTCGCTCATACCTGCTTAACAGACCCTACTGTGCCTGTAATGGTTGGACAGTTGGCCAAAGACAGACTGCTGTGCCAGACAGGTAGACGTTGGTGATAAGGAGATTACAGAGCCACATATGACTGAGTGGCAAAGCAGTTTGGAGGATATCCAGCTGAGGACAGTTAATAACTGATGGAGAGAAGTGATAGAGATTGCCATCTTATATCTCTCCTCTGACTTACCTTCGGTCCCTCCCACCCCAAATTGATCCTAAATTCTATGTGAATGAAAAAACGGTTTGTGGCTCATAAGCTTTATACGCTGATCATACACAGCATGCCAATTTTACTCAGACGCTCATACTGTTTTTACACAAAGTTCATTGTATTTCTATAATTGACAAGTGAATAACTACCTGTTGTCAAACTGCAAGTAAGTCAAGTTTTAGATAATACTGATGCCTATGACACAGTAACCATTCATTTTAAACTGCACACAGCTTCTCTCAATAGATTTCTACTCATAATAGTCCATTGGTGCAACAAGGTGAGTAGGACGGAGCCAGGCGCAGGAGGTGGGTTTATTTGGCCAATACAGCAGTCCGCAGCAATGCGTAAACCAAATACAGTGCGACTTGTATTTGTATTTATTAAGGATTCCCATTAGCTGCTGCCAAGGCAGCAGCTACTCTTCCTGGGGTCCTGCAACATTAAGCCAGTTATATACAATTAAAAAAATTACATTACATTATATTTCAAAACACTTTACCCAATACATTTAGTGTGTTCCTTCAGGCCACTACTCCACTATCACATATTTACAATACAACATCCATGTGTACGTGTGTGTAGAGTGAGTGTCTATATGTATGTGTGTATGTACCTGTGTGTGTGTCTCTTCACAGTCCCCGCTGTTCCACAAGGTGTATTTTTACCTGTTTTTTAAATCTGATTACACTGCTTGCATCAGTTACCTGATGTGGAATAGAGTTCCATGTAGTCATGGCTCTATGTAGTACTGTGGCCTCCCATAGTCCGTACTGGACTTGGGGACTGTGAAGAGACCTCTGGTGGTATGTCTTGTGGGGTATGCATGGGTGTCCGAGCTATGTGCCAGTATTCCAAACAGACAGCTCGGTACATTCAGCTCGTCGACACCTCTTAAATGCGTACTGGGAAAACAAAACACACGGGTGAATATCCTGGCGATAAAAGTAACATAATGCTCAACACGAGCTAGCGACACCTCCACATGGAACAATAACACACAAAGACATGGAGGAGCAGAGGGAATAATTATACAGAGACTGATGAGGGGATATGTACCAGGTGTGTGTGAAAAACAAGACAAAACAAATGGAACGATGAAAAGAGGAGCGGCAGTGGCTAGAAGGCCGGTGACGACGAACACCGAAGCCTGCCCGAACAAGGAGATGAGGCAACTTTGTGGGGATGGTGTGTGTATCTCCTTGGAAACGTTCACCCTTTGGTCAAGGCCCCGCCCCCATCAGACCAGGTTCACAGTCCCTCTTGACAGCAGTGACACGCAAGCAGGTGGGCCAAGGATAGAGATGGTGAATGTGGGCACAGGAGTGTGCCCCATTATACCCCCAGAGTGCAGCCTCCTTGACCAAGTGATCGTAACATGGGGGTTATTCACTGTAGGGGGAGGACGTGTTCTCTTGGGTTGCCCGGGAAGGGTAAATAATGGCAGGGGTGGTGGACACAGGGTCACTCAAAGACTCAAATGATAGGAAATTAAGTTTGGCTTGATAGTGTGATGCTAGGCGAATAAAATAAATCACTCTGAAAACGTTTCAATTCACTATAAATCAAACAGTTGCCCTGATTTTGAGTGATCCTGTTTTAGTTTTTTTTTTTTACATTCCCTTCAGGTTTACAGAACTTATCTGGCACAGCAACATCTGAGAGGTCGTGCTTCTGAAACAACATGGATGTTACCTGGGTATCAGCAACAAGAACAGACACTTAAGTATGGAAAGTCATGATCATAGAAGGAACTGAGTAGGTATAGCAAGCCAAACAACCATTTTTGTCGAACAAACCCAATCTTTAGTTTTCTTGGCAACAATATGTCAATTTAATCTGGACAACTTTTTGGAGACCAAATGTGTGTAAAGTAAAAGACAGATCCACACCCACATACCCATCAATCTGCTCTGTCTCCCATAGTGACTTATTTTTCTCTCTACGGGGCTAGTAACAAAAGTGTCTTGTATTGTACTAAAACAGTCTCAGTTCTAGCAATTCCAACACCCGAGTAGTCAGAACAGGCTTTTCCTCCAGGGGGTAAAATGCCCAAGCCTCACATGCCGTCCTCCTGCATGCAAACATCTGCCAGGATACTCAAGGGACCTCCCTCCACAATGTTCCTTGTTAACAGATACTCACCACGCGCCGTACCACTATAATCACATGCACAGCAAGCGTGACAGTCAAGGGACATTGGGGAAAAAAAAGCTGCAAATTGGATAGAAATAGCGTCACTGTAGTTTTCTTAAACACAGCATTGTTAAAATTATCTTTGTTTTCCATGTCTGTCTCAAAATCTCAATTTTGACTTATCGCCACATGGGTTATAGCCTAATACTATGTATATTCCTTTTACTAATCTTCTTGTCGTTATGACCAATGATCTTAAGGGGCTACATGCAGGTGAAAACAAAATGCAAGATGGCCAAGGTAACTATTGCATTACCTAATTAATTGTTTTATTTCATTGGTCACTAATGAAAGTTAACGAGGAACGGTCCACAATTGTTGAAAACCATTGGGACACTGCTGTTCTCTCTTGGTTCTCCCTCTTGGCTTTGTTCACAGAGCCGTTCCCCACAAATCCACTGTTCTTCAGTCTCAGTGAGTTTAAACACCTGCTTCTCCTCTCCTTTGATAATTACAAACGGAGCACTTCTTAATCCGCTCTAATAGTGTTCAAGCTGAGTTGGTTCGCAGCTACTAATTATACTCACCAGCATGGGGGGGTTTGGTCGTCTCTGGGTAGTACGAGTTTGATTCAATACCTTTCGGGAATAAACACAGTCCCTGAGCTGCAGTAGCAGAGTTGGGTTCTTTTCCCAACTCATGTTTCTTCGATTCTTTGCGTCCTCTCTCCTCACCTCCTTCAAACGCATTGGAGGAGAAGGTCCAAGGGGGCGGATCTTGGGTGTTCTCCTCCAATGCAGTTTGAGAAAGAGGGAAGGAGATGGGACCTGAGAATTGAGGAAAGACAACTTGAGAAAAAGCCAAGTTATGTAGATGGTCTAGGGTCCAGATTCAACTCCAGAATCGGCCATGTTGTTGAATATGACACTTAACATAGATGCTGTGGTACTGTACTGTGTTTCATAACTAGCTTAAGCTCAAAGGAAATGCAAAGGAAGATTGTTGTGATGAAAATATTCGCAAACACAATGAACTCTTAACAAGAATATCTTCAGACAGTTAGCAAAACACATTTCCGTTTTTGCTTTTTAAAACTAACCTTAAAATGCCTTATTTTAGGGAACACAAACCTAAATGTATTTTGACATGAAAGTTTAAGTGTATCCATTTTCCTGTGGAAGCCGTAGTGAACATATGTGTGTCATGCAATGTTTACGTAAGATATCTTGACGGCCATATGTGCACCCAATTATCGTCCCACCAAAGGAAGAAATTCTCTCAGACTCTGAAGAATGCACACAGGCAAGTCACTCCCAGAGACCACCATAGGGACTCATCATCTATAGCTTTCTTCCTGACGTCAGTTAGCGCAATCATATCATCATTACCGCTGGAGCTTCGTTTTCTTAGATCAAATTATGTTTTCCGACTTCCAGAGAAAAGTCTGCTAGTTTTACTGTAACTCCTGAGCTTTTGCCCGGGGCTTTATAAACATAGGGGGACTTCGATCTGTGCTCATCAAAAGCTCACTTACAGGGAAGAAAGATAAAACACAATTTAAATGGTGAGTAATCAAAATGTTTTGCTGTTGGTTTGAAAACCAAAGACGTGCAGTCGTACATACTCGATGAGGTGAGAAGGATTCAGAAGTAGTTGTTTATTTAAATTGCACACACAATCGACACAGGGAGTGAAAGACAGAAGCCTGGGAAGAGGAGGATGAGAGGGTGAGGAGAGAGGGAAAGCTAGGAGCAGGTCGGGATGAAGCCCAAAAAAAGGTGGAAGGAGTGTGAGATAGTCGGAACTGAAGGTGGTCTAAGACAAAGGGGGAGGAATGAGAAATGAGATGGGGTGATATAGGAGTAAAGAGAAGATGGGATCAGAGCAATGGAAAGAAAGAAACAATGTATTATGGAGATGAGGATGAAAGAGAATGCAGAATGTGTCTTCTGTCTAAGCGAAGCCAAAATAATGAATGCCTTCCTGTACTTGTGTGTTCAGCTGAAATAGAGAGTGGGAGACAACATAATGTTCACTGGCCACTGTGTCCAGGCCACTGAGGTATGGAATGTACTCAGCCTGTACCTTTCAGTTCAACTGAAACAGAGAGCATGGGGGAATATTCAGTGTACTTCAGGACCTGCCTGTGTGCTGATATAGGTTCAATCACCACAGAGCTATGTTAGGACATACAGTACAAGCTACATCAGACATCCAAGAAAAACTACAAGCTAGGCTACATCAAAAGGAGTGTTCAGGTTCAGGCCACTGCAGGCCAAGCCTCAAGCTTCAAGCCTCATGTCCTCACTGTGTCCTTCCCCACGCCCCTGAAGTCGCCCATCACTCACGCTGTGTCCGTGAACTCCAGATGCTCCCATCCGGGAGAATAGAGTCGGCTAACGCTCATCCCTCTTCATTCCTGCTAACAATTTGGTAATGAAATATAGATTTTTAGTTAGATTCATATTGATGCTATTAGCTTTGCATTGATAAATCACCCTGGCCGGGGGCTCGGCCGTGACTGCGGCTGGCTACAATAGAGTTGGGGGGAGATAACAATCAAGTCGTCAATGTGTTAATTTGATTGATACATCTTATTTCTCTTCTGTGTCTCTTAGCTGGCTCACTCTGTCTCTCTCTCCATCTCTCTTAGTCTCGGAACACAGTTTCATAACAATGGCTCAGTACAAATCGCATTTGTGCAGTATTTATTGCTGTCCATTACCTATCTCAACCCTCAGTCTCTCTCTCTTTCTCTCCCCCCCCCCCCCCCCCCTCCAACAAATTCAACACAATTGTTTCCTGGTACCAAGCGTTTTGCTCAATTACTATTATCAAGAGCATATCATAACATTGGCAATAATGGATATGCTTTTCACACTGCCCTACCATACAGTTGTTTATAATCTCAAGTTCAGCAGTTCAGCAGTCCCAAATCCCAGATCCATTATTTTTACCTGCTCTGTATCTGCATGATTTAGTTTAGCGCACGTATCATGAAAGTCCCAAGCCATTGCATGTATCTGGGTTATATTCATTAGGGCACGCAAAGGAAACATTTTACAGCATTTTGCAATGGAACACGTTTCTTATTGAACAAGTACAAGTAGTCCCTCTCTGTTTGAGCCTGTTTGCTTACTTTCACCATGTCATTGGATTTAGGCTAAAAGTTGGGTGAAACAAAATGAAATTCCCTTACGTTGATTACTTTTTTCAAATCCAATCAGTTTCCCACGTTGATTCAACGTCATCACATTGAATCTTTGGGTTGAAATGACTTGTAAAGAACGTTTATTCAACCAGTTTTTGCCCGTGGGATGCTTCTTCCTGCTTTTTATATGTTACAAACCCATAACAATACAGTCCGTGGAACAAACATGTACAGTAAATGTAAACATATAAACCAAACCACATACCTCGTGGGTTTGAAGTGAGTTCTTTCAAAGAGTTAAATGGTCTGCTGTTGTAGATGCAAACCTTAATGGTTCAATATTTAATGCAGTGCTGATATGAGTATGGCTTCAGTAATATGTTTAAGAGTGATGTATGTTGGTTGTTTAGCGACAAAACCGACACGTGTGCAACTATGAGGCAAAACAGACAGGGTTGGCTTAGATTGTTGATGTAAACTATATTTCGTCTCCAATGTTTATTGAAAACATAAATAAAGTTGCACAATGAGCACTTGTCTCTCAATAAATTGTTACAGTTGCTGGTTAGCTAGCTAGTTAGTAACTTTTAGCTATATTAGCATAGACGTGACATCAGTCAAAACACCTCAAAACAATACATGGTGTCAAGAACAAGATCCAACACATTGAAACAAGCCACTTACGATTCACCACATGGCAGTTTCTTGTCATTGTTGCTAGCTATCTGGCCATCAAGAAACGAAACAACACACAGCCTTCCCCCCTTTGAAGCGCACGTATTGGTTTCGTGATGTTGTCAGCTAACTCTTCTTCGTGTCAAAGTATATGATCTGAGTAGACTAAGAGTTACAGTAAGCAGACGCCACTAGGGAGGAGACAGGCTGAAAAGATGGAGTGTTCTCTTCACGCGGTGTGGTGATGGCCGACACTGGGATCTTTATCAGGAGAGTAATAGTGCTGCACTGCTAACCAGGAGACTCTACATCTGCATTGTTTGCTGTTTGGGGTTTTAGGCTGGGTTTCTGTACAGCACTTTGTGACATCTGCTGATGTAAAAAGGACTTTATAAATACAATTTTATTGAATGATTTGATTGAGACCCAAAGCTGTTAGTTTTCCTCTAACAAGGTGAGTTTTTTCTTTTTCTTTCTCTTCTCTCTCCTTCCCTCTATTACCTTCTCCTGGAAAAGTTGGAGAAGCTGACCAGTTACAAGGGGGTCAAAATTGATGCCACTGCTCTGGGGTAACACATCACAGCATAGAACAGGGTCAGGCACACAATGAAAAATGTTTTTAAATGTTTGACAGTGTTTCTATCTTTTTGTCTCCCGTTTTGAGCCTAATGAACAGAGCCCAGTAGTTTTTTCTGAAGTGCCAACTATTTTGACGGGATTGATGGTTCGACTTCACACAGGTCATAGGAGCTGAAATGTCTTGAAACTAGATGAGGGAAAAACATTAGATCACTATGCTGTCAAACGTTTTCCATTGCATGCACTAATGAACATGACCCAGGTGTACATGTGATTCTACATAGACGTCTGTCACGTCCCTGAACCCACTTATCATAGGATGTCAAACAGCGGTCAGCGACAGTGAGGGAGGGGGAGGAAGAGTGCTCTAAAGAGGGGTCAGGAGGGTAAGAGGGCTTTCAGGGGTCCTCTAATCACCCTGTCCCCGTCAATCGGTTGCCAATACCAACTGCCGCCGATGGCCATCCTTCACCCCAGCTGGGCTATAGTAATGGCTCCCTCATTAGCAGTGCGATCACCGAGCGCTTGAGCCAGAGTGAGATCCATCACTCGGCCCAGAGGTAGCGCTGCAACTGCCGCGATTGTGCCTTGTAATGGCTGCCACTCCGATTGTCGCCCAGGTGTGACAAGGTCTCCCTGACAGAGAACAGAGAACAGGGCAATGCAGTCATCGGGGGTAGAGGGGATGGAAAGGGAGGAAGAAAGGGAGGAGAGGAGAATAGGATATAGGAGATATCTCTATGAGAAAGAGAGGAGGAAAAGAAGGAAGGGTGATGATATAGGGAGGATGATTGAGGGAGGAGGGGTGAAGGTGTTGAAGAAGCGACGGGAGCAGCTCAAACATTTCAGGCACGACGCCCCGGTGCCACTGGGTAATGAGGCATCACAGCAGAATATACCCAGACTGCCGTTTGATAAAGGTGAGCTGACACCGGAGCGTGGATAGGTGCTTTTGTAATGCAGACACATGTCCATCTATCACTTCTCTTCACTCCTGAGGGGGAGGTGTGTGTGTGTGTGTGTGTGTGTGTGTGTGCGTGTCTGCTTGTGTGCATGTGTGCGTGTGTGAGAGAGCGAGAGCGAGAGAGAGAGAGAGAGAGAGAGAGAGAGAGATAGGGAGTGTCTAGGGACTGAAATGGTCTAGGAATGGCCACAAACAGCTTCTGGCGGACTGGACATTACAGGGAAAACAAATGTGATGCATTTTTTGAAAGGGGTTTCAAATGAGACATTACACCCAGGGCGGGCAAAGACATCAGCGGCAACACTTCACTTAAATGGTAAGTCATAAAGCCTTTACAACTGTGACATGAATCATTCATGACCGGTCTTCTCCATGAATGTAAAACAAGCCAAGATACAAAGTCCCCACAATTATTTTCCTTTTCACTGTCCATCTAACACAACTGCAGTGGTTACATTGCAAACTCTATTTTACATGCATGACATTTGCCAGAAGGATTCATACTCTTTGCATGATGCATATGTAATATCTGTATTGAGTTACTATGTTTCTACAAACAACTACACAGCATAATGATGGGACCCTTAGAGAGAACAAAAAATATATAAAGAAACAACCGAATGGAATCAAACTAGTCTAGAACACAATGATAAAGGTGAGGCCCTGCTGTACAGTGCTCTTCAATCCTGGCCCTAGAGACCCACGGGTATGCAGCCCCAAGACCTGGGTCATGTTCAGTAGGGCACACCGTAACAAAATGTATTATAACATGTTAAACAGAAAATAAAACAAACAAACCAATAGCTGGACGGTGCGGCCACAATCAGGGTTTGGTCCATTTCAGTTGGATTGGATTTGTTTCATGAATTAACAACCCTTATGGAAACCAAAGTGGCTCATTCTTAAATGTTTTTTTTTTTTTTTTTTTTTATCAAATCAAATCAAATTGTATTGGTCACATACACAAATTTAGCAGATGTTATTGCGGGTGTAGCGAAATGCTTGTGTTCCTAGCTCCAACAGTGCAGTAGTCTCTAACAATTCACAACGCACAAATCTAAAAGTAAAATAATGGAATTATTAATATATAGATATTAGGACGAGCAATGTCGGAGAGGCATTGACTAGAATACAGTAGAGTACAGTATATACATATGAAATGAGTAAAACAGTATGAAAAAATAGGGCAGCAGCCTCTAAGGTTCAGGGTTGAGTAACTGGGTTGTAGCTGTCTAGTGATGGTGTTTAACAGTCTGATGGCCTTGAGATAGAAGCTGTTTATCAGTCTTTCGGTCCCAGCTTTGATGCACCTGTACTGACCTCGCCTTCTGGATGATAGCGGGGTGAACAGGTCGTGGCTCAGGTGGTTGATGTCCCTGATGATCTTTTTGGCCTTCCTTTGACTTCGGGTGCTGAAACGTCGAGTTGAGGTGGAACTGATCTCTGCCTTGCCTCAAGTTCAAATTCAGGGTGTATCTAATGCTCTCTAAAGCATGCATGGACTGACTAGTTCTCCTCTGAATAGAGGTATGGTATGTTAAGTCTTTGTTGAGGTAACTGGGGGTTCTTCTAGTGTGTCTGCACATTGTGTGTGAAATAGGCAAGAATTTGTTGTGAATTCTCCGGCTCTAAAATTAGCTAGCCACACACACACGCACACACACAATGAAGCGTAGCTTTCCAGAAAAATAGGAGGAGACTTTTACACCCCAAAATTGGATGCTATACTAACTGTACACATCCATAAAGCCAGAACACAATCCCCACCCCCAGCAGACACAAACAAAGGCCCACTTAGTTCCATTGTTCTCTACATATTGTTCCTCGCCTTCCACAGTTGTTTGTTGAACAATAGGTACGCAGTACTGTTCACACAAAGAAGACACATCATTCTGGAAATTATCTATTGACTTTAGCTTCCATTTATAACCCATTGCCACCTGTTTCTATTTCAAAAGGCGACCGATACATAACACGACATGGAATTGACTGAATTCATTTTCAATTAGATTTCTATCCAGAGTGACTTACAAAATGTGCATTCAACTTATGATGATGGTGAAACAACTGCATATCACTTTCATCGCGCGTAAAACCTTCAAGCGTCAATTTTCACCACTCTATTATAGAGTAGTCTTGTATTGCTGCTGCTGTTTTGTTCTTTGTCACGGGGGAATAAACTGCTTACACGCTCGATAACATGGGGGACCCTGCCTTGAATAGGAGCTTGATTTTCACACCGCTTGTTGTCTTACTTCCCACATAATCTCATCAATGTGTTGTTGGTTCAGCATCTGTTATTGTCAAGATGGCCACCTGTCTCCATTGCTCTCCTGAGATGAGAGACAGGACAGACAATTTACACATGCCAGAACATAACCAGTCATAATGTACAGTAAAGCTATACAGCTTCTATGTTTTAATTTTTATTTT
This sequence comes from Coregonus lavaretus, assembly GCF_964263955.1. Taxonomy (NCBI): domain Eukaryota; kingdom Metazoa; phylum Chordata; class Actinopteri; order Salmoniformes; family Salmonidae; genus Coregonus; species Coregonus lavaretus. Next base: position 23,308,885 of record NC_139994.1, read on the forward strand.
ACCCTTATTTTCAAGGTAAATTGACTGAGAACACATTCTCATTTACAGCAACGACCTGGGGAATAGTTACAGGGGAGAGGAGGGGGGATTAGTGAGCCAATTGGAAGCTGGGGATGATTAGGTGGCCATTTTTTAATTTTTTAATTTGTACCTTTTTTTAACTAGGCAAGTCAGTTAAGAACAAATTCTTAATTACAATGACGGCCTACACCGGCCAAACCCGGACGACGCTGGGCCAATTGTGCGCCGCCCTATGGGACTCCCAATCACGGCCGGTTGTGATACAGCCTGGAATCGAACCAGGGGGTCTGTAGTGACGCCTCAAGCACTGAGATGCAGTGCCTTAGACCGCTGCGCCACTCGGGAGCCCAATGATGGTATGAGGGCCAGATATGTCCATATTAGGCCAGCCTCAGACTGTGAGGCAGCCTGCCACTTTCTCTGAGTCTGTCCTAATACGGAAACTGCATTCTGCGACTACAGTACGTTATCCTGTTGCTGGTCACAAAACATGACATACTACAGGTCGTTTTTCCCACTCAAATGTGGATTCATATTGGAACCGCCAATACCAATTCAAAAATTAAAAGGCCCTGGTTGAAAATAAAATGGCAATTTAATAGCAAAGATTTTATAAGGACCCTGCACGTTAGAGGCACAAGGCTATTGGTCGTTATCAGCTGGAATTTGAGTGGGAGCTGCTACTGGCAGACCCCTGTACGTCTGAGCAGCCGTTTTTAGGAAACACACTGCTAGAAAAGGTGACCTAAACATTGCCCACTCTAACTCTCCTGAATAGGCTACCGCACCTATCAGGACATTCCATTTCAGCGGTCGAAACCTAAATAAGAAGAAATATGTCCCCTTATGACTTGCAAAATGGAACATAAGGACTCTCTTGGACTTGAGCTATGGCGCCTACAGGCCCGAACGAAGAACTGCACTCATTGCAGCAGGTGAAGCGATATAACATCGACATCGCTGCTCTCAGTGAGACCAGACTCCTGGGTGAAGGGTCGCTCAGAGAGGAAGGAGAGTGCTATACCTTCTTCTGGAAGGGATACCAACCAGAAGGGCAACGTCTGCATGGTATGGGCATTGCCATGAAGAACTGCCTCCTGTCAAATCCCACAGAAACACCAACTGGCATTAGCGAAAGGCTAATGTCACTCCGCATTCCCCTCATTGAAAAGCAGCATGCCACTCTCTTCAGTGCTTATGCACCATCAGAAGATGATACAAAAGACCGCTTTTACGAAATGCTGGACAAGGCCCTCCACAGAGTACCCCAAAATGTACCCAACGCAAGAGTGGGGAGAGATTGTGAGATATGGAGTGGAGTGATAGGACAGCACGGCGTTGGTCATGCCAATACAAAACCTCCTGGATAAACCCACGATCAAAACACTGGCACCTCATATGATACATGATGTCAGGCGCTCTGATTTCAGGGATGTCCTCATTACGCGAGCCATGAGAAGATCGGAGTGCTGGACAGATCATCGGATGATCTTAACCAAGCTCAGAATGAAGGTTAGCCTAGCCATCCGCCTCAAGAAGTCCACTAAAAAAGGCTGCACTGTGCTCGACTTCAAGAAACAGAGGCATGTAACAACCTACGTCGCTCTCTAGCAGAAAAACTAGAGAACATTGAGACTCTCCTGAATCCGGACTGTGCGATTGACGACAAATTGTCATCCCTAAGCACATCACTCTATGAGTCAGCAGCCCACTCCATCAGCTACACCAGCAAAAAACATCAGGACTGGTTTGACGAAAGCTAAACAACCCCACTTCTGAGGCCCTCAAAAAGCAATGGCAAGAGGAGTGAAAGGGGGCACAGAGTGCTCTACGACATCTACAAAATGAGTGGTGGATCTCCAAAGCATAAGAAATCCAATCTTGTGCGGACAGATATGACTTGCACAACTTTTATGATGCACTGAAATACCACCCAGGAAATTGCTCTCTCTGTCTCCTCAGCAGTGCAGATGGGTCCACTCTCATAAAAGACCAAACTATGATAGTCCAGAGGTGGGATTAACACTTTGAAGCCCTCTTTAACCAGCCGACCCAGTTGACTACTCAGTACTGGAAGAGCTCCCAACCCTGCCCAACATCCAGAGCCTTAATCTCCCACCCACTTTCTTTGAGGTCTGCGGTGCCATCAGGTCACTGAAGAACAACCAAACTCCTGGACCTGACTCCATCTCTGCTGGGATCCAAAGGAGTTCACCTGTTCATTTCTGAGATATGGAGACAAGAGAGCATCCCCCATCAATGGAGGGATGCAAACATTGTCACCATATACAATAACAAGTGAGGCAAATCCATCTGCGGCAACAGCAGTGGCATATCCCTCCATGCAGTTGCTGGCAAAGTCCTGGCAAAGGTCATGCTCTGCAGACTCATCAACACCATCACTGAAGACCTGCTACTGGAGTCCCAGTGCGGCTTAAGAAAGAACAGAAGCACGGTGGACATGATCTTCAGTGCACGACAACTGTTCATGGCCTTTGTGGACCTCTCCAAAGCCTTCAACACTGTACACCGTGAACTCCTTTGGAAGGTCTTCCTGCAGTATGGCTGCCCTGGGAAATTTGTGAACATCCTGTGTCAGTTTCATGAGGGGATGGTGGCCAGAGTAACAATTGGCGGTAAGGAGTTTGAACCCTTTGGAGTTGGCACTGGTGTGAGGCAAGGGTGTGTGCTTGGTCCAGGAAGGAGTCAGGTCCAGGAGTTTGATTGTGTATCTACACTCCTTTATGGATGTGAAACGGAGACAGTACAGGTGCATCAAAGCTGGGACCGAGAGACGGAAAAACAGTTTCTGTCTCCATGCCATCAGACTGTTAAATAGTCGCCATTAAGCATTTCGCTGCACCTGCGATAACATCTGCAAAATATGTGTACGTGACCCGATAAAATTTAATTTGAACATGGACAGTCCACAGCCGACACTTAAAATGCCTCCAACGCATTTAGAAAATGACCTGGCAGGACCATGTTCCGCACTCAGAGATCCTACAGAGAACCAACAGCAGGAGCATTGAGGCGTCCATCACACACCACCAGCTTAGATGGCTCGGCAACGCCATCCGGAAGCCAGAGGATCGCCTGTCACGAAACATGGTATACAGACAGCTACAACTGGGCCGTCGCTCTGCAGCTGGGCAGAGAAAGCGGCTAAAGGACCAACTGAAGACATCACTAAAGAAGTGTGGGATGAACCCTGCCTCCCTCGAGACTGTTGCTGAGGACTGCTCCACCTGGCGCGGCCTCTGCCTTCAAGGAGTGCAGTTTGTTCGTGGAAAAAAGGACTGAACGTCGCCAGGCGAAGCAACAGAGAAGACATATGACCATGCCTGCACCGGCCTCAACAGGACAGGCCTTTGTGTGCTCTGTCTGTGGCAGACAGTGTGCATCCCGCATCGGATTATACAATCATCAGCGAACCCACAAGCAGTAGTGGAAGTCATCATTGGATAAGATAGACTACCTTAATGGTGTGTGTGTGTGTGTGTGTGTGTGTGTGTGTGGCCTCCAGATTGCGGGCCTGACAAAATCTAGGGCAAAGCAATTGGCTAGGTACTGCTCTGTCGTAGGCAGCCTAGCTGTTTAGAGAAGGAGGTGCTTTCTGAACCCTTGAGTGCCATGCATACAGGGACCTTTGAAATGTTTGGATCCTTTATTTGTAAATTTGATTGGTGGATTCAAATAAAGTATTTAATATGTGTGTGTGTGTGTGTGTGTGAGAGAGAGATATTACCTCCCACAGTAGATGGTTCATCTCTGCAGTAATCGAGCAGTGTGCATATGACCCTAACACACACACACACACACACACACACAGAGAGAGAGAGAGATCCACCTCACAAGGATCGACAGGACAGGAGAAGCCTGTCACTCCAATCAGCCACCAGTCCGTCTCTCCTCTTGCCTGCAAAGGGGTGAACTAAAGCGAGGCAGTTTCCTGTCAAAGAACATATGCCAACCCATCTCCTTCTCCCTCTCCCAGCCAGACTGGTGACATGATCTACTCTCGGGCCCTATGGCCAACATGACTCTCACTGGTCCTCTGCTCGTGGCTCTAGCCATGATCTGTGTATTTTAGGCCGATGACTGACACTGTCACCACGCCAAGAGATGTTGCGGTCCCATTGACAAACAGGATGTGATAGGTACACGCTGCTATGGCAGTGTGTGTGTGTGTATGTGTGTGTGTCTGTTCAAAGGGCATCGGACGAAGGAGTTCACAGAGTGGATGCAAGGATTCGAGGCATAGACGGAAACCGTTGATTTATGATGTTTTGTGCTCAGTAAACCAAAATTGTTTTACCTGATTATTCACACCTGAGTGTGGCTGGGGGGCCAGTTTACCTCAGCTTGAACCCAATCTCAATCATTTTGGATGAAAGAACAAAACTGATCAGTGCTTAGCTGCCCAATTTATGCCCATTGTTTAAACGGCTGGCTATACAGAGGGTTGTTGTTTATGTCTTTTGACAATACACACTTAACAATCTGTACTTTTATTAACATTGCTATGGCATTTATATTCCTTGTATTATGTATGTGGTGTGGTGACGTTATCTACATTTTGTCTATAAATGAGCCATGTGTCATTATTTATCCTAAATGGACAGTAATACTATTTTATGTGTTTCATCCTTTGCAGCTGAACTCTTCTCCACCCAATTCTTGGTATTGTGCGCCATCTCCTGATAGAAATTGAACTTACACCATGTCAATAAGTTTTCAACCCCTTTGTTATGGCAAGCCTAAATAACTTCAGAGTAAACATTTGCTTAACAAGACAGCTAATAAGTTGCATGGACTAACTGTGTGCAGCAATGGTGTTTAACATGATTTTTGAATGACTACCCCATCTCTGTACCACACACATACAATTATCTGTAAGGTCCTCAGTCGAGCAGTGAATTTCAAGCACAGATTCAACGACAAAGGCCAGTGAGGTTTTCCAATGCCTCGCAAAGAAGGCCAGCTATTGGTAGTTATTATTATTATTTTTAAATCATTGAATATCCCTTTGAGCAATGAGAAGTCATTAATTCCACTTTGGATGGTCTATCAATACACCCGGTCACTACAAAGATACAGGCGTCCTTCCTAACTCAGTTGCCGGAGAGGAAGGAAAACGCTCAGGGATTTCACCATGAGGCCAATGGTGATTGTAAACCAGTTAAAGAGTGATGGGAGAAAACTGAGGATGGATCAACAACATTGTAGTTACAATATTAACCTAAATGACAGAGTGAAAAAAGGAAGCCTATACAGAATAAAAATATTCCAAAACATGCATCCTGTTTGCACTAAAGTAATACTGCAAAAAATGTGGCAAAGAAATTAACACAAAGCATTGTGTTTGGGGGAAATCCAACAAAACACATCACTGAGTAAGCACAGGCAAAGTCCTGGAGGAAAACCTGGTTCAGACTGCTTTCCAACAGACACTGGGAGACAAATCCACCATTCATCAGGACAATAACCTGAAACGCAAGGCCAAATATACACTGGAGTTACTTACCAAGACAACAGTGAATGTTCCTGAGTGGTCAAGCTACAGTTTTGACTTAAAATTGTCTTGAAAATCTATAGCAAGACTTGAAAATGGCTGTCTAGCAATGATCAAAAACCAACTTGACAGAGCTTGAATATCTTTTAAGAATAATGGGTAAATATGATACAATCCAGGTTTGCAAAGCACTTGGATAATTACCCAGAAAGACTCACAGCTGTAATCACTGCCAAAGATGATTGTAACATGTATTGACTCAGGGGGTTGAATACTTATCTAATAAAAAAAAAATTCAAGCTCAACAGTTTCCAATGTGTATCAAGAATGGTCCACCACCCAAAGGACATCTAGCCAACATGGGCCAGCATCCCTGTGGAACACTTTTGACACCTTGTAGAGTCCATGCCCTGACGAACTGAGGCTGTTCTGAGGGCAAAAGGAAGGTGTTCCTAATGTTTTGTACATCTGAATTTTCCTCTCAGAAAATGAATGTCAAATTCCTTCCATATTGCTTTGTAACACCTTTTCCTTTCTAATAAAACCGCTACATTAGCAATAATAGGTGTAAGGGCTTTACTAAGCACTGTTAAACAATTATGAGAGATAAATAAGCCTATTACAACTACATGTAATTGTATTAACTTTTCATGCTACATAATCACAATCATGTGTGTTATTGTCATAAACATATCACTTCAAAGGCTGATGAAAGAGCCTCTGTGTCACGTTCGTTCAAGGACGGGTCAGACCAAGGCGCAGCGTGATATGCGTACATGTTTATTTAACTTATAAACACACGACAAAACGAAATGTGAAGTCCAAAGGTAGAAACCACAACATACCTTACACAGAACAAGATCCCACAACTAAACAGTGCCAATAGGCTGCCTAAGTATGATCCCCAATCAGAGACAACGAGCGACAGCTGCCTGATTGGGAACCACACCGGCCAACATAGATCTACACATACTAGATATACACAACCAGGGGCGGTGTGTTCATTAGGGCGATATGGGCGACGCACTGCCAAACGGGAAAAGGAAGGGATTTTTTTCCTAATCAATTATATCACGGCAACAGTAGTTATCAGTGTTCTAATCTAGACGTCTGATCTGCCACTAAATGTCCAATCAGGCTAAAGTCGTGCTTCAAATGGCCCCCCCCCCCCTTTTGGGGCGATTTCAGTCAGGTTGAAAATCGCCCAGAAGTCTCTCATAGACTCCCATGTAAAATCTATTTTTTTCAAATATCAGAGCTTTCAATACAATCTCTATGGGTTTCTGAGGGCTTGCACTTACGCGCTTTCGTCATACGTAACATAACCATGAACGTAACTAAGAAAAGAGCGGGTAGCAGCGTCAATCAATTCACGTACTACTGTCAAGATGGCTATAGCGTTCAGTGCAACTCGATTGTCTCTTTGAAATAAGTTACTTTTTGTCGGCGAACAAATCAAGATAAATTGGCAACGAAACAATTAGGACCTCCCAGACCAAATTTAATAATTCAACAGGTTTCTACTAAAGGCGGAAAGTCCTACACCCGAGGATTTTCCAAAAATTGGTACGAACGAAAAACCTGGCTAGCAGGCTGCGATGTAGCTAATGCAGTCTTCTGCTACCCCCTGCTTACTCTTTCACCCTGAAGGCGGCACGGCAGACAGCACCGCTTGGACAGCGACTGGTGTGTAACGGACATGCACCATCTTTCAGGAAAGATTAAGAAACATGAGCTGTCAAAGACCCACATGGATAGCTGTTTGAGATTGTCTGCTTTGGGGAGAGTGAACATTGCCACTCAACTGGATGAGGGATACAGGCTAGCTGTCCGCCGCCACAACGATGAGGTTAGTGTTGATAATCACAAGTTTACTGGAGAACTGAGACCAAGTAGAGACTTTGGACAGGGTGGATATGGTATAATAAAGGCAGTTTATTCAGAGGTAAAGATATCTGGAATCGCGTGCACGGACCCGTTCGTCAAACTCTTAGGGAGCTATCTGAAGAGAGCCCCGAAACATTGTGTGCAGACATTTTATGCAATAAATGAAGTAGGTTGAATCTAGTAGTTCTGATCTTCTGATTGGTCCTGATGAGTTGGGCGAGGTCCCCTCCAGGCTAGTGTCACTGTTGCATTGGCTCTGAGTCGGGTTCTCTGTCTTCAAATGTTCAGCCTAAGAGAGGGGATTTTTGTGTGTGTGTGTGTGTGTGTGTGTGTTTAACAGTGATGATGTGTGTGTGTGTGTGTGTGTGTGTGTGTGTGTGTTTAACAGTGATGATGTGTGTGTGTGTGTGTTTGTGTGTGTGTGTGTGTGTGTCCTCAGAGCAAGAACTCGTGAGTTGGAAGAATTGAGAGGCCTATGGCGTGGGTGTTGTCCTTGGCCACCTGCTGACAAGCCTGACAAGATAGGACCCTTTTGTCCATTGTTATTGGATAGGAACAGAACTTATAACCAGCTCCTGACCTAAATAGATCTTAGCGCAACATTTTACTCAACATATCATATTCCATATTCACTATAACAAATATATTTACTACGACATTAGCAAGAACCGCCACATCCTCAGCCGGCTAATCCAGTGTGTGAAGTTTTGCGGAGTGTTTGAGTTAGCTTTGCGAGGCAAAGATGAAACTGAGGGCTCCACCAACCCTGGTAAGCCAACACTTTTGAGATCAGTCAATAAATGCTTCTGGTATTGACTTATATGCTGCCCCTGTCTTCATGTTGTTGCTGGACATATCTTTTTTAAAAATGTGTGTAGGTCACCTAAATCATCAGAAAAATTGCCCCCCCTGAGAATTTTTTCAGGAGCCGCCACTGTACACAACATAGAATAAACACACCCTGACTCAACATATAAGAGTCCCCTGAGTCAAGGCGTACCCCCCCCCCCCCCCCCCCCCAAAGGTGCGGACTCCGACCGCACAACCTTTACCTAACAGGGTAGGAGGCGGATCAGGCTCCGGGCGTGACGACCACATACTCTCCGCCTCCCTGTTGCGCCCCTGGTCTGGTCTGGTCCTCGGCGCGCTGCTTCCCCTCTCCTTCCTCCCACGAAGTACTAAGCCCTGTCTGGACCCTGGTGTGGGAGACCCCGAACCTGGAGAGTGGCTTACGTCTGGGTCTGGACTGGAGCCGCTGACCGGAGCTGGACTAGGCACCGGTGGAGCGGACTGCTCTGGCTCCGGACTGGAGCAGCTGACCGGAGCTGGACTGGACCCCGGTGGAGCGGACTGCTCTGGCTCCGGAGTGGAGCAGCTGACCGGATCTGGATCAGGCACCGGTGGAGCGGACTGCTCTGGCTCCGGAGTGGAGCAGCTGACCGGAGCTGGATCAGGCACCGGTGGAGCGGACTGCTCTGGCTCCGGAGTGGAGCAGCTGACCGGTGCCGGACCAGGCACCGGTGGAACAGGCACGGCCCGTGCCGGACTGGACCCATGCACCCCTGGCTTGGTGCGAGGAGCAGGAACGGGCCAGGCCGGACTGGGAACACGCACCACTGGCTTGGTGCGAGGAGCAGGAACGGGCCGGGCCGGACTGGGAACACGCACCACTGGCCTGGTTGCTCCTCTCCTGCCTGGGCTTCGCCCAGGGTCCTTTACCCGCAAATATCTCCTCCCATGACCAAATCTTCCCCACCTGTGTCCAGGGTGTTCGGTCCTCCTGGGCACGCTGCTTGATCCGTGTTTGGTGGGATCTTCTGTCACGTTCGTTCAAGGACGGGTCAGACCAAGGCGCAGCGTGATATGCGTACATGTTTATTTAACTTATAAACACATGACAAAACAACAAACAAAACGTTAAGTCCAAAGGTAGAAACCACAACATACCTTACACGGAACAAGATCCCACAACTAAACAGTGCCAATAGGCTGCCTAAGTATGATCCCCAATCAGAAACAACGAGCGACAGCTGCCTCTGATTGGGAACCACACCGGCCAACATAGAACTACACATACTAGATATACACAACATAGAATAAACACACCCTGACTCAACATATAAGAGTCCCCTGAGTCAGGGCGTGACACTCTGGGATAACAAAATGACCAAAAGCATGCCCATGTAAATATATCAAATTGTATTTGTACTAACAGGTATTATGCAATATAAATACTTTGAAAATACAACCCCATCATCTAAAGTCCTAAAAGAATATCTGAGCACTTGCCATTAGCGAACATAGCTAGTCTTCATTAAGCATTCTGAGAAATACATGTCCCTCTAAGCCACAACCTTTTCTTATTACAAAAGTGTACCGTTTTATAATCTATATAATTCTGACTTAAATTAATAAAAACAAACTTTTTATTGTTTGTTTTTTTCACATACGACAATCGATCAAGGTGGATAACTATCATATACAATTCAATAAATAACCTAGTAATAACATTAGATTGGTACTGTTTAACATGGATGGCTTTCTTTCCTTGTGCGCAGCTAAAATAACTAGAAAAAACTGCAGAAGCCATTTGTAAGACAGAGATACCCAGTGATTCAGCAAAACACAAAAATAAAACACTGCAAAAAGGAACTAAAGAACATTGTTTCGAAACAGACAATTCAAGACCGACCCACAATCCTCCTCAATGAAGAGTAGTCATTTTCATAGAGTCAAACTGCACATCTACCTTCTAAAGGGACATTTTCTGTTCTCAAACCTCAAAAGTGGCCTTCTGTTCAAGTTCACATCGCCATTGGTTGTGTAGATCCAACTATATGCATGAAGCACTGCAAATCTGTAAGTTACATTGTGCTTTTCTTTTCCATTCATTTGTTTTGGATTCATTTTCAGTTCCATCTGGATCAGATGGCCTGGGAAGTGGAATTATCTCAACAGAAGACAACTTTCTGAGGTCTGAGAAACATCTCACAACTTTTGAAATGTTCCACATGGTCAGAGTGCTCCCTAGCGATGGAATCTCTTTCAGTTCAACACAGAGAAGCCAGTCTTTCAATGCTGCGATATCAACTTAAGTGGACATACAGACATAACGCAACAGCACAAAAATAGAACATACATACTCCATCTAGGTGCTATAGTCAGCAGCTGTGATGTAGTGGTAAAAAAAAGGTCGGTAAACTATAAACTCGTGGGCGATCAAGATAAGACGAACAACCATCTATATAAACTAAAACGTATGACATTTTTATAACTGTATTGTTTGCATTTTGATGACATTTTAATGTAGGCCTATAGGGAAGGTAGGACATGGGGAGATATTGAACAATATGTTTACGTTTTTACATTTGTTTAATAAGATTTGTACAGATTTTCTCAGGGGACCCCACATAGGGCCCCGACCCCAAGTTTGGGAAACACTGTACTAACCTCTCTCTCTGCTTGCTTCCTCTGTTAGTGGCCCAACAGTCTAACCTCGAGGCTACCAGCCGAGACTACCTGCCGACGGTTACGTGCATTTACCCTCCACTACATCCCTGGACAGCAGATTCTAGAATACTTGTTGTTCATGTAAACATGGCTGGAGATGGCTGGTAAGTCACAAACAGCTGCTTCATTATTGTTACTTAAAGATGGAATCCTCAGTGGGGGAAACCGCGCCACTGTCCGCCCCACAGCCGTTGTTATTGTTTTCGTTTTTTGGGACGAAGCAGAGCTGGGGAGCGTCGCGCATCAAGGTTAAAAAAAAAACCACTACATATGCTGCTGTTCTGTCGCGCATGCAATGATGTCTGAGGGAAAAAAGTGTTTGTTGTTTGCAATAACTTCTTTGTTGTTGTAATATCACAAACAGACATGGCTGTTTCACCATTAAGGATTCCAGCTTTAAAAGGTAGATGATAACTTTGCTTGTGTGAGCTGGCTGACCTGACCAATCCAAACCGTTTCCAAATAAGACAAGAAAGCGTCAAAAGCTAAAATAAACAGATGACTAAAAAACTAACACACATTCACAGTAAATACACAAACGAATCCGATTACTTCACCATTTTCTTTCAATTCTCTGGAGGGCTATAATATGAACATTTCAGTCTTTGCTTCAGTCTTTTTTCTCTGACATGGATTTAAAGGGTTTAAAGGTTACATAAAATATCCTGGGGGATCCTGGTTTCCTGCCCGTTAACAACTGATTTAGGATCAGTTATCTAACCCAATCTGACCTCAATCATCACAAACTAAACAGCACCATCTCTACATCAGTATACTTTCACCACAGAAACATCTAAGCCAGTGGAGGCTGCTGAGGGGAGGACGGCTCATAATAATGACTGGAACGGAGCGAACGGAATGGCATCAAACACATGGAAATCATGTGTTTGATGTATTTGATACCATTCCACTGATTCTGCTCCAGCCATTACCACAAACCAGTCCTCCCCAATTAAGGTGCCACAAACCTCCTGTGATCTAAGCCCAGAGTGTGATGTAGCAGATGGTTAAGTGCATCGCTATTGCCTTCCTGAGAAGTTCTGTCGCTCTGGAGTCAGAAATGCCTTGGCCTTTCTGGGTCTGCGGTATTGACGGTGCTTGTTGAGTTACAGTGCAGAGGGTTGTGAGTTCACACCCCAGTTGGGGAAGAATTTCCACTCCGTCACGTCCACATGTAATGGTAACTTCTTTAGTCCGGGGGGTTTAGTTAGTTAGTGTCCCTTGATACAATTGGGCCCCTAAAGTGTAGAGCTCCTGTAGTCATGGCTTGGTTCCTGTGAGGGACTGCAGGCCTCTCGTCTTGCAACAGTGCATTTTGGGTTTTCAGTGCATGTGGCATGTGGAGTTTTCATGTCCCCTTCCTGAGAGAGGCTGTTGAAGCAGCGGAACGGCCGATCACCTGCAGAGGACAGAGACAAGGGGCAAAATGGAGTCAGATCACAGATCATACCAAGACACGTTAGTGTGTGTTTGTGTGTGTGCGTGCGTGTTGCTGAGTGTCAGTTGTCTTTCTAGGAGTGTATTTGTGTGTGTGCAAGTATACTTCCGACTGTGTGTTTCTGAATGTGCAAAAATGTCAGTTTGTGTGAGAGTGTGTGAGTTCATCTTTCGGTGTGTGTCAGTGTGTCCTCACGTCTCACGCATTACAAAGGCAACAGAAGAAGAAGAACATACAAAGAGAACAGACAGGCAGGTAGAGAGTGTCCAGGAGGGCCTGCGTGTGGTCATGATTGGCAGGATGTTGACATGCCATATGGAGACGCACGACTGTTTACCCCAAGGGGGACGTCAAAACGTTTTTATTTTTTGTTTTCCTGTCAGCTCATCGTACCAAGCAGAGAAAGAGCCGTCTGACACAGACGCCCAAGTATCACTGCCTCGCCTTTAGTGCTTCAAACACAGATTTCTCTTTTGGATTCTCAGAGCTGGGAGCAGAAAAGGGATTTTTCTTAAAGGTCTAGTATTTTGTTATTGACAGGTTAGGGGGGATGCAAAGAGGGAGATATACATTTAAAAGGTGCACAGACAGTCAAGATACTGATTCTATTTCTATGCATTTAATCTTATCCGATAGCCGAAATCCAGATCGATAAATTGGGCCAGGGGGCATATAGGGGGGCATTACCACACGACCAGACTCTGGCACAGGTGAGGAATTAAGGGGGAGAACTGTCACGGCAAAACAAAACCCAAACAACGAAAGTACCATACTTGTTTGGAGGCCTCTGTGGAGGAATGGACTTCATTTTCAAAATGTCCATTGTACTGCAGTATCCCTGTAGAAACAAGAGACAGAGCAACACTTTAGAATCCCAAGACTTTCACAACCAAGAGTTACAAGTAAAAAACAGAACCTAATAATATCACAGTAAGTTACGGTATCTGTTGTATTTTTAGGGCAATATTCAGATTGGATTTCAGGGTAATATTGCCTTGGAGTGACATGCAGGGAAGAAATCGATGGCATTTCTGCTTGTTCTAGTTTTTTGTCTTCCATTGAATTGTGGTCAAATTATAATATATATAATTATAATATGTATGCCATTTAGCAGACACGTTTATCCAAAGCGACTTACAGTCATGTGTGCATACATTTTAAGTATGGGTGCTCCCGGGAATCAAACCCACTAACCTGGCTTTGCAAGCACCATGCTCTACCAATTGAGCTACAGAGGACCAATGGTCACTGTGCTGGTGGCCAGGCATCTCATTAGCATGCACACACACACCAATTACATCCCCATAACTGACATCTGATTAATAATGTATAAAACATTTCACAGGTCAGTGTCACAAGCAAATGTGTTTGTTCAAAGTTGAAGGACTGCTATCCAAGGACAAAAGCATATACACAGGCAGACTGGCATGCACACACACAAAAAACACACTTCCTTTTTTGATGTTTTTTTATCATTAGCGCGCGTGTGTGTGTGTGTGTGTGTGTGTGTGTGTGTGTGTGTGTGTGTGTGTGTGTGTGTAAATATGTGCTTGCATTTGGAATTTGGGGGAGTGAATGAGTATAGACCAAATCAGAATGTTTCTAAACAAAGCCGTCTGGTAGTTCAACACCACTCTCTTGCCTCTATGTTTCTAAGCTGGTAGCTAGCTAGATAATTTGCTTCATTTATGGAGGAAATGTTAGCTAGCTAGCTAGCTAGCTGACCTACATTGCAGCTGACCTACTTCAGTATGTTACAGTTAGTGAGCCAGCAAGCTCTAATTGCAGTGTTGGATAGGTAGCTAACCTGTTCCATTCATGAAAATTGCGACAATTATCTCACGCTATTTTAACTTATCCAATCTTTACCCACCGGCACTGTGCAGCAGGCATGTATTCTGCAAAAACAGTAGCTAGCTCATTGGGTTTTTCTTCCAGGTTTGTATTGAACAGAATAAAGTCATAGTGTGATAGTGTGGAAAGAATAGGAGTCAGTGTCAAGGGGCTGTGGGTCAGATTTGAACCCACACAGACACAGGTATACACGTGTTAGAGGCGGCGACGCTAACCACTAGACTAAGCCACAAAGTATGGGGCTCATTAGTATATCATGCCATTAAGATGGGGGGGGGCTTCCTTCAGGGCAAGGCGACTTTCGTACCGAATCGTGGTGGCGTGCATCCGACAGCCCTGACACACCCCCTGGCTGCCTGGGAAGTAGCGCATAAATTACTGCATATTAAATTGCCGGGCCTCTGTGATGTGCCCTTGGCCAGCGCTCCCGTGTCACATGTCAGGTGTGCTCCTCTCACTCCTTTTCTCTCTCTATGTCTAAATATCCCTCTCACTAGGTCACTCTTTCTCTGCCTCTTGTTTCTCTCTCTCTTTCCCTGTACTTGCTCGCTGAGCTTTCCCCCGCTGTCACCCCGATTGTGTCAGGTCTCTCTGGTGTTCTGGCCGTGGAATTGACTGTGTATGTGTGGACTCCATGCCACCTTCATCATTCTCCCTTTCTCTCTCTCAGACACAAACACACACACACCCTTATCCTTGTCACAGTACTGGGTGCCCACTGCCCATCTGTGTCACTGTGATCCATGCACGCACATACTGACACATACACACCACCCCAGGACCTACACACAGGTCGACACTAGACTGAGACCTATTCCTTGACTGGTCCTATCACCGGCAGAAACATGTCCTTCGGTCGGCCTTGGTAAACATGTTTCCCCAAACTATTAGCATTCATGCCAAAACCCTCGTAGAAAAAGAGAAAAGGTGGAGGACAAATATATACAGTACCTGTCAAAAGTTTGGACACGCCTACTCATTCAAGGGTTTTTCTTTATTTTTACTATTTTTTACATTGTAGAATAATAGTGAAGACATCAAAACTATGAAATAACACATATGGAATCATGTAGTAACCAAAAAAGTGTGAAACAAATAAAAATATATTTGAGATTTGAGATTCTTCAAATAGCCACCCTTTGCCTTGATGACAGCTTTGCACACTCTTGGCATTCTCTCAACCAGCTTCATGAGATAGTCACCTGGAATGGTTTTCAATTAACAGGTGTGCCTTCCTAAAAGTTAATTTGTGGACTTTCTTTCCTTCTTAATGCGTTTGAGCCAATCAGTTGTGTTGTGACAAGGTAGGGGGGTATACAGAAGATAGCCCTATTTGGTAAAAGACCAAGTCCATATTATGGCAAGAACAGCTCAAATAAGCAAAGAGAAACAACAGTCCATCATTACTTTAAGACATGAAGGTCAGTCAATACGGAACATTTCAAGAACTTCAAAAGTTTCTTCAAGTGCAATCGCAAAAACCATCAAGCGCTATGATGAAACTGGCTCTCATGAGGACCGCCACAGGAATGGAAGACCCAGAGTTAGCCTCAGAAATTGCACCCCAAATAAATGCTTCAGAGTTCAAGTCACAGACATATCTCAACATCAACTGTTCAGAGGGGACTGTGTGAATCAGGCCTTCATGGTCGAATTGCTGCAAAGAAACCACTACTAAAGGACACCAATAAGAAAAAGAGACCTGCTTGGGCCAAGATACACGAGCAATGGACATTAGACCGGTGGAAATTTGTCCTTTGGTCTGGAGTCCAAATTTGAGATTTTTGGTTCCAACCGCCGTGTCTTTGTAAGACACAGTGTGGGTGAACGGATGATCTCCACATTTGTATTTCCCACTGTAAAGCATGGAGGAGGTGGTGTTATGATATGGGGGTGCTTTGCGGGTGACACGGTTTGTGATTTATTTAGAATTCAAGGCACACTTAACCAGCATGGCCACCACAGCATTCTGCAGCGATACGCCATCCCATCTGGTTTGGGCTTAGTGGGACTATCATTTGGTTTTCAACAGGACAATGACCCAACACACCTCCAGGCTGTGTAAGGGCTATTTTACCAAGAAGGAGAGTGATGGAGTGCTGTATCAGATGACCTGGCCTCCACAATCCCCCGACCTCAACCCAATTGAGATGGTTTGGGATGAGTCGGACCGCAGAGTGAAGGAAAAGCAGCCAACAAGTGCTCAGCATATGTGTGAACTCCTTCAAGACTGTTGGAAAAGCATTCCAGGTGAAGCTGGTTGAGAGAATGCCAAGAATGTGGAAAGCTGTCATCAAGGCAAAGGGTGGCCATTTGAAGAATGGTTACTACATGATTCCATATGTGTTATTTCATAGTTACAATGTAGAAAATATTACAAATATAGAAAAACCCTAGAATGAGTAGGTGTGTCCAAACTTTGGACTGGTACTGTATATATATATATATATATTTTTAAAGGTCACGTTATTAAATGTGACTCAAAGGGCTAAAGAGGACGATGATGATATCTACGACGACAAGCTGCAGGTTTGACCTTAGTGTACATTGTACAGTACATGGTCAGTTTTGTGAATGTCTGTCAATCCTTCTCTCCCTCTCTGTGTACATGCTGAATTATGTAGGGCTGTGGTGAACATTATAAAACTATTTTCACTGCCAATTTCATTAATGGACTACATTACCCAACACTCAATCTCCCCCTTACCTTGTGGGTCAAGCCTGGGATCTACAAAGCCCCAGTGCTGGTAGAGAGCTGCCAGGTCGTGAGGGTTGTAGTTCTTCAACAGACCCAGGATGCCCATGTCCATCGGGGTGTCTCTGCTGTCTCCAGCAGTCGACTCCCTCTTCCCGTGGCCGAGGGTGGTGGTGGGTGCCAGGTACCCACTGCTGCCCTGCGCCCCAAACATGTTTGTGACTGACCAAAGGTATTGACCTTTCGGGGATGCAGGTGGATCCCGTGGATGGCTGTGGGGGTGTGGATGGGGCTGGGGGTGGAGGTGAGTTCTGTCTAGGGTAAGATGGGTCGCATGGTCGGCCCTGCCATGGTTCCTAGCGAGAATAAAGCCGAGGCCCTCTTGCGTAAGCAGGCTTCCCTCGGCAGCCGCCTGATAATGGCTTCCGGATTTGGGGCTGCTTGTCGATTGCTGGGAGAAGCCTTGAATGCTGGTTGAGGCGGTGGTGGTGGTGGCAGGAGCTTTGGGGTGGGCTTTCGTTTTAGATCGAACACTCTTATTTGCCACCTCCCCCATATGGGTTGGGCGGCTCGACTTCTTCTTTTGAGGTAGGAGTGACTTCCCACCACCAGGGGGCGACCTTGTGGAGGTACACGACCCTGTCACCATGGCCTGGCTGGTGTTGGACTGGGAAGTAGTAGTTGTAGTGCTTGTGTGGGTCTTTGGCCTCTTAGTGCCTCCATCTGATGGTTGTGTGGTGGTGGAACCTGGGGCTTGTGTGCGCTGGGCCTGGGGGACTGGGATCGCCGGGCAGTCTTTGCCCTCCAGGAAGGGTGGGGGCCCCGTGCGCCGTCCAGCAGCCTTGGGGCCCTTGAAGCCGGTGACATAGGGGGCCCACTTGGGGGCCAGGGAGCTGCCACTATCCACCCTGTGGGCCACACGCTGGTGGATCCACAGCACCTCCAGGTAATGGGTTGTGTGGGTGCAGAACGGACACTGGTGTCTGACCAACTTACCCTCAGACGCTGCTGCCATAAGGTTCACACCACCATCCTCCTCCTGGCCCTCGGGCAGGGCAGACAGGTTGAGGAGGCTGGCGTTGATGATGGCATCCTGAGAGGATTGCCCTTTGACCTTTAGGCTCCTTGACTTCTCCGACTGGCAGCTCGATGCCGCCCTCTCCTGGCCAGGAGGACAGACGTAGGGATTCGGGTAGGGCTGGCCGAGCAGTGTGCTCTTCAGCTGAAGATATTCCATATAACCTGAGACCTTGGGAGCGCCGTGGCTCGGGTCTTCCATAAAAGCTCCCAGTTTGTGATGATGTGCATCCCTGATGTCCTTGTGCTGCTTGTGCATGTGGGATGTGAAGGAAGAGGGGTCGCTGGTGTGGAAGTCACAGTTCTCACAGAAGTATGGCTTGGTATCTGTGGATTGCAGAGTACAGGTAGACTAAGCTCATATTGAAAAACTGACATTTTAAGAAAATGAGCTTCAGCAAGGTGTGAATATTTAATAAGCGGTAACATGATTGAACAAACATGTGGATAAGAAAGGAGGACATTGTCATGCTACTTTTCATTAGTAATGTTTCAGTCATTTATCCTAACAACTCAGCTATTTACCATTTAAGCTAAATTCAACTGTGTTCACGTCCAACATAACTTTTAAGGTTTAAGGAAGCCATCATGAACCCTTTATAAGGCATATAGAATATTCCAGAAAACATTAATAAACAAATGTCAAGATATATGAATGGTACAGAAAGGGTTATGCCTCATTTAGCAAAGTACCAGATGTAAAGGCCTTTCATATTGGCTTCCAGTATGAAAATGTATGCACTCACTAACTGTAAGTCGCTCTGGATAAGAGTGTCTGCTAAATGACTAAAATGTAAATATTCCTTTATGTAGGATTAAGGGTGTAATTGGCAATCCATACCACACGATGGCGCCATAAAGCCATATCATTTGCAGTGGCAACTGCTGAACACACATTTTACCTATATGAGTACTGCTCCATGGCAACTGAACACCAGCTTTTAACTGGAAAACTGAACTAAGACACCCACTTCCATACTACTTCAAATGTGAGAAAAGTGCTACAGAATTCATAATTATATCTATCACTTTTGCATGTCAATGTCATGAGTGCAATTTCAAACATTAAAAGCCTATTACAAACTTGTGAGTTGCTAGTTATGGGCATATTTACCATGTAACCATGTCCTTATGGTTCTTGGTTAATACTGTTATCAAGAGGACTTGGAAGGGAACAATTTATTATCCTATCACAGAGTTTAACAGTCAAAGCAGCATCACTTTTCAGACTGTCTTGTCTACAATAATCAGTTGATGTACAAGAATACAGACAAGTAAACCATAACATAAGAACAGGTCCCTGTTTGACACACTAAGGCTCAATCTGCAGTCTACTATGCTAAGTATGCTACATACTTCAGCAGCTTGTGAGAGAGATGTGCCCACATACACTGAGGCGTTTAGTTATGCTAAGATGTGTAATTTGATCAACACATTAGGTCTCCCTTTACCATGGGAAGATATTAGATTGACCATAACTCAGGACTGAGTAGCAACAGAAACCAAACCAACCATGACTGAATCACTCTGAAAACTCTGATTTACTTCAGTTAATATGGTATGGGAGTGGAATTTTGTATGGTAATGTCTGAATTTTGGGGGGAATTATTTCATTATTATTACTGTAGTAGTAAGCAAAATGTGTGAATACGACAAGATGCCTTTTGTCATGTAATTTAAAGAAAATCTAATTATTGTAGCTAATCTAGGTGTGGTTTTGTCTTACCTTCATAGGTTGGGTCCCTGATACTATTCCTCTTTATGGAAGAGGCAGACAGAGAATCTTCTTGTCTTGGTGTGCTGGGCTGACTGGCAGAGTTTAATTTAGTGGCTTGCTTGCTGGACTGATGACCATCTTTCACCTTCTTTTTCTGCAATATCCCAAACGTCTCTGGGCTGAGCCCATTCAACAAGGTATGGCTATTTCTACTGTCACCCTTCTGGTGGGAGAGCCCACCGCTGCCACCATTAATGACAACATCCTGGGCCCCTTTCTTCTTCTTGCTTTGGGAGGAGTCCAGCTGCCTCTTCCGCTTCTCTTGTTTCAAAGGCACATACTCGCCCTTCTCCTGGGCAAACGCCACCTCGGCATCCGCCAGCCTCTCCTCCCAGCCTAGACTTTTATCTGTCACCTCTACCACACGCCCTCTGGTGACCAACTGCCAGGCCTGGTAACTGCATACTGGGTCCAGCTCAGGGATCCGTCTTCCAAGACTCCCCTCTCCAGCCCCGGTTGCCCTGAGGTTAAGGCATTCCAGGTAGCGCCTCTTGGCGGCGGGTGACGACGAGCCGTTGTCGGGGTCTTGCTGCGGCGGCTTGCTGGGGGTGTGGCTCTGCTTGTGGACCCTCTCGTGCAACCGGAGGGTCTTGCGGTCGTAGAAGAAGTTGCCGCAGCCGGCACACAGCTCGTAGAGACAGTTATCGTTCACCAGGGACGCCGGCTCCCGGGAGACCCCATTGAGGGTGGCCTGGGACTCGCTGCTGTCGCAACCTCCACACCGCAGCTGGCTTTTTGCCCGATGAATCCGCATGTGGCTCTGGAGGAACCAGGCCTGGCGGAAGCGCCGTCCGCAGATGCGGCAACCGTGGTCCAGGGAGCCGCGGTGCTTCTTCATGTGGGCCTTGAGGAGCAAGGCCTGGGGGAAGACCTGGCTGCAAGAGCCGCAGGGAAAGGAGCCCGCACTGGCTTCCTCTTCCCCGTTGTCCACCCAGTTGGTCCCTCCCGGAAGTGAGTTGTCCTCAGTCGTGGTTTGTGGCTCGTCCTCCTTGCCGTTATCCTGGACGACTGCGTCTTCGCCTTTCTTCTTGGAGCTTTTTTTTTTCGTCTTGCCGTTGACTTTGTGCTTCTTGGCCAAGGTGCCATTGGCGAGGTTGTCGGCGGGACTATTCAGTTGCTTAGGGTCCCCCTGTGTTTGTCCTTGCTCCCCAACCCCCTCCTCCCCTTCCTTCTTGCCCAGTCTCCGGCTGAGCAGGCCCAGCTTATGGCTGCGGATGTGGGCTTTCAGGCTGCCCTTCTGGGCCGCCCGGTGTTCACAGTAGGGACACTTGTAGGGCTTCTCCCCAGTGTGCCTGCGCATGTGCTGGGACAGCGAGCTCAGGAGAGGGAAGCTCCGTCCGCAGAGACCACAGGTGTGGCCAGAGGCCGTCGCATTGTCCTCCTCCTGGTCACTCTTGACAGCGTCAGCCTTGCTTTGGTCCGTCTGCTCCTGCTTCGACACCACCTCCATTTCCAGCCCCTGGGTTATGGTAGCTCAAGTGTCTGTTGATCCCTGATGAAGAAAACTGACCCGTGTGTTCCAAAGTCATAAGGTTCTCATAGTGATCATGATGAGGGATACGTCTGTAGATGTTGCTTTACTCCTGTTGTTGGAGGGATCATTAAGACTGGAGAAAGTATCATTGAAAAACACCTGAAAACACAACAAGAAAAAACTATTAGACCATTTATAATCTAATAATAGGTTACATGATAACCAGGCAACCAACGCAATAACTGACATCTGGTAGGCTATATTGTCAACCCAGAGACAGACAGAGACACAGAGACAGGGACAGAAAGAACACAGTTGGCACAGTCACCAGTCATTAGGAGGTCAAACAGAGGGGAAATGCTATCATGCTGCAGTCATCAACAACAAAGTGTGTGTGTGTGTGTGTGTGCGCGTGCATGCGTGTGTCCTCTGTTCCCCATGCCTTAATTGAGTGTGTGTAGTGAAGCATGAAGAGGTGCATTCAGTCCTGACCAGTTAGGATGAGGCCTCAGGGCCAGTCCACTCCAAACCCCATCAATATGCCATTATCAACAAACTACATTTATTTCTCTCTATATTATACACACACACACACACAGACAGACACAGTCATACACATGCGCACACACACACACACTCACATACACAATCAGAATGCTGACAGTGAATGCCAAGGTCACATTGAGAGTGGTAGTAATATAAAGGGAAATGACTAAATGTGCTGTCATTATCGAACGGTAGTTAACCTCACTCATACAAGAGACACACTGAGAGAAAAGCAAAGATACAAGATTATAAAAGGGGGCAGGTGGCATTAGTATAATCATGAGAAAATATGATAATCAACCTCCAGCACAATAGATACCCTAAAGTCAAATAAAACACCAAGTGTTCCTATATCAAACATCTTCAGAATAAAATCAAAACATATATTCTTTGTTCATGTCTAAGATAAATATTTCTCTTTTTGAAGGGACATCGGTTCCAAGTAGTTTTTTATGTTTGTGGATGATATACACACATCCATTACGGTCAAGTAATTAGTGGCAGGGGGTGGTTTCCAGACCACAGCAGAACATGTTAGTTTCCTCCTCGAAAACTACAACAGTGAGCAAATTGCCCAGGCTCTCTTATAGCCAACGCAGGGCAGTCAGCCGCGGGAAAGAAACACCATTGTGTCAGCTGCACCAGAACTGTCACATTTCCTCACGTCTCGCCCTCCACCTATCACCAGGGGTTCCTTGGAGTCTTACGGTGGCCATTGTTGGGCAATGGGGCCAGCGCCCTACACATGAGCGCCCTGCAAAAGATGTCTAGGAGTGGGAGGGCAGCGGAGGGGAGGGACGACGATGACAAAAGAGACCTATCTGTCCCATCTCAGGCTATTCTGAGCCGTGTGCGTGTGCGTGCGTGTATGTGTGTGTGCCCGTGTGCGTGCATGCGTTCATGTGTGTATGTGTGTCTCAGCATGTGTGTGTGTTTGCGCCGCTTTGGGCTTTTCACTGTGTGTGCTCTTCCGGCGAAATAGAGAAGAAACTGGCATGGGCTCCAGAATGGGAGTTGAGTTAGACGAGTGTGGTGGCAGGTGTTAAGAGGGCAGACGCTGACGGATTAGCGCACGGACCGAGTGGCACAGTGTCTCTGGGTAGGGGAGGGACAGGGAGGGGGGTGGCTAGTGGTAATTAAGGGGTTAAGGTGAAAGACGGGCGATGATGGGTTAACACAATAGGGGATTGGTGGGGTGATGTCATAGGGAAAGGAGGCAACAGATGGTAGTGGAGGGCGCCGTCAGTCCTGTGTGTTGGTTCTTCTATCCTTGTTGGGACCT
Source organism: Coregonus lavaretus (assembly GCF_964263955.1). NCBI lineage: Eukaryota > Metazoa > Chordata > Actinopteri > Salmoniformes > Salmonidae > Coregonus > Coregonus lavaretus. Next base: position 23,331,961 of record NC_139994.1, read on the forward strand.
TAAAAAAGTCCACACAGGTATAGTAAAACAAGACATTTCCCATGTTCCCATGAGGACAAAGGCTATTTTAAACTTAGTGGTTAGGTTTAGGGTTAGGGTTACAATTAGGGTTAGAGTAAGGGGTTAGTGGTTTGGTTTAGGGTCAGGGTTATGGGTTAAGGTTGGGTTTAGGGATAGGGATAGGTGTTAGGGAAAATAGGATTTTGAATGGAAATACATTTTTGGTCCCCACAAGGATAGAAGAACATGTGTGTGTGTATGTACTATTTCCAACTAGGCACTTTGAGGGAATTGTTAGGTCTGGGGTCTTAAAAATCCATATAGCAACCTTAACTAGCCTAATTACTTAATTTTTTTTGAAACTCTAAAATTCAATTCGGCATAGTGCTCCCATCATTTTTGACCAATGAGAACAAGCTACAAAATGTAAGACAGACATCTAGACATACATAGAAACTAAACAACTCCACCAAACCTTCCTGAATAGAACACGGACACACACACAAAACGAAAAAAGGCTTTCTTTGGGGGGGTTTAAACACATGCTGTGTCATTTAGTGGAGTGAGAAGGCTTCTGACAGAGTGTGTTGTGTGTTCCGACCTCTCTGACCTCTGGCTGTTCCTTTATCAGTCACCATTCGTATAAATCTCTCCCAAACTAAACAGAAATGGGCCTAATAGAGAAGACCATGATATTGAATGATCATTGATTTGTGCAATAGACAACATGCCAATAGAAATGAAGGGCAAAGAAATGCTTTTAAAAAAGGTACAATCTGCAGTATTTACAATTCTAAATGAATTTAGGAGTGTGTCTTTAAAGATCTATTAGCTCTATGTTGAACCTTCCAAAGAGGTAGGCTCTATTGAAGATGTGAGGGGCAGTGTTCTCTCAATTGGTCTACATGAAGGAAGCCAATACAGGCTAGGGGTCTCCAAACCTGTTCCTGGAGAGCTACCGTCCTGTAGGTTTTCACTCCAACCCTAATCTACCGCACCTGATTCTAATAATTATCTGGTTGATAAGCTGAATCAGGTTAGTTACAACTGGGGTTGGAGCAAAAACCTACAGGGGGGTAGCTCTCCAGGAACAGGGTTGGAGAACCCTGATATAGGCTATAGCCTAGCTAGATAACACATTCAATGAAAACAGAGATGATATAACATTTTTAAAAAACATACTGGAAGTGTGATGCTTCAGACAAACACACACACACACACACACACACACACACACACACACACACACACACACACAGGAACAAAAAACAGAGGATAAACCGATGGAGGATACACACACAGGCGCAGATGTGTTGCTCTGGGCTGACTTTGTTCTTTACAGACCCTCTCTCTCTCCCTCTTTTCTTTGACAGATGAATAGCCATGTCTAGTCAGCTGTCCTCACGTCCAAACCAGCTCAGCATAAACTCCCCATGGCCAGGGCTCTGGTGCTGAGCTAAGAGCCTGTGTGTGTGTGTGTGTGTGGTGCGTGAGAGAAAGAGAGCGACTGTATGTGTGTTGCTGTGTGCACGCACCAGTGCACCCATGTCTGAGTATGTGATGATGAAGTCACCAACATATGCTCTCTCAACCAAACGCGAACTGTGCCAACATAGCCACTTGTGCTAGCATGCGACAGTTGTTATGCTAATGCTATGCTATACAATGTGCTTCTGTCAGTGTTCCAAATTAGTGTCTTGCCCAATCGCAAATCAACCTCTAGCCCCTACTTCAGGGTTTCCCAAACTCGGTCCTCGGAACCCCAAGGGGTGCACCTTTAGTTTTTTGCCCTAGCACTACACAGCTGATTCAAATAATTAACTAATCATCAAGCTTTGATAATTTGAATCAGCTGTGTAGTGCTAGGGCAAAAACCAAAACCCCTTGGGGCCCTGAGGACAGAGTTTGGGAAATGCTGCCCTACTCCCTCCTAGATCTGTAAGGATTGGATAGGTGTACACAATAAGGTGACATTTCCTGTGAGTTTATCAAAAGGCAAGGTGCAGCTATTATATGATATTGCTTACACCTATCCAATTACTTCATAGGAGGGTAGGGGTCCATTTGTGATTGGGTGAATGTATCCCAGTGTTTCACATTGACTCTTTTGTAGGTGGAAGGTAAAAAAAATAGCAGACAAAACAGGAGACAAGACAACATAAAATACACCAGAGAGCAATAGTAAAGTAAGCAACAGAGATAGGCAGGGGGGATGCCTCCACTTTGATCACAACGTGTCCCTCCATTGTCCAGCTACAGAGAGACAGACAGAGGTGTGAGAGGCGACAAGGATGACAGCCGTCTGTTGCGGTGAGGTCACAGTGTAGAGGCCCTTTAAATGAGGCTTTGCTTACCGAGCCGTGGTGCAGCTCAAGCGTCCGCCACACTGACTAATCCACATACCAGAGGCCCACTGTGTGAAGACGTGTCAGAAACACTGTGTTATAGATGTATACAAAACACAGGCTCACTGTGTGTAGACGTGTAAGGAACACAGGCTCACTGTGTGTAGACGTTTTGAAAATATTGTGTGGAAACGTCTGAAAAACATGTGTACGAATCCCTGTATGTCTAGGTAAGATACACTGTGTATAGATGTGTTACATACACTCACTTTGTATAGATGTGCTACATACACTCACTTTGTATAGATGTGTTACATACACTCACTTTGTATAGATGTGTTTTACATACACTCACTTTGTATAGATGTGTTACATACACTCACTTTGTATAGATGTGTTACATACACTCACTTTGTATAGATGTGTTACATACACTCACTTTGTATAGATGTGTTACATACACTCACTTTGTATAGATGTGTTACATACACTCACTTTGTATAGATGTGTTACATACACTCACTTTGTATAGATGTGTTACATACTGTGGTCCACACAATGTGAGTGATAGAAATACTGTTTATAGATGTCAATCAGCTAAACAGACTTATGGAGGAAGGATGTCTTGTCACCATTCCCATAGACTATAACCTAATTCTACAGTGAAACACCACTTCCCCAAATCCACAAAAAGATCTAGTCTATATCCAACAGAAAAGCAAAAAGGTGATAGTAATTGTTAAAATAAGAGTAAGACATAGAATGAAGTGTCATGGAATGCTAAAACAAAGCATGAACGTTATGGCATCAGAGGTGCAAAATGTGCACTGGTGCAAACACACAGCATGTCTGGCCCTTAAAGCATCCAGCAGTTGGTGTGGTTATGCTACTGCCGCTGTGTGTGTGTGTGTGTGTTTGTGCCGTGTCTTGGAGGCAAAGGCTGCGCACACACACACACACACACTCCCATTGCCCTCCTTGTTCAACTCTCCCTCCCTGTTACACAACAAATACACAGGGAATACCTTTGATAGCATGTGATGAGCTGTTCAACATTTCGTTCTGCTACATCACTGCAATGTGCTTGAGGTAAACCAGGGAGGGATCTTGAGCATGGAGGTTGAGGGAATGAAGAAAACGCATGCTAACGCACACACACATTTTTTAAATTGAACCTTTATTTAACTAGGCAAGTCAGTTAAGAACAAATTCTTATTTACAATGACGGCCTACCAAAACGCAAATGGCCTTCTGTGGGAACGGGGGCTGGGATAAAAAAAAATATATATATAGGACAAAACACACATCACGGCACCACAACACTACATAAAGAGAGACCTAAGACAACAACATAGCATGGCAGCAACACATGACAACACAGCATGGTAGCAACACCACATGACAACAACATGGTAGCAACACAACATGGCAGCAGCACAACATGGTAGCAGCACAAAACATGGTACAAACATTTTTGGGCACAGACAACAGCACAAAGGCAACAAGGTAGAGACAACAATATATCACGTGAAGCAGCCACAAATGTCAGTAAGAGTGTCCATGATTGAGTCTTTGAATGAAGAGTTGGAGATAAAACTGTCCAGTTTGAGTGTTTGCAGTTTGCTCCAGTCGCTAGCTGCAGCGAGCTGAAAATAGGAGCGACCCAGGGATGTGTGTGCTTTGGGGACCTTCAACAGAATGTGACTGGCAGAACGGGTGCTGTATATGGAGGATGAGGGCTGCAGTAGGTATCTCAGATAGGGGGGAGTGAGGCCTAAGAGGGTTTTATTAATAAGCATCAACCAGTGGTTCTTGCGATGGGTATACATACATGACCAGTTTACAGAGGAGTATAGAGGGCAGTGATGTGTCCTATAAGGAGCATTGATGGAAAATCTGAAGGTCGAATGGTAAAGAACATCTAGCCGCTCGAGAGCACCCTTACCTGCCGATCTATAAATTACGTCTCCGTAATCTATCATGGGTAGGATGGTCATCTGAATCAGGGATAGTTTGGCAGCTGGGGTGAAAGAGGAGTGATTATGATAGAGGATCCCAAATCTAGATTTAACCTTAGCCTGCAGCTTTGATATGTGCTGAGAGAAGGACAGTGTACCGTCTAACCCAGGGCTGCCCAACCCTCTTCCTGGAGATCTACCGTCCTGTGGGTTTTCAGTGCAACCCTAATTTAACACACCTGATTCTACTCATTAGCTGCTCAACAAGACCTTAACTAGCTGAATCAGATATGCTAAATTAGGGTTGGACTGAAAACCTACAGGACAGTAGATCTCCAGGAAAAGGGTTGGGCAGCCCTGATCTAGCTATACTCCCAAGTACTTGTATGAGGTGACTACTTCAAGCTCTAAACCCTCAGCAGTAGTAATCACACCAGTGGGGAGAGAGGCATTCTTCTTACCAAACCAAATTACCTTTGTTTTGGAGGTGTTCAGAACAAGGTTAAGGGCAGAGAAAGCTTGTTGGACACTAAGAAAGCTTTGTTGTAGAGCGTTTAACACAAAATCCGGGGAGGGGCCAGCTGAGTATAAGACTATCATCTGCATATAAATGGATGAGAGAGCTTCCTACTGCCTGAGTTATGTTGTTGATGTAAATTGAAAAGAGCGTGGGGCCTAGGATCGAGCCTTGGGGTACTCCCTTGGTGACAGGCAGTGGGTGAGACAGCAGATGTTCTGACTTTATACACTGCACTCTTTGAGAGAGGTAGTTAGCAAACCAGGCCAAAAACCCTTAAGAGACACCAATACTCCTTAGCCGGCTTATAAGAATGGAATGGTTTACCGTATCAATAGCTTTTGCCAAGTCAATAAAAATAGCAGCACAACATCTCTTAGAATCAAGGGCAATGGTGACATCATTTAGGACCTTTAAGGTTGCAGTGACACATCCATAACCTGAGCGGAAACCAGATTGCATACCAGAGAGAATACTATAGACATCAAGAAAGCCAGTCAGTTGATTATTGACAAGTTTCTCCAACACTTTTGATAAACTGGGTAAAATAGAAATTGGCCTATAACAGTTAGGATCAGCTTGATCTCCCCTTTAAATAAAGGACGCACCGTGGCTGCCTTCCAAGCAATGGGAACCTCCCCAGAGAGGAGAGACAGGTTAAAAAGGTCAGAGATGACGTGACACTTGGCATTCGTTTACATTACATTTTAGTCATTTAGCAGATGATCTTATCCAGAGCGACTTACAGTTAGTGAATGCATACATGTTTATATTTTTTTGTGTGTATTTTTTATTATAATAATTTTTTTCATACTGGCCCCCGTGGTAAACGAACCCACATCCCTGCCGGCCAAACCCTCCCCTACCTTGGACGACGCTGGACCAATTGTGCGCCGCCCATGGGTCTCCCGGTCACGGCCGGCTGCGACAGAGCCTGGACTCGAACCAGGATCTCTAGTGGCCTTAGACCACTGCGCCACTCGCATTCAGGCCAAATATTTCAATTTTGGTTTCATTAGACCAAAGAATCTTGTTTCTCATGGTCTGAGAGTCTTTAGGTGCCTTTTGGCAAACTCCAAGCGGGCTGTCATGTGCCTTTTACTGAGGAGTGGCTTCCGTCTGGCCACTCTACCATAAAACGGCCTGATTGGTGGAGTGCTGCAGAGATGGTTGTCCTTCTGGAAGGTTCTCCCATCCCAACAGAGGAACTCTGGAGTTCTGTCAGAGTGACCATCGGGTTCTTGGTCACCTCCCTGACCAAGGCCTTTCTCCCCCGATTGCTCAGTTTGGCCGGATGGTCAGCTCTAGGAAGAGTGTTGGTGGTTCCAAACTTTTTCCATTTAAGAATGATGGAGGCCACTGTGTTCTTGGGGACCTTGAATGCTGCAGAAATGTTTTGGTACCCTTCCCCAGATCTGTGCCTCGACACAATCCTGTGTCGGAGTTCTACGGACAATTCCTTTGACCTCATGGCTTGGTTTTTGCTCTGACATGCACTGTCAACTGTGGGACCTTATATAGACAGGCGTGTGCCTTTCCAAATCATGTCCAATCAATTGCATTTACCACAGGTGGACTCCAATCAAGTTGTAGAAACATCTCAAGGATGATCAATGGAAACAGGATGCACCTGAGCTCAATTTCGAGTCTCATAGCAAAGGGTCTGAATACTTATGTAAATAAGGTATTTCTGTTTGTTATTTTTAATACATTTGCAAAAATTTCTAAAAACCTGTTTTCGCTTTGTTCTTATGGGGTATTGTGTGTAGATTAATAATTTAATCAATTTTAGAATAAGCCTGTAATGTAACAAAATGTGGAAAAAGTGAAGGGGTCTGAATACTTTTCCAAACGCACTGTATAGCTCCCCTATGTGAGTTTAAGGCACGATTTTGAGCAATTCCAGAATGTTGTGTATATGAGGTGGCGTTTATTCTATTTTCCTGATGGGCCTGACAGCGGAGAACGGACCTCTCTCTCTATCTCTGCAGCCTGGATTGGTCGGTGTGGAGGACACTGGAGTATAATCTGGTGGCATTAACTTGCTCTCTAAAAAAAGCACTCTCGACAGGGATTAGATTATCATGGTAAGGTCAGCTCAGACTCTCTCTCTCTCTCCATCCAACCCTCTGTCTGTTTCTCTGTCAAACGCAGTGTATAAAATAATCTGGAATGATACAAGGGTTAAATACCAAAATGAGAATATCTAAAGAAATATAGCCAACATGGCCAATACATATGATCCATCTCATCCAAGTCCATCTAATTTCGCAGACAGCACATCTTTCACATTTAATTAGTGGCAGCCTGGCAGACTCATGTTTTGTAGATCAAACAATGATAGTGTCATTACACAGAGATTACAATAAGTATCAATTTGCTGATTGTATACTTTTAATATTATAAGTGTCAATTTGCTGATTGATGAAATTGTAGGTAAAATTGGTGGAACTTGATGCTGAAATGGTGCTAAACATGGTGATAACCCTAGTATCATATAGCCTGGCAATAAACACAACATTTCCAGATTCATCTCCGTCATAGAAAGAGTAAAGAGTAAGGAACACTTACATAATTATGAAATGAAAGGCATGCAGTCTAAAGCCGGTAAAACGTATCGCCTAAGGCTGTGTAGGCTACATCTAAGCTATCACTCTTATGTAACTTTATCCAGGAAGTAACTACCCACATAGACAACAGATTAACATCCAATTTTGATTGGCATTGGATTGAGTTGTCAACAAATGTGAATTTAACTTGAAATAAACCAAACTATGAAATCTTATTGTTGATATGTAGGACAGGAGTCTTTCAAATAGGATAAAAGGCCATATCTGAAAGATTTTTTACAGACAAATTCCCCATTAAAAACAATTATATCACCATCTTTCACAACAAACAGTAGTTAGTCAATAGTTAGACTGTTTTTAACAAGTAATTAGGCCTATCATTAAAACATTTGCAGTCTATCAGTCACTAAATAAAACCGATAGTTTGTAGAAAAAAGAAGGAAGGGAAGCGCTGCTAGGGTACACAATAGTAGGCATTTTTGTAAATAGAAGGTGCTCTTTGGTCAGGGAGTACAACATACATCTGTGTACTCCCTGACGAAGGCCAAGCTGCCGAAGCACGTCAGAGTTTTTAAATCTTTGTTCCATTGAACATGCCATACAAATAAAGGCATTTGAATTATATGAAGAGTGCCTTGGTCCCCCTTGCTTTAACAAAATAGATAGCTTGTTGACAGTTTGAGCATCTAGACATCATCTGTGAGGGACCATTCTAATGAAGTGCTATCCAATATGTCCTCATTTCCTGTGTGTATTTAATGACAGCTGGCAGAATTGAGATCAGGTTGCCTGAGGTGGTGCAGCATCTCAACACCACCACATTGGGAGACTACAGTATAGGCTATAGGTAACCAGACACCCTGAGACCCATCCAATCTTGTCTTCTTCTCCCTGTCTCAGAGGGCTGAACAGAAGGGATCTGGGACTGCCTCGCCTCCTTATCTCCCATCTGGACAAATTAACAGTTTCCCCTACAGATGTGAGACCTTAATTTCAGCCAGTTTGCTACAGCAGGAAAATAATCCTGCAGCAAAAGGAAAAGTTAATTATTTTTGTGAATTACAATTAATTGACATTTTTTCAAGTTTGAAATTTCAAAGTGGAAATTACAAACTTCAGAATAATGTTTAAACCTCAAATACACTACAAGTTTAAAATGTCCTGCATTGCAGGAAAGTTCTTCTGCAACAGGGTGATCAAATTAAGATCCTACATCTGTATATTAAAATGCCGACAAGGCGGGGTTCCACCCCACCTCAGAGAATTTGGCTTCAGTTGGTTTCAATTCTTTCCACTTATATTTTGTATGTTGGCTGTAATGGATGGTGATTCTGAAAATAAGAATCTAAGGGCATTGCGACGATTCTGCCTGCATCGATGTCTCGTATCTCGCAAAGAGTAATGGGCTAGATGAAAAGTAGTTTGTCTACAATGTGCTATCTAATCTATAGAGCCCGACCAATATATCGGTTTATCGGCCGATATTGGCCTTTTACCGCTATATCAGTATCGGCCGATAATTCAACCGATAACCTATATTCAATAAATAAGATGAAAAAAGGGAATCCCATGCTTATCTGAACACTTGCAGCCATTCTCATGACGTGTCATTACTGTCTGATATCAACATTTGAATCATAGTTATTGGACAACTGCTCTTTTGGATGGCAATTTATGATAATTCAGTGTGGAAAAATAGTTCCCCGCTGTAAAACAGTATATCGCGAAATATATCGGTATATCAGAATTAATCTAAGATAAAACAATATGTCAATATTATTGATTTTTTGTTTTTTGTGAGGAAGTTACACGATTTTACATCTAGCTAAGGATTATTGTGCTTCAATGATCAGTATTTCTGAAGTTTGACTATGGGTACAAAAGCTAGCATACATTTTTTCAACATTAGCTTGCTAGCTGAGCCAGTCAGTGAAACGATGCTGCTGACCAACCCGCTACTAACTTAGTGCTTCACACACATTGTTGAATGTTTCAACAAAAGCTAGCTAGCAAGATACTGTAGTAGTGCTAATTCTTTATTATGAGTTTTCCTGAAGTAGTTGTTCTGCCGCGAGTCACTGCAGTAGCCTCCCGAGTCAGCTGTTGTGTTCAGCCTACCCAACGATAAAAAGCAACGTTAGCGATCGCGGTGAAACATGCTGATCTACAGACTGATTTCAGATAACAGTCCCTCTTCAATTTGAGGCTGCATGTCTACAACTTTAGGGTAATTTAAAAAGGCTAAGAATTGTTTTATGTAGAGCAAGCTAGCTAGATAGCCAACTATGTCAGTAAGCTAGCTACAATAGTTAGCTAAGCAGCTGGTCAAGTAAGTCACTGCACTGGTGACCAACATCCTGGCCAGAATTGTTGCAGGAGTTAGCCACCGCTTTGTTTATATTTTCTCACAATTGCAAACTATTAAATCACTGTCACAAAGTTTGTAATAATTTAGCTAGTTATTATGCCTATTTCATGGAGAGTCATGCGAGAGTGCAGTGATATCACAAATTAGTAATTACAGTGGGGGAAAAAAGTATTTAGTCAGCCACCAATTGTGCAAGTTCTCCCACTTAAAAAGATGAGAGAGGCCTGTAATTTTCATCATAGGTACACGTCAACTATGACAGACAAAATTAGGGGGAAAAAAACAGAAAATCACATTGTAGGATTTTTAATGAATTTATTTGCAAATTATGGTGGAAAATAAGTATTTGGTCAATAACAAAAATTTCTCAATACTTTGTTAAATACCCTTTGTTGGCAATGACACAGGTCAAACGTTTTCTGTAAGTCTTCACAAGGTTTTCACACACTGTTGCTGGTATTTTGGCCCATTCCTCCATGCAGATCTCCTCTAGAGCAGTGATGTTTTGGGGCTGTCGCTGGGCAACACGGACTTTCAACTCCCTCCAAAGATTTTCTATGGGGTTGAGATCTGGAGACTGGCTAGGCCACTCCAGGACCTTGAAATGCTGCTTACGAAGCCACTCCTTCGTTGCCCAGGCAGTGTGTTTGGGATCATTGTCATGCTGAAAGACCCAGCCACGTTTCATCTTCAATGCCCTTGCTGATGGAAGGAGGTTTTCACTCAAAATCTCACGATACATGGCCCCATTCATTCTTTCCTTTACACGGATCAGTCGTCCTGGTCCCTTTGCAGAAAAACAGCCCCAAAGCATGATGTTTCCACCCCCATGCTTCACAGTAGGTATGTTGTTCTTTGGATGCAACTCAGCATTCTTTGTCCTCCAAACACGACGAGTTGAGTTTTTACCAAAAAGTTCTATTTTGGTTTCATCTGACCATATGACATTCTCCCAATCCTCTTCTGGATCATCCAAATGAACTCTAGCAAACTTCAGACGGGCCTGGACATGTACTGGCTTAAGCAGGGGGACACGTCTGGCACTGCAGGATTTGAGTCCCTGGCGGCGTAGTGTGTTACTGATGGTAGGCTTTGTTACTTTGGTCCCAGCTCTCTGCAGGTCATTCACTAAGTCCCCCCGTGTGGTTCTGGGATTTTTGCTCACCGTTCTTGTGATCATTTTGACCCCACGGTGTGAGATCTTGCGTGGAGCCCCAGATCGAGGGAGATTATCAGTGGTCTTGTATGTCTTCCATTTCCTAATAATTGCTCCCACAGTTGATTTCTTCAAACCAAGCTGCTTACCTATTGCAGATTCAGTCTTCCCAGCCTGGTGCAGGTCTACAATTTTGTTTCTGGTGTCCTTTGACAGCTCTTTGGTCTTGGCCATAGTGGAGTTTGGAGTATGACTGTTTGAGGTTGTGGACAGGTGTCTTTTATACTGATAACAAGTTCAAACAGGTGCCATTAATACAGGTAACGAGTGGAGGACAGATGAGCCTCTTAAAGAAGAAGTTACAGGTCTGTGAGAGCCAGAAATCTTGCTTGTTTGTAAGTGACCAAATACTTATTTTCCACCATAATTTGCAAATAAATTCATTAAAAATCCTACAATGTGATTTTCTGGAAAGAAAATTCTCAATTTGTCTGTCATAGTTGACGTGTACCTATGATGAAAATTACAGGCCTCTCATCTTTTTAAGTGGGAGAACTTGCACAATTGGTGGCTGACTAAATATTTTTTTTCCCCACTGTATGTTTTCATTTTTAAATGGCGGATGCTCGGGAATACAAACATTTTAGGATGAGTTCGAGTGGTCGTGGAAAAATTGATACAGTTACATATCGGGATATTATTTTTGACGATATATCATCTTGTATCGTTTTGACAATATCACAATATTATTTGTGCGCTAGTTTGCTGTGCCTGCAATAAAACTATTTTCTCCATCATAGCTTGTTCTCCATCTTCGTTTTAAATAGGGAGACAAGTGGTTTTCAGCACTTTTATTTCCAAGACTAATCATAACTAGTTTTCTCATGGCTCTCTCTTGTCCCTCTGCAGCAGACATATGGTGAGCGATATGTTTGGAATATCGAATCGCAATAAAATCCAAGTATCCAATCGCAGTACATATAGAATCGTGAGCATCGTGAGAATCGCAATACATATTGTATCGGCATTTAAGTATCGTGATAATATCATATCGTGAGGTCCCTGGCAATTCTGAGCCCTAATGTGTTCCAAGTCCTACAAGACAGGTCGTTTGAGGGACTAGCGTCGCATAGGAGTGACGCCACCTGTCGGAAGACGATTAATCTAAGGGGTCACTACTACAGCCAGAGTGGGAGGAGAGAGGAGAACCATGGGACTATACGTTTTCCCAGCAGATCAATCATTAAGGAAAACTCCACCCAAAAACTATATTTTGGTATTTATTTCATTAGTCAATTCTTGATATAGTCCCAAAATGTTTTGCATGTCAGCTATCAAGTTTTCAAGATACAGAAATACAGCCGGTATGATGCATTATATGACAGTCAGACAGACCAAGAGAACATGACGACACAAATGGAATACACTATAGATCGGAGCTGCACAACTCCAGGCCTTAATGAGTACTCTCACTGTCTTACTGCTTTTTTTACTTCCCTTGGTATTTGATTGGTCAATTAATGCCATCATTGTATGGACGCAAAGTCCACATACCTGGTAATGCAGCTATTCGAATGTCAACAATAAGGAAGGATAATCAGACACAGAAAATAATGAAGTTGTTTGGCCACCCCTGGTATTAGCAGTAGCACAAGGCAATTTACTGATTTAAAAAGTAACAATGCAACCACTTGCATGGAACCATATGAATGATGAATCGCTAAAAACTGAATGATATCTCCCAGTGTAGTTTTCTTAAATGAATAGGCCTAATTTGTGGAATAAACACGGGGAAGAACACGTTGGCACCTACATCCATTCCCTAATCAGGCAACATGTTTCCCATCTGTATAGAGTGGGAGACCTTAGTGAAAATGTTTTACTAAAGATGCCTAATATTGGCACTTAAGTGCTGTTGTGTGCTGTTTATACATTTTGTTCAAACCCATCTGGTTATTTGTTTAGCCTGATTGATTGATCTGTAAAGGGACTTCATTTGAAGCATGGTTAGGCTCAAATTATCCCAAAATTAGAAAACCAAAAACAGGGACAGTAGGCATACTGTATGCTGGCAAGACAGTCACATGAACAGCCTCTATGGTTAGATAGTAGATCCTCCTGTGTCGCTCTGTTTAGTTCCAACATCCAAAGAGAAGATGCACCTTCAGCAAAATGTCTCTCTCATGCACACACACACACTAACTGGATACAAACAAATACACACACTAACGAATGCACAAGCATACACACACAAAAAAAACAACACATACACACCTTGCCAGAACAGAGTCCTCTGCCCACATTGCTCTCAGCTGTGGCATTGCCAACGGACCAGAGCCAAGCTCTTCACCAGACACCAGCATGTGTGTTCTAAACACAGCTGCCACAATTGAGCACTCTCCACACACACACTATTCTACCTAACACACCAAAACCTCTCTTATTTTCTCTACAGCCTTTACACACATTATCGCACAAAGAACTTTAAGCAAAAGCACACTCACAGTTTGAGTTTGAAGCATGTCAACAATATTATGCTCAACTGTCATTCTTGACTATGAATAGCGATTTTCAGTTAGTGGTCCAAAGTGGCACAGCAGCTGTGAAAACAGTGTATTTGCATACTACTGATGATGCCACAACTGTAACTTGCACCTAACAAGTGAGGGATGTCATTCAGAAAACTGTCCCTACAATAAAGTGCAGTACATTTCTACATCTTTTTCAAAACTTAGTAAAAATTAATATTGTAGATTGGATTCTACTTCTATTCAGCATAGTAACAATGCCTTAGATGGTGGTTAACCTTTCCTATTAGGCTATAGATTATATGAGATATTTAGCAATGGTTGTCCTGTACCTTAGCAGGTTGTCCTGTACCATACATTGACCGCAGCACTAAGCGTCACGAATACCCAATGATTTCAAGATCCTACCTTCCTACATGATTTCAAAACAACTCTTTAAAGATAAACCCTTAATGAAAAATCTCAACACACAACCTCCCTCCGCCATGTCTCCGCCCAAACCCCCCCACCCCGTCTCTCCCACTTAATCTGTATGATTAAATCATTTTTCCTCTGCACTAATTTTGCCGGGGAAGACGATACTCTGCCTGCCTGATAGTTGCTGAGCATACTCCCCATTGATGGCCATGCTGAGAAGATTACCCTAATAGCAGCGGATTATCTCCCCACATGTTGGCCCCACGCAGGGGGATGGTGTGTGTGTTTATATGTAGGGGGGGTTATTCGAATAATGATCTACCCATCCATCTATCTCTCGCTAGCTATACATCTGTCTGCTTGTCTACCTACAATATCTATCTGTCTGTCTGTCTGTCTGTCTATAAATATCTGTCTGTCTTTGTCTATCCGTCTTTTTGTCTGTCAATTCAAATAAAATGTTATTGTTCGCATACACATTTTTGCAGATGTTATCGCAGGTGCAGCGAAATACTTATTTCTAGCTCCAACAGTGAAGTAATACCTAACAATACAAAACAATACATACAAATCCAAAAAAGAAAGGAATTAAGAAATATCATAAGGAGCAATGTCAGAGTCCAGAATATAAATATATATGTATATGATGGTGTGTATAGACATTATGGACAGTATATGAATAGAAAAGCTGTGTACAGCAGTAGTTATTTAGGATGCGCCTTGACTAGAATAAAGTATATACATATGAATTTGGTAAAACAGTATGTAAACAGTATTAAAGTGACCAGTGTTCAATGACTATGTAAGTTGCATGGTACAGTACCGGGTGGCAGCCAGCTAGTAACAGTGACTAAGTTCAGGGCAGGGTACTGGGCAGAGGCTGGCTTGTGGTGACTATTTAACAGTCTGATGGCCTGGAGATAGTCTGTCTGTCTTATCAACCATCCAGATTCATCTACAGGTATCTCTCTCTCCATCTATATACACATCATTACTATTACAGACCTCTAATCATCAGATTACTATGCGTCAGATCCCATTCTGCCAAGCTTGATGTCGACTGCGTCAGGCCTACACTGTTATGCTTTCTTTCAAAGTGTAGGCCTATCCAGGAGGCAAGTCATTCAAGCCATTTTTATTTGGGTGACCAAAGATTTTGTAGATTTTCCGTAGTCACAAGATTTAGATTTGATAGTGGAGTTTTTGTGTCTCTGGCCCTGGCCGACCATTCTACAGCATGCTGTGTGGATACATACCTGCAATACAGAAATACAACTCAGGATGGAGATGGTCTAACTACAGTGGGGGAAAAAAGTATTTAGTCAGCCACCAATTGTGCAAGTTCTCCCACTTAAAAAGATGAGAGAGGCCTGTAATTTTCATCATAGGTACACGTCAACTATGACAGACAAAATGAGAAGAAAAAAACCCAGAAAATCACATTGTAGGATTTTTAATGAATTTATTTGCAAATTATGGTGGAAAATAAGTATTTGGTCAATAACAAAAGTTTCTCAATACTTTGTTATATACCCTTTGTTGGCAATGACACAGGTCAAACGTTTTCTGTAAGTCTTCACAAGGTTTTCACACACTGTTGCTGGTATTTTGGCCCATTCCTCCATGCAGATCTCCTCTAGAGCAGTGATGTTTTGGGGCTGTCGCTGGGCAACACAGACTTTCAACTCCCTCCAAAGATTTTCTATAGGGTTGAGATCTGGAGACTGGCTAGGCCACTCCAGGACCTTGAAATGCTTCTTACGAAGCCACTCCCTGTTTGGGATCATTGTCATGCTGAAAGACCCAACCACGTTTCATCTTCAATGCCCTTGCTGATGGAAGGAGGTTTTCACTCAAAATCTCACGATACATGGCCCCATTCATTCTTTCCTTTACACGGATCAGTCATCCTGGTCCCTTTGCAGAAAAACAGCCCCAAAGCATGATGTTTCCACCCCCATGCTTCACATTAGGTATGGTGTTCTTTGGATGCAACTCAGCATTCTTTGTCCTCCAAACATGACGAGTTGAGTTTTTACCAAAAAGTTCTATTTTGGTTTCATCTGACCATATGACATTCTCCCAATCCTCTTCTGGATCATCCAAATGCACTCTAGCAAACTTCAGACGGGCCTGGACATGTACTGGCTTAAGCAGGGGGACACGTCTGGCACTGCAGGATTTGAGTCCCTGGCGGCGTAGTGTGTTACTGATGGTAGGCTTTGTTACTTTGGTCCCAGCTCTCTGCAGGTCATTCACTAGGTCCCCCCGTGTGGTTCTGGGATTTTTGCTCACCGTTCTTGTGATCATTTTGACCCCACGGGGTGAGATCTTGCGTGGAGCCCCAGATCGAGGGAGATTATCAGTGGTCTTGTATGTCTTCCATTTCCTAATAATTGCTCCCACAGTTGATTTCTTCAAACCAAGCTGCTTACCTATTGCAGATTCAGTCTTCCCAGCCTGGTGCAGGTCTACAATTTTGTTTCTGGTGTCCTTTGACAGCTCTTTGGTCTTGGCCATAGTGGAGTTTGGAGTGTGACTGTTTGAGGTTGTGGACAGGTGTCTTTTATACTGATAACAAGTTCAAACAGGTGCCATTAATACAGGTAACGAGTGGAGGACAGAGGAGCCTCTTAAAGAAGAAGTTACAGGTCTGTGAGAGCCAGAAATCTTGCTTGTTTGTAGGTGACCAAATACTTATTTTCCACCATAATTTGCAAATAAATTCATAAAAAATCCTACAATGTGATTTTCTGGATCTTTTTTTCTCAATTTGTCTGTCATAGTGGACGTGTACCTATGATGAAAATTACAGGCCTCTCTCATCTTTTTAAGTGGGAGAACTTGCACAATTGGTGGCTGACTAAATACTTTTTTCCCCCACTGTATCTATAGCCTAACTGTCCATATCTTCTTTATAGGTCTACAACATACTGTGGACAGAAGGTTAAACAGCCCCAACAGCTGAAGAATGACAAAGGCATAAAAATATTAAAGTTGCCACTGCCAGTGTGGGTTTTTAGGCAGTCCAGATGGAGTCGACTAAGAAGCCATTGAGTGAGTGGAGAGAAAAGGAATTCTAGTAATCTGCTGCTGATCCTGTACAATAGATGCCTTGTCTCTTTTGTTAGGGTCACTCACAAACACAAGTTTGTATACATGCACTGCCGATGATAGCCAATAGTCTGCCTTAGGAATGGAAAGAGAAAGAAAGATACGTGTGAAAAGGATAAGGTAGGTCTACAGAAAAAAAACAATGGAAAGCAATTGTGTGCCAGCAAAGTAGGCCTGGCCTATGTTTTCGTTATCTTGAGAAGTCAAGTGTACAATTAATCAAGTCAAGTGTAGCCTACAATAGACATTATAGATCTAGATATTATAGAGTCTTCTAAACTGCCTGTTGAACATTAAGTTCGCACTGTAAATTAATTAACCATTGAAGGCCAGTTTATCCCCTCTCCTCTTCAGAACAATGCACTGTCCTCCTCAAACGTTTTGGGGATACCATGAAATGCAATCATTAACACAATGGCAAATATTTGCATATATAGCCTAATATCACTTGAGTCTATTTATATAGAAGTCGTTTTTTAAAAGGTCCCTTACCTCAAGAGCTAAAAGGACTTGTTCTGTCCTCCGGTAGTTTAAAAAAAAAAAAAAAAAAAAACACGACAGTAGCATGCATCCGTAGAAAGTTGTCATATTATTTTAGCGGGAATAGTATTCCAATTACATGTTAATAGTTTACTGCTCCCCGATGAATTCCTGTCGTGATTTCTTACTGCGCTAAAAGTGCCCGGAGTGCAAAGTTTCAGTCAGGTCGTTTAATCATGGTCTCGTTGTCCCGTTTCGACTCGCTACCCTTGAAATAGAATCGGCTTAGTACTCGACAGACTACAAGCAATAGGCTTCCAGACAAAAATGCATCAAAACAAAAAAAGTACGACCTAAGCTCCGCCCTGTGCTTCCAGCAGACCGCAGTTTCTGTAGCCTAGATATAAAAACATGTAATGAAAAAAAATAGGCTATATTTAATCTGATTTCTTCAATAGTATGGTCTGTTAAAATAATCCCTCCACACGGACATCCACCGCCAATAAATAAACAAATAATTATATAAAATAACCCGCAAACACGACCCATCACCTTTTACAAAAACGCTTGTAAATGTAGGTTGCCTATAATCGTTCTCTTTCCTGTACGTTGTTGATGTTATTAAAAGCCCAAGGGCAGAGTAGATTGCTGTGCATCGATTGCATGCGTCAAAGTGAATATGTCTGCCTGATGCCACCTCCACCGTGGCTGATAGTTACGTTATCTATGTTTTGGATGTGTAATAAAGTAGGCTAGCTACCCTGACTCACATAACATAATCACAGCTCACAGCAAGCCTATACTGTGCATTCGGAAAGTATTCTGACCCCTTGACTGGGTCCACATTTGGTTACATTACAGCCTTATTCTAAAATTTATTAAATTGTTTTTTTCTCCTCATCAATCTACACACAATATCCCATAATGACAAAGCAAAAACAGGTTTAGATTTGTTTCTAAATGTATCAAAAATAAAAACGTAAATATGACATTTACATAACTATTCAGACCATTTACTCAGTACTTTGATGAAGCACCTTTGGCAGCGATTACAGCCTCCAGTCTTCTTGGGTATGACACTACAAGCTTGGGACACCTGTATTTGGTGAGCTTCTCCCATTCTTCTCTGCAGATCCTCTCAAGCTCTGTCAGGTTGGATGGGGAGCGTCGCTGCACAGCTTTTTTCAGGTCTCTCCAGAGATGTTCAATCAGATTCAAGTCCGGGCTCTGGCTTGGCCTCTCAAGGACATTCAGAGACTTGTCCCGAAGCCACTCCTGCGTTGTCTTGGCTGTGTGCTTAGGGTCGTTGTCCTGTTGGAAGGTGAACCTTCGCCCCAGTCTGAGGTCTTGAGCGCTCTGGAGCAGGTTTTCATCAAAGATCTCTCTGTACTTTGCTCCGTTCATCTATCCCTTGATCCTGACTAGTCTCCCAGTCCCTGACGATAAAAAACATCCCCCACAGCATGATGCTGCCACCACCATGCTTCATAGTAGAGATGGTGCCAGGTTTCCTCCAGACGTGATGCTTGGCATTCAGGCCAAAGAGTTCAATCTTGGTTCCATCAGACCAGAGAATCTTGTTTCTCATGGTCTTTGAGTCATTTAGGTTCCTTTTGGCAAACTCCAAGCGGGCTGTCATGTGCCTTTTACTGAGGACTTGCTTCCGTCTGGCCACTCTACCATAAAGGCCTGATTGATGGAGTGCGGCAGAGATGGTTGTCCTTCTGGAAGGTTCTACCATCTCCACAGACGAACTCTGGAGCTCTGTCAGAGTGACCATTGGGTTCTTTGTCACCTCCCTGACCAAGGCCTTTCTCCCCCAATTGCTCAGTTTGACCGGTCGGCCAGCTCTAGGAAGAGTCTTGGTGGTTCCAAACTTCTTCCATTTAAGAATGATGGAGGCCACTGTGTTCTTGGGGACCTTCAAAGCTGCAGAATTTTTTTAGTACCCTTCCCCAGATCTGTGCCTCGACACAATCCTGTCTCTGAGCTCGACGGACAATTCCTTCAACCTCATGGCTTGGTTTTTGCTCTGACATGCACTGTCAGCCAGTGATGCCAATTTAGCAATTTTGTTGCTAGATTTAGCAACTTTTCAGACTACCATGGCAACTTTTTTTTCAAACAGCACCTAGCAACAAATGTAGCTACTTGTAAAAATGTATTTGGAACTTTTAGCAACTTTTGAAAGTGACTCAAATGCTAAAATGCACTCATTTTCCCTTTAAATGACACAAAAACGATTTTCTCTGTCACACACTCAGTCACAACACATGTGCCTGGCTGCAAAAGTGCATTGTGAGTGATGTCAGCAGCAGGCGCTCAGCTTGTGCACAGGCAGCAGCAGGCCAGCAGCAATTTCAGCAAATTGCAAATCATTGTTGGCTGACTGAAGCAGCAGTAGTATGCGTTCGACGAGACAAACCCAATGAATATAGTTGGTCACGAATGTTTGATCTTGAACAGAACTTACAACATCAATCAACATGTCTCAATCAAAATTGAACAGCCAGAAGTACAGATAAGAGTGGGAGTCTGTACCTGAATTTAAAGGGTGGCTGAAGCCAGTAATTGGGGATGATTGTCGGGCATACTGTGCATACTGCAAATCAGATATGCTTGCAAAAATGTATGACATCCAAAAACATTGTGCTACAGCAAAGCATATAAATAAATCAAAACTGTACAACCCCGCAACACAGTCTACATTGCCACAGTTGGTTAAGAAAGTGGATAACTGCAAAAGCGCAGAGGCTACTATGGCAATGGCCATTGCGGAGCATTGTTCGCTGCTAGCATGCAACCATTTAGGTATGGCTTGCAAAGCTGCCTTTTCAGATTCTGTGGCAGCAACAAACTTCCAAATGCACCACACCAAGTGCACAGAAATGATTAGGGGAGTACTGGCTACTTATTTTCTCAAAAGGGTAACGTCATATGTGGGGGATGAGAAGTTCAGTCTCCTTTTGGATGAGTCCACTGATGTCAGTGTCTCGAAATACCTCGGTATTTCAGTGCTAAAAAAAGAACCGTTGTGTCCACATTTCTCGGGCTGGTTGAATTGGAGGGGGGCAATGCCAGATCAATAGCAAAGGCTGTAGTTGAGTTTCTTGAGAAGTGTAACCTTAAAAAATTGAATCTTCAGGGTATTGGCAATGATAATGCGTCCGTGATGACTGGGGTGCACAACGGGGTGCACAAGATTTTAAAGAAAGAATGTGCATTGCCCAATTTGGTACTCATCCGCTGTGTGTGCCATTCTTTAAAATTGGCTGTCAGTGCAGCATTCAAAGAAACCATCCCTAGGAGTGTTGAGTACTTAATCAGGGAAACCTACAACTGGTTTACGATTTCCCCAAAACGGCACGAGGCATACAAAGCAGTGTATGCCCCCATTAATTGTGGCCAGATACCCCTGCAGATCACCAAAGTGTGTGCCACATGTTGGCTATCGATTGAGCCTGCGGTAACTCGTATATTGAGCCAGTGGGAAGAACGGAAACTCCACTTTGAGATGACCAAGGCCAGTGAGCATTGCTACATGGCGGATGTACTCCACAACATGTACATGGACAAGACCAACTACAGTTGAAGTCGGAAGTTTAGATACACTTAGGTTGGGGTCATTAAAACTCGTTTTTCAACCACTCCACACATTTCTTGTTAACAAACTACAGTTTTGGCAAGTCGGTTGGGACATCTACTTTGTGCATGACAAGTAATTTTCCAACAATTGTTTACAGACAGATTATTTCACATATAATTCACTGTATCACAATTCCAGTGGGTCAGAAGTTTACATACACTAAGTTGACTGTGCCTTTAAACAGCTTGGAAAATTCCAGAAAATTATGTCATGGCTTTCGAAGCTTCTGATAGGCTAATTGACATCATTTGAGTCAATTGGAGGTGTACCTGTGGATGGATTTTAAGGCCTACCTTCAAACTCAGTGCCTCTTTGCTTGACTTCATGGGAAAATCAAAAGAAATCAGCCAAGACCTCAGAAAAAAAATTGTAGACCTCCACAAGTCTTGTTCATCCTTGGGAGAAATTTCCAAATGCCTGAAGGTACCACGTTCATCTGTACAAACAATAGTACGCAAGTATAAACACCATGGGACCACGCAGCCGTCATACCGCTCAGGAAGGAGACGTGTTCTGTCTCCTAGAGATGAACGTACTTTGGTGCGAAAAGTGCAAATCAATCCCAGAACAACAGCAAATGAACCTTGTGAAGATGCTGGAGGAAACAGGTACAAAAGTATCTATATCCACAGAAAAACAAGTCCTATATCGACAGAACCTGAAAGGCTGCTCAGCAAGGAAGAAGCCACTGCTCCAAAACCGCCATAAAAAAAGCCAGACTACGATTTGCAACTGCACATGGGAACAAAGATCGTACTTTTTGGAGAAATGTCCTCTGGTCTGATGAAACAAAAATAGAACTGTTTGGCCATAATGACCATCGTTGTGTTTGGAGGAAAAAGGGGGGAGGGGCTTGCAAGCCGAAGAACACCATCCCAACCATGAAGCACGGGGGTGGCAGCATCATGCTGTGGGGGTGCTTTGCTGCAGGAGGGACTGGTGCACTTCACAAAATAGATGGCATCATGAGGAAGGAAAATTATGTGGATATATTGAAGCAACATCTCAAGACATCAGTCAGGAAGTTAAAAGCTTGGTCGCAAATGGGTCTTCCAAATGGACAATGACCCCAAGCATACTTCCAAAGTTGTGGCAAAATGGCTTCAGGACAACAAAGTCAAGGTATTGGAGTGGCCATCACAAAGCCCTGACCTCAATCCTATAGAAAATGTGTGGGCAGAACTGAAAAAGCGTGTGTGAGCAAGGAGGCCTACAAACCTGACTCAGTTACACCAGCTCTGTCAGGAGGAATGGGCCAAAATTCACCCAACTTATTGTGGGAAGCTTGTGGAAGGCTACCCGAAACGTTTGACCCAAGTTAAACAATTTAAAGGCAATGCTACCAAATACTAATTGAGTGTATGTAAACTTCTGACCCACTGGGAATGTGATGAAAGAAAGAAAAGCATTTCTCTCTACTATTATTCTGACATTTCACATTCTTAAAATAAAGTGGTGATCCTAACTGACCTAAGACAGGGAATTTTTACTAGGATTGAATGTCAGGAATTGTGAAAAACCATCACCATACCTTGGGTACCTTTTCGAGAGCACGGTGTACCAACTCAGTCTTTCGCCAGAGGACGAAAAGGTCATTCGGAGACAGTGCATCAACTACATTGTTGCTTTAAGCAAGGAGCTGCAAGCAAGGCTTCCAGACAACCTATAAGCCTTGTTCAGTATTAAGGAAACCCTAAAGCACAATAAAGGCACCACTGAAATTATTAAAGTAGCTGAGCTACTGGGGTACCAGCCCCAAACAATTGATACAATTGTTTCCCAATGGAGAAACATCCATCTGTTTAGGTGGGACTTGACTGAAAATACAGTCGAGTTTTGGAGTGAAGTGAATATCTACACGGACTCTTCCGGGTCAAATCTATTTGAAGAACTGTGCAAAGCTGCACTCGCTGCCCTCTCCTTGCCACACTCATGCGGAGGTTGAACCGCTGTTCAGCCAAATGAGTGTGGTCAAGTCTAAGTTAAGAAATAGAATGTCACTGCACACTCTCAACTCCATACTCCTGGTGCGGACTGAAGCTGGCTGGTGATACCTGTTACCAGCATAAACTACCAAGTGAAGTTCTGCAGCAGTTTGGCACCACAGCAGCATACAGCTTTAAGGCCACTCCATCCTCTTCTGCTGGTTCCACCTCTGTGACAATGCAGTTGGACAGTGAAGATGAAGAGGATTTCCTTGCCAATCTATAATTCGTCATATTTACAGTACGTATGCAAGGAGGGGACTTTCTGGAACTGGCGGAGACACACAGCTGATGGTGGCAGTGTGCACTGCAGTGTGAGCGAGAACAGTGGCAATATCTGGAGGAAACCATTGAGCAGCTAGCCAGACAAGCAGCACAACAACCTGGAGAGAGCTGGAGAGAGATGCCTAGCGCACACATCATTATTTGAGTTAAGTTGCTTGTTCAATAAGATAGCATATATACCTTGTTATTAGCTTGTACCTATAATTGTTGATCAGTTAGGTAGCATGTTAACTAACTACCAATACACTGCTTAAAACTATAATTGTTCAGAATGTGTAGGTTTACTAGTTAAAAATAAAATAAATAAAATGTAATTGTTCAATAATGTGTAATGTGTAATTGTTCAATAATTCAATGTGTTGTGTTTAAAAATAAAAATATCTGATCATATAAAATGTGTTGTGTTTATATGACTTTTACAATTAAAAATATGTAATAATAAACAAACAAATCTAAACTAACAAATGTCAAATCATATTTTTCGCAGAGATGGACAGTCAATTTGAGTAACGTTATTGTGTATTCTACGTAATGACGCAGTTTTTATGTTATTACGTAATGACGTCATCACGCAATGACATCACAACATAATTTAGCAACAAATCGACCTCCCTCTAGCAACTTACCCTGAAAATGAGTTGGCAACACTGCTGTCAACTGTGGGACCTTATATATACAGGTGTGTGCCTTTCCAAATCATGTCCAATCAATTGCATTTACCACAGGTGGACTCCAATCAAGTTGTAGAAACATCTCAAGGATGATCAATGGAAACAGAATGCACCAGAGCTCAATTCCGAGTCTCATAGCAAAGGGTCTGAATTTTTAAGGTATTTAATAAGGTATAATAAGGTATTTCTGTTTTACATTTCTTATAAATGTGCAAACATTTCTAAAAACCTGTCTTCACTTTGTCATTATGGGGTATTGTGTGTAGATTGATGAGGGAAACAATTAATTGAATCCATTCTAGAATAAGGCTGTAACGTAACAACATGTGGAAAAAGGGGTCTGAATACTTTCCGAATGCATTGTATGTGGGTTGAAATTGCACGGGTGAAAACTTGGGGGTTTCAATTGTTGGCTATACAAGCCAAATGTTTTTCAAACTAGTGTTTCAATATACATTTACATTTTAGTCATTTAGCAGACGCTCTTATCCAGAGCGACTTACAGTTAGTGAGTGCATACATTTTTTTTTTCATACTGGCCCCCCGTGGGAATCGAACCCACAACCCTGGCGTTGCAAACGCCATGCTCTACCAACTGAGCTACATCCCTGCCGGCCATTCCTTCCCCCACCCTGGACGACGCAGGGCCAATTGTGCGCCGCCCCATGGGTCTCCCAGTCGCGGCCGGCTACGACAGAGCCTGGATTCCAGAACCAGGATCTCTAGTGGCACAGCTAGCACTGCGATGTGGTGCAGTGCCTTAGACCACTGCGCCACTCGGGAGACTAAATAGATGCCATTATTTAATAGACCGACATAACTTTCCCAATCATACTTCTCAATAAATTAATATGTAGGCTACCTGCTATTGCCACTAGCTGCTAAAATAAAACCTCCAAGTTATTTCCCATTCTTAGAATTGTTCTATTATAGATCTTCTTGAAAGTCATTTAGGCCTAGTAGATTTTTTAAAACGTGGGCCCTGAACATTAAATTGATGGTTCACTCTCTCTTGTGTTTCAACTAAACAAATGTAATAACAATGTAATTATGATAAATGTATTTGTAACTGAAATATAAGATGACTGTGATAGTCAAACTGTCCATTCAATTTCATGATTCAGACATGATCTCTTCACACATAATCCATGAGGGAATATAAAAATGCTCACCTATTGTCACAAGTGCAAACACTGATGCAACATTGAGTTCAATGTTTACAAAACAAATACAAAGCACAAGGTATAATTCTGTATTTTTTTTTGATGAATAGGTAAAAGGAGGCAAACACTTGGCATGTAAGATCCAATACAAAAGAGGACAATTTAAGAGATGGAAATGGACAAGGAGAAGACAATAAGATTCACCAATCACCCATCTGGTTCCACATTACCTCTATTCATACACATGGACATATTTGGTTCCAATTGAGATTTACGAAACAATTAACCCAAATGATCTACAGTATGCCAGAATGACGCAATTATGTATGCAAAGTTGCAAACCAATAATTAATGTAACACACCACAACAACTAGAATGTCCATAAAACCTTGTGAGGTTGTCAAGTTTGGAGTGTGCAAATGTGTGTCTAGCATCTCACCAATGTGGGAAACAGCTGTCACTTGAACAGGACAAAGCCTACTGCGCTGTCTCGCCCTACCATTAAGCAAATGCTCCAGTTTTGCTTGTGTGTCTGAAAAGACATGCAACACAATCCCCTAATCTCCAATTACCCCACAGAAACATAATCTCTCCCCACCAGCCACCCCCCAATCACTGAGCAACTAGCTGGGAGAGTTACACATGATCCCATGGAGAGGGTCAAACAAAACAAGAATCACACATTGGCCAAAATCAATAGTGGTTTGATTAATTTATATGTAGAGCATAGTTTTGCAGTTGTGTAACTGATACTGCACTGAGATTTACATGAGAGTCCATACTGTAACTACTACATTATCAGAAGTATGTAGATAATGTAGTTACTCTGTAATGTTATGTATACTGAACAACAATAAACCCAATATGCACTCAGTTACAGTTCATAGAAGGAAATCAGTCAATTTAAATACATTTATTAGGCCCTAATGGGAGGGCATAGGTCCACCCACTTGGGAGCCAGGTCTACCGGATGTGGAGGTCCTGGGCTGTGAGTTCGGTTGGTCGTACTGCCAAATTCTCTAAAACAACTTTGGAGGCAGCTTATGGCCGAGAAATGAACATTAATTTATCTGGCAACAGCTCTGTTGGACATTCCTGCAGTCAGCATGCCAATTGCACCCTCCCTCAAAACATGAGACATCTATGACATTGTGTTGTGTGACAAAACTGCACATTTTAGAGTGGCCTTTTATTGTCCCCAACACAAGGTGCACCTGTGTAATGATCATGCTGTTTAATCAGCTTCTTGATATGCCACACCTATCCGGTGGATGGATTATCTTGGCAAAGGAGAAAACTAACAGGGATGTAAACAAATTTGTGCACAAAATTAGAGAAATAAGCTTTTGGCATATGGAACATTTCTGGGATCTTTTATTTCAGCTCATAAAAGTGGGACCAACACTTTACATGTTGCATTTATATTTTTGTTCAGTATAGCATGTCATGAATGAACTGTATATCAGTTTAGGTGCATGTGTCCAAACAAGCATGATCCATTTTTTCAGTTTTATTTTCTAACTTTTCCCAACAGATCTGGATATCATTTCTACATTATCAGTAGTAATGTTGTTAATGTTTTTACTCTCCGAATGTTATGTAACATGTCAGTTTGTATATAGAGGACTTTCAGTTTGTATATAGAGGAGTTGGCTGTTTAAGCAACAAAACCGACACGCGCACAACTATGGGGCAAATCAGATGGTGTTGGTTTAGATTGTTGACAACATGTAAACTATATTTAGTTTCCAATATTTATTGAAAACATAACTACATTTGTACAATGAGCACTTGTTGTCTCTCAAATACATCACTACAGTTGTTGGTTAGCTAAATAGCCAATTTTAGCCGTATTGCATTGACGTGACATGAGTCAAAACACCTCAAAACAAGACATGGTATAAAGAATATGATAAAACTAGCTGAAACGAACCACCTACAATTCCCCATGTAATATATGGAGCTATACACTTTTAATGGTAGTCCAACAGCCAATCAGTATCACTCTTGAGGTTGAAGGTCAAGGGGGTATGTAAATGAGCGGTCTTGCAGTTTGAAGTGTGTCTGTGTGCACAGTGTTAATTCCTACCATGCTTCAGATATAGCTAAAAGTAATAGTACTTCAGTCTCCATTGTCAAGTTAATTCTACCGTCTACTAAAATGAGTGGCTAGTAAGCAGGCTAACACTAACGTGAGTTAAACAACATACTTTGATATTGTTAGCTATCAAGCTTGGGATTAGCAGTAATGCAGTCGTTTACACCACCTACTCTGTTGTTATTGACTGGAAACCTCCCAGAAAATTGGCGGAAATGGGAACAAAGACTGAACTTGTACTACTTAGCCAGTGGGCTGAATGAGAAACCAGAGGCTAGGAAAATAGCAGTTTTGCTACACTGCATCGGTGAAGACGTGCTGGAGATATACAACACAATGGAGATCACATACAGTGCATTCAGAAAGTATTCCGACCCCTTGACTTTTTTCACATTTTGTTACGTTACAGCGTTATTATCAAATGGATAAAAATATATATATATCCTCATCAATCTACACACAATACCCCATAATAACAAAACAGGCTTTTAGAAATGTTTGCAAAGTTATAAAAAAAAAAAAAACGGAAATATGACATTTACATAAGTATTCAGACCCTGTACTTTGTTGAAGCACCTATGGCAGTGATTACAGCTTTGAGTCTTCTTGACGCTACAAGCTTGGCACACCTGTATTTGGGGAGTTTCTCCCATTCTTCTCTGCAGATCCTCTCAAGCTCTGTCAGGTTGGATGGGGAACGTCGCTGCACAGCTATTCTCAGGTCTCTCCAGAGATGTTCGATCGGATTCAATTCTGGGCTCTGGATGGGCCACTCAAGGACATTCAGAGATTTGTCCCGAAGCCACTCCTGCGTTGTCTTGGCTGTGTGCTTAGGGTGGTTGTTCTGTTGGAAGGTGAACCTTCGCCCCAGTCTGAGGTCCTAAGCACTCTGGAGCAGGTTTTCATCAAGGCTCTCTTTGCTCCGTTTATCTGTCCCTCGATACTGACTAGTCTCCCTGCCGCTGAAAAACATCCCCACAGCATGATGCTGCCACCACCATGCGTCACCGTAGAGATGGTGCCAGGTTTCCTCCAGATGTGACGCTTGGCATTCAGGCGAAAGAGTTGAATCTTGGTTTCATCGAGTTCTTGGTCACATCCCTGACCAAGGCCCTTCAACCTCGATTGCTCAGTTTGGCCGGGCGGCCAGCTCTAGGAAGAGTCTTGGTGGTTCCAAACCTTTTCCATTTAAGAATAATGGAGGACACATTGTTCTTGGGGGATCTTCAATGCTTCAGAAATGTTTTGGCACCCTTCCCCAGATCTGTACCTCGACACAATCCTGTCTCGGAGCTCTACAGACAATTCCATCGACCTCATGGCTTGGTTTATGCTATGACATGCACTGTCAACTGTGGGACCTTATATAGACAGGTGTGTGCCTTTCTAAATCATGTCCAATTAATTACATTTACCACAGGTGGACTCGAATCAAGTTGTAGAAACATCTCAAGGATGATAAAATTTATGTCATTTAGCAGACGCTCTTATCCAGAGCGACATACAAATTGGTGCATTCAACTTTTTTTATGGGGTGGTGGGGGAGGGGGGGGGGATTTCTGTCTGTAATAATGCCATTTTGTGGGGAAAATCTCATTCTGATTGGCTGGGCCTGGCTCTAGAAGGATTACTTTTATACTATTCCAGGTATTCCTAAAAGAGGTAGGGTTTCAAGTGTCTCCGGAAGGTGGTCAGTGACTACGCTGTCCTGGCGTTGTGGGGGAGCTTGTTCCACCATTGGGATGCCAGAGCAGCGAATAGCTTTGACTGGGCTGAGCGGGAACTGTGCTTCTGTAGAGGTAGGGGGGCTAGTAGGCCAGAGGTGGATGAACGTAGTGCCCTCGTTTGGATGTAGGGTCTGATCAGAGCCTGAAGGTAAGGAGGTGCCGTTCCCCTCACAGCTCCGTAGGCAAGCACCATGGTCTTGTAGTAGATGCAAGCTTCAACTGGAAGCCAGTGGAGTGTGCGGAGGAGCGGGGTGACATGAGAGAACTTGGGAAGGTTGAACACCAGACGGGCTGCAGCGTTCTGGATAAGTTGTAGGGATTTAATGGCACAGTCAGGGAGCCCAGCAAACAGCGAGTACAGTAATCCAGACGGGAGATGACAAGTACCTGGATTAGGACCTGTGCCGCTTTCTGTGTAAGGTAGGGTCGTACTCTGCAAATGTTGTAGAGCATGAACCTGCAGGATCGGGTCACCGCTTTGATGTTGGCGGAGAACGACAGGGTGTTGTCCAGGGTCACGCCAAGGTTCTTTGCACTCTGTGAGGAGGACACAATGGAGTTGTCAACCGTGATGGCGAGATCATGGAGTGGGCAGTCCTTCCCCGGGAGGAAGAGCAGCTCCGTCTTGCTGAGGTTCAGCTTGAGGTGGTGATCCGACATCCACACTGATATGTCTGCCAGACATGCAGAGATGCGATTCACCACCTGGTTATCAGAAGGGGGAAAGGAGAAAATTAGTTGTGTGTCGTCTGCGTAGCAATGATAGGAGAGACCATGTGAGGATATGACAGAGCCAAGTGACTTGGTGTATAGAGAGAATAGGAGAGGGCCTAGAACTGAGCCCTGGGGAACACCAGTGGTGAGAGCACGTGGTGCGGAGACATATTCTCGCCACGCCACCTGGTAGGAGCGACCTGTCAGGTAGGACGCAATCCAAGAGTGAGCAGCGCCGGAGATGCCCAACTCGGAGAGGGTGGAGAGGAGGATCTGATGGTTCACAGTATCAAAGGCAGCAGATAGGTCTAGAAGGATAAGAGCAGAGGAGAGAGAGTTAGCTTTAGCAGTGCGGAGAGCCTCCGTGACACAGAGAAGAGCAGTCTCAGTTGGATGACCAGTCTTGAAACCTGACTGGTTTGGATCAAGAAGGTCATTCTGAGAGAGATAGCAGGAGAGTTGGCTAGAGACGGCACGCTCAAGAGTTTTGGAGAGAAAAGAAAGAAGGGATACTGGTCTGTAGTTGTTGACATCGGAAGGATCGAGTGTAGGTTTTTTGAGGAGGGGTGCAACTCTCGCTCCTCCATGATCAATGGAAACAGGATGCACCTGAGCTCAATTTCGATTCTCATAGCAAAGGGTCTGAATCCTTATGTAAATAAGGTATTTATATTAATCTTTTTGACTTTCATTATGGGATCTTGTGTGTAGATTGATTATGAGAAAAATTTATTTCTTCAATTTTAGAATAAGGCTATAACGTAACAACATTTAGAAAAAGTCAAGGGGTCTGGATACTTTCCGAGTGCACTGTATGCCGACCAGGAAAACAAGAAACTGGCCGAGGTGATGAAAGCATTTGAAAACTACAGTGCACCACGCAGGAATACTGTGTTCGAGAGACATCAGTTTTGGGCACACAAGTTCAATGAACAGGCAGGTATTGACAAGTTTATAATCGAACTGAAACTGAGAGCACGCAGCTGTGAGTTCAAAGACACTGAGGATCTAATGCTAAGGAACAAAATTATGTTTAGCGTCACAGATAGTGGACTACGAGAGAAACTACTCTCCATTTAAGATTTAACCCTAGCTAATGCCGTGCAAAAGAAGTTACATCAGCTCAGGCTAAAGCTATGTCAGCTAGCAATAGCACAGAACAGTTTGTGCATGCTATGGAAAAAAGGGGCCGCAATGTTAAGCAATCACAAGCACAGTCAGAACAAAGTCAGGCTGCGTGCTCAACCAGCGAGCAGCAGACAAAGACTTGTGGCAAATTGAAAAAAGACACAAACCAAAGAGGTGTCCTGCATTCAATGTTGAGTGTAAAAAATGTGGCAAGAGAAATCACTTTGCAGCTGTGTGTAGGTCAGGGACAGATGTTGTTCCTGTTGAAACAGAGGTCAAGGAAGTGGACATGTTGTTCATAGGTGCAGTGACACAAGCACGCCAAAAAATGCTGGCTGGCACACAAACTTGCATATAGGGGGACAGACGGTCAACTTTAAGTTAGACACAGGAGCTGAAGCTAATGTGCTCCCACAAGCAATAGCAGACAAATTGCCCAAGCAATTCTAAGTGAAAGAGACTGAGACTGTACTCATAGCCTATGGAGGCACCCGCATTAAACCAAAGGGCATCATGACATTGCAAGTGCACACGCGGCACAAAAGGCCCATCTACAGTTCTATGTTACAGATGCATCTGACACACCATTACTAGGCAGAGAGGCCTGTGTGCAGCTTAACCTCATCAGAAAAGTTGCAACAGTTGCACACCATGCTCCGCCATGCTCCAAGGAAGAGCTACTCAAGCGCATCTGTGTTTAAAGGACTTGTGAGTTTCCAGGCCAGCACCACATATACATTGATCCAAAAGTCCCTCCTGTTGTTCATGGATGTAGGAAAATCCCATATGCTGTGCTTGACAGGCTGAAAGAGACATTGGACAATCAAGAGCAGAGGTGTGTGGTCAGCAAAGTAACAAAACCAACAGCGTGGGTGAGCAGCCTACTGATAACAGAAAATAAAAGGACCTGAACAAGGCCATACAGCACCAACACTTCTCCATTCCCACCTCAGAGGATGTGCAGTGCAAACTAGCAGGCAAGAAGATATTCACTATCATAGATGAGAAATCAAGCTGGATGAGGAATCAGCTGATCTCTGCACATTCAATACCCCATGAGGGAGGTACCGGTTTAATCACTTACCTTTTGGCATAAAAAGTGCCAGCGAGGTATTTCAGCAGATGAACTCAGAGTTCTGGTGACATTGATGGTGTCTATGTAATTGCAGATGACATGATAATTGCAGCAGCCACCAAAGAAGAGCATGACGGCATTCTACAGCAGGTGATGGACAGAGCCATCCGTCTAAATGTGAAGTTCAATGCTGACAAGATACAATACATGGTGAGTGAAGTGAAGTACATTGGGCACATCATCAGTGCAGACGGGGTTAAAGCAGACAACTCCAAGGTGATAGCAATCACACAGATGCCTCTACCAGAAGACAGAAAAGGTATACAGAGGTTACTGGGTATGAAACGTTTCCTAACCCAGTATATCCAAGAAGAAGCCACACTCACTGCACCACTCAGAACGCTCCTCAAGAAGGACATAATAATAATAATCCACTTAGCAGACGCTTTTCTCCAAAGCGACTTACAGTCATGCGTGCATACATTTTTGTGTATGGGTGGTCCCGGGGATCGAACCCACTACCCTGGCATTACAAGCGCCGTGCTCTACCAGCTGAGCTACAAAGGACCACACATGGCATGGCAGCAGGGGCGGTGTGTTCAATAGGGCGATATGGGCGACGCACTGCCAAACGGGAAAAGGAAAGGATTTTTTTTCTAATCAATTATATCACGGCAACAGTAGTTATCAGTGTTCTAATCTGATCTGACTGCCACGAAATGTCAAATCAGGCTAAAGTCGTGCTTCAAATGGCCACGCCCGTTTTTGGGGCGATTTCAGTCAGGTTGAAAATCGCCCAGAAGTCTGTCATAGACTCTCATGTAAAATCTATTTTTTTCAAATTTCAAAGCTTTCAATACAATCTCTATGGGTGTCTGAGGGCTTGCACTTACGCGCTTTCGTCATACGTGACGTAACCATGAACGTAACTAAGAAAATAGCGGCTAGCAGCGTCTCTGTTGCGACCTGCAGTGTGGCGTTATCTTATGTTTTTAATTTGTACACTTAGTGGCGTTATTTTATGTTTTTAATTTGTACACTTAGTTTACAAACATTCTGCCAACCATGGATTTCCAGTGGTGGGTTTTGGACTGATCTTGTTGATCGTGTACATACCCGCTACGAACGGACTAAATAATGAAAACGCTGCTGGCAGCGGAATCCAATACAGCTGGGAGACTTGGCTGGATGACAGAGTCCCGGACAGAGAAGTGGAGCCGGCCGGCTTCACCCTGGTCAGAGCGGACCGCGATCTGACAGTCACAGGGAAAATCGATCCTGGTAAGAGAGCGACTCTGTACCCCCGACATTGAACTGCTTTCTGTGTCACTGCGACCTTACTATCTGCCCCGTGAGTTCCCCCAATTGTTTGTTACCGTTGTGTACTGTTGATAATCACAAGTTTACTGGAGAACTGAGACCAAGTAGAGACTTTGGACAGGGTGGATATGGTATAATAAAGGCAGTTTATTCAGAGGTAAAGATATCTGGAATCGCGTGCACGGACTCGTTCGTCAAACTCTTAGGGAGCTATCTGAAGAGAGCCCCGAAAACATTGTGTGCAGACATTTTATACAATAAATGATGTAGGTTGAATCTAGTAGTTCTGATCTTCTGATTGGTCCTGATGAGTTGGGCGAGGTCCCCTCCACTGTTGCATTGGCTCTGAGTCGGGTTCTCTGTCTTCAAATGTTCAGCCTAAAGAGAGGGGATTTTTGTGTGTGTGTGTGTGTGTGTGTTTAACAGTGATGATGTGTGTGTGTGTGTGTGTTATCAGTGATGATGTGTGTGTGTGTGTGTGTGTGTGTGTGTGTGTGTGTGTGTCCTCAGAGCAAGAACTCGTGAGTTGGAAGAACTGAGAGACCTATGGCGTGGGTGTTGTCCTTGGCCACCTGCTGACAAGGCTGACAAGATAGGACTCTTTTGTCCATTGTTATAGGATAGGAACAGCATTGATTGAAAACAAACGCCCAACACAAAATGGGTCATGCACAAGATTTTAGTCAGACCAAGCTATAACATTATATATTTACTACGACAGTACATTCAACCAAAAGCTAATATAACAAAGGCATCAGAGATTATTTATAATCTGTCACAGAAACTGGAATCCATCTCCCCAGATCAGTCAATAAATGCTTCTGGTATTGACTTATATGCTGCCCCTGTCTTCATGTTGTTGCTGGACATATCTTTTTTAAAATGTGTGTAGGTCACCTAAATCATCAGAAAAATTGCCCCTCCTGAGAATTTTTTCAGGAGCCGCCACTGCATGGCAGTAGCACCCAGAACAACAAGCAGCACTGGAGAGACTGAAAAAAGCCATCTCCACTGCGCCGCTGCTGAAACTCTTCAATCCACAGGAAGAGATTGAAATACAAGCTGATGCATCCAAAGATGGACTTGGAGTTGTTCTGATGCAAGGTAAACAGCCTATAGCCTTTGCATCCAGAGCTCTGTCTGGAGCAGAACAAAATTATGCCCAGATAGAAAAAGAACTCCTGGCAATCGTGTTCGCACTGAAGAGATTTCACCAGTATGTCTATGGTGTCCAGGTCAGAGTTCAATCTGACCACAAACCATTTGAGGCTATAATCACCAAGCCTATTGGAAAGGCGCCTGCCCATCTTCAAAGGATGCTGCTTCAAATACAGAAATATGACATTCACATCGTCTACACCCCAGGTAAAGACAAGTTAATAGCAGACAAGCTATCCAGGGCTGTACCCCAGACTGCCACACATGAAGAGTGTGACACGAGTGACGAGAAAGTCAATTATGCACACATCAGCCACTGGAGGGTGCTGTTATAAAACAGCTGAGAGCAGTCGCTGATGCAGACAGTGAGATGCACCTGCTGAGGGACCTGCACAGAGATGGATGGCCAGACAAGAAGAAAGGTGCACCACTGAAAGCGTCAACTCTACTGGCACATCAGAGACTCTCTTTACATTGAAGATGGACTACTCATGGTAAACAAATGTATTATCATTCCCAAAGATTTTAGAGCTGAGGTACTGGCCGGCAGGGATGTAGCTCAGTTGATAGAGCATGGCGTTTGCAATGCCAGGGTTGTGGGTTCGATTCCCACGGGGGCCAGTATAAAAAAAATATGTATTCACTAAACTGTAAGTCGCTCTGGATAAGAGCGTCTGCTAAATGACTAAAATGTAAATGTACTTAAGAGGCTCCACATTGCACATCAGGGCATTCAACGCTCCTTCGCGCATGCCAGAGCTCTCATGTATTGGCCAGGCCTCACTGATGATGTACGAATGATGGTTGAATCGTGCAGTTCCTGTCAAGAAAAACTGCCCAGCAACCTTTTCTTTCGACCTCATGGCTTGGTTTTTGCTCTGACATGCACTGTCAACTGTGGGACCTTATATAGACAGGTGTGTGCCTTTCCAAATCCTGTCCAATCAATTGAGTGTACCACAGGTGGACTCCAATTAAGTTGTAGAAACATCTCAAAGATGATCAATGGAAACAGGATGCACCTGAGCTCAATTTCGAGTCTCATAGCAAAGGGTTTCAATACTTACGTAAATAAGGTATTTCTGTTTTCGATTTGTCATCTAAAAACCTGTTTTCGATTTGTCATTATAGGGTATTGTGTGTAGGTTGATGAGGACTATTATTTACTTGATCCATTTTAGAATAAGGCTGTAAGGTAACAACATATGGAAAAAGTTTATTTGTCACGTTCTCTGCATCCATTTTGCTGTCACATGTGTTACGTGTTCAATGTTTGTTATAACCAATTTATTGATGTGATTATGACATGCTATGGATGCAGAGAACGTGGATGCAGAGGACATGACAAATAAACTCGAAACGGGAATATTTACAGGTTGTTCAGGAGATAAAGGGAAAGTTAGATGTGTGGAATAAATGTGACTAGTTGGAGATCAAGTAAAATCAGGTAAGGAGCAAGCGCTGCATGCATATTGTGTGTGCCAAACAGGTGCTGTATACTGTAGATGACGATATAATTTTTCAGACCTTTTAGAACAAAATAAACAACACTAAGTAAAAGTATACCAGAGAGTCTGTTGTAACGTTTTTTTGTTAAGCCTTTATTACAGCAAAGACTAAAAACAGTCGCATTTATTTGTGAATGCAATTTCTGAAATAGTAGGATTTATTTATTGTTTAAGTTAATTATTCAAGGCTCACTTTATTTTAAAACAAAAATGCTAGATTGCATTTCAAATCATGAATGAATTGTATGCTGTGTGATGACATGAATGAATGAATGATTGATTGATACAGTAGCCTATATAAGTATGGAAATATAGGCCTAAGTTACGGTATTAAGACTTAACAGGATGTGCTCTTAGGCCTACAGCTCAATGGTGGTTATACAAGGCTGCTATACTAAGCATACAAATTATAATGGAATTACTTATTATAATGATAATAATAATAGTAATAATAACAATAAGAAGGCGATCAAGAAAAAGGTGCGTTATTTTTATAAAAATTTTCCTTGCAATTTGGGTACAGTGTAAATACTAAATAAATTATAAATAATACCAGAGGCTGTTCTAACGGAAAAAAAAGTGTAAAGCCTTTATTACAGCAAAGCAAAGATTAAAAACAGCCGAATTTGTGAAATTGTTTAGTTGACATGTCGTTGCGTGAGGCTTGGTGCTCACGGAAACAGTAGGCTATTGAACAAACAATCAAACAGGCAAAAGAAGCAGGATCTGTCTTATGTCTGTAGAAATGATGACTTATAAAGCCAGGCACATTTAACAGCTAGGTTATTGTCAGGCTGTCAGTGTGATGCGGTAGGACGAAGTCAGGCGCAGGACACAGAGCTAATCGAAAACTTACTTTACTCGTAGTAAACGTAAAGAACATAACCTCCACGCAGGAAGGAACAAACCCGCTCACCAGACGACAACCATACAATAACAAACACGCACAAAACACAGTGGGAGCCAGAGGGTTAAATAGGGAAGAAATCTATACATAATGGGAAACAGGTGTGAACAATCAGACAAAACAAGTAGAACATAGAAACATGGATCGGTAGCAGCTAGTACTCCGGTGACGACGAACGCCGAAGCCTGCCCAAGCAAGGAGGAGGAGCAGCCTCGGCTGAATCCGTGACAGTTATTGATTATAGATTAATTAAGTGCGGGTTTCCTCTCTCCTCACTTTCCTTAGACAATAAGGCAAGGGCTGTTTTCTCATCTCCTCATTCTTCTGCTGCCTCCGCGGCATTATTCTTAACACCAATATGCTGGTTAACTTTGCTATTATGCACATAGCAACATGGTCTAGGATAAGGCGCCAATTCAACAGTGCACTGATGTGTTTCAGAACCGTGGGCAGCGACCGCTATCCAACGAGGGCGAAAGCGTGTTTGTTATAAAATAGTATTATTTTTATTAGCGTTGCACCATTGTTCTTGTGTAATATAACCATATACAATTTCAGTAGCACATGTCTTAGACTGATGGACTGTGCCATCCCAATGGCCTCCACAATGGATTAATCCACTCAGACAGCCGCGAATCAGACAGGTGTCTTGTACACCATGATATATAGATATACAGTACCAGTCAAAAGTTTGGACACATTGCAGAATAATAGTGAAGACATCAAAACTATGAAAAAACACATATGTTAACCAAAAAAGTGTTAAACAAATATTTTATATTTGAGATTCTTCAAATAGCCACCCTTTGCCTTGATCACAGCTTTGCACACTCTTGGCATTCTCTCAACCAGCTTCACCTGGAATGCTTTTCCAACAGTCTTGAAGGAGTTCCCACATATGCTGAGCACTTGTTGGCTGCTTTTCCTTCACTCTGCGGTCTGACTCATCCCAAACCATCTCAATTGGGTTGAGTTCGGGGGATTGTGGAGGCCAGGTCATCTGATGCAGCACTCCATCACTCTCCTTCTTGGTCAAATAGCCCTTACACAGCCTGGAGGTGTGTTGGGTCATTGTCCTGTTGAAAAACAAATGATAGTCCCACTAAGCTCAAACCAGATGGGATGGCGTATCGCTGTGGTAGCCATGCTGGTTAAGTGTCCCTTGAATTCTAAACATATCACAGACATTGTCACCAGCAAAGCACCCCCACACCATAACATCTCCTCCTCCATGCTTTACAGTGGGAACTACACATGCAGAGATCATCCGTTCACCCATACCGAGTCTCACAAAGACACGGCAGTTGGAACCAAAAATCTCCAATTTGGACTCCAGACCAAAGGACACATTTCCACCGGTCTAATGTCCATTGCTCATGTTTCTTGGCACCAAGCAAGTCTCTTCTTATTATTGGTGTCCTTTAGTAGTGATTTCTTTGCAGCAATTCGACCATGGAGGCCTGATTCACGCAGATGCTATAATGGCACAGATACCAAGATGAGTCCTCTATCTATCTCTATGGTACAACCAGAAATAGTTGTTGAGAAGCACGGTTGATGAGGCTCTGTCCAGTGTTTCCCAACCTTGGTCATTGAGTACCCCCAACAGTACACAGTTTTGTTGTAGCCCTTGACAAACACACCTCATTCAACTAATTGAGGGCTTAATGATTAATTGACAAGTTTAATCAGGTATGCTTGTCCAGGGTTACATAAAAAATGTGTACTGTTGGGGTACTCGAGGACCTGGGTTGGGAAACACTGCTTTAGGCTGTAGCTAGGAGACCACTGTGACTGACAAGTGAATCCACCTGTCACAGCGAGCGTGGGGGTTACCACGTGAAATCTCAGGGACAGGATTTGATTCACTAGACAACAGTGTTGGGGGTAATGTTACATAATCAGATTTTATGAGTAGCGGAGTAAAGTAACGCGTTACCTTTTCAAATTGGGTAATATTATTATAGTTACTTTGTCAACTAAAGCGTGCTTTACTTTCAGAATCATATCTCTATGTGTGTTTGCATGATCCGATCTCCACTTCTTTCCTCATTTAGTTCTCCAGCGAGCGGAGAAAGGCTGGTTGAAGAAATGTTGACAACTGATCCCTTCTGTGATAGCATAGCTCATTGAGGGCTTTCCCGTCTAGTGGCAAGTGTGTAGCCTATGTGCGGTCTTTAACCAGAACTGGCGGCTTGAGAGAAAGATTTTGAATGAAAAGATAGGATATCTATACAGATGTCTGGCTTACAGTATGGCTAATTAACCAGCCCATATTATAGTGCAGCACTTGTAGGGACAGAGGCAAACTGTGGTGACGTACTATCTCAACTTGTCCAATAAGAAATGCCTGTTTTCTTTTTCATTGCAAATTTTTTTTATATGTATTTCTATGACGTGAACTAATACGTCTGGTAAACACGTTCAGTGCTGCTGCTTTGAAAGTGGTGTGGCGGCGCTACACCAGATTGAAAAGTACTAGGGGCAAATGCTGTCTCGCCACATGTTTTCTGGCGGCTCTGTCTCAAAGTGAATTTTAACAATTTTATGCATTTAGTTTTTAGTGGATGTAGGCAATTTTGCCATGTCCCCAGGTGCTATTTATCAATTTCCATGAGAAATATAAGCCATTAAATAGTAAAGTATTCAAAATCTTTCTTAATTATTTTATAATCCTACTTAAAATATCTCTCATCAATACAGGTGAATATATTGATAAAAGTCACCTTGTCCTAGAGAGATTTAAACGGTTACCAAACATCACACCAGGGTAAGCCTACACAAAACACAGCCCTTATTTTAAGTGTTTCTAAAATCCCCTATGGGAAAAAATTAATGGTGGAAAAGACGATTGAAACCATTTCCTTGTTTGAAGGCTAGGTTTTATGGGTATTATGACTCATACTGTGGTACTCTATAGGGAGCAGCTGTTGCTTCTCAAGGTATCTCTACCTGAACATATATGATCTAACTGATTGATAGTTGGTATTCAGCAGTCCTAAAAGTATGCCTTATTTACTCAGCACTAGTCCCTAACAGGTTGGAAATATGTCATGGTCCATTTGTGAACAATCCACCTATAATTATTAGGATTTAAGTGCCTGAGCTTGACCACCATGTTTTTCTGAAAGTCAAACATGTTCTTTTTCTGATAGAAAAAAATATATATATATAAATGAGGTCCACGCATGATAGGTATCACCCAGCAGTCTTAATGCTGCTTTGTCACTGATCCCCCCTGCTGGTATATTATAGAACTCCAGCATATTGGACACATTCACATTCCCCAGTATGAAAACTGTTGTTGACTATGTTTATATATCTCCTCATTTTGCATAATATCATAATACTAGATTTTATTATGGGACCATATCAAATATATTAATATCAGTCCCAACTCGGGTACATCAAATCATCAAAATTAGCTACAAATTCCTGGCAACTGAAACTTGTACGTCACATTTTTTGTATAAAGAGAGATTTTTGTGACTATAAATTCTTTATGTTTTTAAGACTTCAGAACTTTTATTTGCCCAGGAGGAACGTTTACAGAGATAGAGAGACACTTTACATTGGCAGCACATGCTTCAGTGCTCTGGGAGTGTTTATAGCCCCTTCAGTTTGATCACCATCTTCTTACACACAAGGTGAGAGGTGAGAGAATATGTTTTGTATGCTATAAGCAACATGTAAACTTCTAATCTTGAAAATATCTTATCATCCTATATGTGATATCATCAACAGCACAGTCAGGCATCAGATTGCTATATCATATGATGTGGTCACCTGAAATGTTAGTTTCCGATTTCTGTCCCCTAGTTTAGATAGCTCAGTTGATAGGATAATTATTCGGGACAGGTAACACCAGGATTTTGATTCCCGTCTGAGCAATATGTACTGAATACAGTATGTGTTAACTGTAAAAGTACCAGCAAACATCCTTATACAGTTCTCAACTCACAAAAGGAATAAGAACAGGGAAATGAATTTGTTTGATAGCACTGGGGCATAAAGCAATTTACAGTTCATGTGACTGTGAATCAAGCCATAAAGTGGTTAAGACACAGTGGTGGACTTGGAGCTTGGAGTTGGAACTTGGAGACAAGCCATGACAATGAAGAACACAAACCCACACACACACACACAAACCTCAACCTGTATTGCTAGGGTGCAAAGTTCAGTGCAGGACTCAAGCAGAAGGATTTTACATTGACACTGATATTCTAAACTGCTAATCATACAGGCGTTGTGCGATGTGAT
Source organism: Coregonus lavaretus (assembly GCF_964263955.1). Lineage (NCBI taxonomy): Eukaryota > Metazoa > Chordata > Actinopteri > Salmoniformes > Salmonidae > Coregonus > Coregonus lavaretus. The sequence continues at coordinate 23,373,059 of NC_139994.1, forward strand.
TTCCTAAAAATGGCTTCCATAGTCTCTCTCCCAGAGGAGGATCTCTCCTGTTCTGTGTGCCGTGACATCTTCAGGGACCCGGTCATCCTGTCGTGTAGACACAGTATCTGTAAAGTCTGCTTGTTGGAACTGTGGAAACATAAGGACGTGCTGGAATGCCCTCTCTGTAGAAGAAGATCATCGCTGGAGCTTCCATTTGATCTGAATCTGAAGAGGCAGTGTGAGGCTGTCTTACAGGAGAGGGGTCGGGAAGATACAACTGAGTCTGAGGTGCTCTGCAGTCTGCATAGCGAGAAGCTAAAGCTCTTCTGTCTAGAGGATAAACAGCCACTGTGTTTAAAGTGTAAGGCCTTAAAAAAACACACCAACCACAGCTTTTGTCAGATAGATAAAGCTGCCGAGAATTATAAGGTATGAAAAAAATAACATTGTAATGATTATATTATTTGTTACTTAGATGGTTTAAGCTGGTCACTGGTGGGTAATTGTGTTGTTGGGGAAACTGCATTGATAGAAACGTTTTTTTAAAGGTGTACGATTTTATATTTTCAAGTTTGTATTTGAGGTCAGAAAGTTCAAAGGTCCATTTCATGAAAATGTGTAAAACAAGTTGTCCGTGTTTCATGTGGGTATTTCAAAAATAGCTCACTACAACCACTACCAATTTTAGGAGAAACTCCAGACTGCACTAAAACCCTTACATGGAAACCTGAAGGCCTTTAACAAAGTTATACAATCCTGTGATCAAACAGCAGAGAATATTAAGGTAAGAATGCTGAGTAATGTAACAATGTTAAAGTACAGTAACCTACCCCTTCACATAAACTCTGTGGTCTATCAAATATTCCTCTTACTGTCTCCAGAGCCAGGCTCAGCACACAGAGAAGCAGATTAAGAAGGAGTTTGAAAAGCTTCATCAGTTTCTAAGAGATGAAGAGGCAGAGAGTATAGCTGCACTGTGGGAGGAAGAGGAGCAGAAGAGTAAGATGGTGAAGGAGAAGATTGAAGAGATGTGCAGAGAGATATCATCACTTTCAGACACAATCAGAGCCATAGAGGAGGAGTTGAGAGCTGAAGACATCCCATTCTTGCAGGTAAGAACTAATATCCATGTATACATTATTTGTGATACTTGATTAACTAAATTGATCTCATTGATTTTAGTGATTACATTGATTGGTAATTTGCTATTTTGTTTTTTTTCTACAGAACTACAAGGCCACAGTGAAAAGGTAAGTTAGTTGTGTCCTGTCTCTATCTTCTCTGTGGTTCTGAACCCAACCCCACAGCATCAATGACTCCTAAATGTTTTCCAGAACCCAGTACACAGTGCCGGATCCAGAGAGGGTTTCAGGTCCACTGATCAATGTGGCAAAGCACCTGGGCAACCTGCAGTTCAAAGTCTGGGAGAAGATGCAGGAGATTGTTCAATATAGTAAGTAATTAAACAATAACATTTTGGCCCAATGAACACAACTTCTATAAGACTTTGGCCAGGATTCAAATCAAAGATAAAAACAGATAAACAAATCAAAGATAAAAACAGATAAACAAAGTATCTCTCTCTGTGAATCCTGATGCATTACTATATTCGAATGGGTCAACGTTTCCAAATTTTTACAAGCTAGAGGGCGCTGTGGTGTTATTTAAAATGTAAAAAAACATTGAAAGCAGAAACCCAGCCCTTGTCAATTTTAATCTGTAGTTGTAATCTAATCTCTATGTTCAGCTTCTGTGACTCTGGACCCTAATACTGCCCACCCACGTCTATGCCTGTCTGAAGATCTGACCAGTGTGAGAGACAGTGATCCTATACAGTCGCTTCCTGTCAACCCAGAGAGGTTTGATCACCTTCAGTTTGTCCTGGCCTCTGAGGGATTTAACTCAGGGACACACAGCTGGCTTGTTGAGGTTGGGGAGAGTGAAAACTGGACCATAGGTGTGATCACAGACTCTGTCCAGAGGTCTGGATTGATAAAGAGTGGATACTGGAGTGTTGGATATTATGAAGGTAAATACTGGGCATTATTCCCACCTGATCCACCCACTGATATCACATTGATACAGAAACCTAAGAGGATCAGAGTGCATCTGGACTGGGACAGAGGAAAGCTGTCATTCTCTGACCCTGATAATAACACACGTCTACACACGTTCACACAACATTTTACAGAGAGAGTCTCTCCATTTATTGGTAATTACTGTGAACTCCACTCTCTAAAGATCTTACCACTGAAGGTCTCTGTAACAGTGGTTTAGCACAGTTAGTTGGTACTGCTTCCGTCTAAATCAGTGATCAAATTCACTACATGTAATCAATCTAATTACTATAGAGAAATAATGTTTTCAATGGAATGGACCATTCCTTTACATGGGCCTATTGAGAATCAATACTGATGTTTTTGGCCTATTTGCATATTTGCCACCTTTAATTTAATTAAACTGACTGAATTCACTCTCATGTGTGCATTCTTTCAGCTACTGTTGTCAATGATTCAAGCAAACATTTTTAACAGCTTAGTCTGTCATAACATCATATATTTGATCAGGAGTTTAGGAGCTTCTCCAGACCTCTGATGGTACCAGGTAATACTGTGAGCCAGAGTACTGACTAACTTTACTACCGGCGCTACAGTCAATAGAGACAGTTTGACCAGGCTGGACTGATTGAGCTGCAGACTGAGTCAATACATACTGACCCCAAGACCCTGCAGAGAGAGAAGGACTGATGCAAAGGTGCTCTCTATGGAGATATATCAACATAGTCCACATCAATTTTCATACTGTTGAAAGTTCAATGTCTGACATGTTCTGAAATGTTGTTGCATAGATCTAGAGAGTGTTTTTCCATTGTGCTCACTGTTCAAATACCTGTCAAGATTTTGACATACAATGAGGCAACTTCACAAGTATGACAAAATAGTCCAACACTTAATGGGAAGTTGGAGCGCCTCTGAACCAAATCAGAAGTACATGCACTGTAGGATAAATAAATAAAATATTTATAATAAAATATATTTATTTATGCATGGGAACGCTGACAGAAGAAATACAATTTAAGCTTTGACCAATGGAGGTCGACCTTGAAGGGAGCTAGATCACCAAAAGAACCAATCGAGGCTTACCTCTGGAGACCTAGAAAGTACAGGCTATACAAACCCAGAGTCAGCAACCCAAAAGGTTGAGGTTTGTTGAGGACAAAAGAGCAGGGGTGATGGGACCCCTATTTGCCTGCTCTAAATAAATGATTTTGGGGATAACTGGTTGACATTACATTTCAGTAATTTAGCAGATGCTCTAATCCAGAGCGACTTTAAGATAGGGTTAGGGTTATGGGCAGTGGTGGAAAAAGTACCAAATTGTCATACTTGAGTAAAAGTAAAGATACCTAAATAGAAAATGACTCAAGTAAAAGTGAAAGTCACCCAGTGTGAGAGTGTAATTTGAAGGAATCAGGCGCAGGAGGGTAAATCACAGAATACAGAGTTTAATCCATAGGACACAGTTACGCTGGATAGCGACAAAAAATACAGGCACACGGGGAACAATATACCCCGGAAATACGAGGTACGGGTAGCTCAACCGAGCTACACTCAACTCACATAAAACAATCACCCACAAGGACAAGGGGGCCAGAGGGAACACTTATACGTACTAATGAGGGGATATGAACCAGGTGTGTGTAATGACAAGACAAGACAAATGGAATGATGAGATATGGAGCGGCAATGGCTAGTAGGCCGGTGACGACGAACGCCGAAGCCTGCCCGAACAAGGAGGGGAGGCAGCTTCGGAGGAAGTCGTGATACCCAGTAAAAAACTACTTGAGTAAAGGTCTAAAAGTATTTGGGTTTTAAATATACATAAGTATTAAAAGTACATGTAATTGCTCGAATATACTTAAGTATCAAAAGTAAAAAATAATTTCATATTCCTTATATTAAAGAAACCAGACAGCACGATTTTCTTGATTTATTATTTTATGGATAGCCAGGGGCACATTCCAACACTCCAACATAATTTACAAATGAAGCATTTGTGTTCAGTGAGTCCACCAGATCAGAGGCAAAATTCTGTGCTGCTAAGCGCATTCGAAATGTAATGAGTACCTTTATGTGTCAGGCATACCCGCGGGAAGTAGGGGTGCTGAGGGTGCTGCTGCAACCCCTGAAAAATCGGAATAATGATAAATAAATAATAATAATAATAATGGAGAAAATATATATACAATACCAGTCAAAAGTTTGGACACACCTACTCATTCTACATTGTATAATAATAGTGAAGACATCAAAACAATAAAGTAATACATATGGAATCATGTAGTAACCAAAAAAGTGTTACACAAATCAAAATATATTTGAGATTTGAGATTCCTCAAAGTAGCCACCCTTTGCCTTGATGACAGCTTTGCACACTCTTGGCATTCTCTCAACCAGCTTCATGAGGTAGTCACCTGGAATGCATTTGAATTAACAGGTGTGCCTTCTTAACAGTTAATTTGTGGAATTTCTTTCCTTCTTAATGCGTTTCAGACAATCAGTTGTGTCGTGACAAGTTGGGGGGAGGGGGGGGGGGGGGGGGTATACAGAAGGTAGCCCTATTTGGTAAAAGACCAAGTCCATAGTATGGCAAGAACAGCTCAAATAACCAGAGAAACAACAGTCCATCATTAGTTTAAGATGTAAAGGTCAGTCAATACGGAACATTTCAAAAACTTTTGAAGTTTCTTCAAGTGCAGTCCCAAAAACCATCAGGCGCTATGATGAAACTGGCTCTCATGAGGACCGCCACAGGAATGGAAGACCCAGAGTTACCTCTGCTGCAGAGGATAAAATAGCTTCCAACACTCTACTCAGCAAATTGGATGTAGTCTATCACAGTGCCATCCGTTTTGTCACCAAAGCCCCATATACTACCCACCATTGAGACCTGTACACTCTCGTTGGCTGGCCCTCACTACATATTCGTCGCCAAACCCACTGGCTCCAGGTCATCTATAAATCCCTTCTAGGCAAATCCCCGCCTTATCTGCTGCTATGGTGACCAATAATATAACTTACTACATTTGCACACACTGTATATAGATTTTCTATTGTGTTATTGACTGTACGTTTTGTTTATCCCATATGTAACTCTGTGTTGTTGTTTTTATCGCACTGCTTTGCTTTATCTTGGCCAGGTCGCAGTTGTAAATGAGAACTTGTTCTCAACTGGCTTACCTGGTTAAATTAAATAAATACCTGACCACTGTGACTAACTCAAAATTAAGGAAATCTTTGACTATGTACAGACTCAGTGAGCATAGCCTTGCTATTGAGAAAGGCCGCCGTAGGTTACCACTATCGATTCGTCATAAACCGAGAGAGAGAGAGAGAGAGAGAGAGAGAGAGAGAGAGAGAGAGAGAGAGAGAGAGAGAGAGAGAGAGAGAGAGAGAGAGAGAGAGAGAGAGAGAGAGAGACTCTCAGACAGGTGGACAGGCTGTAAAGGGACACTTTCCATCTGGTCCCTATTGTTCCCTCTGTTTCACCCCTCCTGTCAACACACACACTCTGCTTCTCACACACTAACTGACAAGTACGGACTGTTGATTGAGTAATGGAGGGAGGAAGAGGAACAGCCATCTGTTGATTGAGTAACAGAGGGAGGAAGAGGAACAGCCATCTGATTGAGTAAGGTCGTAGCCGGCCGCGACCGGGAGACCCATGGGGCGGCGCACAATTGGCCCAGCGTCGTCCAGGGTAGGGGAGGGAATGGCCGGCAGGGATGTAGCTCAGTTGGTAGAGCATGGCGTTTGCAACGCCAGGGTTGTGGGTTCGTTTCCCACGGGGGGCCAGTATAAAAAATTATAATGTTAAAATAAAACATTGTATGCACTCACTAACTGTAAGTCGCTCTGGATAAGAGCGTCTGCTAAATGACAAAAAAAAAAAAAAAAAGGATAAGTTCATTAGACTTACCAGCCTCAAAAATTGCAGCCCAAATAAATGCTTCACGGAGTTCAAGTAACAGACACATCTCAACATCAACTGTTCAGAGGAAACTGTGTGAATCAGGCCTTCATGGTCGAATTGCTGCAAAGAAACCACTACTAAAGGACACCAATAAGAAGAAGAGACTTGCTTGGGCCAAGAAACACGAGCAATGGACATTAGACCGGTGGACATGTTTCCTTTGGTCTGGAGTCCAAATTGGAGATTTTTGGTTACAACAGCCGTGGCTTTGTGAGACGTGGTGTGGGTGAACGGATGATCTCCGCATGTGTATTTCCCACCGTAAAGCATGGAGGAGGAGGTGTTCTGGTGTGGGGGTGCTTTGCTGGTGACACTGTCTGTGATTTATTTAGAATTCAAGGCACACTTAACCAGCATGGCTACCACAGCATTCTGCATTGATACGCCCTCCCATCTGGTTTGGCCTTAGTGGGACTATCATTTGTTTTTCAACAGGACAATGACCCAACACACCTCCAGGCTGTGTAAGGGTTATTTTACCAAGAAGGAGAGTGATGGAGTGTTGCATCAGATGACCTGGCCTCCAGAATCCCCCGACCTCAACCCAATTGAGATGGTTTGGGACGAGTCGGACCGCAGAGTGAAGAAAAAAGCAGCCAACAAGTGCTCAGTATATGTGGGAACTCCTTCAACACTGTTGGAAAAGCATTCCAGGTGAAGCTGGTTGAGAGAATGCCAAGAGTGTGCAAAGCTGTCATCAAGGCAAAGGGTGGCTATTTGAAGATTCTCAAACGTAAAATCTATTATATTTTGTTTAACACATTTTTGGTTACTACATGATTCTATATGTGTTATTTCATAGTTTTGATGTCTTCACTATTTTCTACAATGTAGAAAATAGTAAAAATAAAGAAAAACCCTGGAAAGAGTAGGTGTGTCCAAACTTTTGACTGGTACTGTAATTATTCAGACCTTTTACTCAGTACTTTGTTGAAGCACATTTGACAGCGATTACAGCCTTCGAGTCTTCTTGGGTATGACGCTACAAGCTTGTCACACCTGTATTTGAGGAGTTTCTCCCACTCTTTTCTGCAGATCCTCCCAAGCTCTGTCAGGTTGAATGGGGAGCGTCGCTGCACAGTTATTTTCAGTTCTCTCCAGAGATGTTCGAACGGGTTCAAGTCCAGGCTCTGGCTGGGCCACTCAAGGACATTCAGAGACTTGTGCCGAAGCCACTCCTGCGTTGTCTTGGCTGTGTGCTTAGGGTCGTTGTCCTGTTGGAAGGTGAACCTTCGCACCAGTCTGAGGTCCTGTTTGCTCTGGAGCAGGGTTTCATCAAGGATCTCTCTGTACTTTGCACCGTTCATCTTTCCCTCGATCCTGACTATTCTCCCAGTCCCTGCCTCTGAAAAGCATCCCCACAGTATGATGCTGCCACCACCATGCTTCACCATAGGGATGGTGCAAGGTTTCCTCCAGACGTGACGCTTGGCATTCAGGCCAAAGAGTTCAATCTTGGTTTCATCAGACCAGAGAATCTTGTTTCTCATGGTCTGAGAGTCCTTTAGGTGCCTTTTGGCAAACACCAAGCACGCTGTCATGTGCTTTTTACCAAGGACTGGCTTCCGTCGGCCACTCTACCGTAAAGGCCTGATTGGTGGAGTGCTGCAGAGATGGTTCTCCTTCTGGAAGGTTCTCCCATCTCCACAGAGGAACTCTGGAGCTCTGTCAGAGTGACCATCGGGTTCTTGGTCACCTCCCTGACCAAGGCCCTTCTCCCCCGATTGCTCAGTTTGGCCGGGCGGCCAGCTCTAGGAAGAGACTTGGTGGTTCCAAACTTCGCCCATTTAAGAATGATGGAGGCCATTGTGTTGTTGTGGACCTTCAATGCTTCAGAAATGTTTTGGTACCCTTCCCCAGATTTGTGCCTTGACACGATCCTGTCTCGGAGCTCTACGGCTTGTTTTTTGCTCTCAGATGCTCTGTCAACTGTGAGACCTTACATAGACAGGCGTGTGCCTTTCCATATCATGTCCAATCAATTAAATTTACCACAAGTGTACTCCAATCAAGTTGTAGAAACATCTCAAGGATGATCAATGGAAACAGGATGCACCTGAGCTCAATTACGAGACTCATAGTGAAGGGTCTGAATACTTATGTAAATAAGTTATTTTTGTTTTTTATTTTGAATACATTTGCAAAAAAATCTAAAAACCTGTTTTTGCTTTGGCATTATGGGGTATGGTTCGTAGGTTGATGAGGGGGGAAAACAATTTAATCCATTTTACAATAAAGCTTTAATGTAACAAAATGTGGAAAAGGTCAAGGGGTCTGAATACTTTCCGAATGCACTGTACATGCTTCAATTCTGTCATCTAGTGGCAAGATAAGGGCGATAAGGTTAGAGAATCTACATTTCAAACATCCCACTTTTGGTTTATCCAGGGCTTTGGCAAGGTCGCAGCTCCCATCACATCTCTGTTGAAGGGTGGGCCGTCCGTCTCCGCTGGTCTGCTGAGGCCGACAGGGCCTTCAGTAACCCGAGAGTTCTGTTCACTTCAGCCCCGGTACTGGGGACCACAGTGGTGCTGTATAATACTGTAGTGGTGTAATATTTGATACAATACTCCTGTGGTCACAGTGTATAATGAATGGTAGGTTCCCACTGGGAACATACATCAGTTCAACGTCTAGTTTTGATTTACATTTGGTTGAGTTGTCAACTACCCGACTTTCGGCTGTCGCAGATGCCTTCCCCAACTTTACTCCTTTTGCTTGTTCGACATTGCAGCCGACAGTGCAGGTGACTGCCGACAGACTGATCTACAAATCACCTTCCATCATAAATAACTACTCATTATTATTTGTAGATCGGACAGTTATTCACAATTTACCCATGATACATTACCGTTTTGATCCACTCGAACACGGTCCTTGACTTCCGTCTACAGTTGGTTGCTTTCGCCTTACCACTCAAAGACTCTTGTGGTCAATCAATCATCGCTGTCAACCATTGGCGTCCTCTACAGAGGAGGAACGCATCATGCCGCTACTGTCATCGGCCCCTGGGAGAGGGAGCTGGGGGCCATGCGGCTGGGATCCAGGGCGCTTCCTCAAGAAAAGTGGGTAAGAGTGTCTCAGGTGTGACTAGGTGCCTCATTAACCCAAAGGAAGTGATGCAATCCAGATGTATGGTGGTTTCCGGTGGCATGTGGGAAATGGAGTCTTGTTAGTTTGAGGAAAACAAGATGGACGCCTGACTCCTGGACTGCACCACCTCCTGTGGCTTTTTGTTTCTTTGATTGTTTGTTAGTTCTATTTTAAATTGCAAGGTTTGTGAATGTTCCTGGTCCAGTGAGAAAGGCCACTACTGTAAAGGTTAAATTGTAAACCATGCCCAATTATTTATTAAATGTTGAAACTGGGGTATACTCTGCCTGCTCAACTCAGAACCAAAAGGACCTTTGACACACACATTTAGCTTTGGATAAAAGTGTCTGCTAAATGGCATATATATTTATATATACTGAAAAAATATATAAACGTAACATCTAAAGTGTTGGTCCCATGTTTCATGAGCTGAAATTAAAGATCTCAGACATTTTTCAATCGCACAAATAGCTTATTTCTCTCAAATTGTGTGTACAATTTTGTTTACATCCCTGTTAGTGAGCATTTCTGCTTTACCAAGATAATCCATCCACCTGACCGGTGTGGCATATCAAGAAGCTGATTAAACAGCATGATCATTACACAGGCGCACCTTGTGCTTGGGACAATAAAAGGCCACTCTAAAATGTGCAGTTTTGTCACACAACACAATGCCACAGATGTCTCAAGTTTTGAAGGAGCGTGCAATTGGCATGCTGACTGCAGGAATGTCCACCAGAGCTGTTGCCAGAGAATGTAATGTTTATTTCTCTACCATAAGCCGCCTCCAATGCCATTTTAAATCATTTGGCAGTACGTCTAACCGGCCTCACAACCGCAGACCATGTGTATCCACGCCAGGCCAGGAACTCCGGCTTCTTCACCTGCGGGATAGCTGATGAAACTGTGGGTTTGCACAACCAAAGAATTTCTGCACAAACTGTCAGAAACCGTCTCAGGGAAGCTCATCTGCATGCTCGTCATCCTTACCAGGGTCTTGACCTGACTGCAGTTCGGCGTCATAACTGACTTCAGTGGGTAAATGCTCACCTTCGATGGCCACTGACACGCTGGAGAAGTGTGCTTTTCATGGATGAATCCCGGTTTCAACTGTACGGGCAGATGGCAGACAGCAGTGTTTGGCGTTGTGTGGGTGAGCGTTTTGCTGATGTCAACATTGTGAACAGAGTGCCCCATGGTGGGGGTAGGGTTATGTTATAGGCAGGCATAAGCTACGGACAATGAACACAATTGCATTTTATCGATGGCAATTTGAATGCACAGAGATACTGTGATGAGATCCTGAGGCCCATTGTCGTGCCATACATCCGCCTCCATCACCTCATGTTTCAGCATGATAATGCATGGCCCCTTGTCACACGGTTCTGTACACAATTCCTGGAAGCTGAACATGTCCCAGTTCTTCCATGGCCTGCATACTCACCAGACATTTACATTTTACATTTTAGTCATTTAGCAGACGCTCTTATCCAGAGTGACTTACAGTTAGTTTTTTTTTCATACTGCCCCCCCGTGGGAAACGAACCCACAACCCTGGGGTTGCAAGCACCATGCTCTACCATCAGAGCTGCACAGGGCCCATCGAGCACATTTGGGATGCTCTGGATCAATGTGAATGGCAGCGTGTTCCAGTTCCCGCCAATATCCAGCAACTTCGCACAGCCATTGAAGAGGAGTGGGACAACATTCCACAGCCCACAATCAACAGCCTGATAAACTCTATGTGAAGGAGATGTGTCATGCTGTATGAGGCAAATGGTGGTCACACCAGATACTGACTAGTTTTCTAATCCACGCCCCTCCCTTTTTTTTTTTAAGGTATCTGTGACCAACAGATGCATGTCTGTATTCCCAGTCATGTGAAATCCATAGGTTAGGGCCTAATGAATTATTTAAATTGACTGATTTCCTTATTTGAACTGTAACTCAGTAAAATCTTTGAAATTGTTGTTTATATTTTTGTTCAGTGTATTTTACCATTCCAGTAGCAGCTGGGGGTGAGCAGCACAGACTAAAGGGAGATATGTTATTGACGTGTTATTGCTAGTGTTTCCCAGCATCACCAGAGCAGGCCTTCCTCCACAGAGGAACACTATTGGCTCCATGACCATCACCACCAAGAGATGATGTCATTCTCTATGGGCTTAACATCATATCTGACTCTACAGTCTCAGGTTCATCATTTGAATGAGAGAGAACATTTATAGTGCAGCTAAATGTTAGTTCTATTTGGTGGAAGGGGTTTCTTGCAGGTTTGCTTCAGATCTATAGATATCATGTAACGGCCCATAGTGTTTAAATGACTGAGTGTGAGGAGGCTTGTGTTTATTATGGGAGCACTGGTTGCACTGTCTGTCTATAGTCTTTTCACTGTATATTTACTGTACAAGATGGAGACCACAGTGGTGCTGTACCATACTGTAGTGGGGTAATATTTGATACAATACTCCTGTGGTCACAGCGTATAATGAATGGTAGGTTCCCAATGGGCACAGACATCAGTTCAACGTCTAGTTTTCAATTACATTTGGTTGAGTTGCCAACTAACTGTGAATTCAATGTGAAATCAACAACAAATGTTACCATGTCATTGTTTTTAGGTTAAAAGTTGGGTGAAAAAAAGACTAAATGCCCTTACGCTGATGACTTTTTGCAAATCCAATCAGATTTCCACGTTGATTCAACTTCATCACATAGATTTGTTTGGTTTAAATGACGTGGAAACATTGATTCAACCAGTTTTTCCCAGTGGGTTGAGTGTTTGTACAGCAGTACTCACTGACGCATGTCATTGTCTTCGCCCTGAGCACCTGCAGTAGGTCCCAGCTGCAGCAGTGCACTCTGACTGAGGGAGGTTTTTGTGCGGCTCTAAATCACTGTGTGAACACAGGACCACTGTGGTGACTCTGACAGTAGTAAACTCCTGTATCCTCAGCCTGGACTTCACTGATGGTCAGAGTGAAGTCAACACCATTTCCTCTCCCACTGCCACTGAACCTGGTGGAAACTCCAGTATCCCTTTCTGATGTGAGATAGATCAGGAGTTTAGGAGCTTCTCCAGACCTCTGATGGTACCAGGCTAGGTAATACCGTGAGCCAGAGTAATGACTAACTTTACTACTGGCGCTACAGTCAATAGAGACAGTTTGACCAGGCTGGACTGACTGAGCTGCAGACTGAGTCAATACATACTGACCCCAAGACCCTGCAGAGAAAAATAAGGAACATTTGACATATAGGATGGTAAAATATTTGGAAGATTTTAACCCTAATTCATCATTTACAACATGATGCTTGCATTCTGAAAATGTTCAAAATGTCTCTCACCTTGTGTGTAACAGATCAGAGTCCAGATGAAGATGGTGATCAAAGTCATGGTTGCCATGGGTTCTGTTTAAATGAAATACAGATCTCACATGAAGTGTTCAACATACAGGGCTATAAATACTCCCAGAGCACTGAAGCATGTGATGCCAATGCAAAGTCGCTCTCTATGTAAATGTTCCTCCTGGGCAAATAATTGCACTGTCATTAAGAAAAGTTCTGAAATCCACCTCCATGTGTTGTCTGAAACTCATTACAAAAATGTATTTCTACTGACATGTTCCTTCATTGTTGTATCAAGCTATTTTTATGGTTAGTTGATACAATATGATTAGATATATAAACATAGTACAAATCAGTTTTCATACTGTTGAAAGTTCAGTGGGGAACGGGGAACATGAATGTGTCCAATCAAGTTCCAGAGTGTACCAGTAGGGTGTATCAGTTAGAAATGATAGAACGGGTGGTTCTAATCCTGAATGGTTGGAGAGCCCTACTCTTACGCTGTACTTGATTGTTTTGTCACATAAACTGAAGTTAGGTGAACTATTAGAATTTTAGCAACCAGGAAATGGTGGCATGATTTCTGCGTAGTGCATCTTTAAATGTAATATTATTGTTAGATTGTTACAGTCAACTGGAATATATTTCCTCAGCATAGATTTATTTTAAACAGATCATTTAAGAATTGGTCATACATTCTGTGGAATTTTCTTTAAAATAATAATAATGAATAATGAAATGCAGTTGGATTCCTAGGATTTTATCCCATTACAAAAAGGGAGAAGTATGTGGAAATATTTTTCATTTTAAATAGTACAACTTTTGAAGACAGTTGAATGAATTTTCAGTCATATCATGTAGTTATAATATGCTTCAGTAGCTACTCAAAGGGAAGTGAAATTGTGACAGAAAGACTGAAGCTGTGTGTTAATTTACAGCTAAGATGTAAAACTGCTGCGTCATTATTACCGTATCAGTCTGGTGATTGATTGATAGCTCCCCTCTCTCTAATTTCCCACCTGTCAAGGGCTTCCCCTCAGACTGGAAGCTGAGCTGGAAGGTGGATAGGAGCAGTAGCAGCACCTGGGAGGTGACCGGGAGCCCTGGGGTCCTGGAGAAGGACGGCCACTACAGCTGGAGCAGCACCCTGACCCTTCCTGTCGACCAGTGGAGGAAGGTCAGCTCTGTGACCTGTGAGGCCACCCAGGGCTCCCAGTCTCCACTCTCTGAGACACTGAGGAGAGACCAGTGTTCTGACGAATGAGCTCCTTCTCTGACTCCACAGTTTTACTCTGTTCTGCACTCAGCGCCTCTTCGTCTTACTGATCCAGCACTACTAGTACCACAGGAGGTTGGTGGCACCTTCATTGGGGAGGACGGCTCATAGTTATGGCTGGAACGGAACAAATTGAATGGTATCAAACTCAAACACATGGTTTCCATGTGTTTCATACCATTCCATTCACTCCATTCCAGACATTATTATGAGCCGTCTTCCCCTCAGCAGCCTCCTATGACTAGCACACTTTTGCTGGGCTAGACCCTGTGTGGGAATCCTTACTCTAGAACAGGGCTTCCCAACCTTCTTCCTGGTGATCTACTGTCCTGTGGGTTTTCAGTCCAACCCTAATTTAACACACCTGATTCTACTTATTAGCTGCTCGACAAGACCTTAACTAGCTGAATCAGATATGCTAAATTAGGGTTGGACTGAACCTACAGGACAGTAGATCTCCAGGAAGGAGGGTTGGGGAGCCCTGCTCTAGAATATCTCTCTGATTCTGATGTCATAGATCTTCTTGGCTTTCATATCACATGTGATGCGCCTTATTGCTGTAATGCTGTTGGTTCTGACATGTTGAAATTATGAAGACATTCAATCTTTAAAATGGTTTGCCTGGATATCATTATTTAATACGTTTTACCATTGATATCTTTACAATTTGTTTAGTTTTCATAAGGAATGAAGAGCTCTGCCATGGAAAATGATTTTACTAATACATTTCAGTTAATTGACCTCGCTCAGTGAATGCTTGGCTGATTGGGACAAATATGGTACCAGTCAAAAGGATATCTACAGCACAGGAGGTTGGTGGAGACATGTGGCTCCCGAGTGGCGCAGCGGTCTAAGGCACTACATCTCAGAGGTGTCACTACAGACCCTGGTTTGATTCTAGGCTGTATCGCAATCCAGGCAGGATTGGGTGTCCCGTAGGGTGGCACACAATTGGCTCAGCATCGTCTGGGGTAGGCCGTCATTTGTTCTTAACTGACTTGCCTTGTTAAATATACATACAAAAATGCTCTAAACCCACTGGTCTTCATGATGTTACCAATACTGAAGTCATGTGCTATAAACTCACTGGTCTTCATAATGTTACTAATTCTGAAGCCATGTGCTCTAAACCCATTGGTCTTCGTGATGTTACTAATACTGAAGCCATGTGCTGTGAACTCTCTGGGGACAGGTGAACATCTGGCCCTGGTGCTGTTCTATTCTGGGAGCGTGGCAGTTCCCTGCCCATGCAAATCTGAGTTTCAACCCCACCACAGCTTACAATCTCACAGCCTCAAATCCTCTGGGACTGGGGCAGCTGTGTGTTTCACTAGAGAACTGAACATGGGCTGGGGAAGCAGATATTACACTGGACTTTGCATCATGTTCAAATGGGGACTTCACTCTAAGGTCTTTTTATGGTTTTGTATACAGCATGTAAACAACATTTGTTTGTGACAGATATGTATAATCATGATATCAAAGTAGTACTTCTTGAATTGAATCAATATGACTGTATTCACTCCTTCAGGGTTGGAGAGGTATAGAAGTTGAGTAAGTGATGAATAGTTGGGAAGTTGGGTTTGGACAGGGTCAACATTAATGATATTGTGTACTGAAATGGGTGCTTCTTACAATATGAAGATAAATCAAAACGCTTTAAAAAAATCTAAAGCTATTCTGAATTTTGTTCAACAAATCCTTCAAAATAAAGCATTTTCTACAGCTCTGTATCCTTAGTGGTCCCAGTGTGTTTACAGAGATTTCCTTTTTTGCAGAATACATTGAGAGATATGTACAGCATCACAGTCCATAGTCAAGTCTAACGAATTCCATTATTGTATTGTAGTGTCATATTTTGATGAAATGGTGTTTAGAATACTTTAGAATACAGGAGACTGTAGCTCTGCAGCTGTTGAGTCAGGGCAGTTCCTCTTTAGCTGAGGGAGGTTTTTGTACGACGCTTTAACACTGTGAAACCCGCTGTAACTCTGCTGACAGTAGTAATATCCAGCATCTTCAGCCTGGACTCCACTGATGGTCAGAGTGTAATGAGAACCAGATCCACTCCCACTGAAACGACCTGGAATCCCAGTCTGACGAGTTGAAGCAGAATAAACCAGGAGTTTAGGCGCCTCTCCGGGTTTCTGCAGGTACCAGTGGAGATAATTACTAATGCCTGAACTGGCTGTACAGCTGATGGAGACAGTCTCTCCTTGGCGAACAGACTGAGATTTAGCAGAATGGGTCAGAATTATGCCCGCTGATGATTCTGAAAGATAAACAAAAGTGAAGAAAGGCTGATTAGGAAGGTTATCACAACAAACATATTGTAAAGCATAGCCTACCCAGTAAAATAATTGTTTTACATTATATTTTATTCTCTGTCATGTTAAACTAACGAATGAAGTGTAACTCTGAAGCCAAACCCATAGTGAATCAAAGTTGGTCAAAGTGTCTCTCACCCTGAACAAGGAGCCCAAGTGTCCCCAGCAGTAGAATCAGTGACATCATCATTGTGCAGCGTGTCAGTGGCTCTGAAAGGGTTTGAACAGTCACTGATCAACACTGGGGTTTTAAAAGTATGTGGAGTAATGAGGCAGGACAGCTATGCAAATGTCCCATCTTTTACGCAAATACGCGCACGCACACACACACACACACACACACACACACACACACACACACACACACACACACACATGCTAACAAGGAGATAATAGAAAGTTAGCAGTTTCCAAAGGTAAAATCATAGACAAACCACACATTGTAACAACTATATCTTAAATGGGGCCTAGTTTGACTCGCCCACACACCAGTTGATGTCTCTCAACAGTGGTTTTCAGTCCCATGAGAAGGTAAATTCAACTCGAGTAGAATTGCTGCTTCTATATCCTTCAAATCTTCTCATGGTGGACAGTAGTGGAGCTCTGTCACTCTCCTCTGACCACGGTGTGTAATGGCAGTTTCGGTGATAAAGTGGGTGTTTTTCTTTACAGTGTTTTTCAATCAAGTATTTGGTACATCTTCACAACTCTGAGCACAGGAAGGGGAAGGGGTCCAGGCAGCTGTTCACAAACGTGAAGCTCCGGACGACACGCACTGCCACACTTCTGTGGCGCAGCAGCACTGCCAACGCCTCTGGCCGGGAAGCCCGCAGCACCATGCCGGCGATGTCCACCACGTTGACAATGTGCACAGTGATCCAGAGGATGAAGAAGGCGACCACCACACTGGTGACCAGCCACGTCAACTTGGCACTGCTGAACAGTGCCATCTGGTTCACCCGCCGGTGGAGGCAGCAGTAGGACGTGACCAGCACAGAGAACGGGACAACGAACCCTAAAAGGGTCTCCAAGACGAGGACAGCAACTCTTTCAGCCTCGGAGCCTGTGTGTGGCTCGCCATCGCCCATATTGTGAGTGGCAACGGCGGGGGCAGTCAGGGCACAGGCGAGCCCCCACAGGGCCAGGAGCAGCGCCGCCTCCCCCTTGCGCCCCAGCCTGTTCCACATCTGCGGGTAGAGCACCTGGAGGTAGCGCTGGACCCCGAGTAGAGTGACCGTTAGCACGTTAGCATACAGGCTGAGGTAGAGCAGGAAGGTGGCTAGCTTGCAGGCGGCACGGTCCAGAGTCCTTCTGTGCAGGAGAGTATAGATCCACATGGGCACCGTGGCCAGGCACAGGATGTCGGAGGATGCCAAGTTCAGCATGAGGCACAGGGTGAAGTTGGGGCGTCGGGACGAGCGGCGCAGGATGACCACCAGGACAGCTACAGTGGGGAGAACAAGTATTTGATACACTGCCGATTTTGCAGGTTTTCCTACTTACAAAGCATGTAGAGGTCTGTAATTTTTATCATAGGTACACTTCAACTGTGAGAGACGGAATCTAAAACAAAAATCCAGAAAATCACATTGTATGATTTTTAAGTAATTAATTTGCATTTTATTGCATGACATAAGTATTTGATCACCTACCAACCAGTAAGAATTCCGGCTCTCACACACCTGTTAGTTTTTCTTTAAGAAGCCCTCCTGTTCTCCACTCATTACCTGTATTAACTGCACCTGTTTGAACTCGTTACCTGTATAAAAGACACCTGTCCACACACTCAGTCAAACAGACTCCAACCTCTCCACAATGGCCAAGACCAGAGAGCTGTGTAAGGACATCAGGGATACAATTGTAGACCTGCACAAGGCTGGGATGGGCTACAGGACAATAGGCAAGCCGCTTGGTGAGAAGGCAACAACTGTTGGCGCAATTATTAGAAAATGGAAGAAATTCAAGATGACGGTCAATCACCCTCGGTCTGGGGCTCCATGCAAGATCTCACCTCTTGGGGCATCAATGATCATGAGAAAGGTGAGGGATCAGCCCAGAACTACACGGCAGGACCTGGTCAATGACCTGAAGAGAGCTGGGACCACAGTCTCAAAGAAAACCATTAGTAGCACACTACGCCGTCATGGATAAAAATCCTGCAGCGCACGCAAGGTCCCCCTGCTCAAGCCAGCGCATGTCCAGGCCCGTCTGAAGTTTGCCAATGACCATCTGGATGATCCAGAGGAGGAATGGGAGAAGGTCATGTGGTCTGATGAGACAAAAATATAGCTTTTTGGTCTAAACTCCACTCGCCGTGTTTGGAGGAAGAAGAAGGATGAGTACAACCCCAAGAACACCATCCCAACCGTGAAGTCCTCTGTAGCTCAGCTGGTAGAGCACGGCGCTTGTAACGCCAAGGTAGTGGGTTCGATCCCCGGGACCACCCATACACAAAAAATGTATGCACGCATGACTGTAAGTCGCTTTGGATAAAAGCGTCTGCTAAATGGCATATTATTATTATTATTATAAGCATGGAGGTGGAAACATCATTCCTTGGGGATGCTTTTCTGCAAAGTTGACAGGACGACTGCACCGTATTGAGGGGAGGATGGATGGGGCCATGTATCGCAAGATCTTGGCCAACAACCTCCTTCCCTCAGTAAGAGCATTGAAGATGGGTCGTGGCTGGGTCTTCCAGCATGACAACGACCCGAAACACACAGCCAGGGCAACTAAGGAGTGGCTCCGTAAGAAGCATCTCAAGGTCCTGGAGTGGCCTAGCCAGTCTCCAGACCTGAACCCAATAGAAAATCTTTGGAGGGAGCTGAAAGTCCGTATTGCCCAGCGACAGCCCCGAAACCTGAAGGATCTGGAGAAGGTCTGTATGGAGGAGTAGGCCAAAATCCCTGCTGCAGTGTGTGCAAACCTGGTCAAGACCTACAGGAAACGTATGATCTCTGTAATTGCAAACAAAGGTTTCTGTACCAAATATTAAGTTCTGCTTTTCTGATGTATCAAATACTTATGTCATGCAATAAAATACAAATTAATTACTTAAAAATCATACAATGTGATTTTCTGGATTTTTGTTTTAGATTCAGTCTCTCACAGTTGAAGTGTACCTATGATAAAAATTACAGACCTCTACATGCTTTGTAAGTAGGAAAACCTGCAAAATCGGCAGTGTATCAAATACTTGTTCTCCCCACTGTATGTTACCAGGGAGGCCCAGCGCACAGCATAGCCCCAGGACGATGCTCGAAATCAGGCGGCCCGAATCCGGGGAGGTGGAGTCCAAGCTAGAGGAGTTGGAGGAGTTGAGGTTCTCCATGGTCGGTGAAAGAATAAGAGATCTAAGAGCTATCTGGAAGACAGTAGATTTTAGACATCTAATTCTTTGTTTCTCGTTTTTTAAATACTCACAAGTTTGTTATCTACTCTTCACCTCTTGTCATAGAGTGATAATAAATAAACTGATGTGGGTTAACTGCCTCTGGTCAGCTTCCTCTTAATGAGCTGTGTGTGTGTGTGTGTGTGTGTGTGTGTGTGTGTGTGTGTGTGTGTGTGTGTGTGTGTGTGTGTGTGTGTGTGTGAGAGAGAGAGAGAGAGAGAGAAAGAGAGAGAGAGAGAGGGAGAGAGAGGGAGAGAGAGAGAGAGAAAGGTGATGGTGTTTGGGGTTAAGATACTTCAGATTTTGTCAATAAGGCTACAGCCAACCTGATTCTTACAAATAGACACACGATACCGAGAAGATAGTTAGTTTGAAGCAATAGGCAAAGCATGTACTGTATTTGTATTTATTATAGATCCCCATTAGCATCTGCCAAGGCAGCAGCTACTCTTCCTGGGGTCCAGCAAAATTAAAGCTGTTATACAATTTTTAAAACATTACAATACGTTCACAACAGATTTCACAACACATTAAGTGTGTGCCCACAGGCTCCTACTCTACTACCACATATCTACAACACAAAATCCATGTGTATGTGTGTGTATAGTGCGTATGTTATCGTGTGTGTGTATGCATGTGTCTGTGCTTATGTTTGTGTTGCTTCACAGTCCCCGCTCTCCCATTAGGTGCATTTTATTCTGTTTTTTAAATCTAATATTACTGCTTCATTAGTTACTTGATGTGGAATAGAGTTCCATGTAGTCATGGCTCTATGTAGTACTGTATGCCTCCCATAGTCTGTTCTGGAGTTGGGGACTGTGAAGAGACCTCTGGTGGCATGTCTTGTGGTATATGCATGGGTGTCCAATCTGTGTGCCAGTATTTCAAACAGACAGCTTGGTGCATTCAACATGTCAATACCTCTCACAAATACAAGTAGTGATGTAGTCAATCTCTCCTCCTTTGAGCCAGGAGAGATTGACATGCACATTATTAACGTAAGCTCTCTGTGTACATCCAAGGGCCAGCCGTGCTGCCCTTATCTGAGCCAATTGCAATATTCCTAAGTCCCTCTTTGTGGCACCTGACCACACGACTGAACAATAGTCCAGGTGCGACAAAACTAGGGCCTGTAGGACCTGCCTTGTTGATGGTGCTGTTAAGAAGGCAGAGCAGCACTTTATTATGGAGAGACTTCTTCCCATCTTAGCTACTGTTGTATCAATATGTTTTGACCATGACAGTTTACATTCCAGGGTTACTCCCAGCAGTTTAGTCACCTCAACTTGCTCAATTTCCACATGATTAATTACAAAATGTAGTTGAGGTTTAGGGTTTAGTGAATGATTTGTCCCAAATACAATATTTTTAGTTTCGAAATATTTAGCACTAACCTATTCCTTGCCACCCATTCTGAAACTAACTGCAGCTCTTTGTTAAGTGTTGCAGTCATTTCAGTCGCTGTAGTAGCTTATGTGTATAGTGTTGAGTCATCCGCATACATACCTAGACAGCTGTTGTGGTGTGTGTGTGTGTGTGTGTGTGTGTGTGTGTGTGTGTGTGTGTGTGTGTGTGTGTGTGTGTGTGTGTGGACATGTTTAACTATTCTTGTGAGGACCAGAAGTCCCCACAAGAATAGTAAATGAACAAGAATTTGACCAACTGGGGACATTTTGTTAGTCCCCACAAGGTCAAATGCTATTTCTAGCGGGTTTAGGGTTAAGGTTAGAATTAGTGTTAGGTTTAGAATTACGTTTAGGGTTAAGGTTAGGAGCTAGGGTTAGTTTTTGGGTTAGGGTTAGGAACTAGGGTTAGGTTTAGATTCAGGGTTAGGGTTAAGGTTAGGTTTTTGGGTTAAGGTTAGGGTAAGAGTAAGGGTTAGAGTTAGGTTTAGGTTTAGGTTTAGGGTTAGGGTTAGGGGTTAGGGAAAATATGATTTTGAATGGGACTGAATTGTGTGTCCCCACAAGGTTAGCTGTACAAGACTGTGTGTGTGTGAGAGAGAGAGAGAGAGAGAGAGAGAGAGAGAGAGAGAGAGAGAGAGAGAGATTTGTGTTTGATCAGTTGAGATACTTCCGATGTTGTCATTGAGGCTACAGCCAACCTGATTCTCACAAATGGACACGACACTGAGAAGATAGTTTTAAGATATAGGCAAAACATCTAAAGTAGATTGTACAGTTGAAGTCAGAAGTTTACATACACTTAGGTTGGAGTCATTAAAACTTGTTTTTCAACCACTCCACAAATTTCTTGTTAACAAGTCGGTTAGGACATCTACCTTGTGCATGACACAAGTAATTTTTACAACAATTGTTTACAGATAGATTATTTCACTTATAATTCACTGTATCACAATTCCAGTGGGTCAGAAGTTTACATACACTAAGTTGACGGTGCCTTCAAACAGCTTGGAAAATTCCAGAAAATTATGTCATGGCTTTAGAAGCTTCTGATAGGCTAATTGACATCATTTGAGTCAATTGGAGGTGTACCTGTGGATGTATTTCAAGGCCTACCTTCAAACTCAGTGCCTCTTTGCTTGACTTCATGGGAAAATCAAAAGAAATCAGCCAGTCTGGTTCATCCTTGGGAGCAATTTCCAAACGCCTGAAGGTACCAAGTTCATCTGTACAAACAATAGTACGCAAGTATAAACACCATGGGACCACACAGACGTTTTCTGTCTCCTAGAGATGAACGTACTTTGGTGTGAAAAGTGCAAATCAATCCCAGAACAACAGCAAAGGACCTTGTGAAGATGCTGGAGGAAACAGGTACAAAAGTATCTATATCCACAGTAAAATGAGTCCTATATCGACATAACCTGAAAGGCCGCTCAGCAAGGAAGAAGCCACTGCTCCAAAACCGCCATAAAAAAGCCAGACTACGGTTTGCAACTGCACATGGGGACAAAGATCGTACTTTTTGGAGAAATGTCCTCTGGTCTGACGAAACAAAAATAGAACTGTTTGCCCATAATGACCATCGTTATGTTTGGAGGAAAAAGGGGGGGGCTTGCAAGCCGAAGAACACCATCCCAACCATGAAGCACGGGGGTGGCAGCATCATGCTGTGGGGGTGCTTTGCTGCAGGAGGGACTGGTGCACTTTACAAAATAGATGGCATCATGAGGAAGGAAATTTATGTGGATATATTGAAGCAACATCTCAAGACATCAGTCAGGAAGTTAAAGCTTGGTCGCAAATGGGTCTTCCAAATAGATCGATATATACTTGCATTCTTGTGTTTCTTTAACTCACATCGTAGTTCTTGTGTTTTTAATCTATTTTATATATGTTATGATGAGTTTCTGGTATTGAGAAGTTCAGGATGCAAGAGAATATGGTACACAGATGGAGATTTGATTCAGTCATTATTTAATGGTTACAATATTGGATTCAATGACAGGAGGTACGGACATAGCCTCCTGCCATCTGAATGACTTCCGTACAAAATCTCTCCGTTTATATACTGCCCTTCCAATCTACTTTTGTCTTACACAGTTGCTAACCATCATTGATTGTCACTCATCTACCACCATATCATCCACCTCCTTGGTATCATGTGGCACCCTAGCCAGGCCATTCCATCACGCACCCCTCCTAAGATTAGCAACAGTGTCCCCCAATCTATCTTGGCACACTGACCTTCTGTTACTCACTGGTGACACCAATAACACATGGTGTGTCCTTGTCCTGTGTCCCTCATCTAGCTTAGGAGTTTACACACATTAATGAATCCTTTATCAAAACTCGTTATAACACTATATTATCATCATCATCAATACTGCATTGTTGTCAAAGAGCTCTCAAGGTAAGAATTTCAATGTATTATTATTATTATTTATTTTATTTTTAAATATATTTCCCTTTATTACTTTCCAACCCCACCACCCCTTCCCTAATTGGAGTAAACTAGTGAACAACAACGCCTAGGCCTCTACTTCTAGCTTATACATACTATATAAATTTTATGGACACAGTCAATTTTACAATAATTATGTTTTGTTTGTTTTTACTCCTGAACTTCCTCTACCCTCAACCTCTCTGATCATTTTCATGATGTCCATCCGGTTTGCTTCTATATGCCATATCTCTCCAACTGTGCTCCTTCACAAAAGCTCTCAACCTATAACCTATATACTTATTATGGACACAGCATGCCCTACATTAGTTATCTTGTTGTTGTTAGTTGTTGTTAGTTGTTCTTAGTCCCATCCTTCAGCTCCATTCAACACCTCCCATCTATCTCTTAACACCATCCATATTGGATTTCTATTTGCCACATATTTTTCAAATGTACTGTGATGTTTCACAAAAGTTCTCAACCCTTCTATTCTCATTGTTTCTACAGATTGTAAATTGAAAATAAACATTTTTGCTAAAAGTATTATTATATTATTGGTCGATTGACTATGACTTTTCAGATCACCCAGTAGTGCTATCTGCAGGGTTAGCTCCAGGTAAATATTGCAATCCTTCAGCCATTCCTGGACCTGTGACCAAAAACAAGCCACAAATGGACAGTACCAAAACAAATGATCTAATGATTCTGTCTCTTTGCAGCAAAATCTGCAGAGCTGGGAAGATTGTATCCCCCATATAAATAACATTCTATTGGTAGCAAGAATTTTGTATAATAATTTAAATTGAAAAATTGTACGCTTTGAATCCGACGTCATTTTGCGTACCATTTCATAAACACTATGCCATGGAATTGGTACGTCAAAAATCTCTTCCCAACTATTTTGAAATCTATATGGGACGGCTGTCAATCCTTTGGTCCTTAAATGAAACTGGTATACTTTTTTATTATTCACAATTTTCTTTAACCAATTATGTTCTTTAATGCAGGGCTGAAAGACAAGTTCCTTACTTTTTCCCCCTTCCACTTTCCTCTTCCATTTTTGCGGTAATGCTGCAATTATTTGGTTGTAATTTTGGGTAGAGCAGACATTTCCATATGTTTTTGTTAGCTGCATGTGCGACATAACTCCACCAGTCCTACCTATGATATAATTTATGAAGATTATACAAATTTTAATTTTTTTATAAAGAAATACTGGCTTTTTATCAATTAGTATATTTGAGTTTAACCACAATATTTGTTGCATTATTTGTTCTGTCGTTTCTGGAGGATTAAATTGAAATTGCAACCAACTTTCTAAGGCTTGTTTTAGAAATAGTGATATTTGGGAGATTATTTCCTTTTCAAATAACTGAAAGTGAGAGGTTGCATTCTGAATAAAGGGAAAAAGGCCATTCTTGAACATGGAGTGTGTCACGACTTCCGTCGAGGCTGCCTCCCCTCCTTGTTCGGGCAGGCTTCGGCGTTTGTCGTCACCGGCTTACTAACCATTGCCACCCAAATTATCATCACCACATTTGTCTTGTCTTGTCAATCACACACACCTGGTTCTAATCCCCTCATTAGTCTGTGTATAAGTGTTCCCTCTGCCCCCTTGTCCTTGTGGGTGATTGTTTGAATGTGAGAGTAGTGTAGCTCGGTGGAGCTACTCGTACCATTTTGTTGCCAGGGTAGATAATCCCCCTATGCCTATGTATTGTATGGAGATACCGTTACAGTGTATTGCTGGGGTAGATAATTTCCCCTGTGCCTGTTTCGTTTGTCGCTACTCTAAGCGTATTTTGTGTAACAAAGGAATAAACTCTGTATTCGGTGATTACCCCCCTGCGCCTGACTCCTTCCATCACACGCATCACAGGGTGAGACAATCTTACTAATTTGCTAGAGAACCAGTTCGGATTTAAGTATAACTTTTGTATGACTGAAGCTTTTAGTGATAGGTCTAATGCTTTAATATTTAATCATTTCTGTCCTCCGAATTCATATTCATATAATAAATAGGCCCGTTTAATTTAGTCTGGCTTGCCTTTCCAAATAAAATGTAATATTTTTTTTTCTCATATAATTTTAAAAACTGTTCACTAGGCGAAGGCAAGACCATAAGCAAATAGGTAAACTGGGATAATACTAAAGAGTTAATCAGGGTGATTTTTCCACAAATAGACAGGTATTTACCTTTCCATGGTAGCAAGAGCTTATCTATTTTTGCTAACTTTCTATAAAAATGTACTGGAGTGAGATCATTAATTTAATTTGGGATATGAATTCCGAGTATATCCACATCACCATCAGACCATTTTATTGGTAAACTACATGGTAATGTACAAATTGTATTTTTTAGTGATCCAATATGTAATATAGTACATTTATCATAATTTGGTTGTAATCCAGAGATGTTAGAAAATGTATCTTGATCCTCTATGAGGCTGTGGAGGGATTCAAGTTGTGGATTTAAAAGAAAACATGAATCATCAGCGTAAAATGACACCTTTGCTTTTAAGCCCTGGATTTCTAATCCCTTGATATTATTGTTGGATCTGATTTTAATAGTTAACATTTCGATGGCCATAATAAATAGATATGCCAATAGTGGACAACCTTGTTTTACTCCTCTTGACAGTTTAAAACTTTAGCCATTATTTACTATCTTACACCTAGGGTTACTATACATGATTTTAACCCATTTTATAAGAGATTCTCCAAAATTGAAATGCTCCAGGCATTTATATATAAACTCCAGTCGTACTTTATCAAATGGCTTTTCAAAGTCTGCTATGAATAGCAGGCCTTGTTTCCCAGATTTTTCATAGTGTTCTATTGTTTCCTGTACTTGCCTTATATTATCTCCAATGTATCGTCCATGTAAAAAACCTGCCTGATTATAATGAATAATGTCCGACAATACCTTATTAATTCTATGCGCTACACATTTTGCTAGAATGTTTGCATCACAACACTGAAGTGTAAGGGGCCTACAATTTTTAAAATGGACTGGATCTTTATATTTCTCACTTGTATCCTGTTTCAGTATTAATGAAATCAGACCTTCTTCTTGAGTGTCTGATAATCTACCATTTACATAGGAGTGGTTAAAACATGCTAATAACGGTCCTCTGAGTATATCAAAAAAATTATGGTATACCTCGACTGGTATGCCATCCAACCCTGGCGTTTTCCCGGACTTAAAGTCTTTAATTGCATCCAGAAGTTCCTCCTCTGTAATTTCACCTTCACATGAGTCTTTCTGTATGGCTGTTAATTTTACATTATCAATAGAAAAAAATCCCTACAATTAGTTTCAGTTAGAGGAGATGGAGGCGACTGAAATGAAAACCTATGCTTAAAGTACTTTGCTTCCTCTAAAATATCATTTGGTGAATCATGGGTGACTCCATCATTTGTAAACAGTTTCAGTAAATTCTTTTTGGTAGCATTTCTATGTTGAAGATAAAAAAATAATTTGGTGCATTCTTCCCAATATTCCATCCAGTTTGTTTTATTTTTATAACATATTACACTTGATCTTTCTTGAATAAGTTTCTCCATTTCTTTTTGTTTTTCCTCTAATTTATTCTGAGCCTCTATGTTACAGTTTTTATTGCTATCTATCTGTTCTGTTTGACCTTCTATTTCCTTTGTTAGTATGGACTGTACTGTTTTACACATGGTGTATCCTGTGCACGTGGCGAATTAACTTTAAAACTTGGAGGAAGCGACCATCACTAGTCATATACAGTGCCTTCGGAAAGAATTCAGACCCCTTGACTTTTTCCAGATTTTGTTACATTACAGCCTTATTCTAAAATTGATTAAATTGCTTTTTTTCTCTCCTCAATCTACACACAATACCCCATAATGACAAAGCAAAAACAGGTTTTTAGAAATGTTTGCAAATGTATTACAAATTAAAAAATTTAATATCACATTTATATAAGTATTCAGATCCTTTACTCAGTACTTTGTTGAAGTACCTTTGTCAGTGATTACAGCCTCGAGTCTACAGGTTCTCCCATCTCTACAGAGGAACTCTAGAGCTCTGTCACAATGACCATCGGGTTCTTGGTCACCTCCCTGACCAAGGCCCTTCTCCCCCGATTGCTCAGTTTGTCCGGGCGGCCAGCTCTAGGAAGAGTCTTGGTGGTTCCCAACTTCTTCCATTTAAAAATGATGGAGGCCACTGTGTTCTTGGGGACCTTCAATGCTGCAGAAATGTTTTGGTACCCTTCCCCAGATCTGTGCCTTGACACAATTCTGTTTCGGAGCTCTACGGACAATTCCCTCGACCTCATGGCTTGGTTTTTGCTCTGACATGCACTGTCAACTGTGGGACCTTACATAGACGGATGTGTGCCTTTCCAAATCATGTCCAATCAATTGAGTTTACCACAGGTGGAATCCAATCAAGTTGTAGAAACATCTCAAGGATGATCAATGGAAACAGGATGCACCTGAGCTCAATTTTGAGTCTCATAGCAAAGTGTCTTAATACTTATGTAAATAAGGTATTTATATTTTTTATTTTTTATAAATTTGCACACAAAAAAAAAAAATGTCATTATGGGGTATTGTGTGTAGATTGATGAGGATTTTGTTTTATTTCATCCATTTTAGAATAAGGCTGTAACATAACAAAATGTGGAAAAAGTCAAGGGGTCTGAATACTTTCCGAAGGCACTGCATAGCCCACCGACATTCTCCCTTCATCTCTTCATTGACCTTTCCTTTATTATTTCTCACCTTTATTTCATGATTGAGTTAGTTTCATTGTCCAACTATTATCTTTTGTTAGTTAAAACCTCAACCTTTTACCGTAACCTTTCTCTGTCACCATCTCAAACAGCCAGTCCATTCTTTCCAACCAGAATTCAAAATCCTTATCAAGTCTCACGGAGTCTGAAAGCAATCAGATCCACAGATGCCTATACAATGTGGACTAAGTGGGTCTGTCAATACCAGTCGAGGTCAATCGAGACCCATCTATTCAGATGGTATGGAGTGCAAAGAATCATTCTGGGCTAAAAAATGCGGAAGACAGAAAATAAAATGACTCTTGCGGTTCAGCAGTTGTCAGTCAATCAATCAATCATCACTGTCAAACATCGTTGTCCTCTTCCGAGGAGGAGCGCATCATCCCACCGCTGTCATCACTGTAACAGTGGCAGAGGAGGCGGAGTTGCTCCAAGGACTCCTGGAAGTCGGTCAGCTCAGGCTCCTGGGAGAGGAAGCTGGGGGCGATGCGGTGGGGGTCCAGGGCGCTGGCACCGCGCTGCAGCTCTGACAGCCACGAGCCCAGGGCCAGAGACGACTGTAGGGAGATTAGCACGGGGACGGAGAGGACTGCACTGTGGAAGAGAGGATAGGGAGATAAGGTTATAGGGATGGACCTGACAATGATGAGAGAGACTGTTGGATACAAGCATAGTGAGACATATCTATAGAGCAGAGTATAGTAGTATAGTTATAGAATATTATAGTAGCCTACACATGGAGGTTGAGAGTGACAGTTAAATACAGACATAAGCATGTATGTGAAAGAGAAAATTGAATAGATGTATTTATTTATGGATAGATATCATCCTCTTCCGAGGAGGAGCACATCATGCCGGCCCTGTCGTCGCGGTAACAGCGGGCCATGAGGCGGAGTTGCACCAGCGACTCCTGAAAGTCAGCCAGCTCAGAACCCTGGGAGAGGAAGCTGGGGACTCCGTGGTGAAAGGAGGGTGAGTGTCACAGGTGTGACTAGTTGCCTCATTAATCCAGCGAGAGCTCCCATTGGATAATAATCTCATGTGATTTGAGATGTGCGCATTTAAACCCTCCTGTTTTTCTGTTCCAAACGGCCGCCCAAGGGAGGTGATGCAGTCCAGAGGTATGGAGGTTTCCTGGGGCATGTGGGAAATGGAGTCTTGTGAGGCAACATCCCTCCCGGGATATTTTTGAATAGATCGTTATCATACAAGCTCAGGAAATTAATTCAGATCCCTCCCATGTCCTTTACTCAGAGTATCAGCTCCTCCCCTCAGGCAGATGCTATAGGGTCCCTACTCCCCTCAGGCAGACGCTATAAGGTCCCTCCTCCCCTCAGGCAGACACTATAGAGTCCCTCCTCCCCTCAGGCAGACGCTATAGGGTCCCTCATCCCCACAGGCAGACGCTATAGGATCCCTCCTCCCCTCAGGCAGACGCTATAGGGTCCCTCCTCCCCTCAGGCAGACGCTATAGGATCCCTCTTAGGCAGACGCTATAGGGTCCCTCCTCCCCTCAGGCAGATGCTATAGGTTCCCTCCTCCCCTCAGGCAGAGGCTATAGGGTCCCTCCCCTCCTCAGGCAGAGGCTATAGGGTCCCTCCTCCCCTCAGGCAGACGCTATGAGGTCCCTCCTCAACTCAGGCAGACGCTATAAGGTCCCTCCTCAACTCAGGCAGACGCTATAAGGTCCCTCCTTCCCTCAGGCAGACGCTATAAAGTCCCTCCTCACCTCAGCCAGGCGCTATAGGGTCCCTCCTCCCCTCAGGAAGATGCTATAGGGCCCCTCCTCCCCTCAGGCAGACGCTATAAAGTCCCTCCTCGCCTCCGCCAGGCGCTATAGGGTCCCTCCTCCCTTCAGGCAGACGCTATAGGGTCCCTCCTCCCCTCAGGCAGACGCTATAGGGCCCCTCCTCCCCTCAGGCAGACGCTATAGGATCCCTCCTCGCCTCCGCCAGGCGCTATAGGGTCCCTCCTCCCTTCAGGCAGACGCTTTGGGTCCCTCCTCCCCTCAGGCAGACGCTATAGGGTCCCTCTTCCCCTCATGCAGACACTATAGGGTCCCTCCTCCCCTAAGGCAGACGCTATAGGGTCCCTCCTCAACTCATGCAGACGCTATAGGGTCCCTCCTCAACTCAGACAGACGCTATAGGGTCCCTCCTCCCCTCAGGCAGACGTTATAGGGTCCCTCCTCCCCTCAGGCAGACGCTATAGGGTCCCTCTTAGGCAGACGCTATAGGGTCCCTCCTCAACTCAGGCAGACGCTATAGAGTCCCTCCTCCCCTCAGGAAGACACTATAGGGTCCCTCTTCCCCTGAGGCAGACACTATAGAGTCCCTCCTCCCCTCAGGCAGACGCTATAGGGTCCCTCCTCAACTCATGCAGACGCTATAGGGTCCCCCCTCAACTCAGACAGACACTATAGGGTCCCTCCTTCCTTCAGGCAGACGCTATAGAGTCCCTCCTCCCCTCAGGAAGACACTATAGGGTCCCTCTTCCCCTCAGGCAGATGCTATAGGGTCCCTCTTAGGCAGACTCTATAAGGTCCCTCCTCCCCTCAGGCAGATGCTATAGGGTCCCTCCTCAACTCAGGCAGACGCTATAGAGTCCCTCCTCCCCTCAGGCAGACGCTATAGGGTCCCTCCTCAACTCAGACAGACGCTATAGGGTCCCTCCTCCCCTCAGGCTGACACTATAAGGTCCCTCCTCCCCTCAGGCAGACGCTATAGGGTCCCTCCTCCCCTCAGGCAGACGCTATAGGGTCCCTCCTCCCCTCAGGCAGACGCTAATGGGTCCCTCCTCCCCTCAGGCAGACGCTATAGGGTCCCTCCTCAACTCAGGCAGACGCTAATGGGTCCCTCCTCCCCTCAGACAGATGCTATAGGGTCCCTCCTCCCCTTAGGCAGACTCTATAAGGTCCCTCCTCCCCTCAGGCAGACGCTATAGGGTCACTCCTCCCCTCAGGCAGACGCTATAGAGTCCCTCCTCCCCTCAGGCAGACGCTATAGAGTCCCTCCTCCCCTCAGGCAGACGCTATAGGGTCCCTCCTCCCCTAAGGCAGATGCTAATGGGTCCCTCCTCCCCTCAAGCAGGTCCATCCTATAGGGTTTGTGTTTGGTCTCTACCTTACTCTGCCTGCTCAACCCAGATCCAAAAGGACCTCTGACACACACATGACTGTAAGTCACTTTGCATAGAAGCGTCTGCTAAATGGCATATATTATTATATATATATATTACTGTTCCAGTAGCAGCTGGAGGAGAGCAGCAGCAGCACAGACTGAAGAGAGACAAGTTATTGACGTGTTATTGCTAGTGTTTCCCAGCATCACCAGAGCAGGCCTTCCTCCACAGAGGAACACTATTGGCTCCATGACCATCACCACCAAGAGATGATGTCATTCTCTATGGGCTTAACATCATATCTGACTCTACAGTCTCAGGTTCATCATTTGAATGAGAGAGAACATGTATAGTGCAGCTAAATGTTAGTTCTATTTGGTGGAAGGGGTTTCTTGCAGGTTTGCTTCAGATCTATAGATATCATGTAACGGCCCATAGTGTTTAAATGACTGAGTGTGAGGAGGCTTGTGTTTATTATGGGAGCACTGGTTTCACTGTCTGTCTATAGTCTTTTCACTGTATATTTACTGTACAAGATGGAGACCACAGTGGTGCTGTACCATACTGTAGTGGGGTAATATTTGATACAATACTCCTGTGGTCACAGTGTATAATGAATGGTAGGTTCCCACTGGGCACAGACATCAGTTCAACGTCTAGTTTTCAATTACATTTGGTTGAGTTGCTTCAACTTCATCACATAGATTTGTTTGGTTTAAATGACGTGGAAACATTGATTCAACCAGTTTTTCCCAGTGGGTTGAGTGTTTGTACAGTAGTACTCACTGACGCATGTCATTGTCTTCGCCCTCAGCACCTGCAGTAGGTCCCAGCTGCAGCAGTGCACTGTGACTGAGGGAGGTTTTTGTGCGGCTCTAAATCACTGTGTGAACACAGGACCACTGTGGTGACTCTGACAGTAGTAAACTCCTGTATCCTCAGCCTGGACTTCACTGATGGTCAGAGTGAAGTCAACACCATTTCCTCTCCCACTGCCACTGAACCTGGTGGAAACTCCAGTATGCCTTTCTGATGTGACATAGATCAGGAGTTTAGGAGCTTCTCCAGACCTCTGATGGTACCAGGCTAGGTAATACCGTGAGCCAGAGTACTGAGTAACTTTACTACTGGCGCTACAGTCAATAGAGACAGTTTGACCAGGCTGGACTGACTGAGCTGCAGACTGAGTCAATACATACTGACCCCAAGACCCTGCAGAGAAAAATAAGGAACATTTGACATATAGGATGGTAAAATATTTGGAAGATTATAACCCTAGTTCATAATTTACAACATGATGCTTGCATACGGAAAATGTTCAAAATGTCTCTCACCTTGTGTGTAACAGACCAGAGTCCAGATGAAGATGGTGATCAAAGTCATGGTTGCCATGGGTTCTGTTTAAATGAAATACAGATCTCACATGAAGTGTTCAACATACAGGGCTATAAACACTCCCAGAGCACTGAAGCATGTGATGCCAATGCAAAGTGGCTCTCTATGGAAATGTTCCTCCTGGGCAAATCACTGCACTGTCATTAAGAAAAGTTCTGAAATCCAATTCTGTTGTCTGGAACTCATTACAAAAAATTTATTTATACTGACACGTTCCTTCGTTGCTGTATCAAGCTTTTTTTGATGATTAGTTAATGATAGATATATCAACATAGTACACAGCAGTTTTCATACTGTTGAAAGTTCAATGGGGAACGGGGACCGTGAATGTCCAATCTCCTGGAGTTCCAGAGTGTACCAGTAGGGGGCCTCAGTTCCAAACAACATTCAGTGATCAGTTTCATGTCTCTGTTAACATTACCCTCTGTGTCTGTATGGAGGTTTTGTACAGCGAGTCAATCAGACTCTATCACTGTGGTGGACTTTTGGTGGAGGGACCAAACTGAGTGTTGGTAGTAAGTATTCAATTCTCGATCTTGACCTCTGTTATCAAAATCCCAATTCATTTTCTTGACACTATTACACAACTCCCTTAAATAGAAAGTAGAAAAGTGTATTTATTTTTGGAGAATTTGTGTTGCATTTATTTACCTTAGAAGTAAATTGAGTTAAATTAAAATGCCTATCCAAGATTTAATATATCAAACAATGTGCTTATACAGTGTATTAATTTCAAACAATAGGGTTATTGTTGAAATCTGAGAGTGGTTTGGTAGTTCAGGGACAGCCGTGTCTATAGTTTCAAAGGTTTTTGTATGGCCGTTGCATGTGTTCGTATCACTGTGGTACACTTTTGGTGGAGGCACTAGACTGGATGTTGGAAGTAAGTTTTTTTTTATGCTTAGTTTTGCTATCTATTTGCTATATTGCTTTCTAATTTTGAATGTTATTAAATATTTGCTATATTTTGCTAAGTGTTGCTATCTTACGAAGTCCTGCTGTTCATATGAATACACTTTTGGTTTCAACTTATTATAGAATATCTCATAAATTACAGTATAACTTTATTCATTTTCTTTTAAATTAAAGCTGCAATAGGCTATGTAACTTATTCTGAGACCCGACCAAATTCACATAGAAATACAGTTAAAATCTTTTGTTGTCATTGAAAACAAGTCTATAAAGCGGTAGATTGTTCTATGTGTGCTATTTCTATGCTTCCCATTCTTAAGTTTCATTTTTTGTTTTACTTTAGGTTTTGCACACCAGATCAAACAGCTAAAAGTACAATATTTTTGGTTATGGAAAATATATTTCACAGCGGTTTAGATGGTACAATGATTCTCTACTACACCAGGGCTCACCAACCCTGTTCCTGGAGAGCTACCCTCCTGTAGGTTTTCACTCCAACCCCAGTTGTAATTAACCTGATTCAGTGTATCAACCAGCTAATTATCAGAATCAGGTGCGCTAGATTAGGGTTGGAGTGAAAACCTACAGGACAGTAGCTCTCCAGGAACAAGGTTGGAGAGCCCTACTCTTACATTATCCTTTCTTGTTTTGTCACATAAACTGAAGTTAGGTGAACTATTAGAATTTTAGCAACCAGTAAATGGCGTAGTGATTTCTGCATAGTGCATCTTTAAATGTAATATTATTGTTAGATGGTTACAGTCAACTGGAATTTACTTCCTCAGCACTTATTTTAAACAGATCATTTAAGAATTGGTCATACATTCTGTGGAATTTTCTTTAAAATAATAATAATGAATAATGAAATGCAGTTTGATTCCTAGGATTTTATCACATTACAAAAAGGGAGAAGTATGTGGAAATATGTCATTTTAAAAATATTTTTTTTTGAAGATAGTTGAATGTATTTTCAGTCATCTCATGTAGTTATAATATGCTTCAGTAGCTACTCAAAGGGAAGTGAAATAGTGACAGAAAGACTGAGAAACTGTGTTTTTGAGGGACAGAAACCTACTGAAAAAACAACTTAATTTACAGCTAAGATGTAAAACTGCTGCGTCACTATTGTTGCATCAGTCTGGTGATTGATTGATAGCTCCCCTCTCTCTAATTTCCCACCTGTCTCCTAGGTGATGTTCCTCCCACCCTGACGGTCCTGCCCCCCTCCAGTGTGGAGCTACGACAGGGGAAGGCCACTCTCATGTGCCTGGCCAACAAGGGCTTCCCCTCAGACTGGAAGCTGAGCTGGAAGGTGGATAGGAGCAGTAGCAGCACCTGGGAGGTGACCGGGAGCCCTGGGGTCCTGGAGAAGGACGGCCACTACAGCTGGAGCAGCACCCTGACCCTTCCTGTCGACCAATGGAGGAAGGTCGGCTCTGTGACCTGTGAGGCCACCCAGGGCTCCCAGTCTCCACTCTCTGAGACACTGAGGAGAGACCAGTGTTCTGACGAATGAGCTCCTTCTCTGACTCCACAGTTTCTCTGTTCTGCACTCAGCGCCTCTCCGTCTTACTGATCCAGCACTACTAGTACCACAGGAGGTTGGTGGCACCTTCATTGGGGAGGACGGCTCATAGTTATGGCTGGAACGCAATAAATAGAATATTATCAAACTCAAACACATGGTTTCCATGTGTTTCATACCATTCCATTCACGCCATTCCAGACATTATTATGAGCCGTCTTCCCCTCAGCAGCCTCCTATGACTAGCACACTTTTGCTGGGCTAGACCCTGTGTGGGAATCCTTACTCTAGAATATCTCTCTGATTCTGATGTCATAGATCTTCTTGGCTTTCATATCACCTGTGATGTGCTTTAGTGCTGTAATGCTGTTGGTTCTGACATGTTGAAATAATAAAGATGTTTAATCTTTAAAATTGTTTGCCTGGATATCATTATTTAATACATTTTACCATTAGACATTGAGATCTTTACTATTCGTTTAGTTTTCATAAGGAATGAAGAGCTCTGGCATGGAAAATGATTTCTAATACATTTCAGTGAATTAACCTCGCTCAGTGAATGCTTGGCTGATTGGGACACATTTGGTACCAGTCAAAAGGATATCTACAGCACAGGAGGTTGGTGGCACCTTAATCGGGGAGGACTGGCTCATAGTAATGACTGGAACGGAATCAATGGAATGGTATTGAACTCAAACACATGGTTTCTATGTGTTTGATACCATTCCATTCACTCCATTCTTGCGATTATTATGAGCCGTCTTCCCCTCAGCAGCCTCCTGTGATCTACAGTGATACTAATACTGAAGCCATGTGGTATAAACCCACTGGTCTTCATGATGTTACTAATACTGAAGCCATGTGCTATAAATCCGCTGGTCTTCATGATATTACTAATACTGAAGCCATGTGCTATAAACTCACTGGTCTTCATGATGTTACCAATACTGAAGCCATATGCTATAAACCCACTGGTCTTCATGATGTTACTAATCCTGAAGTCATGTGCTATAAACTCACTGGTCTTCATGATATTACTAATACTGAAGCCATGTGCTCTAAACTCACTGGAACTCTCTGGGGACAGGTGAACATCTGGCCACGTTGCTGTTCTATTCTGGGAGCGTGGCAGTTCCCTGCCCATGCAAATCTGAGTTTCAACCCCACCACAGCTTACAATCTCACAGCCTCAAATCCTCTGGGAGTGGGGCAGCTGTGTGTTTCACTAGAGAACTGAACATGGGCTGGGGAAGCAGATATTACACTGGACTTTGCATCATGTTCAAATGGGGGACTTCACTCTATTTTTATGGCCTTGTATACAGCATGTAAACTAAATGTATTCGTGACAGATATGTACAGTGGCTTGCGAAAGTATTCACCCCCATTGGCATTTTCCCTATTTTGTTGCCTTACATTTAAATGTTTCCCCTTAAACCACTCAAGTGTTTATTTAGCAGTATGCTTAGGGTCATTGTCCTGCTGGAAGGTGAACCTCTGTCCCAGTCTCAAATCTCTGGAAGACTGAAACAGGTTTCTCTCAAGAACATCCCTGTATTTAGCGCCATCCATCATTCCTTCAATTCTGACCAGTTTCCCAGTCCCTGCCAATGAAAAACATCCCCACAGCATGATGCTGCCACCACAATGCTTCACTGTGGGGATGGTGTTCTCGGGTGATGAGAGGTGTTGGGTTTGCACCAGACATAGCGTTTTCCTTGATGGCCAAAAAGCTCAATTTTAGTCTCATCTGACCAGAGTACCTTCTTCCATATGTTTGGGGAGTCTCCCACATGCCTTTTGGCGAACACCAAACGTGTTAGCTTATTTTCTTCTTTAAGCAATGGCTTTTTTCTGGCCACTCTGCCGTAAAACCCAGCTCTGTGGAGTGTAAGGCTTAAAGTGGTCCAATGGACGGATACTCCAATCTTAACTGTGAAGCTTTGCAGCGCCTTCAGATTAATGTTGCCTCTCAGATTAATGCCCTCCTTCCCTGGCCCGTGAGTTTTGGTTGTTGGTCCTTTCTTGGCAGGTTTGTTGTGGTGCCATTTTCTTTCCATTTTTTCATAATGGATTTAATGGTGCTCTGTGGGATGTTCAAAGTTTTGGATATTTCTTTATAGCCCAACCCTGATCTGTACTTCTCCACAACTTTGTCCCTGACCTGTTTGGAGAGGTCCTTGGTCTTCATGGTGCCGCTTGCTTGGTGTTGCCCCTTGCTTAGTGGTGTTGCAGACTCTTTGGCCTTTCAGAACAGGTGTATATATACTGAGATCATGTGACAGATCATGTGACACTTAGATTGCACACAGTGGGACTTTATTTAACTAATTATGAGACATCTGAAGGTAATTGGTTGCACCAGATCTTATTTAGGGGCTTCATACCAAAGGGGGTGAATACATATGCACGCACCACTTTTCCATTATACATTTTTTAGCATTTTTTGAAACAAGTTATTATTTTAATTTCACTTCACCAATTTGGACTATTTTGTGTATGTCCATTACATGAAATCCAAATAAAAATCCATTTAAAATTACAGGTTGTAATGCAACAAAGTAGGTAAAACACCAAGGGGGGTGATTACTTTTGCAAGGCACTGATGATATCAAAGTAGTATTTCTTGAATGGAATCAATATGACTGTATTCACTCTTTCGGGGTTGGAGGGGTATAGAAGTTGAGTAGGTGATGAATAGTTGGGAAGTTGGGTTTGGACAGGGTCAACATTCATGCTATTGTGTACTGGAATGGGTGCTTCTTACAATATGAAGATAAATCAAAACGTTGAAAAAATTCGAAACCTATTCTGAATTTTGTTCAACAAATCCTTCAAAATAAAGCATTTTCTACAGCTCTGTACCCTTAGTGGTCCCAGTGTGTTTACAAATATTTCAATTTTTGCAGAATACATTGAGAGATATGTACAGCATCACAGTCCATAGTCAAGTCTAACCAATTCCATTATTGTATTGTAGTGTCATATTTTGATGAAATGGTGTTTAGAATACTTTAGAATACAGGAGACTCTGTAGCTCTGCAGCTGTTGAGTCAGAGCAGTTCCTCTTTAGCTGAGGGAGGTTTTTGTACGACGCTCTTTAACACTGTGAAACCTGCTGTAACTCTGCTGGCAGTAGTAATATCCAGCATCTTCAGCCTGGACTCCACTGATGGTCAGAGTGTAATGAGAACCAGATCCACTCCCACTGAAACCACCTGGAATCCCAGTCTGACGAGGAAAAACCAGGAGTTTAGGCGCCTCTCCGGGTTTCTGCAGGTACCAGTGGAGATAATTACTAATGCCTGAACTGGCTGTACAGCTTATGGAGACAGTCTCTCCTTGGCGAACAGACTGAGATTTAGCAGAATGGGTCAGAATTATGCCCGCTGATGATTCTGAAAGATAAACAAAAGTGAAGAAAGGCTGATTAGGAAGGTTATCACAACAAGCATATTGTAAAACATGTTTTTCTCTCTGTCATGTTAAATTAACAAATGAAGTGTAACTCTGAAGCCAAACCCATAGTGAATCAAAGTTGGTCAAAGTGTCTCTCACCCTGAACAAGGAGCCCAAGTGTCCCCAGCAGTAGAATCAGTGACATCATCATTGTGCAGCGTGTCAGTGGCTCTGAAAGGGTTTGAACAGTCACTGATCAACACTGGGGTTTTAAAAGTATGTGGAGTAATGAGGCAGGACAGCTATGCAAATGTCCCATATTTTACGCTAATACACGCATGCACACACACACACACACACACACTAACAAACAGATAAAAGTCAGCAGTTTCCAAAGGTAAAATCATAGACAAACCACACATTGTAACAACTATATCTTAAATGGGGCCTAGTTTGACTTGCCCACACACCGGTTGATGTCCCTCAACAGTGGTTGTCAGTCCCAGGCAAAGGTAAATGAAGCTCAACAGTAGAATTGCTGCTTCTATATCCTTCAAACCATCTCATGGTGGACAGTAGTGGAGCTCTGTCGCCCTCTTCGGATCATAGTGTGTAATGTCAGTTTAGGTGATAAAGTGGGTATTTTACTTTAGTGTTTTTCAATCAAGTATTTGGTACATTTTCACAACTCTTAAGCACAAAAATCGTGCTCATGTTTCAAAACTGTCAGCACATTTTCAATTGACTGAGTACAACAAACAAAGTCACAAATCACTATTTCAATTTGGATGTGTAACAAAGTGAAAATGTAGTTTCCATCAACCTTGCGCGCAATGTAGACATCAAAGAACGCTGCAGTTCGCGGTAGAGTAGTGGGTGAAACCATTCACTTCAAGAAAAGGGGTGATATAAATAAAGTTTCCTTTAATTTTGTGTTACTGAATTCATAAAAATATTTGCTGCCATTGTAGTAAGGTTGGTAATACGAGAGGTCTTCGGACTCAACATTTTTTGTACTATTTTCTTTTGAAAGAAAAACTAGTGGGTTTTGAGTGCTTCTCCCCTATTTGGGAAGTTGGTAGCCTGCTCCTCAGTCTGAGAGAGATATTCTGAGAGCAGGTTTATGTCTCCTTCCTCTGTATATAAAAAACGGTTTTAAACTGTATAACATAAGTGTTTTTGGAAAACTGGTTCATACATCCTAAAGTCAATAGCAAATGTGGCTATGTATATATTTATTTTGCCGTTAATGTATTGAAGACCTATTTCAGCAAGTTAACCAAGTTTTTGCTGGCTTAGCTAGCCATGTTAATGATGAGCTAACTAGCACCGTTGGTCACTGCACTACAACGTCACGCTATGCTAGCTATTGCCAGCAGGTGATTTGCTAGCAGGTGCCTTATTGAAATTAAGTGAATGTTTATTTTCTTACTATCTTAAAAGTTTTATACTTGTGCTCTGTATTTATGGATTAATATTACTTCACATTGAGGGTATGTATCACTACTGTTGCTCCTATCTAAAATATATATTGTGTCCTACCTAACCAGTGAACGTGTGGCTGTGACCGTCCTGTCAATGCCTGTCATCACTGTTTGATATCTTTTACTACAGATAAAAACAGAGTCAACCTGAAGTGTGGGTGTCCGTGTGCCTTTCTTCTGGGGGGATATTTGAAGTTGGTTACAACATTGATACCGTGACCCGGATCTACAAGATCAGCCATCGCCGATCACCGAGGGAATACAGCAGTGCTCCAGAGAAGAGGACTACATCTGCCGTCTACTTCAAGAGACAGTTAATTTGAATATTCGTCTTGAATAACATGTCCACACCAACAAAAAATCTAGGTACTCTGGTCAAGCCCAATGGTGATCCACCACTTTTACTGGTGAGTGAGGACTTACAACCTAGGGGAGTTAACTGTGACATTGTAACCCCCAGTATTGGTAGGGGGGCTCAGATATCTAGAATGGTAGAGCATAGCTTTACCGGGAGTGCTGGTGTAAGGTCAGTAAATGAACAAGAGGATGTTATTGATCAAACAACAGGTCAGAGTGATGGAGATGATAATCACTCCAATGATGATGAATACCATACGCAGCAGAGTGTTATGCTTGATTTAGTCAAACAGATGGGTCAAGAGATTGGTAACAGTATTGTTTCAAGTCTGTCAGCAAGTAATATCACTCCATCCAAGGTAGCCACGACACTGTCCCAGTGTGCATGCCAGACTGGTCCAAGGTAAACTTTGTCATGAAATCTGACATGCGTGAGCCACCCACTTTCAGAGGTGATGGAACAGATAAATGTACTGTGTATGAGTGGCAGGAAATGATGAAGACTTACTTGGTAAAGAAAGGTTACAAAACGCCAGAGCAAGGTAATGAAATCATGGAAAGGTTAATGGGGAGGGCCAAGGATTTAGTCAAGATAGGAATCCGCAGCAACCCCCTTGTAAACATCAGCAGAGACCCTGAGGTTATTTTCAGTATTTTGAAACAGCACCATAGACAGCCACCAAAATGACAGATGTGCTACAAGGAGGAAACACAACATATTGACACTACAGGAAGACAAAAAAAACAGGTGAGCTCAGAGCGTCCCGTCCTTACCTCAGCGGTTCAAGGAGTTCAGAGTGGCAATGATCAGGTGACAATGACAAAACTTGTATCACTGCTAGAACAGTTTATTATTAACCAAAACGCTGCTCGCCCCGCCACAAGAGGGCCCTGCAGAACTGCACAGCTGTCTCCCTCCTTCCCATGTGCTATATGTAAAGATGAGGCTCACTCCACTCGGTCTCACTGCCTTAATGACCGCCTGTGCTTCAAACGTCACAATCCTGGCTATCAAACCATAGACTGCCCACAAAAGCAGGAGGTTAGAAAAGAGACACCAGTCGAGCAACGGCCACAAAATCAAGGTCCAGCTTTAAACTAATACAGTGAGGGAAAAAAGTATTTGATCCCCTGCTGATTTTGTAAGTTTGCCCACTGACAAAGACATGATCAGTCTATAATTTTAATGGTAGGTTTATTTGAACAGTGAGAGACAGAATAACAACAAAAATATCCAGAAAAACGCATGTCAAAAATGTTATGAATTTATTTGCATTTTAATGAGGGAAATAAATATTTGACCCCTCTGCAAAACATGATTTAGTACTTGGTGGCAAAACCCTTGTTGGCAATCACAGAGGTCAGACGTTTCTTGTAGTTGGCCACCAGGTTTGCACACATCTCAGGAGGGATTTTGTCCCACTCCTCTTTGTAGATCTTCTCCAAGTCATTAAGGTTTCGAGGCTGACGTTTGGCAACTCGAACCTTCAGCTCGCTC
Source organism: Coregonus lavaretus (assembly GCF_964263955.1). Classification (NCBI taxonomy): domain Eukaryota; kingdom Metazoa; phylum Chordata; class Actinopteri; order Salmoniformes; family Salmonidae; genus Coregonus; species Coregonus lavaretus. The sequence goes on from NC_139994.1 coordinate 23,414,820, forward strand.
CACAGATTTTCTATGGGATTAAGGTCTGGAGACTGGCTAGGCCACTCCAGGACCGTAATGTGCTTCTTCTTGAGCCACTCCTTTGTTGCCTTGGCCGTGTGTTTTGGGTCATTGTCATGCTGGAATACCCATCCACGACCCATTTTCAATGCCCTGGCTGAGGGAAGGAGGTTCTCACCCAAGATTTGACGGTACATGGGCCCGTCCATCGTATCTTTGATGCGGTGAAGTTGTCCTGTCCCCTTAGCAGAAAAACACCCCCAAAGCATAATGTTTCCACCTCCATGTTTGACGGTGGGGATGGTGTTCTTGGGGTCATAGGCAGCATTCCTCCTCCTCCAAATACGGCGAGTTGAGTTGATGCCAAAGAGCTCCATTTTGGTCTCATCTGACCACAACACTTTCACCCAGTTCTCCTCTGAATCATTCAGATGTTCATTGGCAAACTTCAGACGGGCCTGTATATGTGCTTTCTTGAGCAGGGGGACCTTGCGGGCGCTGCAGGATTTCAGTCCTTCACGGCGTAGTGTGTTACCAATTGTTTTCTTGGTGACTATGGTCCCAGCTGCCTTGAGATCATTGACAAGATCCTCCTGTGTAGTTCTGGGCTGATTCCTCACCTTTCTCATGATCATTGCAACTCCACGAGGTGAGATCTTGCATGGAGCCCCAGGCCGAGGGAGATTGACAGTTATTTTTTGTTTCTTCCATTTGCGAATAATCGCACCAACTGTTGTCACCTTCTCACCAAGCTGCTTGGCGATGGTCTTGTAGCCCATTCCAGCCTTGTGTAGGTCTACAATCTTGTCCCTGACATCCTCGGAGAGCTCTTTGGTCTTGGCCATGGTGGAGAGTTTTGAATATGATTGATTGATTGCTTCTGTGGAATTTTTTTGTTGTTATTCTGTCTCTCACTGTTCAAATAAACCTACCATTAAAATTATAGACTGATCATTTCTTTGTCAGTGGGCAAACATACAAAATCAGCAGGGGATCAAATACTTTTTTCCCTCACTGTAGGTCTGCACCTTGAGGGGAAAGGTGCAGCAAAAAACTCAGCCCCTATAAATGAAACTGATCCTGAAATAGAACTGTCTTCATACAAAGAGAAAAATCAAGGCGACACAAATGTGATATATCAATGTACTCAGAGAATAACTGGCAATGAAAGTCTGTTCTATGCACCAGTGACCGTGCAAGGTTCTGTAGAACTAAGAGGACTCATTGATAGTGGTTCAATGGCCTGTACGTTAAGTGAATCTGCTGAGCATACATTGTTTCGAAAACATGTGTTAACTGAAAGCTCGAAAATGTCCACTCCTGTAGTACTCGTTGGATGTGGGGGGCAAGAGGTCAATCCCAAATGTGAATATGAGCTCCATATCGAATTAATGAACTGCAAGAAGCTGGTGCCAGTCTTAGTTGTGCCAGGGCAAACTGATGACGTGATCATTGGAACAAATGTATTGAAACATGTCCTCCATCAATTAAAAAGTACAGAGGGATATTGGAAAGCAATATCACAACCAGCCAATGGCCTTTATGATGAATCAGATGCACTTCTAAGCATACTGGCAAATGTTGACCATTGGCAAGGAAGTAAAATGCCTGAAAAAAAGTTGCCACTGTTGTTCTCAGCCAGTGTGTAACTCTATCCCCAAAACATTAACACTTAGTCTGGGGTAGGCTGAAAGGAAAAGGGCCCTTTTCCATTGGCAGTACTGTTATTGTAGAGCCCACAACGTCCCGAGCAGCACAGAGGTCTGAGAGAGATATTCTGAGAGCAGGTTCGTGTCTCCTTCCTCTGTATATAAAAAACTGTTTAAAACTGTATAACAGTGTTTTTGGAAAACTGGTTCATATATCCTAAAGTCAATAGCAAATGTGGCTATGTATATATTTATTTTGCCGTTAATGTATTGAAGACCTATTTCAGCAAGTTAACCAAGTTTTTGCTGGCTTAGCTAGCCATGTTAATGATGAGCTAACTAGCACCGTTGGTCACTGCACTACAACGTCACGCTACGCTAGCTATTGCCAGCAGGTGATTTGCTAGCAGGTGACTTATTGAAATTAAGTGAATGTTTATTTTCTTACTATCTTAAAAGGTTTATATAAAAGGGTTGTACTTGTGCTCTGTATTTATGGATTAATATTACTTCACATTGAGGGTATATATCACTACTGTTGCTCCTATCACCAGTGACCGTGCAAGGTTCTGTAGAACTAAGAGGACTCATTGATAGTGGTTCAATGGCCTGTACGTTAAGTGAATCTGCTGAGCATACATTGTTTCGAAAACATGTCTTAACTGAAAGCTCGAAAATGTCCACTCCTGTAGTACTCGTTGGATGTGGGGGGCAAGAGGTCAATCCCAAATGTGAATATGAGCTCCATATCGAATTAATGAACTGCAAGAAGCTGGTGCCAGTCTTAGTTGTGCCAGGGCAAACTGATGACGTGATCATTGGAACAAATGTATTGAAACATGTCCTCCATCAATTAAAAAGTACAGAGGGATATTGGAAAGCAATATCACAACCAGCCAATGAACTTTATGATGAATCAGATGCACTTCTAAGCATACTGGCAAATGTTGACCATTGGCAAGGAAGTAAAATGCCTGAAAAAAAGTTGCCACTGTTGTTCTCAGCCAGTGTGTAACTCTATCCCCAAAACATTAACACTTAGTCTGGGGTAGGCTGAAAGGAAAAGGGCCCTTTTCCATTGGCAGTACTGTTATTGTAGAGCCCACAACGTCCCGAGCAGCACAGAGGAGTGTGTTAGTGGGTCGTACTGTATGCCCGCTGTGGGGTGACAAATGGATCCCCATGAAGGTGGTTAATCACCAAGATCGCCCGGTTACACTGAAGCGTAATGCAAAACTGGCAGATGTATACCCCTGTATAGCGTTGGAAGACCTGGAGTTAAACAGCAGCTGCTGTGGTCAATGTGATGACAAACAAGATGTTGCACAGAATGTCATTGGAACCACGACTGAACAGGCAGAAAAACGCTCATATGCTGATGTGTTGAAAGACATGGGTCTGACTGATGTTGCCATTGCCTCCTGTGAAGTATCAGATGAATGGAAAAACAAGATGGCAGACCTGGTTGTGAAATATGACAGCATATTTTCCAGAGGGAAATTGGACTGTGGCGAAGCAAGAGACTTTGCATAGAATAAGACTGAAAGATGAGAGGCCTTTCAGACTTCCTTACCGCAGAGTGCCACCATGTGACTTCCAAAAACTGAAACAAACTTTTGAGGAAATGGAAGAACGTGACATTTTCAGGAAATCAAATAGTGAGTGGGCATCCCCCCTCGTTCTTGTCTGGAAACCAAATGGTGAACTCAGAATCTGTACAGATTTCCGATGGCTCAACACAAGAACTGAGAAGGATGCTTATACCCTACCAAATCAAGCCGATGCCCTGGCGTCATTGGGCGGAAACTGCCTTTTCAGCACAATGGATCTGACATCGGGATTTTACAATATTCCCATACACGAAGAAGATCATAAATACACAGACGTTACCACACCAGTTGGCCTTTTCGAATATAACAGAATGGCTCAGGGCCTCTGCAACAGCCCAGCTACGCTTGCCAGGATGATGATGTCAATCTTTGGGGATCAGAACAATCTCTCCCTTTTGTGCTATCTAGATGACTTATTGGTCTTTGGTAAAAGTGAACAAGAAGCACTTGAACGGTTGGAGTTGGTTTTCAGTAGACTCTCAAACAACAACTTGAAGCTTGCCCCCAAAAAGTGCCACTTCCTTAGGCGTTCTGTGAAATTCTTGGGCCATGTGATATCTCAAGAAGGGATCCAGACTGACAAGGGAAAAGTGACGGCAATCAGTGAGATGACATCCACTGATCTCATGGAGATGGATGGGAAAACCCCTGGACTGAAGAGGGTCCAGTCATTTCTCGGAATGATGAACTATTACTCCCATTTTATCAACAGGTTTTCAGAAATCGCCAAGCCACTGTACTGTTTAACAGCGGGTCAGAAAACCAAACGAAAAGATCAAAATGGCAAGACTCAGAGTAGGCCGTCCCGGAGGCTGATACCTGAAGACTGGACGAGTGAGTGTCAACATGCCTTTGATGAGTTAAAAGCAGCTGTGATAAATGCTGTAGTTTTAGCGCACCCAGACTTTAGTAAACCCTTCATACTTTCGACTGATTCTTCAATTGACGGCCTAGGCGCTGTTCTGAGCCAGATCCCAGAGGGCGAGAGTAAAAGTAGACCCATTGCGTTTCTAGTAAATCCCTCAACAAATCCCAAGCAAGGTATCCAGCCCATCGTCTAGAGTTTATTGCATTGAAATGGGCCGTATGTGAAAAATTCTGTCACTGGCTAAAAGGTGCCAGATTTACTGTCCTGACAGATAATAACCCACTCACTCACATATTGACAAAGCCTAAACTTGATGCCTGTGAGCAGAGGTAGGTGGGTGGCGAAGCTAGCCCCGTATGACTTTGATCTGAAATACATACCTGGGCCACAGAACATACCCGCCGACTTACTCAGCCGTGTACCGTTCGTCAGGGATGGTACCACACAACATGTCACAGCAGAGAACGTACAAGAGACGCTCCGGCTGTCTGTGAATTGCCAAGCCCCGCCAAACAGTGGCATAACAGGGTCCAATCATGGTACAAAGGCTGCTGAGGTCTCTAGTGATGAAGTGAAGGCACTCCTAGACAACAGCTTGTACCAAAGGGGATCATATCTATGTGCACTGTCCCTCTGAAGCAGCTATCCCAACATCTGCAGGGAGGTTACCCAGCACTCCCCGCTTTTTCACTAGGAGATCTCAAAGAGAAGCAGCAAGCAGATGAGACATTGGCTCGTGCTACCTATTATGTGGAGAGGAAATGGAGACCATCACATCGTGAAAGAGAACATGAAACAGTGGACGTGCAGAAACTTTTGAAACATTGGGAGAAGTTGGAATACAAGGATGGAATACTGTACAGGAAGGACAAAACCGGAAATAAGAGATATCAGTTCATTGTACATTTGTCCCTGAAGGCGGATGTGTTGAAGGGAACACATGATGATGCTGCACACCAAGGTCAAGCAAGAACCTTACACCTCATCAGACAGAGGTTATTTTGGGTTGGTATGGATGAACAGGTGAAAAACTATGTTGTGAGATGTAGACGCTGTGTTGTGAGCAAGTCAAGAAGACTTGAGGCAAGAGCTCCTCTTCAATCGATTAAGACAAGTGCGCCACTAGAGTTGGTCTGTATCGATTTCTGGGCGGCTGAAGGAAAGGATGGAGAGAGTGTTGACGTACTAGTAGTAACAGACCATTTTACCAAAGTAGCTCACGCCTTCCCTTGTACAAATCAGACAGCAAAACAAGTTGCCAAGAAACTGTGGAACAACTTTTTCTGTATTTACGGTTTTCCTCAGCATCTTTTAAGTGACCAAGGGGCCAACTTTGAGAGCAAGCTGATATCAGAGCTAATGGAACTGGCAGGAGTGAAGAAATCTCACACAACTCCATATCACCCAATGTGCAATGGGCAAACTGAAAGATTCAATCGTATTTTGGGGAATATGATCCGAGCCTTGCCTCCACGGACGAAAGAGAAATGGCCTCAGATGTTACAAACTCTCACGTTTGCATATAACTGTACCGTACATGAGACGACGGGGTTCGCCCCTTTTTTACTTAATGTTTGGGCGGACCCCACAGCTACCGGTCGACGCCATGTTTGGAAGTGTTCTGAGAGATGAGACCGTTTTGGGTTACAACAAATTTGTAGACTCCTTTCAAAGAGATCTTCAGGAGGCCATGCGTATCGCACAGAAGAACACATCAAAGGCACAGAAAAAGCAGGCAAGAGAATATGACAAGAAGGTGAAAGGATGTACCCTGGAGGTCGGTGACAAAGTTCTCTTAGCCAACAAGAAAGAACGGGGCAAACGGAAATTGGCAGATGTGTGGGAATCTACCGTCTATGTCATCAGCTGGAGCAATGCAGATCTGCACATCTACAGAGTAGTCAACCCTTCCACAGACGAGCAAGGTTGTACACCGCAACTTCTTACTTCCTGTGAACTTTCTTCCGATTGGAGAGGCTGATGATACAACCGTTCCCTCCATCCTTTCAGATGAGAGTTTTGCAGATGCCAGAGCTATGAAACCTAACCCACTACCAGATGTGGATGGGGGCAGTGATGACCAGAGAACTGCAATCTGGATCCTCCGTAGTCTTAAGTCCAAAAGTAGTTGATGAGGCTATGGATGCCTCCGAGTCCTCGTTGATGGGACAAGAGTGTAATGGAGAAACCGAGTCAATGGGAGATTCTGAAAGCGATCAGGAATCTAGAACTAGTAACTCTGGTCACATGCAGCATTCCGAATTTCAAAGCAATAGTGACAGAGACCCAGAAGGAGACCCTTACCACTCTGAGGATGATAGCATGCAACCCTTGGCTGATGAAATAGAAACGTCCTCCAAAAGCAGTATAAGGGTCAGTGACTTTGCCCCAAGTGATCAAATTCAAACAAGCAAATCGGCCACCCGGAATAGTATCAGGGTCAGTGAAGTTGGCCCAAGTGAGCAGGCCCGACGCAGCAGACTATCTCCCCTAAAATACATCTTTAAGGACAAGTCCCACGATACAGTCAATTCACAAAGCTCTAGGAATGATTTAGAGGAGGGTAGTGTGACACGTACAAGGTACGGAAGGGTTGTTAGACCAGTAAAGAGACTTATTGAAGCCATGACAATGCTTGTCAGAGAACCTGACATGTCAGAGACCATAACAATACTCCTAAATGTCCTGTTGAAAGTCTTGGATATCAGTGATGCAGAGTATTAAGTAGGCTATATGTATTCAGTGTTGAGTGCAAGTGACAGTTTAGGTTACGGGACAGAAAGGGTGAAGGTGATGTGTAAAAGACACGTTATTACTTTGTAAAATGTTTTGTACTGTCCTATGGACAGCCCATGGCTAAGGTTTACCCTTCAGGGATTTCTTAAACAGGTTTAAAGTGCCCACCCTAGTAATGTGTCTAAGGTCTGTATGGGTTGATGGAATTCTGCAGGGGTGAGTGTAACAAAGTGAAAATGTAGAGTTTCCATCAACCTCACGCGCAATGTAGACATCAAAGAATGCCGCAGTTCACGGTAGAGTAGTGGGTGAAACCATTCACTTCAAGAAAAGGGGTGATATAAATAAAGTTTCTTTTAATTTTGTGTTACTGAATTCATAAAAATATTTGCTGCCAATGTAGTAAGGTTGGTAATACGAGAGGTCTTCGGACTTACCATTTTTTGTACTATTTTCTTTTGAAAGAAAACTAGTGGGTTTTGAGTGCTTCTCCCCTATTTGGGAAGGTGGTCTGCCTGCTCCTCAGTCTGAGAGAGATATTCTGAGAGCAGGTTCGTGTCTCCTTCCTCTGTATATAAAAAACTGTTTAAAACTGTATAACAGTGTTTTTGGAAAACTGGTTCATATATCCTAAAGTCAATAGCAAATGTGGCTATGTATATATTTATTTTGCCGTTAATGTATTGAAGACCTATTTCAGCAAGTTAACCAAGTTTTTGCTGGCTTAGCTAGCCATGTTAATGATGAGCTAACTAGCACCGTTGGTCACTGCACTACAACGTCACGCTACGCTAGCTATTGCCAGCAGGTGATTTGCTAGCAGGTGACTTATTGAAATTAAGTGAATGTTTATTTTCTTACTATCTTAAAAGGTTTATATAAAAGGGTTGTACTTGTGCTCTGTATTTATGGATTAATATTACTTCACATTGAGGGTATATATCACTACTGTTGCTCCTATCTAAAATATATATTGTGTCCTACCTAACCAGTGAACGTGTGGCTGTGACCGTCCTGTCAATGCCTGTCATCACTGTTTGATATCTTTTACTGCAGGTATGCTTTTCTGTATTTTTGTTATTTTCTAAACACAACGCATGTATACTATACGATCACTTTGTGGATTCAGTCTGAGAGAGATATTCTGAGAGCAGTGAACGTGTGGCTGTGACCGACCTGTCAATGCCTGTCATCACTGTTTTGATATCTTTTACTGCAGATAAAAACCGAGTCAACCTGAAGTGTGGGTGTCCGTGTGCCTTTCTTCTGGGGGGATATGTGAAGTTGGTTACAGATTCATATCCAATCTAAGTATCTGCTATCAAAATGCAATATTCACTTACTTTTGATATGATTTCCTTGTAATTTGTTAACAATACAATTAACTATCACTTAATCAAACTGCTCAAAACTGATAACTACCGAACCAAAATGATGTAGTGCCTGGTTAACGTATAACTGCTGAACAATGTACATTTCTATATTTGTACCTCATAAATGTATCAATTTGGCCTCAATTTATGTTTAAGACGGTAAAACCAAACTATACATGGATGTGGCTGTAAATTCTACATTATCATTCTCCATCAGCCAATGTACTTCAGTAGGACAAAGTGGTAAGAGTGCTACCATTATTATATACACTACCAGTCAAAGGTTTGGACACATCTACTCATTCAAGGGTTTTTCTTTATTTGTACTATTTTTTACTATGTAGAATAATAGTGACGACATCAAAACTATGAAATAACACATATGGAATCATGTAGTAACCAAAAAAACTGTTAAACAAATCAAAATATATTTTATATTTGAGATTCCTCAAATAGTCACCCTTTGCCTTGATGACAGCTTTGCCACTCTTGGCATTCTTTCAACCAGCTTCAACTGGAATGCTTTTCCAACAGTCTTGAAGGAGTTCCCACATATGCTGAGCACTTGTTGCCTGCTTTTCCTTCACTCTGCGGTCCAACTCATCCCAAACCATCTCAATTGGGTTGAGGTCGGGTTTATTGTGGAGGCCAGGTCATCTGATGCAGCACTCCATCACTCTCCTCCAACCAGCTTCATGAGGTAGTCACCTGAAATGCATTTCAATTAACAGGTGTGCCTTCTTAAAAGTTAATTTGTGGAATTTCTTTCCTTAATGCATTTGAGCCAATCAGTTGTGTTGTGACAAGGTAGGGGTGGTATACAGAAGATACCCCTATTTGGTGAAAGACCAAGTCCATATCATGGCAAGAACAGCTCAAATAAGCAAAGAGAAACGACAGTCCATCATTACTTGAAGATATAAAGGTCAGTCAATACGGAAAATATCAAGAACTTTGAAGGTTACTTCAAGTGCCTTCCCAAAAACCATCAAGTGCTATGATGAAACTGGCTCTCATGAGGACCGCCACAGGATTTGGAAGACCCAGAGGTACCTCTGCTGCAGAGGAAAAGTTCATTAGAGTTACCAGCCTCAGAAATTGCAGCCTAAATAAATGCTTCACAGAGTTCAAGTCACAGACACATCACAACATCAACTGTTCAGAGGGGACTGTGTGAATCAAATCAAATCAAATCAAATTTTATTGGTCACATGCGCCGAATACAACAGGTGCAGACATTACAGTGAAATGCTTACTTACAGCCCTTAACCAACAGTGCATTTATTTTAAACAAAAAAGTAAGAATAAAACAACAACAAAAAAGTGTTGAGAAAAAAAGAGCAGAAGTAAAATAAAGTGACAGAAGGGAGGCTATATATACAATAAAATAAAGTGACAGTAGGGAGGCTATATATACAGGGGGGTACCGTTGCATAGTCAATGTGCGGGGGCACCGGCTAGTTGAGGTAGTTGAGGTAATATGTACATGTGGGTAGAGTTAAAGTGACTATGCATAAATACTTAACAGAGTAGCAGCAGCGTAAAAAGGATGGGGTGGGGGGGCAGTGCAAATAGTCCGGGTAGCCATGATTAGCTGTTCAGGAGTCTTATGGCTTGGGGGTAGAAGCTGTTGAGAAGTCTTTTGGACCTAGACTTGGCACTCCGGTACCGCTTGCCGTGCGGTAGCAGAGAGAACAGTCTATGACTAGGGTGACTGGAGTCTTTGACAATTTTGAGGGCCTTCCTCTGACACCGCCTGGTATAGAGGTCCTGGATGGCAGGGAGCTTTGCCCCAGTGATGTACTGGGCCGTACGCACTACCCTCTGTAGTGCCTTGCGGTCAGAGGCCAAGCAGTTGCCATACCAGGCGGTGATGCAACCAGTCAGGATGCTCTCGATGGTGCAGCTGTAGAATTTTTTGAGGATCTGAGGACCCATGCCAAATCTTTTTAGTCTCCTGAGGGGGAATAGGCTTTGTCGTGCCCTCTTCACGACTGTCTTGGTGTGTTTGGACCATGATAGTTCGTTGGTGATGTGGACACCAAGGAACTTGAAGCTCTCAACCTGTTCCACTACAGCCCCGTCGATGAGAATGGGGGCGTGCTCAGTCCTCTTTTTTTTCCTGTAGTCCACAATCATCTCCTTTGTCTTGGTCACGTTGAGGGAGAGGTTGTTGTCCTGGCACCACACGGCCAGATCTCTGACCTCCTCCCTATAGGCTGTCTCATCGTTGTCGGTGATCAGGCCTACCACTGTTGTGTCGTCGGCAAACTTAATGATGGTGTTGGAGTCGTGCCTGGCCATGCAGTCATGGGTGAACAGAGAGTACAGGAGGGGACTGTGCACGCACCCCTGAGGGGCCCCCGTGTTGAGGATCAGTGTGGCAGATGTGTTGTTACCTACCCTTACCACCTGGGGGCGGCCCGTCAGGAAGTCCAGGATCCAGTTGCAGAGGGAGGTGTTTAGTCCCAGGATTCTTAGCTTAGTGATGAGCTTAGAGGGCACTATGGTGTTGAATGCTGAGCTGTAGTCAATGAATAGCATTCTCACGTAGGTGTTCCTCTTGTCCAGGTGGGAAAGGGCAGTGTGGAGTGCGATAGAGATTGCATCATCTGTGGATCTGTTGGGGCGGTATGCAAATTGGAGTGGGTCTAGGGTTTCTGGGATTATGCTGTTGATGTGAGCCATGACCAGTCTTTCAAAGCACTTCATGGCTACAGACGTCAGTGCTACGGGTCGGTAGTCATTTAGGCAGGTTATCTTAGAGTTCTTGGGCACGGGGACTATGGTGGTCTGCTTGAAACATGTTGGTATTACAGACTCAGTCAGGGACATGTTGAAAATGTCAGTGAAGACACTTGCCAGTTGGTCAGCACATGCTCGGAGTACACGTCCTGGTAATCCGTCTGGCCCTGCGGCCTTGTGAATGTTGACCTGCTTAAAAGTCTTACTCACATCGGCTACGGAGAGCGTGATCACATAGTCGTCCGGAACAGCTGGTGCTCTCATGCATGCTTCAGTGTTGCTTGCCTCGAAGCGAGCATAGAAGTGGTTTAGCTCGTCTGGTAGGCTTGTGTCACTGGGCAGCTCGCGGCTGTGCTTCCCTTTGTAGTCTGTAATAGTTTTCAAGCCCTGCCACATCCGACGAGCGTCAGAGCCAGTGTAGTATGATTCAATCTTAGACCTGTATTGACTCTTTGCCTGTTTGATGGTTCGTCGGAGGTCATAGCGGGATTTCTTATAAGCGTCCGGGTTAGAGTCCCGTTCCTTGAAAGCGGCAGCTCTACCCTTTAGCTCAGTGCGGATGTTTCCTGTAATCCATGGCTTCTGGTTGGGGTATGTACGTACGGTCACTGTGGGGACGACATCATCGATGCACTTATTGATGAAGCCAGTGACTGATGTGGTGTACTCCTCAATGCTGTCTGAAGAATCCCGGAACATGTTCCAGTCTGTGCTAGCAAAACAGTCCTGTAGCTTAGCATCTGCGTCATCTGACCACATCTGACCACTTTTTTATTAGCCGAATCACTGGTGCGAATCAGGCCTTCATGGTCGAATTGCTGCAAAGAAACCACTACTAAAGGACACCAATAAGAAGAAGAGATCTGCTTGGGCCAAGAAACACGAGCAATGGACATTAGACTGGTGGAAATGTGTCCTTTGGTCTGAAGTCGAAATTGGGAGATTTTTGGTTCCAACCACCATGTCTTTGTGACTACCCAATTGTACTACCTTGCAAAGACGCAAGGTGTGGGTGAACGGATGATCTCCGCATGTGTGGTTCCCACCGTAAAGCATGGAGGAGGAGGTGTTATGGTGTGGGGGTGCTTTGCTGGTGACACTGTCTGAGATGTATTTATAATTCAAGGCACACTTAACCAGCATGGCTACCACAGCATTCTGCAGCGATACACCATCCCTTCTGGTTTGGGCTTAGTTTGACTATCATTTGTTTTTCAACAGGACAATGACCCAACACACCTCCAGGTTGTGTAAGGGCTATTTGACCAAGAAGGAGAGTGATGGAGTGCTGCATCAGATGACCTGGCATCCACAATCCCCCGATCTCAACCCAATTGAGATGGTTTGAGATTAATTGGACAGCAGAGTGAAGGAAAAGCAGCCAACAAGTGCTCAGCATATGTGGGAACTCCTTCAACACTGTTGGAAAAGCATTCCAGGTGAAGCTGGTTGAGAGAATGCCAAGTGTGCAAAGCTCTTATCAATGCAAAGGGTGGCTATTTGAAGAATCTCAAATATAAAATATATTTTGATTTGTTTAACACTTTCTTGGTTACTACATGATTCCATATGTGTTATTTCATCGTTTTGATGTCTTCACTATTATTCTACAATGTAGTTAATAGTACAAATAAAGAAAAACCCTTTAATGAGTAGGTGTGTCAAACTTTTGACTGGTATTGTATATATTGAATTATAAACTGGGTGGTTCGAGCCCTGAATGCTGATTGGTTGTCAACTGTGGTATATCAGATCGTATATCACGGGTATGACAAAATATAAATGTTTATTGCTCTAATTACGTTGGTAACCAGTTTATGATAGCAATAAGGCACCTCAGGGGGTTGTGGTATATGGCCAATATACCACGGCTAAGGGCTGTATCCAGGCACTCTTGAGTTGCGTCGAGCTTAAGAACAGCCCTTAGCCATGGTATTTTGGCCATATACCACACACCCTCGTGCCTTATTGCTTAATTATAGTGTACAATGCACTGCCGAAATACCTGGGTTGTATATAACAATATATTCCAGTCATTATCTGAATTTCATTGATACACTGTAAGCTGATGAATTTCAAGCAGAGAGACAGGCGATACTGTATCAATAGAAAAGCTGATCTTCCACAATGTTGCATGGGGCAGACATGGCGTACAAAATTAATCTGTAAAAACACTGCTATTGTGAACCACTAATCTAACTTTGGATTGGGGAAGTCCTGTGGTCTGTGGTTGGGGAGTAGGATGGGAACTGTTTGTCTTGTTCGGTCTTATCACTTGTTTTTCTGCCATGTGTACCTGTTTTGTGTACCTTATTAAAAATGATACAACCATTTGATCACAAAAAATAACAAATGGTATACAACACCGTGCCACAGTTTTACAGTAGCCAACTGCTTTACAATACCCATTTTTCTGATGATTTGTCCTACGTCTGTACTGTATAAGGATTATACAACTAAAATAATATAATAATAATAATAATATGCCATTTAGCAGACGCTTTTATCCAAAGCGACTTAGTCATGTGTGCATACATTTTTATGTATGGGTGGTCCCGGGGATCGAGCCCACTACCCTGGCGTTACAAGCGCCATGCTCTACCAATTGAGCTACAGAGGACCACATTGAGCTACAGAGGACATACAGAGCCTTCAGAAAGTATTCATACCCCTTGACATATTCCACATTTGTTCCACTTATTGTTGTGTTACAGCCTGAATTCAAAATGGATTAAACAGATTTTATCTTCACCCATCTACACACAATACCCCATAATGACAAAGTGAAAACATGTTTTTAGAAACTTTTGCAAATGTATTGAAAATGAAATATAGAAATAGCTAATTTACATAAGTATTCACACCCTTGAGTCAATACTTTGTAGAAGAGATTTTACAGCTGTGAGTTTTTCTGGGTAAGTCTCTAAGCGCTTTCCACACCAGGATTGTGCAACATTTCCCCATCACTCTATTCAAAATTCTTCAAGCTCTGTCAAGTATTTTCTTGGGGGGAGGTTTTGCCATAGATTTTTTTACGTCAAAACTGTAACTCGGCCTCTCCGGAACATTCATTGTCTTCTTGGTAAGCAACTCCAGTGTAGATTTGCCTTATTTTAGGTTATTGTCCTGCTGAAAGGTGAATTAATCTCCCAATGTCAGGTGGAAAGCAGACTGAACCAGGTTTCCCTCTAGGATTTTGCCTGGGCTTAGCTCCATTCCGTTTCTTTTTTATTCTGAAAAACTCCACTACTAAAGGACACCAATAAGAAGAAGAGATCTGCTTGGGCCAAGAAACACGAGCAATGGACATTAGACTGGTGGAAATGTGTCCTTTGGTCTGGAGTCGAAATTGGGAGATTTTTGGTTCCAACCACCATGTCTTTGTGACTACCCAATTGTACTACCTTGCAAAGACGCAAGGTGTGGGTGAACGGATGATCTCCGCATGTGTGGTTCCCACCGTAAAGCATGGAGGAGGAGGTGTTATGGTGTGGGGGTGCTTTTTTGGTGACACTGTCTGAGATGTATTTATAATTCAAGGCACACTTAACCAGCATGGCTACCACAGCATTCTGCAGCGATACACCATCCCTTCTGGTTTGGGCTTAGTTTGACTATCATTTGTTTTTCAACAGGACAATGACCCAACACACCTCCAGGTTGTGTAAGGGCTATTTGACCAAGAAGGAGAGTGATGGAGTGCTGCATCAGATGACCTGGCCTCCACAATCCCCCGATCTCAACCCAATTGAGATGGTTTGAGATTAATTGGACAGCAGAGTGAAGGAAAAGCAGCCAACAAGTGCTCAGCATATGTGGGAACTCCTTCAACACTGTTGGAAAAGCATTCCAGGTGAAGCTGGTTGAGAGAATGCCAAGTGTGCAAAGCTCTTATCAATGCAAAGGGTGGCTATTTGAAGAATCTCAAATATAAAATATATTTTGATTTGTTTAACACTTTCTTGGTTACTACATGATTCCATATGTGTTATTTCATCGTTTTGATGTCTTCACTATTATTCTACAATGTAGTTAATAGTACAAATAAAGAAAAACCCTTTAATGAGTAGGTGTGTCAAACTTTTGACTGGTATTGTATATATTGAATTATAAACTGGGTGGTTCGAGCCCTGAATGCTGATTGGCTGTCAACTGTGGTATATCAGATCGTATACCACGGGTATGACAAAATATAAATGTTTATTGCTCTAATTACGTTGGTAACCAGTTTATGATAGCAATAAGGCACCTCAGGGGGTTGTGGTATATGGCCAATATACCACGGCTAAGGGCTGTATCCAGGCACTCTTGAGTTGCGTCGAGCTTAAGAACAGCCCTTAGCCATGGTATTTTGGCCATATACCACACACCCTCGTGCCTTATTGCTTAATTATAGTGTACAATGCACTGCCGAAATACCTGGGTTGTATATAACAATATATTCCAGTCATTATCTGAATTTTATTGATACACTGTAAGCTGATGAATTTCAAGCAGAGAGACAGGCGATACTGTATCAATAGAAAAGCTGATCTTCCACAATGTTGCATGGGGCAGACATGGCGTACAAAATTAATCTGTAAAAACACTGCTATTGTGAACCACTAATCTAACTTTGGATTGGGGAAGTCCTGTGGTCTGTGGTTGGGGAGTAGGATGGGAACTGTTTGTCTTGTTCGGTCTTATCACTTGTCTTTCTGCCATGTGTACCTGTTTTGTGTACCTTATTAAAAATGATACAACCATTTGATCACAAAAAATAACAAATGGTATACAACACCGTGCTACAGTTTTACAGTAGCCAACTGCTTTACAATACCCATTTTTCTGATGATTTGTCCTACGTCTGTACTGTATAAGGATTATACAACTAAAATAATAATAATATGCCATTTAGCAGACACTTTTATCCAAAGTGACTTAGTCATGTGTGCATACATTTTTATGTATGGGTGATCCCGGGGATCGAACCCACCACCCTGGCGTTACAAGCGCCATGCTCTACCAATTGAGCTACAGAGGACCACATTGAGCTACAGAGGACATACAGAGCCTTCAGAAAGTATTCATACCCCTTGACATATTCCACATTTGTTCCACTTATTGTTGTGTTACAGCCTGAATTCAAAATGGATTAAACAGATTTTATCTTCACCCATCTACACACAATACCCCATAATGACAAAGTGAAAACATGTTTTTAGAAACTTTTGCAAATGTATTGAAAATGAAATATAGAAATAGCTAATTTACATAAGTATTCACACCCCTGATTCAATACTTTGTAGAATACATTTTACAGCTGTGAGTTTTTCTGGGTAAGTCTCTAAGCGCTTTCCACACCAGGATTGTGCATCATTTCCCCATTACTCTTTTCAAAATTCTTCAAGCTCTGTCAAGTATTTTTTTGGGGGGAGGTTTTGCCATAGATTTTTTTACGTCAAAACTGTAACTCGGCCTCTCCGGAACATTCATTGTCTTCTTGGTAAGCAACTCCAGTGTAGATTTGCCTTATTTTAGGTTATTGTCCTGCTGAAAGGTGAATTAATCTCCCAATGTCAGGTGGAAAGCAGACTGAACCAGGTTTCCCTCTAGGATTTTGCCTGGGCTTAGCTCCATTCCGTTTCTTTTTTATTCTGAAAAACTCCACTACTAAAGGACACCAATAAGAAGAAGAGATCTGCTTGGGCCAAGAAACACGAGCAATGGACATTAGACTGGTGGAAATGTGTCCTTTGGTCTGGAGTCGAAATTGGGAGATTTTTGGTTCCAACCACCATGTCTTTGTGACTACCCAATTGTACTACCTTGCAAAGACGCAAGGTGTGGGTGAACGGATGATCTCCGCATGTGTGGTTCCCACCGTAAAGCATGGAGGAGGAGGTGTTATGGTGTGGGGGTGCTTTTTTGGTGACACTGTCTGAGATGTATTTATAATTCAAGGCACACTTAACCAGCATGGCTACCACAGCATTCTGCAGCGATACACCATCCCTTCTGGTTTGGGCTTAGTTTGACTATCATTTGTTTTTCAACAGGACAATGACCCAACACACCTCCAGGTTGTGTAAGGGCTATTTGACCAAGAAGGAGAGTGATGGAGTGCTGCATCAGATGACCTGGCCTCCACAATCCCCCGATCTCAACCCAATTGAGATGGTTTGAGATTAATTGGACAGCAGAGTGAAGGAAAAGCAGCCAACAAGTGCTCAGCATATGTGGGAACTCCTTCAACACTGTTGGAAAAGCATTCCAGGTGAAGCTGGTTGAGAGAATGCCAAGTGTGCAAAGCTCTTATCAATGCAAAGGGTGGCTATTTGAAGAATCTCAAATATAAAATATATTTTGATTTGTTTAACACTTTCTTGGTTACTACATGATTCCATATGTGTTATTTCATCGTTTTGATGTCTTCACTATTATTCTACAATGTAGTTAATAGTACAAATAAAGAAAAACCCTTTAATGAGTAGGTGTGTCAAACTTTTGACTGGTATTGTATATATTGAATTATAAACTGGGTGGTTCGAGCCCTGAATGCTGATTGGCTGTCAACTGTGGTATATCAGATCGTATACCACGGGTATGACAAAATATAAATGTTTATTGCTCTAATTACGTTGGTAACCAGTTTATGATAGCAATAAGGCACCTCAGGGGGTTGTGGTATATGGCCAATATACCACGGCTAAGGGCTGTATCCAGGCACTCTTGAGTTGCGTCGAGCTTAAGAACAGCCCTTAGCCATGGTATTTTGGCCATATACCACACACCCTCGTGCCTTATTGCTTAATTATAGTGTACAATGCACTGCCGAAATACCTGGGTTGTATATAACAATATATTCCAGTCATTATCTGAATTTTATTGATACACTGTAAGCTGATGAATTTCAAGCAGAGAGACAGGCGATACTGTATCAATAGAAAAGCTGATCTTCCACAATGTTGCATGGGGCAGACATGGCGTACAAAATTAATCTGTAAAAACACTGCTATTGTGAACCACTAATCTAACTTTGGATTGGGGAAGTCCTGTGGTCTGTGGTTGGGGAGTAGGATGGGAACTGTTTGTCTTGTTCGGTCTTATCACTTGTCTTTCTGCCATGTGTACCTGTTTTGTGTACCTTATTAAAAATGATACAACCATTTGATCACAAAAAATAACAAATGGTATACAACACCGTGCTACAGTTTTACAGTAGCCAACTGCTTTACAATACCCATTTTTCTGATGATTTGTCCTACGTCTGTACTGTATAAGGATTATACAACTAAAATAATAATAATATGCCATTTAGCAGACACTTTTATCCAAAGTGACTTAGTCATGTGTGCATACATTTTTATGTATGGGTGATCCCGGGGATCGAACCCACCACCCTGGCGTTACAAGCGCCATGCTCTACCAATTGAGCTACAGAGGACCACATTGAGCTACAGAGGACATACAGAGCCTTCAGAAAGTATTCATACCCCTTGACATATTCCACATTTGTTCCACTTATTGTTGTGTTACAGCCTGAATTCAAAATGGATTAAACAGATTTTATCTTCACCCATCTACACACAATACCCCATAATGACAAAGTGAAAACATGTTTTTAGAAACTTTTGCAAATGTATTGAAAATGAAATATAGAAATAGCTAATTTACATAAGTATTCACACCCCTGATTCAATACTTTGTAGAATACATTTTACAGCTGTGAGTTTTTCTGGGTAAGTCTCTAAGCGCTTTCCACACCAGGATTGTGCATCATTTCCCCATTACTCTTTTCAAAATTCTTCAAGCTCTGTCAAGTATTTTTTTGGGGGGAGGTTTTGCCATAGATTTTTTTACGTCAAAACTGTAACTCGGCCTCTCCGGAACATTCATTGTCTTCTTGGTAAGCAACTCCAGTGTAGATTTGCCTTATTTTAGGTTATTGTCCTGCTGAAAGGTGAATTAATCTCCCAATGTCAGGTGGAAAGCAGACTGAACCAGGTTTCCCTCTAGGATTTTGCCTGGGTTTAGCTCCATTCCGTTTCTTTTTTATTCTGAAAAACTCCCCAGTCCTTAACGATTACAAGCATACCCATAACATGAGGCAGCCACCACTATGTTTGAAAATATGGAGAGTGATACTCAGTAATCTGTTGTATTGGATTTGCCCCAAACATAACACTTTGTATTCAGGAAAAAAAGTTAACTGCCACATTTGTTGCAGTATTATTTTGGTGCCTTGTTGCAAACAGGATGCATGTTTTGAAATGTTTTTATTCTGTACAGGCTTCCTTTTTTTCACTCTGTCAATTAGGTTAGTATTGTGGCGTAACTACAATGTTGTTGATCCATCCTCCGATTTCTCCTATCACAGCCATTAAACTCTGTAACTGTTTTAAAGTCACCATTGGCCTCATGGTGAAATCCCTGAGCGGTTTCCTTCCTCTCCGGCAACTGAGTTAGGAAGGACGCTTTTATCTTTGTAGTGACTGGGTGTATTGATACACCATCCAAAGTGTAATTAATAACTTCACCATGCTCAAATGGGTATTCAATGTCTGCTTCTTGACATTTTTACCCATCTACCAATAAGTGTCCTTTGCAAGGCTTTGGAAAACCTGCCTGGTGTTTGTGGTTGAATCTTTGTTTGCAATTCACTGCTCGACAGAGGGAGCTTGCAGATAATTGTATGTGTGGGGTATAGAGATGAGGCAGTCATTCAAAAATCATGTTAAACAGTATTATTGCACACAGAGGTCATGCAACTTATTAAGCACATTTTTACTCCTGAACTTATTTAGGCTTGCCATAACAAAGGGGTTGAATACTTACTGACTCAAGACATTTCAGCTATCATTTTTTATTAATTTGTAAACATTTCAAAAAACATAATTCGACTTTGACATTATGTAGGTCAGTGACACAAAATCTTAATTTAATCTATTTTAAATTCAGGCTGGAAATAAAGTCAAGGGGTGTGCATACTTTATGAAGGCACTGTATTTCTCAACATGCTCATAACCTGCCATTGGATACAAATTATTAAAAACATTGTGCATGTCAAGTTATGGTCAAATACTGTGTGGAAAATGATATGTACCATCTACTACCATTTGAAAATTAAATGTACCATCTACTATTCAGCATTTCAAAAAAATCGCATATTGGATTTTTTGCTATTGGATTAAATGGTAGTTAAAATGACTAAATGGTGAGTCTATCATTATCTGATGTATTGGTGACTAAACTAAATGTTCTCAAGGTATGTCACTGAAAACGTTGATTTTGCTTGAAGGACTGTGAAACCCCAATGAATGCACAATCAAAAGTTCTGAACATAAGATAGAGGGCATTACAAGTGTTATCAATTTCGAGTTTTGTCATTTCAGTTTCGAAAATCTACCACTTACATCTGAAAGATGTGCCAAAGTGATTGAAAAAAACGAAAAAGTTCAAGTTCCCCAGAACTGTATAAAAATAAAGTTGCACAGTATATACCCATTAAATTGTTGGGAGCATATGCAGGGTATGCGACGCGTATGTAGATTGTGCTGCTTTCTTTATTTTAATACAGTTTACGTTCCGTTAGACAGCACCTCTACGAAAATGTTGGGTGTACGTCAGCTCATGCTTTTTACCACCCTATCATAACCCCCAAAAAACTGTTTAGTTTCAAAATATATTTTAAACCACAGTATGTCAATCTCATGGACTGTCAATCCTTGCATCTACACTGGGGATTAAATATAGGTGGTAGAGGGAGGACTGACAGTCAGTGGTGTAAAGTACTTAAGTAAAAATACTATAAAGTACTAAAGTCGTTTTTTTGGGTTACTATTTATATTTTTTGACTACTTTTACTTTTACTTCACTACATTCCTTAAGAAAATATGGTACTTTTTACTCCATACATTTTCTTGACACCCAAAAGTACTCGTTACATTTTGAATGCTTAGCAGGACAGGACAATAGTCCAATTCACACACTTATCAACAGAACATCCCTGGTCATCCCTACTGCCTCTGATCTGGCAGACTCACTAAACTGACATGCTTCGTTTGTAAATTATGTCTGAGTGTTCCCCTGGCTATCCGTAAACTTAAAAAAACAAGAACATTGTGCTGTCTAGTTTGCTTAATATAAGGAATTGTTAATGATTTATACTTTTACTTTTGATACTTAAGTATATTTTAAACCAAATACTTTGACTTTTACTCAAGTAGTATTTTACTGTGTTACTTTTACTTTTGTCATTTTCTATTAAGGTATCTTTACTTTTACTCAAGTATGACAATTGGGTACTTTTTCCACCACTGCTGACAGTCATACCTCATATCAGAGGTGTCGAGGGCTTCTCATTCATATAGAAATATTGTATAGCCTATAGTTTTGAATACATGGTTTACAGTATCAATATATGTTGAAGATTTTCAACCTAAATGCATTGTCCTTTGGGTGGGGATAAAGTTGTTTGTCCATGTACCAAATGTGTTGTTACATCTGACGTACGGCAAGTTCTGCCTTCATTTGGTTAGGAACTATTTTGTTTGGCAGTGTTGGCAAGTTGGCTCACTTCTTGTTGCAGCTTTGACTGAAACTAACATTGTGCTCACTGCTCAAATACCTTTCAAGATTTTGACATACAATGAGGCAACTTCACAAGTATGACGAAATAGTCCAATACATTATGGTAAGTTCCTCCTCCGAACTAAAATAGAAGTACATGTACTGTAAGAGAAACAAAAAAATGACTTATTCATGGTAACCAAATAGATGTATTTATGCATGGGAAAGCTGACAGAAGCGATACAATTTAGGCTTTGGCCAATGGAGGTCAAGCTTGAAGGGCGATAGATTACCAAAATAACAAATCTAGGCTACAATATGGATAGCTAGAAAGTACAGCCTATAGAAACCCAGCGTCAGCAATCAAAAATGTAGGTTTTGTTGAGGACAAAATAGCAGGGTTGATGGGACTCCTATTAGGCTGCTCTAAAAAACTAAAGTCAAAAACACCTTTAAAAAGTTTTATTTTTGAGACTACCCTAATATGTCACAGTTAGGGGGTTTGATTATGGGTAGGCTGAGGGTTAAAGTTAGGGGTTGGCATGCCAGTCACATGCCTTTAGTCGCACCAGCAGAGCACAGCTTCAGACATCAGATCTTTGTGGCCTGCATCCCGCTGTCGCCCCTCGACGGCGGCTTGGGCTGCTCCCGGATCCTCCGCGAGGCAAAGGCGTACAGGAAGGGGTCCAGGCAGCTGTTCACAAACGTGAAGCTCCGGACGACACGCGCTGCCACGCTTCTGTGGCGTAGCAGCGCTGCCGACGCCTCTGGCCAGGAAGCCCGCAGCACAATGCCGGCGATGTCCACCACGTTGACAATGTGCACAGGGATCCAGAGGATGAAGAAGGCGACCACCACACTGGTGACCAGCCACGTCAACTTGGTGCTGCTGAACAGCGCCGTCTGGTTCACCCGCCGGTGGAGGCAGCAGTAGGACGTGACCAGCACAGAGAACGGGACAACGAACCCTAAAAGGGTCTCCAAGACGAGGACAGCAACTCTTTCAGCCTCAGAGCCTGTGTTTCGTTGGCACTTGAGCTCGCCATCGCCCACATCGCGAGTGGCAACGGCGGGGGCAGTCAGGGCACAGGCGAGCCCCCACAGGGCCAGGAGCAGCGCCGCCTCCCCCTTGCGCCGCAGCCTGTTCCACATCTGCGGGTAGAGCACCTGGAGGTAGCGCTGGACCCCGAGTAGAGTGACCGTTAGCACGTTAGCATACAGGCTGAGGTAGAGCAGGAAGGTGGCTAGCTTGCAGGCGGCACGGCCCAGAGTCCATCTGTGCAGGAGAGTATAGATCCACACGGGCACCGTGGCCAGGCACAGGATGTCGGAGGACGCCAAGTTCAGCATGAGGCACAGGGTGAAGTTGGGGCGTCGGGACGAGCGGCGCAGGATGACCACCAGGACAGCTATGTTACCAGGGAGGCCCAGTGCACAGCAAAGCCCCAGGACGATGCTCGAAATCAGGCGACCCGAATCCGGGGAGGTGGAGTCCAAGCTAGAGGAGTTGGAAGAGTTGAGGTTCTCCATGGTCGGTGAAAGAATAAGAGATCTATGAGTTATCTGGAAGACAGTAGATTTTAGACATCTAATTCTTTGTTTCTCGTTTTTTAAATCCTCACAAGTTTGTTATCGTCTCCTCTTGTCATAGAGTGATA
The DNA here is from genome assembly GCF_964263955.1 of Coregonus lavaretus. Taxonomy (NCBI): domain Eukaryota; kingdom Metazoa; phylum Chordata; class Actinopteri; order Salmoniformes; family Salmonidae; genus Coregonus; species Coregonus lavaretus. The sequence goes on from NC_139994.1 coordinate 23,438,010, forward strand.
ATAAGGAAATTGATGTGGGTTAACTGCCTCTGGTCAGCTTCCTCTGAATGAGCTGAATGTGTGTGGGTGTGTGTGTGTGTGTGTGTTAGAGAGAGGTGGAGAGATGTTTGTGGTTAACAGTTAGATACTTTTGTCATTAAGGCTACAGCCAACCTGAGTCTCAGAAATAGACACAATAAACTGAAAAGATAGTTAGTTACAAGCTATAGGCAAAGCATCTACTGTAGATGTGCCTAGGGGCCAGCCATGCAGTTTTTGTATATTTTTTCCCATGAAATCATTCTTCATTTTCCTGTGATTTTAACTTGTGTCAAAAGTTTAAATGATTTGAACCTATTTCAGAAATGGATGCGTAATACATTTAATCCATCTCTTTGTTGCAGGGGCTTGATAAAGGAACAGCTTTTTCTTAGCGCTCTGTTAACTTTGGACAATAGCTTCAATGCTGCCATCTAGTGGCAAGATAAGGACAGAAAGACTATATCAAACATGATTGCACTTTTAATTTCCTCCCTGCCACAGATTCTAGCATAAATCTACCATGACTGCTATCTTATGTTATCTTAATTTGGGAAGATATTGACAACAACTGGACATTTGTACGAAGCACATTTACTTGCAGATACACATATATACAGTACTTGCATTCTCGTGTTTCTTTAACTCACATCGTAGTTCTTGTGTTTTTAATCTATTTTCTATTTCTATATTATCATCATCATCATAACTGCATTGTTGTCAAAGAGCTCTCAAGGTAAGAATTTCCTTGTACTGTTTTAAACCTGTTGTATCCTGTGCACGTGGCGAATTCACTTTGAAACTTGAGGGGGAAGCGACTATCAGTTCTCATATATAGCCTACCGACATTCTCCCTTCATCTCTTCATTGACCTTTCCTTCTTCTATCCATTCATTTGTTCTCTCCTTTATTTTAGGATTGAGTTAGTTACATTGTCCAACTATCTTTTGTCAGTTAAAACCTCCACCTTTTACCGTAACCATTGTCTGTCACCATCTCAAACAGCCAGTCCATTCTTTCCAACCAGAATACACAATCCTTATCAAGTCTCACTGAGTCTTTATGAACGCAATCAGATCCACAGACGAGAATATACAATGTGGACTAGGTGGGTCTGTCAATACTAGTCAATGTCAATCGAGACCCATCTATTCAGATGGTATGGAGTGCGCAGAATAAAAGCGGAAAACAGAAAACGACTCTTGCGGTTGTCAGTCAATCAATCAATCATCACTGTTAACCATCGTCGTCCTCTTCCGAGGAGGAGCGCATCATGCCTCCGCTATCGTCGTGGTAACAGCGGGCCAGGAGGCGGAGTTGCTCCAGGGACTCCTGGAAGTCTGTCAGCTCAGGTCCCTGGGAGAGGAAGCTGGGGGCGATGCGTCGGGGGTCCAGGGCGCTGGCACCGCGCTGCAGCTCTGATAGCCACGGGCCCAGGGCCGGAGACGACTGCAGGGAGGTGAGCACGGGGAGGCAGGAGACCGCACGGGACCGGTCTGTGGAAGAGAGGATAGGAAGCGGGAGTTAAGGTTAGAGTATAGACCTGACAATAATGAGAGAAACTGTTGGATACAAGCATAGTGAGGCATGAAAATAGAATAGACTTATTTAGGGATTGTGAGGCAGAGATCAGGGCAGAGTGAGAGAAATAGAACTGACTGACAGGGCGAGAGTGAGAAAGGGTTGAATATGCATATACCATCACTTTTGTGTAGCCAGAAAATATGGCATTTACTATTATTATTTATTATGATTATACTACTATTATTTATTATTGTTAATACAGCACAATTTAAACACTTTCCCCTCAATCCCCCCTTCCCTGATACATGTGTAAATAATGGACTATAAATCGTGCCACCCTGGATTATACTTATGCAAAAAAAATATATATATATATATACAGTACCAATCAAAAGTTTGGACACACCTACTCATTCAAGGGTTTTTCTTTATTTGTACTATTTTCTACATTGTAGAATAATAGTGAAGACATCATAACGATGAAATAACATATATGGAATCATGTAGTAACCAAGAAAGTGTTAAACAAATCATCTGATGCAGCACTCCATCACTCTCCTTCTTGGTCAAATAACCCTTACACAGCCTGGAGGTGTGTTGGGTCATTGTCCTGTTGAAAAACAAATGATAGTCCCACTAAGCGCAAACCAGATGGGATGGCGTATCGCTGCAGAACGCTGTGGTAGCCATGCTGGTTAAGTGTGCTTTGAATTCTAAATAAATCACAGACAGTTTCACCAGCAAAGCACCCCCACACCATCACACCTCCTCCTCCATGCTTCACGGTGGGAACCACACATGCAGAGATCATCCGTTCATCTACTCTGCGTCTCATAAAGACACGGCGGTTGGAACCAGAAATCTCAGATTTGGACTCATCAGACTAAAGGACAGATTTACACTGGTCTAATGTCCATTGCTCGTGTTTCTTGGCCCAAGCAAGTCTCTTCTTCTTATTGGTGTCCTTTAGTAGTGGTTTCTTTGCAGCAATTCGACCATGAAGGCCTGATTCACGCAGTCTCCTCTGAACAGTTGATGTTGAGAAGTGTCTGTTACTTGAACTCTATGAAGCATTTATTTGGGCTGCCATCTGAGGTGCAGTTAACTCTACTGAACTTATCCTCTGCAGCAGAGGTAACTCTGGGTCTTCCTTTCCTGTGGCGGTCCTCATGAGAGCCAGTTTCATCATAGCGCTTGATGGTTTTTGCGACTGCACTTGAAGAAACGTTCAAAGTTCTTGAAATGTTCCGGATTGACTGACCTTCATGTCTTAAAGTAATGATGGACTGTCGTTTCTTGGTTTATTTGAGCTGTTCTTGCCATAATATGGATTTGGTCTTTTACCAAATAGGGCTCTCTTCTGTATATCACCCCCACCTTGTCACAACACAACTTATTGGCTCAAACGCATTAAGAAGAAAATAACTTCCACAAATTAACTTTTAACAAGGCACACCTGTTAATTGGAATGCATTCCAGGTGACTACCTCATGAAGCTGGTTGAGAGAATGCCAAGAGTGTGCAAAGCTGTCATCAAGGCAAAGGGTGGCTACTTTGAAGAATCTCAAATATAAAATATATTTCGATTTGTTTAACATAGTTTTGTTGTCTACAATGTAGAAAATAGTACAAATAAAGAAAAACCCTGGAATGCGTATGTGTCCAACCTTTTGACTGGTACTGTATATTCTACTGAGCCATTTACTTTATGTTCGTATTCTTATATTTTATTATTTCTTATTGTTGTTGCATTGTCGAGAAGGAACCTGCAAGTAAGCATCTCATTGGATGGTGTATACCATGAGTATCCTGTACATACGACTAATAAAACTTAATAACAGAAACATAGACCGAGTCAGAGAGATACAAACAGACAGAGTGAGAAAGACAAGAGAAAGCAGTTAGATAAATGGACCAGAAACGTCAGAGAAACATCAGGATTAGATTGACTCACTGTTGAGGGGAGGGGCCTGACTCTGCAGAAAGCCCTGTGGACCCAGGGATTGGCTGAATATCTGTGGGAAGGGCGGGGTCAGCTTACTTGGGCTGGATACAAGCTGGACCGAACTGCACAGGGAGAAAGAGGAAATGGTAAATTGTGATATTCATGTTTTAAACAGCAGGATTGGTTTGGTGTGGGTTATAAAACTACTACAGTAGTGTGTGTATGTGTGCGCGTGTGTTGAATGCGTGCATGTCTCCAAGCCTGCCTATGTGAGTGTGTGACTTTGTCAGTGCATGTGTGTGTGTGTGTGTGTGTGTGTGATTTAAAACAGGTGCTATTGTGTAGGCAAGGATGACACTCACAAAGGTGTAGCAGGGTAGTGGGCATTGATGTAGGAGGCGAGCACGTCTTCCCCACAGTCAAGGCTATGCAGCAGGGTGGGCGGCTGCATCCCTGGTCTCAGCTGGCTGCAGATGGGACCGCAACGTTACAGAAATGCACATTAACATTAGAGCAACGTTTCCACACACCTTCAGAACAATTCAAAACATCTGCAAATTTGTCAACTCAACCTTTGACTGACATGCTGACCAGATGGCACACACGCGTACACATAGACCTACATGTCCCAAAAATACACTTGCAGTTGACAGAGTAACGCAACAGTAACATAACAGCCATGTTTTGTCTCACCTGACCAGACTCTGCCCCTCTAAACCCTTGAGGGTCACTGATTGGCCGAAGCAGTGGCCATCGCCCAGCTCGGGGCAAGACGATAGAGGTTTCCACGGCAATGCATCTGTGCAGTCACCCAGGGCGTCGGGGAGAGAGCTGCCCTGCGCCATAGGAAAGGGGAGGGCTCCGTACGCAGCCACCACCTGAAAAAAACACACACCTCGGTCATGTTCATTAGGCACCAAATGGAAGAAAACAGACTGAAACCGGGAAGAACTACCTGGACTTGTCCAACAAGAAACGTTTTCAAATGTTTTTTTGTTGTGTGCCCTAATCAATAAGACCCTGATGTCACACACACACTGTACATGTGTTAAATGTATAGTAGGCTATGTGGGGAAGACATATTGATTATCTTGTGCCTTGGACGTTCCCTTCTAAATGTTCTTTGAAGGGGATAACTGAAGCCAACCAGAGCTGCAGTCTAGCTTGAGCTGTTATTTTACTCATACCTGTCTAAACCTTTCAGAGATAAGAATGTCAGGTTTTATTTAACCAGGTTAGTCTCTTTGAGAAAAAACATTTCCTGACATAAGAGATAGCAGCAGGGTTAGCAATGTTACACATAAATAGCTTGATTTTGAACTCAGTGGTAATGGATTCAATGAAAGCACCGAGCTCTCACCTTTCTCCCGGACACTGCCAGTGCGTCTGCAAACTCCCACATGGGGGCGCTGTTGTCCCTCCGCCTGTAGGGGACAGTAAGGGAGTCCATGGCCAGAGCCAGCACAGCACTGGAGTGGTACCACAATGAGGGCTGGAGGAGACAGAGAAGACAGTGTGATGGGAATAGACAGAAAAAGACACACCATTTCTGGGCTTGTAGGACATCTTCTGGGCTTGTAGGACATCTTACTAAAAACTGTAAACATCCTCTCAAGCAACGGTGTGGGAGAGCGATGTCAATCATTTGCACTACAGCTCAATAAAGTCTATATATTTTCAGCGACAGAATGAATACTAAAATAAAGGAATAGACAGATAATAGATTCGAAAAAGTCTGTGACTCACATCGTAATTGAGGTGGGGGAAGGAGGGCGGTTGGGCGGGCCGTCTGCCCAGCCCGCCCTTCAGGGTCAAAGGGCAGAAGAAGGAGCTGTTATTGGCCATGTGGACCATGCCTAAGGAGTAGTTCAACAGGTGGTAGAGCTCCTTCATCGGGGTCTGAGGAAAGCAACACAATGTCATAGGACTATACGAGCGCCTGGCCAGCTGTACTTATTCACAACACCACACAATAGTTGTGCATAAAACACAATTACTCTATGAGATACAGACAAAACCATATTATATTATAGTCTTTAAATCAGTAGCAAATTGTGAAATAAAAACAAAACCATAGATCTCAGCTGAACTCTGAATTACATTTCTTTCTACAATCTTACAGCGAATAAAACCCATGGCATTACATGGCAAAGAAAAACTGGGTCGTGTTCATTAGGCACCAAACGGAAGAAAACTGACAAACAGGGAGGGACTACCTGGACTTGGCCAATAAGAAATGTTAATTTTCCGTTGCGTGCCCTAATGAACATGACACTGTTGAAGAAAACGGTGCTTCCTGATGAACTGCCTGAAAACACACTGCCAAAAACCTCACTCTTGTCACTCACTGTGTCAGGGTGACTAACAGGTGCGAGCCCCCAGGTAAGGATGCCCCGTCCCCCATAGGAGTCCTGCAGCATCTCGGTGACCTTTGAACCCAGGCCCGAGAAGCCATCGGCCAGGTCACAGAGCACCTGGAACCCCTGGGAGGGAGGGAGGGGGAAGGTAGAAGGAAGAGCGGGAGATAGAGAAAGGAGAGATGACAAACGGATGAAATCAGCCATTCAAGGAGTGATTGTACCGAATGGGACCTTTAGAATGAACAAAGTATGTTTGGATGGATAAATGGATATTTTTGGAATTCGAGACTTGTAGTTTTCCAGAGTCAGGGTTTGTGATAACCCCTATTGGAGAGTCATGGTAGAGGATCACCAGTCAGTTACCTGTAGGTAGTCACACTCCTCTATGAAGAAGTGTAGTCTGTCCTCCAGATCTTCCAGCACTGAGCCATGAAGCAAAGCCTCCCCCTGGCCAAACGCTTCCAGACGGTGGGCCTCCCTGGACACACAATGTCAAAACAAAGTAATTTTCCTGAGAAATCCAAGATAGTTCTGCTGTGGTGTAATTGGAGAAGACCCAGCCACATAATATGACTGGATGTACCCTAAGAAAGGCACTGGGAGTAATGTAGTGTGTGACTTTCTGCATCATTTTTCCGGTTCATATCTTTTCTTCTGCAACTCGTCAACCATTTGGGTGTGCATCTTTGGCACACACACAAACTTTGGAACTGGTAGGGACAGCTCAGTGCTTCATGCCCTCTTTTATCCCACTTCTCAGTTTCCAGTTGAGGTTTGGGCAAGGGACAAGGGTGCATTATAGTTAACCTTTTCTTGTCATCCTCAACTTGACTTTTAGTAAAACAAAATGTATTTGGTTTAAAATATGTAAAGAATAAAAAAGATAGTAAAATAAAGAGGGTGTGGGGTTGGGTATAGGATACGAACCTGGTTTAGGGTAAGGGTTTAGTTTTTTGGGTTGGGAATGGGATACGGAGAACTGCATCTTTGGCTGTTACTATTTGACTGTATGTGCCTATGGTGATGCTCTCACCCGTCGTGGTTGTACTGGTGGATGACAGAGATTGTGCGGGGGTGCAGGTGGATCCTCAAGAAGTCCGACCACACCCTCACACTGCCCTCCAGTCGGTAGCCCTTCTGAGCGCGCTCCAAGCGGCTGTTCACCGTCTCCATGGCAACAGCTCCTACAAAGGAAACATGGATGGATGAAAAGGAAGTGTGTGAGTGACAGAGAGCAGCTCGTTTCTTGGTCTGATCCTCTTTTACCCCATTTCTGGTCATACAGGTTTACACACAATAGTTTGCTAACTTATAAATCATGTTAAATATTGATTAAAATGTCATCTTGGAAATTTTACTTTAAAAGGAAGAGCCCCATCACTGGGTCTTAACGCTTTGTTTTATGGTCCTTACCTGAACAGTGAGGCACTGGAGTTGGGTCAAAATCAACCTCAGCCAATATCTCCCCCTTCTGGACATAAAAAGAACTGTCACAACAAGACACTTGAATGAGAGCCTTTCGAACATGAGTTATGCCTGGTCCAAGAACAACTCTAATTTCCTTGCCCTGGGCCCAAACCCTTCGGTGTTTGAAGAAGTGCAAGTATTGGGCAGGTGTAAGTAATATGTTGATGGCTCCACCTAGCCTTCCAACAGGCTTCAGGGAATTTCGGCAATATTGCTTACTCCTATCTGGTTCCTTCAGACATGCAATCGGCTAATGCCGGGTGTACACAACTTTCAAAATCCTAACATTGCCGAGCCGCTCACACTAAACTGATGTTTTTTGACTTGCCAACGCAGTGGTGCGCATACTAAATGACTTGGCACAGACGGGGTGTCCCACACTATAAGATTCTTCACTTGGTCGTGAGGATTCTCCATACCACCACTCTGCCTCGCAAAAACAATGATGTGATGAGCTGTGGCTCAAAGCAGCCTCAAACGTTTTCAGTCAGACTTTCACACTTGCCATACAGAGTTGAAATATCTAGCCAACATTTTGAATTGACAAAGGAGATGATTGTGGACTACAGGAAAAGGAGGACCGAGCACGCCCCCATTCTCATCGACAGGGCTGTAGTGGAGCAGGTTGAGAGCTTCAAGTTCCTTGGTGTCCACATCACCAACAAACTATTATGGTCCAAACACACCAAGACAGTCACAAAGAGGGCACGACAAAGCCTATTCCCCCTCAGGAGACTAAAAAGATTTGGCATGGGTCCTCAGATTCTCAAAAAGTTATACAGCTGCACAGGGACGGCCTGTTCAATAGGGCGATATGGGCGACGCACTGCCAAACGGGAAAAGGAAGGGATTTTTTTTCTAATCAATTATATCACGGCAACAGTAGTTATCAGTGTTGTAATCTATACGTCTGATCTGCCACACTGCCACTAAATGTCGAATCAGGCTAAAGTCGTGCTTCAAATGGCTCCACCCCCTTTTGGGGCGATTTCAGTCAGATTGAAAATCGCCCAGAACTTCTGTCATAGACTCCCATGTAAAATCTATTTTTTTCAAATTTCAGAGCCTTCAATACAATCTCAATGGGTGTCTGTGGGCTTGCACTTACGCGCTTTCGTCATACGTTACGTAACCATGAACGTAACTGAGAAAAGAGTGGATTGTTTGAAAGAAGTTCCTTTTTGTCGGCGAACAAATGAAGATAAATTGGCAACGAAACAATTAGGACCTCCCAGACCAAATTTAATAATTCAACAGGTTTCTACTAAAGGCGGAAAGTCCTACACCCGAGGATTTTCCAAAAATTGGTACGAACGAAAAAAGACATTGCCACTCACTCAACTGGATGACGAGGGATACAGGCTAGCTGTCCGCCGCCACAACGATGAGGTTAGTGTTGATAATCACAAGTTTACTGGATGTGGATATGGTGTAATAAAGGCCGTTTATTCAGAGGTAAATATATCTGGAATCGCGTTCACGGACCCGTTCGTCAAACTCTTAGGGAGCTATAAATTAAGCCCCATTACTTACCATATCAGATAAGAGAAATTGCTGCAGCTACATATATTTTACATCCTGGCCCTACATAGTTCACTATTTGCATCACTTACCAAAATATTACATGTGGTCATATATGCTTGGAAAGTGGAGATGCCATAGAACGTCAAAAAAGTAAACATTGCTGGAGACACATTGCCGTTTTGGAGAAGACATCGCGTTTGCTAGCGAAGAGATTTGTTGTGGCAAATGAACTTGGGCTGGGAATTGCCAGGAACCTCACGATAAGATATATGCATCAGCATTGCGAGTCTCATGATTCTATACATATTGCGATTCGATACTGTGATTTTATTGCGCACCATATGTCTGTTGCAGAGGGATCAGAAAGCCATGAGAACGAGTTTTGATCAGTCATGGAAATAAAAGTGCTGAAAACAAATTGGCTCCCAATGTGAAAAGATTGAGAACAAGCTATGAAGGAACAATAATGGTGTTTTGGTGCAGGTACAGCCAACTAGCGCTAAAATATTGCGATATTGTCAATACAGTATATCGTAAAGTATCACTATGTAACTCGATTTCTTTCACCCCAATCCCTCAAATTAACGGTAAATAACTGAATTGTTTGCCCCACATTTAGCTAAGATGATTAGCTAGCCAGCTAAAATGTTTTAGTTAGTTAGCAGTCGCATCTACAATAGTTTACTGTCAATAACATGTCTCCAAAAATGACGTGGTGTCTCCAATTGTGTTGACATTTTACAATTGCAATGCGCATCCATGAGTATCCACTTTCTGTAGCTCAGCTGGTAGAGCATGGTGCTTGTAACGCCAAGGTAGTGGGTTCGATCCCCGGGACCACCCATACACAAAAATGTATGCACGCATGACTGTAAGTCGCTTTGGATAAAAGCGTCTGCTAAATGGCATATTATTATTATTATTATTATTATTATTATTATTATTATTATTATCTGAAGAGAGCCCCGAAACATTGCGTGCAGACATTTTATGCAATAAATGAAGTAGGTTCAATCTAGTAGTTCTGATCTTCTGATTGGTCCTGATGAGTTGGGCGAGGTCCCCTGCAGGCTACTGTCACTGTTGCATTGGCTCTGAGTCGGGTTCTCTGTCTTCAAATGTTCAGCCTAAGAGAGGGGATTTTTGTGTGTGTGTGTGTGTGTGTGTGTTTAACAGTGATGATGTGTGTGTGTGTGTGTGTGTTTAACAGTGATGATGTGTGTGTGTGTGTGTGTGTTTGTGTGTGTGTGTGTCCTCAGAGCAAGAACTCGTGAGTTGGAAGAACTGAGAGGCCTATGGCGTGGGTGTTGTCCTTGGCCACCTGCTGACAAGGCTGACAAGATAGGACCCTTTTGTCCATTGTTATTGGATAGGAACAGAACTTATAACCAGCTCCTGACCTAAATAGATCTTAGCACAACATTTTACTCAACATATCATATTCCATATTCACTATAACAAATATATTTACTACGACATTAGCAAGAACCGCCACATCCTCAGCCGGCTAATCCAGTGTGTGAAGTTTTGCGGAGTGTTTGAGTTAGCTTTGCGAGGCAAAGATGAAACTGAGGGCTCCACCAACCCTGGTAAGCCAACACTTTTGAGATCAGTCAATAAATGCTTCTGGTATTGACTTATATGCTGCCCCTGTCTTCATGTTGTTGCTGGACATATCTTTTTTTAAATGTGTGTAGGTCACCTAAATCATCAGAAAAATTGCCCCTCCTGAGAATTTTTTCAGGAGCCGCCACTGCAGCTGCACCACCGAGAGCATCCTGACTGGTTGCATCACTGCCTGGTATGGCAACTGCTCGGCCTCCGACTGCAAGGTACTACAGAAGGTAGTGCGTACGGCCCAGTACATCACTGGGGCCAAGCTTCCTGCCATCCAGGACCTCTATACCAGGCGGTGTCAGAGGAAGGCCCTAAAAATTGTCAGACTCCAGCCACCCTAGTCAGACTGTTCTCTCTGCTACCGCACGGCAAGCGGTATCGGAGCAACATGTCTAGGTCCAAAAGGCTTCTTAACAGCTTCTACCCCCAAGCCATAAGACTCCTGAACAGCTAATCAAATGGCTACCCGGACTATTTGCATTACGCTGCTGCCACTCTCTGTTTATTATTATTTATTATTATTTATGTGCCCCCGCACATTGACTCTGTACCGGTACCCTCTGTACAGTGAGGGGAAAAAGTATTTGATCCCCTGCTGATTTTGTAAGTTTGCCCACTGACAAAGAAATGATCAGTCTATAATTTTAATGGTAGGTTTATTTGAACAGTGAGAGACAGAATAACAAAAAAATCCAGAAAAACGCATGTCAAAAATGTTATAAATTGATTTGCATTTTAATGAGGGAAGTAAGTATTTGACCCCCTCTCAATCAGAAAGATTTCTGGCTCCCAGGTGTCTTTTATACAGGTAACGAGCTGAGATTAGGAGCACACTCTTAAAGGGAGTGCTCCTAATCTCAGCTTGTTACCTGTATAAAAAGACACCTGTCCACAGAAGCAATCAATCAGATTCTAAACTCTCCACCATGGCCAAGACCAAAGAGCTCTCCAAGGATGTCAGGGACAAGATTGTAGACCTACACAAGGCTGGAATGGGCTACAAGACCATCGCCAAGCAGCTTGGTGAGAAGGTGACAACAGTTGGTGCGATTATTCGCAAATGGAAGAAACACAAAAGACCTGTCAATCTCCCTCGGCCTGGGGCTCCATGCAAGATCTCACCTTGTGGAGTTGCAATGATCATGAGAACGGTGAGGAATCAGCCCAGAACTACACGGGAGGATCTTGTCAATGATCTCAACGCAGCTGGGACCATAGTCACCAAGAAAACAATTGGTAACACACTACGCCGTGAAGGACTGAAATCCTGCAGCGCCCGCAAGGTCCCCCTGCTCAAGAAAGCACATATACAGGGCCGTCTGAAGTTTGCCAATGAACATCTGAATGATTCAGAGGAGAACTGGGTGAAAGCGTTGTGGTCAGATGAGACCAAAATGGAGCTCTTTGGCATCAACTCAACTCGCCGTGTTTGGAGGAGGAATGCTGCCTATGACCCCAAGAACACCATCCCCACCGTCAAACATGGAGGTGGAAACATTATGCTTTGGGGGTGTTTTTCTGCTAAGGGGACAGGACAACTTCACCGCATCAAAGGGACGATGGACGGGGCCATGTACCGTCAAATCTTGGGTGAGAACCTCCTTCCCTCAGCCAGGGCATTGAAAATGGGTTGTGGATGGGTAATCCAGCATGACAATGACCCAAAACACACGGCCAAGGCAACAAAGGAGTGGCTCAAGAAGAAGCACATTAAGGTCCTGGAGTGGCCTAGCCAGTCTCCAGACCTTAATCCCATATAAAATCTGTGGAGGGAGCTGAAAGTTCGAGTTGCAAAACGTCAGCCTCGAAACCTTAATGACTTGGAGAAGATCTGCAAAGAGGAGTGGGACAAAATCCCTCCTGAGATGTGTGCAAACCTGGTGGCCAACTACAAGAAACATCTGACCTCTGTGATTGCCAACAAGGGTTTTGCCACCAAGTACTAAGTCATGTTTTGCAGAGGGGTCAAATACTTATTTCCCTCATTAAAATGCAAATCAATTGATAACATTTTTTACTTGCGTTTTTCTGGATTTTTTTGTTGTTATTCTGTCTCTCACTGTTCAAATAATCTAGACTGATCATTTCTTTATCAGTGGGCAAACGTACAAAATCAGCAGGGGATCAAATACTTTTCCCCCTCACTGTATATAGCTTCGCTACTGTTACTTTACTGCTGCTCTTTAATTATTTGTTTTTTATTTTTACTAAACATTTATTTTTCTTAAAACTGCATTGTTGGTTAAGGGCTTGTAAGTAATCATTTCACTGTAAGGTCTACACCTGTTGTATTCGGCGCATGTGACAAATAAAATTTGATTTCATTTGAATAACATTGCTTGTGAACTTCAGAGCTGTAACGATTTGGCACTTTTGCTTTGGTTAAAGCCAAGTACAAAGGCATTCTAGTAGTAGTCATCAATCCTGCTTGAGTCTACACATTCTGGGGGATGCCAAACAACGTCATAATCTCACTGGCGAGCTCTCATTGGCTATTGCTGTTCACCGTTCTCAAAACTTGACATTGCACATCTCACATTACAACAGCATTGCAGATTGTGCCGATAAAATCAAACGTGTTTGAAAATATCGGGACATCTGGGACTGCTCACAGACGGGATCGGTAGCCCTCAAGATTGCGTCTCTGACCCGCTCACATTAAACGAGTGTTGGTGACGGCCATGCACTCCGAATAGGCAACAACATGGGATTTTTTATCCGATCTCAGAAATCGGGGCCAAAATCGATTAGTGTACACCCGGCTTAAAGGTTTAAAGGCTAGCGGTTGTTTTTGGACTATCCTATTTAAAAAGCCTTCTTTCTTTGGGTTTAAAGGGAGGGAAGAGAAGTAGTGTATATGGTGCTTGTGTGTCATACTCACGTCTAGCTTGTCCAAGTCTAGGAGGAAGGGGTTCTTTGTTGGCAGGCTCTCTTTGTGCACCATTACATTGCCCTCCCTGCAAAGATAAGTAATTTACTTCAGACACATAAACAAGGTTTGGGGGAAACACACAGACACAGACACATGCACGCACACACACACACACACACTTACCATGTGAGAGCGGTGGGATCCTTCCCAGTCTCATAGAGGCTCCCCTCCTGTCTCAGTGTCTGAAGGCTACCTATATAATGGCAATGGACACAGAGGATGTTTATTCAGTATTTAAATGTAACCAACCTTGTTGTTCAATCTATATCTACCCCTGTAGCCACAGTAGCTATCCTCTTACTCCAATGACATGCATTGTCCATTTGTCACCATCATACCTAAAGATGTACACTGTAATTGTGGCAAACTTTGTAAAACCTTCAACATGACATGTTTACTCACTTTGTGACCTCTAAGTGACAATCAGCAAACCATCGGTGTGAAATTTCAAGGAAGCGGTTAAGTGCTTCAAAACATTTCGGCAACGTGGTGCCCTTATGAATGATGCCCTGCGGGTTACCAAGGGTTGGTTACCTTTGAGGTCCATGGCGATCAGGCGGGGGGTGTAGGTAATTTCACCCCCAAAGGTTTGCCCTTCTCTGAAGAGAACATCATTCTGGAGCTCGCCTGGGGGTGCATCTGGGTCGTAGGTCAGCGAGGCATCCTGATGCAATACAAACAGAAGGAGAGGGAGGGAGAAATTAGAAAATGTATTTTAATGGTGGCATAAGATGCTGTCAAGATTTACATATATAACATATTTGTTATGTATACTGTGTCAACTCATACAAAGACAAATGGTCATTCAATGTGTCACCTTCCATGCTGCATAGGGAGGTGCACTAAGCACCAATTGTCAATGTTTATGAAGACAGACAATAAACAGACCATACTAAAACATAAAGGTCCTACACCATAAATAAACCATCTCTGCCTACACCCTCACAGCAAAGACAGAGTTAGCGAGCTAGCTATCTCTATCTTTAGAGCATGTCTTTTTTTCTGAGTTTTATGATTGACTCCTGGATTTTTTCCTCCTTGTTGTGTTAGCTAGCTAGCTAGCTAGCTACATGGATTATTCTATCTAGTTAGTCTTGCTCTAGGGGTATATAACGTTAGCTGGCTGTGTAATTTCTGTCGATGGTTGTTGCAGTAAACTGTGGGCCACACCCTCGCCTCGCTCACTTTTGCTGCACTTCTCACCCTCTGCACCAAAACACCACTCTCCTCCGCATTGTTAGCTTGGCTATTTCAGCTTGAATGTACGATAGCTAGGGTCATGCTAGCTAACTAACTACAGTAACTAGTTATGTCAAAATAGTAGTGGCTAGCTAGCCTGCTAACTTAGGCACGTACTGCCCCAGTGGTTAACTCAAATAGTAGCTCTATAGCTAGCTTGCTAAAAAATCTTCAGATTTAAGCATTGCCCACTACAACTTTTAGAACACATGCATATATGCAGAAACCGCTAACTTTAGAGCGTATCAACCTGTAAATTCCACCAATGTGTGCCGACGAAGTTTGAATAGTGACCGAGTTGAAGAGTGACGACTTCTCTACACAGGCTACCCATCGTGACGTCTACAAGCTAATACAAAAAAAAAATATCACAAATGCATAAATCTGTTCATTTCAGAAGATTCTTTAGAATAAGGAATATGACAACAGAGTTTTGGATCACTCTAACACATATCTGCATCTTTCAGAAGGAGCCCACCCTTGATGAAGGCCTTAGCGTCTACTATTGGCTAATAAGAAGTACATGAACGAATATGATTGGCTTTTTAAAACGTTTTTCAAAAAGTGGATATAGTTCGGTTTCACTGCGCCGTGGAGGCACACGTGCAGCGCACAGCGCTCTGATAGGAGCGCCGTGAAACAGCAGCCTCCTAATTGGACTGTTGATTGTAGACAAAGACCCTGTACGGTAGACTGTCTAATGTTGGCCTACCTGCGATTTATGAAAATAAAATATTATGGGTAGCCTATATTTACGACGAGAGGATACATCTTCACTGATTAAAATTAATAAAATAATCTCTAAAGATGGGTATAGACAAACGTTTGTATAACTAACCCTCTATATAATTAACCCTCTCTCTCATTGTTCTACATATGTGGTATAGAGCTCGCCAGTTTGTAGTCCTAAAACCCGGAAATAAGTTGCTTCTGGTTGGATCAGCCATACCTATGGGGAAAATAAATGGGAAAGAATAGGGTTTTGGGATAAACGTCGAAAATAAGGTCTGAGGTTAACACAGTCTTAGGAGATCTTATACGTTTTGTTCTATGAGATAATATCAGTCAGTTAACATGACCATTGTGAATTATGAAACTTTATGTGCTTTTTTTAAAATACATACATTCTTCAAAATTCACAAAAAGTGACGTTATCTGATGAAGATTATCTCATAAAACAAAACGTATAAGATCTCCTAAGCCTGTGTTTACCACAGACCTTATTTTCGGCGTTTATCCCAAAACGCCATTCATTTCCCCATAGGCGTTGTCCATCGAACCATTGCGGAGTTAGTGCCTACAAAAAAACGCCATTACTATTTTTCTCTACGGCACTGTAGGAAACGTCATCTTGGGCAGAGTTGTCACATGATACTGTATGTGCAACTACAAGATTGTCCCGCAATGCTTTACCTTGCCACACCTTTGAAACAACTCACCCGTACATGAGTTTCACTTTACGACCTAGTCTGACAAACACTGGGAGAGTTTAACGTATTTACTTGATTAAAACATCCTATTTGAATCTCATGGAACAGCAGTAGCCTGTAGGTAAGTCAATCTAACTACAATTAGGCTACAGGGTTCAAAGGTCCTTATGTCTTGGTTTTCACTATGGATTTGGTACAGTATCATTAGACCAGACTCACAAAACAAGTTTTATGACAACATTGCTTCTCTGCAACGCTCTCTGTTTCCGCACTGTATTACAAATTGATATAAAGTAGGCTAACACTTATTTCTTTACCTTTACCAACTGTATATATTTGGTAGTAGAATATAAAACAATCTCTCTCTCTATCTGAGTGCAGTGGGCATAAGAATGTTGATAACTTTTCCTGTGCAAAGTGGGAATTAACTTCCTTCTTCCATTTAAAAGAGTTCAATGCTCACTGATGACTCACAGCTCATTAGCTTATCAAATAGATTATTTATTACTGTGTGCCTGCAAAACATTGTTTTATCGCTCTTGCCTTTCAGGTGAATCAGTGGGACTTGCCCTTATGAGAATGTTTCGTACCACCTTGTTTTAGGGAATATAATTTGAAATGTTGAAACACAAAGGTAAATAGTCACTTTGCAGACAGACAGACGGGCCAATAATTGCACTCACAACACATAGCCTAGACAGGAATATCATACAGACAGAGACAGGCAGAGAAACAGTGGTGTCAGAGCATCTGACTTTAAACCCAGAGCCAGGTGAAGACAGAGCTGGAGGGCCTTCTACAACCAGTGGGTCTACTGCTGCAGGACCCCAAACACCTGGATCGGAACAACAGGGCCTAGAGCACAGGAGGATGGAAGAAGAGAAGGGGGAAGAGGATGAGAAGCAAGAGAAGGAGGAGAAAGAGGAAACCAGCTCAGCTGCCTTGGAGCCTAGCAGTTTGCCGTGGCCGGGAGACCGAGAGATGGAGCGAGAGGGAGAGAAAGGAAGTGTAGCGTCCGAGAGAGAGGGGACTGAAGGGGAGGAGGAGGAGGAGGAGGAGGAGAGTGGGGTAGAGACCAGGGAAGGGAGCCAAGAGCTTCTGGAGGGACAGGAGAGCCAGCCAGAAAGTGAGCGAAAGGCAAAATGGAGAGAGAGCATGCCGGAGGGAGAGAGATGGACGGATGAGGAGGTGGAGGGAGGCCAAGATGAGGAAAGGGATGGTTCACTTGCAGATGATGAAGATGAGGAGGAAGGCCCAATGAATTGGATGCCAGAAAAGGCTACGCAGGTCTTCACTCCGACAGTGATAGTGCGTCCATCTAGCAAACGGGAGGAGTTCCCGCTCGAAAATAGCCAGTATGAGGAGATGGACACTGAGAAGAGTTCTTTCTTAGAGCCCCAGCCACATACAGCCCCACCAGTATACTACTACCCACAATGGACAGAGGAGCCGGACAACTACACACGTATGTACCAGTGCCGGACCAATACCATTTATGTCAATTGGGGTCAGTTCCATTTCAGTTCTAATCAGTTCAGGGATTGAAGTGCATTACTATAAAAAAAAACATTTGTCATTATGTTGAATTTTCCAAAAAATGTATGGTACATTATTGTTTATCTGATCCATTCCCGTCTGATTATTGTTTATCTGATCCGTTCCCCCTGAAGCTAGGACAACAGAGTCCCTGCCCATCTTCAGAAACATCTGAAACCCTACCTCTTCACAGAATATTTAAAATAATCCCACAGCGCACCCACCTCCTTACTAGCTCTGATTTGCTGATAGCTACTTTGAGGAAAAATTTAGTTACTATGACTGTGACATGTGGTTGTCCACTCCCACCTAGGGCGGCAGGTAGCCTAGTGGTTAAGAGCATTGGGCCAGTATCCGAAAGGTTGCTGGTTCGAATCCCCGAGCTGACTAGGTAAAAATCTGTTTATGTGCCCTTGAGCACGGTACTTAAACCTAATTGCTACCGGATAAGCGTGTCTGCTAAATGATGTTAAGATCGATGCACTAACTATGTCGCTCTGGATAAGAGCATCTGATAAATTACTAATGTAAAAAAATATAAATGTACTGTATATCTCTATCATGTGTCTGTATATTGGTATGAAAATTGTCATGTAAAATATGAGGTAAGAGGAAGTCTACAATATTTCCTGTTGTCATCGACCAAAGAAATGTCTGTAGTTTAAAAGAAAATATTTTATCTTAATTTGTTTTTATTATATTCTAATAATATTTTTTATTTTAAAAACACTATTTTCCCCTTGTTTGGCTGTAGTTTAATTGAACCCAGATTCCTCTGTTATTTAGATATGTGTGGTTGCGGTGATGTTCTGAAACTTGGCCTGGGCATTGGTGCTGCAGCTATTATATTCCCTCTACTTGTGTGGGGCGGCTATGCCCTCTTGCCCTTTGATGCCCCGCCACTGGACAGCGCCCCTCTCAGGCTGGTGTACACACTACGCTGCTCCTTCTTTGCTGTCATACCCATCATGCTAGGTAAGACTGTGGACCATTAGGGTTGGGCTGCGATATGGCGTTATCGCCTATCAGCGATTAATAGACTCATAATGTGTGTTACTTCTTGCTCTTGGCAATGCTAATGTACTCATGTATGCATTGCTTTGCTGTGCCTCACTTTTGTCTCATTCAACCTCCCAATCGTCCTCTCCCCCCCCCCCCCCCCACCCCCACCCTCTCCCTTGCACTGTCCCCCTTTCCTCCTCTCCTCCCTCTCCCCTCCCACCCCCTCTCCAGGTGTGCTGGTGCAGGGGGTGGCGCGGCTGCACTATGGCGCCCTAAAGCCCCTTTACGAGGGCAAGGTGGGGGAGGAGAGCCGGGAGGTGGCGGTGCACCGGCATTATGTGGGCGACTCGCTCTCCCTCTTCCTGCTCTACTTCCTGCAGCTGGCCGTCATGGCGACCTACATCAGCCAGGACCTGCTCAAGATGGTGCCCCTGCTCACCATCGTCTTTGCATTCGGCAGGTGAGTGTGAAATGTGTGTGTTTGTGTATGTTCAATACTCGGCCTCAGTGGTGGCAGCGCATTCTACACTGGATGTTCATGTTTATTAGCGTGTGTCTGGTTATGTGCATTCACTCTGCAGTTAGCAGAGATGTAGCTGACGTGGAATCACTAGATAGTCAGACGTTTTGAGATTGGGCATACCTCTGCAGTGTAGTCAGCCTAAAACGGGCCCATTGTTCCTCTTTCTCAACAAGGGCCATGGCTTTTGTGGAGGGATAGGTAATGCTGCTTCGTGGGTGCAGAATGGGTTGTGTTGTGCAGATGGGGCCTGGTGTGTGTGTGTGCGTGGGTAGTCGCATTCCCTTATCACTGATCCATACTTTCACTTAACATTGTTATCCTTTTATAATGTTTGTAAACGCTTGATACGTTCTCTGTATATTATCTCGATGTTCTCTGACCCGTAGAATGATCGGGTATTCGTCTTTCTGTATTCGTTTATTATTCTGCCCCGCCTTTGGGAGATTTGAATTTGTCTTGGCAGACTGGAATTTTGATGTTTTCTGTTAGCAGGAAGTATCTTTAAATTACTATGTAGTCTACCTTAAAAGTTTAGACTGGGGCAATATGACAGCGCGTACTAATATTCACTGAATATGGGCGAGTTCGTTTAACATGGCCGGTGCCGCGGGTGGGCAGAGTTTGCAGATTTTAGACCATTCCATTGGTCCTTAAGTGAAATCTCCACCCACCCGGGCACTGGGCCATGCAAAACGAACTCGCCCCATGTATTTTCTTCTATAGGCTGAACTACTGGGTTCGTGTGACCCAATTGGCTGATCTTGTTGCGATCTCTCACCCTACAGGCTGATCTACTGGGTGTGTGTGTCCCTAGGCAGCAGTGTGAGGGGGTTGGGCTTCGGCCTCTCCTTCCTGCCCATACTGGCCATGCTGGGTGCCAACCTCTACTTTGTGTGCTCATCACTCAGTGAAGGGGCTGTCTTTGATGTGGCCCCGCCCACCACCGCCCCACCTCCCAGGCAGAGTTGGTGGGGCTAATGAGGAAGAGGAGTAGATATGCCCAATCCTGAAGCCTAACTGGACCCCCAGTCCCTAGACACTTGTGTAGATCTGAAAAGATTAGATATGATAGGGATACATTTCATGGGAATATGTCCACTTTGCCTTCTGATAGACCAGGGGCATGCTCAGTAGGCAAACATTGTGCAACCTTGCAGATAGAAATGTATTCCTTACTCTACATGTCAGAGATGCAAGTGTGTTCTCCACAATATAACACACATTCCCCAATGTTTTTCCCTACTGAAGAGTTGGTTTGAAATATTGTTGGTACCCATTCAGCTCTACACAACTGTCATGGTGTTGATTTGGAAGGAGAGAGGGAAAAATAATCAAGTTAATCAGCTTGGATTTCACCTCCATCTGAAACATATTGGATTGCATTTGCAGTGGTTTATGGCAAAATGGACAATGCAACAGTTAGCTACCCCATTGAAGTTACGTGTAATTAAAGTAAAAATGTATGCACGCATGACTGTAAGTCGCTTTGGATAAAAGCGTCTGCTAAATGGCATATTATTAGTATTATTATTATTATTATTATTAAAGGATTGTGTGCTATGAAGTGTCTTATGCCATACATAAGCCAAAGAGGAAAGGACCATCCATAAAAGAAGACATGTAAGTCCTGGGTCGTGTTCATTAGGCACACAACGGAAAATGTTTAACATTCTTATTGGACAAGTCCAGATAGTTTGTCCATTTTCCTCCGTTTGTTGCCTAAAACAACTTTGTGCAGTATATCCTTGGTGTTTTATTCCTACCTCTTGGCTTTGGTGAAGGCAGGTCCAGGGCCTCACTGGAAGGTTTCGTAATGCACTATGATATGACTAGTCAGCACTAGACGGTACATCCTGAAGGGGGGAGGGGGAGGGAGCCTTTCCCCAAATTATTTACAATTATGAAGAACTGAGTGCCAACTTTTCTGAAGTATAAACCTAATGCAGAGTTTATACCTTTTTTTGAAGGAATAAAACAAAATCAATGCTGATAATTATATATTTCCAACTGTGCAATGTTTACTACATTTATTTCATTTCCACATTAGTACAGCATTTAATACTCTCACAATGGATGGGAATGAAGAGTAGGATGTCAATGAGCCATTTAATGCATTGTTTTATCGTGATTTTTCTTTAATGCCTACACGCAATAATGTTCCTTATGTCTGTACAGTACCATAACCAATACACATACAGTACATTGTCCTGTTTGTATATGGCAGCCAGCTGATATAATTGTTGTATTCCTTTTGGACATTCTTGTGTGTTTCAATGTGGCTTAATGGAATGATGTGATGTTTCTCATAATAAAGCTAATACTCCTGAGTTATGTCATGACATCATGAAGCCAAGGGATGAGATGGGGACTGGCAGTAGCTAGTTCATCAAAAGAAGACAACAGATACCCATTTCACTCAATTTGTCTATTTAATATATAAAATACGGTAAAACATACGCAAAAAGGATAAGGTTAAGGGACTTGGATACTTTGGTACAACAAACACTTTTTTGTAAAAGCGGTATAGAATTTTAACATCAGTGCATACATTGTATATGAAAATATTCACAAAATGTATATCATTCTCAAAAACAAAAATAATCTTTACAACGAAAACCCAAAGCAGACTAACTGAACACAATATATTAGCTATAATTTATGTATTTCTTATGCTACATTTGAGGTTCTTACTCATTTGTGATGCATTTCAATTTTTTTAAATGTATGTAACATTTGCATTTCTTAGTTTCGTATAATCCCATGCATTTACATTTTCAAATTCGGTTAATTGCTAATTTCAGTTTCCCCCACATAAATAAATGTTCATATCTTAAAATCAGTATTGCAGCATTTAAATGGTATTTTCCTTCATTGCATTTGCTATGTCACAATAACTGATCGTGCAATTTTAGCAAGTTGTTTCAAGAAAAGGAAAGCAGTTTCATATATATCATGTATATAAAGGTCGATGAAATAAAAGGTTGAATATCCTACACAAAATACCAGAAAAATATCAGCTCCATAATAATATAATATTAATAAAAGACAATGGAACTGTCACCAGCACAAATAAACACTTGAAAAATAGTAAGATCTAGAAAACATTTTACACAAGAAAAAAAGGGTGCAGGTTTTTCATTTAACATTATAGATTGTCTTCAGACTACATTGCTAGATTGGAAAGAGAACCTTTTGTACATGAGTGGCCTGCAAGTGTCAGGGTGTTGAAACCAAATCAGTGTGGTGTCAAATGTCTCAAACCAGGGGGCCTCTCCCTCAGACTGAAGTGGGCGTGACTACGCAAAAGTTTAGATAGAAATGTAGCGTGTAGAAAAGAAAACCCTTTGTCATAAAGAATTGGGCATGGTTGTCCGTTCTAGACATTACATTTCTATCTGCAACGTTGCACCCCACTAGATAAGTCACTGGTGCCAGCCATACGCACTGAACCCTGGGATACCCTGAGCAGGCAATGAAACGAAATCTGTGTTGCATAATGTACAGTAGTTACTTTTATAGAAATCAACACCACCTTCTTACATTGTGTCAAATAGGACAACTCCATTAGACATAGCTCACGGCAGAGTGTTAAGCATATGAAAACATGATTTCATGAGACATGGGATTAAATGTGATTTCCAATCGGCAAATTACTTTAAATTAAGTAGCGTTCGTTTTCGCTCAACCTGACAATGTATACTGTAGTTCACGAAGTCTGATCATTTTAAGACAAAATACCATGATTCAATGCAATTGTACTACTTTAATAGTCCAATCCATTTCATTTCTATAACTTATGTTATAGTGGTCTATCATTTGACTTTGGGGATTGGGTTCAGAGCGTGAGGTCAAAGGACATGTTGACACCGCAGCCAAGCAGGCCTCAAGAGTGAGACAGAAAGTGCACACCACCAACACTAGCATTATACAGGTTACTGAAACAAACTCAGCGGATACTGCGGCAGGACTCCTGCATCGTAGCTCGAAACATATCACAACCACACTCATATGCAAACAGATCCACTGAGAATGAACACATTGCTTGTTTTAGGGATACCTAGCAAAGTCTATGCAAATATATTCATATGTACACACATTGGCTGTATTGAAAAGCCTACTGCTTTGCTGCCAACTGAAGCTATAGAAATATAGAATATGTATTTTTGAATTCTGCTGAAACAGCTCTTTTGAAACATTGCAAAGAGCTGCAGAAAGCTAAAGGAACATCAAACACTTTTGTATAATGGGCGATTGTATACAAAGTATTACTCTTAATTCCCCAAAACTACAGTTCAACAGTTCTAACCTTTATGAATGTGTCCAAAATGCCAAGACCAAATACTTCCCTAAAGAGAGCAACCAGAAGTCCAAAACAAACTTAAAATATGCATTGCATTGAGGTTTTCTACTAGTAGAATGAGCCTTTAGAAGTCCTGTGACATGTCTCTCACCATCTAGCCTAATTTATGTTGCAACAATTCCTTCAAAATCAGAAAGGAAACACAGGTGATTACTCAAAATACATCTGAGCATAGAGCTATTGAGAACAGAATCAAAGGCTATGAGTGTTTTTTACTGTTTCATGGAGGTTGTCAGTCATAATAACTGAACAATATTCTTCAGTGTCCCTGTACCACGTCCGAGGCATTTGGCATTTAGGAAAAGAGGTTGATATCGGCACTCTGGCAAGATGCTCGATTTGGCCCTGGCTGACAGTGCCAGTTGACCACAGAGTGCCACCTGAGGCTTTGGCTGGGGTGTTGGAAATTGGTGGCAGCGGTGGGATCCATTCCTGTTTATCCCTGACCAACCGGACATCTATTTTTGCCCATATGGGGTCTCTTCGCTCAGTGCCACCGATGAAGCTGAGCCAGCAATCTTTGCAAGCAGTGCTTGTCAAAACAGAGTAATTCCCAAAGTGCATTTTGAAGGGGTGCTTTCTGAAGCAGACAGTGCTAACTGCAAATGATATCTAACAACAGAACTGAAGAGTCAATATGGCAGAAAGTCCCACGGTGAAAACAACCAGCACTTGTGTCAAGAAAACACAGCAAAAGCCGTCCGTCATACTGTTAACGATACAGTCGTGCTCAAATTAAATACGTGACTGTGTCGTCTACCGACTCTAGATTCACTTTTATGTCTGGTATAAACAGCAATGAGCAGTCAAAACGTTTAGGAGAATATGTTCTATTTTAAATCCAACCATTATCTTCTTATCGTCCTGGTGGCGCAAGTGTCAATTCCCATAAAAAACACAAACTCAATTTGAGCGGGACAGCGTCGAGATTCTTTGAGCGCCCATATTCAATGCGCAGCCCCATACAAAATCCAACCGCACACTATACCATCCTCCCCTCAGGTGGAGCAAAAGCACATACATTTCTGTCTCTGCTTTGAGTCCTGGGGAGCTGGGTAGGTGGTTGTAAATTCTTTGTTATGGAGGCAGGGAAGAGGGGGTTGTGTGGTGGTGGCAAATGGCGGGGGGGGGGGGTTGGGGGAGGGGTCTATGTTCGTGGTGCTTCAGGGGTCGATGACGTTGGCGCCATGGCCTCTATGTGACCCACGCGTCGAGTCGCATGCGTTTGATGTTGGCTCCCTCCTGCTCCGCCTCATTCTGGGCCCGCAGGAGCTCCATCGAGGGGCTGAATTCAGGGGGCAGGGAACGGCCAGGGTTGCCCGCTGCACTACCGCCGATGCCTCTTCCTCCTCTGCCGCCTGCCGCAGGGTCGTCGTGGTCGTTGCCCTCGTAGGAGCTGCCGTTGCTGCTGAGGCTGTCGGCGGGGGAACGGCCGGTTGGGGGCTCCAGGCACAGCAGGGAACCAGGGTACTGAGGAGGAGGTGCGGCCGTCTGGACGCCCCCTCCGGAGAAGGACGGGGTGGAGGACGGCGGGGGGCACGGGGAGCCGCGGTCTCGGCCAGGCGAGATGGGCTCAGACTTGATGCTCATGTTGGAGTTGGTGTTGACAGTCAGCATGGTGCCCTGAGGTATGTGCCCCACCGGCCTGAGCGTCGGTGAGAGAGAAGTGCAGGAGAGGGGAGGGGAAAGATGGACAAAGATTAAGCACAGAGATGGAAATTAAGAGAAAGAGAAGGAAAACAGGATGGGTGAGAGTCAGTTTCACTTGACAATTACAATGTATTGCAATACAAGCATAGTGACAGGTTTCTGATGTGAAGTTTTGGAGGCAACCCCTAATCACAAGACAGAGCACCAACAAGGCATAGTAGTAGCAACACCATTTTGAATCGATGATCAAATCCATTCCAAGCAATTCACAAGTAAAAGTAACCCTCAAGCTCCCAAAATCCATACAAAACAGGCCGACAGCATTAGAAAAGCATGAAATTGTCTGTGTATGAAGGGGTGATTTGGCAAGGGATCATGGAGGCTATGGAAAAACAAGAATCCAGAAACTGGGTTTTTCAGAGATCCCAGTTGGAGAATTCCCGGTTCCAGAATTTCTGAAAAACCTGGGAATTTTGGTAAAGTTTCCGGAATTTTGCAACCTTACACCTGTTTTAGAAGAGGTGGAAATCACCACCACAGAATTGACATGCCGGGGCAGCCAAAAGCGCACAGACATTACACAGTATGGAGAAATACAGTACCGGCCCAACCACTCATCTCTACCCAAGAGGAGGTTGGACTGCGAGGCGCTGTGGGGAGAAAGAAACATTGGAGCACTTGCAAAATAAAATTACAGAGTATGTAGCTATGTATGTGAAAGAAGGTGTATATGAGTATTCATCAATCTACCGATCCATCTATAAAGCAATGTAAACAGGAATAGATGGATATCATAATACATTTATGGAAATATGTATATGTTAGGAATAGATAGATCATAAATAGATTGAAGTTGTGCCCAATCCCATTTCTTCAAATATAGAAGAAGCATAACAAAATAAGAGCTGTGACCATCACATTTTCAGGAGCGGTAAATAATATTTCATGATTTTCTTAAGTGGTCTCTGGACAGTCTGTTGCTGATTCATAGTTAGTGCAAGCCTTTGTGCCCCCCTGTGGTTAATGCTAATATGTCAACCTCTGGAAAGGACAACTCCCTCCCTTTATAATAAGACTTTGCGTGTGTTTGTAAGTATAATTTGCATTGTCCTAAATAAAAAAATTCTGAAAAGGGGTCTGTGTTCTCTTAAGGAAGGAAAACATCAAATAGAGAACAGTCCCCATCCACCCGAAGGTACACTTAACACCTCGGCAAAGACATTCACCTCAGATTGGCCGCCAGACTGGAGATCTGGCTAGACAGGTCCCCGCTCTGTTTGTCCATGCCCCACATGCTGTGGACAAGAGGAAATAACACTCAGTCACACAGACTACTGAGGCTGAGTGTGTGTACACGGTGGCCATTTTGACCTTTGACCTCTATTATTTGGATCAATTGACCACCTGAAGATTTGGCTGGGCTGGGTTGGGGGAGGCGGGGCGGGGCGGTATTGGTGCTAGCAGTGGGATCCATTTTGACCTTTGACCTCTGCCGTTCGAGACAAAACTGTGACTTTTCTCTTTCGGGCCTTGAAGACCCGCCTGTTAGCAGCTTTGGAGGTTCTAAGCAACTACGCTACTAGGTGCTGCCGTCGTAAAGCTGTGTGTGGAGTCAAAACGCAGCATAACACAACCGTCCATATTGATGCCCTGTGTGAGGAAAGGAATACCTGGGATCTGACCTAAGATAATTAGGTATTTTATCAGTATATAAGCTTAAATCAAATCCAGTATTAAGTCGCATCCCTAAAAAAAACGATGGTGCTTTAAGAAGAAAAGGATCTGCGTGGCATATGTCGGTGACACCAATTCACAGACCCCATCTAAAGGATGTGAATTGCTTGCAGCTACAAATGACATGGGGACACAATGCTTCATGATAGGAATGGCCAGTCGCATAGGGTTTTGATGGACAGGTCAACAGTCATCAATTGGTTTGTAGGCAATGCAAGGATGGACTTACACCAAGTTGCTAAGCGACGCCAGACTAAGTTGTTGCTGTTGTTGCTGCTGCTGCTGCTGGGATAAAGACTGTTGCCATGACACGTTGCCTTGCAGCAAGCCGCCTGGTGACGCCAAGGCATGGAGAGCGGTGATGTCAGCGCTCGTCAGCTGGTATTCTGAGGGAGGCGAAAGACAGAGGGAAAATGGTTCCACATTAATTTCCTTTTGTGTTCTGTAATGTTTAAATTCATCAAACTTCATCTACAGTCAGGTCCATAAATATTTGGACATTGACCAAGTTATTATTTTTTTTAGCTGTCTACCACAGCATATTGGAGTTGAAATCAAATAATGAATGAGCTGAAGGTGCAGACTTTCAGCTTTAATTTGAGGGTATTTACATCCAAATCGGGTTAACGGTGTAGGAATTACAGCACTTTTTATATGTGGTCCCCCCCTTTTTAAGGGACCAAAAGTAATTGGACAATTGGCTGCTCAGCTGTTCCATGGCCAGGTGTGTGTTAGTCCCTCATTAGTTCATTTACAAGTAAGCAGATAAGAGGTCTAGAGTTGATTTCAAGTGTGGCATTTGCATTTGGAATCTGTTGCTGTTAACCCTCAATATGAAGTCCAAAGAGCTGTCACTGCCAGTGAAGCAAGCCATCATTAGGCTGAAAAATCTAAACAACCCATCAGAGAGATAGCAAAAACATTAGGTGTGGTCAAATCAACTATTTGGTACATTCTTAAAAAGAAAGAACGCACTGGTGAGCTCAGGAACACCAAAAGGCCCAGAAAACCACGGAAAACAACTGTGGTGGATGACAGAATCATTATTTCCCTGGTGAAGAAAAACCCCTTCACAACAGTTGGCCAGATCAAGAACACTCCAGGAGGTAGGCCTATCTGTGTCAAAGTCAACAATCAAGAGAAGACTTCACCAGAGTAAATACAGAGGGTTTACCACAAGATGTAAACCATTGGTAAGCCTCAAAACAGGAAGACCAGATTAGAGTTAGCCAAAAAACATCTAAAAAAGCCTGTACAGTTCTGGAACAACATCCTTTGGACAGATGAGACAAAGATCAACTTGTACCAGAATGATGGGAAGAGAAGAGTATGGAGAAGGGAAGGAACTGCTCATGATCCGAAGCATACCACCTCATCTGTGAAACATGGTGGAGGTAGTGTTATGGCGTGGGCATGTATGGCTGCCAATGGAACGGTTTCCCTTGTATTTATTGATGATGTGACTGCTGACAAAAGCAGCAGGATGAATTCTGAAGTGTTTAGGGCTATATTATCTGCTCAGATTCAGCCAAATGCTTCAAAACTCATTGGACGGTGCTTCACAGTGCAGATGGACAATGACCCGAAGCATACTGTGAAAGCAACCCAATACTTAAAAGGCAAAGAAGTAGAATGTTCTGCAATGGCAAAGTCAATCACCTGACCTGAATCCAATTGAGCATGCATTTCACTTGCTGAAGGCAAAACGCCCTAAGAACAAGCAGGAACTGAAGACAGCTGCAGTAAAGGCCTGGCAGAGCATCACCAGGGAAGAAACCCAGCATCTGGTGATGTCTATGGGTTCCAGTCTTCAGGCAGTCATTGACTGCAAAGGATTTGCAACCAAGTATTAAAACTCACAATTTAATTTATGATTATGTTAGTTTGTCCAATTACTTTTGAGCCCCTAAAATTGTGGGCTATGTATAAAAATGGTTGTAATTCCTACACGGTTCATACAATAATTTGGACAAAACCCTTAAATGAAAGATGAAAGTCTACACTTAAAGCACATCTTGATTGTTTTATTTCAAATCCATTGTGGTGGCGTACAGAGCCAAAATTATGCAAATTGTGTCACTGTCCAAATACTTATGGCCTGACTGTATATAGGAACTCTAAAACTCTCTACACACTAGTGCAGCTATGGTGCATTTTGCAGCTGTTTGTTACTCACTGTTTGTTACTCTGCCACTCTGAAACAACTGATTTCCAGTAACATCAAGTATCAGGGAGAAATGAAAACCAGAAGGACTGCAGAACTCGAGGGCCAGAGTTGTGCAATCCTGAACTACAGTGTCTGTGCAGTATATACACAATACAAGCATGTATACTGAACAAAAATATTAAAGCAACATACAACAATTTCAAAGATTTTAATGAGTTACAGTTCATATAAGGAAATCAGTCAATTGAAATCAATTCATTAGGCACTAATCTATAGATTTCTCATGACTGGGAATACAGATATGCATCTGTTGGTCACATTATTATTATTTTTTTTTTATGTAGGGACGTGGATCAGAAAACCAGTCACTATCTGGTGTGACCACAATTTGCCTCATGCAGCGCGACATCTCCTTCGCATAGAGTTGATCAGGCTGTTGATTGTGGCCTGTGGAATGTTGTCCCACTCTTCAATGGCTGTGCGAAGTTGCTGGACATTAGCGGAAACTGGAACACGCTGTCATACACGTTGATCCAGAGCATCCCAAACATGCTCAATGGGTGACATGTCTGGTAAGTATGCAGGCCATGTAAGAACTGGGACATTTTCAGCTTCCAGGAATTGTGTATAGATCCTTGCGACATGGGGACATGCATTATCATGCTGAAACATGAGGTGATGGCGGCGGATGAATGGCACGACAATGGGCCTCAGGATCTCATCACGGTATCTCTGTGCATTCAAATTGCCATCGATAAAATGCAATTGTGTTCGTTGTCCATAGCTTATGCCTGCCCGTACCATAACCCCACCATGGGGCACTCTGTTCACAACGATGACATCAACAAACCGTTCGCCCACACAACACCATACACATGGTCTGCGGTTGGCCGGTTAGACGTACTGCACATTATAGAGTGGCCTTTCACTGTCCCCAGCACAAGGTGCACCTGTGTAATGATCATGCTGTTTAATCAGCTTCTTGATTTAAAAACATTTCAGAGAAATAAGCTTTTTGTGCGTATGGAACATTTCTGGGATCTTTTATTTCAGATCATGAAACATGGGACCAACACTTTACATGTTGCGTTTATATTTTTGTTCAGTGTATAAGCATTTATAGCAATCTGCTCATGCTTCAGGTAACCTGTGTTGTAAGCTGTCGGCATGGCGGAGAAGGGCAGCCCCTGCGCCAGGAGGCTGGGCGTTGTCACGGAGACCACCGGCGTGGTGAGCGCCTGGGCCACTTGTGCGCCGGCCAAACGCTGGGCATTCTGGGAAGAAAGGTGAGAGGGAACATTTTAGACCAAATAAACAAAGAATTTAAACCTGGGTGTTGGACAGAAATGAGTGACATGTTTAAAACCCCTGCGTATTCAATGAATGGAACTTTTGACATGATCAAAAGGTCAAAATGTTGATACGGTTGGATTCATGACTTCAAAATGTATCTCGTATTAGGTGGAGGTGCTATCGGGAGACATCTTTTGACATCATGCATCAACACACATAATAGTTGTGGTGGCATTGCCAGGTGAATGTGAGTGAGCCTTAAAGGTATAGTTCACTTTTTTTGTTGGAAATAAGCTTACTTCAAAAAGTGAACTCTCTCTTTAAATGTATGCCATTCAATGTTTGGGTAACCCCATGCAGTTTCCAGATGGACAGGGAACGTGCTACAAGATGGTGGTGGCAACAAACTGCCAAGTGAAATGACACCCATCATGCTGTCCAATGGTGTCAGGGTTGATGGAAGAAAATGGGCCGGCAAACGATGAAGATGATCCAAGTGAAGTGTGTGGCGACCATCGCCCAAAGATGGTGCTAACATTCCCACTGATAGATGCTAGCATTGCTTGAAAGCATCTTTATTTTCACCTTAAATACAGCAACTGATCATAGTTGTAGGACTATTTGCAATCATGCTGGAATCACATAACTACGACCCTAAAACCACATGCAGTCAGGTGGCGACCATAAACTCATGACCATACCACCACATGCCATTGGACCAAAGACAAAAATAATATCTATACTTCGGCCTTAAATGACACACTCATGGGCATTGCATTGCACACTTGTGACCATGTGAATGGAGGGGGAAGGTCAACAGTCATAGACACATGCGAGTGACAGGACAGAAAAATTCACCTCATTCACCATCTCCAGCTCATCATCTGTCTGCAAAGGGGCGGGAGCGGAAATAATTACGCCACTGACCTGTCTCTGAACCCAAATACATTCATCTCTATTCACCACCGACCTATGACTAAAGGTCATGCTGGACAGAAGACCGTGAACATAGAGAGGAAAATGTCCTGTTTGTCAATGATACTACACTGAGTGTACAAAACATTAGAAACACCTGCTCTTTCCATGACATAGACTGACCAGGTGAATGTTATGATCCCTTATTGATGTCACTTGTTAAATCCACTTCAAATCAGTGTAGATGAAGGGGAGGATACAGGTTAAAGAAGGATTTAAGCCTTGAGACAATTGAGACATGGATTGTGTATGTGTGCCATTCAGAGGATTAAATATTGAAGTGCCGGGGTATGGTAGTAGGTGCCAGGCGCACCGGTTTGAGTGTGTCAAGAACTGCAACGCTGCTGGGTTTTTCACGCTTGTGTGTATCAAGAATGGTCCACCACCCAAAGGACATCCAGCCAACTTGACACAACTGTGGGAAGCATTGGAATCAACATGGGCCAGCATCCCTGTGGAACGCTTAACACCTTGTAGTCCATGCACCGGCGAATTGAGGCTGTTCTGAGGGCAAAAGGCGGTGCAACTCAATATTAGGAAGGTGTTCCTAATGTTTTGTACACTCAGTGTACAGTCGTGATCATAAGTTTTGAGAATAACACAAGTATTGGTCTTCACAAAGTTTGCTGCTTCAGTGTTTTTAGATATTTTTGTCAGATGTTACTATGGTATACTGAAGTATAATTACAAGCATTCCATAAGTGTCAAAGGCTTTTATTGACAATTACATTAAGTTTATGCAAAGAGTCAATATTTGCAGTGTTGACCTCTGCAATCCGCCCTGGCATGCTGTCAATTAACTTCTGGGCCACATCCTGACTGATGGCAGCCCATTCTTGCATAATCAATGCTTGGAGTTTGTCAGAATTTGTGGGTTTTTGTTTGTCCACCTGCCTCTTTAGGATTGACCACAAGTTCTCAAATGGGATTAAGGTCTGGGGAGTTTCCTGGCCATGGACCCAAAATGTCGATGTTTTGTTCCCTGAGCCACTTAGTTATCACTTTTGCCTTATGGCAAGGTGCTCCATTATGCTGGAAAAGGCATTGTTTGTCACCAAACTGTTCTTGGATGGTTGGGAGAAGTTGCTCTCGGAGGATGTGTTGGTACCATTCTTTATTCATGGCTGTGTTCTTAGGCAAAATTGTGATTGAGCCCACTCCCTTGGCTGAGAAGCAACCCCACACATGAATGATCTCAGGATGCTTTACTGTTGGCATGACACAGGACTGATGGTAGCGTTCACCTCGTCTTCTCCGGACAAGGTGTTTTCCGGATGCCCCAAACAATCGGAAAGGGAATTCATCAGAGAAAATGACTTTACCCCAGTCCTCAGCAGTCCAATCCCTGTACCTTTTGCAGAATATCAGTCTGTCCCTGATGTTTTTCCTGGAGAGAAGTGGCTTCCTCGCTGCCCTTTTTGACACCAGGCCATCCTCCAAAAGTCTTCGCCTCACTGTGCGTGCAGATGCACTCGCACCTGCCTGCTGCCATTCCTGAGCAAGTTCTGCACTGGTGGTGCCCCGATCCCGCAACTGAATCAACTTTAGGAGACGGTCCTGGCGCTTGCTGGACCTTCTTGGGCGCCCTGAAGCCTTCTTCACAACAATTGAACCTCTCTCCTTGAAGTTCTTGATGATCCGATAAATGGTTGTTTAGGTGCAATCTTACTAGCAGCAATATCCTTGCCTGTGAAGCCCTTTTTGTGCAAAGCAATGATGAGGGCACGTGTTTCCTTGCAGGTAACCATGGTTAACAAAGGAAGAACAATGATTTCAAGCACCACCCTCCTTTTAAAGCTTCCAGTCTGTTATTCTAACTCAATCAGCATGACAGAGTGATCTCCAGCCTTGTCCTCGTCAACACTCTCACCTGTGTTAACGAGAGAATCACTGACATGATGTCAGCTGGTCCTTTTGTGGCAGGGCTGAAATGCAGTGGAAATGTTTTTTTGGGATTAAGTTCATTTTCATGGCAAAGAGGGACTTTGCAATTAATTGCAATTCATCTCATCACTCTTCATAACATTCTGGAGTATATGCAAATTGACATCATAAAAACTGAGGCAGCAGACTTTGTGAAAATTAATATTTGTGTCATTCTCAAAACGTTTGACCACGACTGTATATTACTGATATATTATAGTGTTGAATATAATATGTTTTTATAACCTTTGCTTATTCTAGATTGCACAGGTTGTGTTTTGGCAATCTGGGGGTTTTGGTGGAGGCACAAATATTAAATACAACTCCAATGTCCATACTAGATTTCACTCTTGCTACGAAACTGAGATGACCATGTGCATAATAAGTGTCAACGAGTTTGTGGAACGGGAACAGCCACAACCCGCATCAATTATTATTTTGATGCAATTAAAGTTGACAAAACACAGACAGGTCCCATTTAGTCTGGTAAAGCCTGGTTGGCTCTGGTTAGACCTGGTTTGGCCTGGTTCTGATTGAACTTGGTTAGTGGTTCGGCCTGGTTGAGCTCACCATCTGCATCAGACTCTTCCCGCCCTGAGAGGTGATTACCCGGAGGTCTGGCTTGCGGTTGTTGACCATCTGTGGGCTCTGAGGTGGGGGCGGGGACTTGGCCGGGACTACTTTCCCCAGGCTGTTGCCATTGGAGATAGAGAGGAGGCCCGGGGAGGCCCTGGCACTGATGTATCCGTTAGCTGGAGGGGAAAAAGGAAGGTAGCGAGATAAATTACAAAACACGTGCAGGTAAATCAACACCTAGGCACAGCAGGAATTGTTTAGTGTATTTAGAAGATGGAACCTCAGAGGCTAATAGTCCTTTATTTCATGATCACTGATCTGAAAGTAGCTTATTTGACATACAGCACAGACCCATTTTCTAATCTATCCTTCAACTATATGTGGTCACAGAGGAAATTAGATGAGGGAGGGGGGCTGCCTTCTTGGGACAGGTCTTTTTTTGTGCAATGTGATAATCTGAATGATGCAGGAATTTGGGGGGGGAATACACCAAGAAACACCAGGGGAAAATGTATTTATATATAATTATAAAAATGCCTCCACTATGACAGGGAAAATGTTGATGGGGCAGGGTTGTAGTGCTGCCAGAGCAGACAGAAAACTATACAAGGAGTTGCTAAAATGTCTGTCCTCAAAACAGTTTTCTATGGACTTGGGGCTCAGGTAGGCTACGACACAATTAATGAACTCGCCCTACTGTCCGAGTGTCTGTCTTACAAGATCACATGCGCCTAATGATTAATTCGTATTTTACATAGCAGAACCGAATATAATAGCATATAGCATAGTAAGCCTATATTACTTTACACCAAAAACACTTTCTCAGTCATTTCTTATGCGCTTTTAGGATGGTTACTCACTGAAGCTGCATAGTCCCAATAATCACCTGTAAAACGTGAAGAATTATCATTCATGATTGACAGTGATGATTTCCTATTTGTATTAAAAATATAACATTTTGATCCCGGGCTGTATCACAATCGGCCGTGATCGGGAGTCCCATAGGGAGGCGCACAATTGGCCCAGCGTCATCTGGGTTAGGGGAGGGTTTGGGGGGGGCTTTACTTGGCTCATCGCGCAGGCTGACCTCGGTCGTCAGTTGAGCGGTGTTTCCTCCGACACATTGGTGCGGCTGGCTTCCGGGTTAAGCAGGCGAGTGTTAAGAAGCGCGGTTTGCTGGGTCATGTTTCGGAGGACGCATGACTCGACCTTCGCCTCCCGAGCCCGTTGGGGAGTTGCAGCGATGAGACAAGATCGAAATTGGGGAGAAAGAAAAGAAATAAATATTGAGACAATAGGCATAGGCAGACGTTGCAATTGGAGGATGCATTTTCTGCATATTCTATAATGATATTCAATAGGCTACATCAGTCAGTACAAACTTTGAGAAATTATGACGGCATACATTTTTTTTGTTCTCCCACACCCCAAAAAAATTATAATAGCACTACACCACTGGTTGGGGGACAACAGACACCCCTGATGTGCTCCCAACATGCAACTCAATGACAAACAATGTTTTAAATGAAAAAAAGTGCCCGTCCTCAGCTTGCATTGCTCGTGAGCTGTGAGGAAATGTGTACATTCCACAGCAAAAAGTACATTCAGAGTACACAGAAAAACATGTCGTGTCACATGATATGATACGTGACAAAATGTCTTTACATCATAATCTCAGCTATCCCTGGATTGCGTGCTTCAAGCCTTCTTAACACTAGGTCTCCCCCTCTCGCCAAAAGCCTGGGGCTATATTTGGTTTCTCCCCAAGGGAGGGTTGACACCTGAACCTTCTGGGTCCCTCTCTCCGCCTGGCTCCCACATTCCTCTGGTGTCTATCCAGGCAAGTGCTAGGGACGCCAGCTGACGTCACTGGAGACATTCCCAGATGATCCGGGGCAGTCTCAGTAATAGTGGGACAGTAATGGCAAAGAAGATAGGAAGAGATGGAGAGGAACTTCTAAGGACCTGGACTCTGGATGGAGTATATGATTGCTCTTGGCAATGTGACAAGCATAAAACATTTTTCACATTCTTTCAGCAGGCCCTTTTCTTGAAAAAAGCAACGTCCGCATCTTTAATATGCTGATATTTATTGAGACATTTGGAAAAGTTCTGTCATTTGAGCGTCTCAATAAATCACTGTGGGAGCAAATCATAGTGCGGAAATTTTTCTGTATAACACCTAAGATGTTGGATTAATTTGCCCTTTTTCACTGAGTACACCCATTTCTTAACACATTCACTGTCCATGAGCGTAGTATTGTCAGTAGCAGTGGTATTATAGAGTAGTCTGTCATAAGGTTACTCACAGACTGGACTTGGGCATCCTCCATTTGAGTTGTTAAGGTCACCGCCGAGCATAGCACCTGGTGAAGCAAGGAAAATATGAACACTCCTACTAGCAGGACACTGAATTAAAAGGTTGTTAAATTACTTTCACATACATTATAAGTATTCAGATATATATTTTTTGAAAATACAAGTCATTGAATATTGGAATGTATTTGGAAATACACTTGGAAAGTATTGGCATGTATTTGAAAATACTCAAATACACAGAGTATTTTTCAAATACAAATAAATACTCCCATGCATTTGAACCCAGGTCCTAGGAATATTTGTAATAATGTATTTGGAAAAAAGTATTTGAAAATATTTTTCAAATACTAGGCCATTTATATTAAAAAAATATCGAAATACTTTCAAATGCTTCCAATAGAAGTAGTTGATTTGGGCCACATTATTAGAAAATCCTCAAATACACAGAAAGTAAATATTTAAATAACAAATAATCAAATACACGTGTATTTGATACCAGGTCGTCTGGATTCATTGCTTCAGAACAACATTGATTTTAAACGGGTTTCCAATTCATTGAATTGTAACAATTAATTGATTGGAACCAGGGTCTTGTTCATTTGGCACCAAATGGACTGAAACAGGGAGGAACTACCTGGACTTAAGAAATACTCATATTCGTTTTCTGTTACAATTTTTGTTTTTTGTTTTCCCGTTGCATGTCCTAATGAACATGACCCTGGTTATGGCAGAGCACAGATTTTGTGTGGAGAGGAATGATGAAGACCTCATTTCTCACACATGCCACAGTAGAAGGCCGTCCCGCTCTTTCGCTCACCTGCACTGGCCGGTCGCTGTGTCAACCCAGGAGACACTGTGTTTCTCTGGAGCGCCGGTTGCTGGGACGACAGGTGGTGGTTGTCGGAGAGCGATGACGACGTCACGTAGGAGGTGGTCACCATGGCGTTGCCAGGGTTACTGAATTGCAATGTGTTTTGATTAGAGGCTTGGACGGTGACAGGCATGGAGAATGTGGAGGGCGGAACCGCAGACTGAAAGAGAATTGATAGTTAGCACTTTCCAACATCGTTTCAGGTCTCTTGACTTTTGATAAGCAGACAACGGAAGAATAGCAGCATCAAACTGCTCTAGGTGAAGGGGAGCTTTCACCATATAGGGCAGTGTTTCTCAAACTTCTGAGTACCACCAGCCAGTGCACTTATTTGACCTATCCCAGTACTATCACCTGTACTAGGGGATAGTGGCTAGCTAAGGGCAAGGGTTTTTTAGATTGGGGGAGATAGTGAGAAAGAGAGAGATGCTTACACTTACGCCGTAGCGCTTGAAGAGGATGTCTAGGTCTTCGGTGGTCTTGCGGTATTTGTCGTCGTTCAGGGGGCTCTGGTCGATGGAGTCCTCTCCGTCCGGCTCGGGACTTTCACAACCGTTGAAGCCTTTCTTTCGCAACGTCTGTGAAGACAGGATAAAAAAAAGAGTGGCAGGAGATAAGAAAGGATGGGAGGTGGAGGTGAGTCTGGCTGAATATGAACAAGTACACTCGAGCCGTATAGTTCAATATGCGTCCGAGGGAGGAAAACGGAAACCACAACAATTTCAAGGTACATTTGTGCGATAGCCTGGTTCCAGATCGGTTGTGCTGTGTAGCCAACTTTAAATGATCGTTGTCATTGCTAAATGACAATAGGAGTTGGGTATACAGTACAAAACGATCTGTGACGATGCTAAGCATCCGATGCATTTCCTAAGACTTCCGGACTTGGCAAGAAGACACACAGCTCAGTTCTGAGACAACATTCCCATTCCCTCTCTGGCTTCTATTTGTATTCTACAACACTGGAGGCTACAAAAAAAGCGACACGACACTGTGGCTGCAATACGGTTCATTGTTCTCTTCAGACCTGGGTTCAAACAGTTAACTATGCGTGATTGAACTTACCTGGCGCAGTGGAACCAAAAGGAAGAGTCAAAAAAGCACAAACCCTGCCCACCTGGCATTGTAGGCAGGTTTAAGCAAAAGCTGTACGGTAAGAGGCTGATAGCCCTTTTTGTTTGCTTTACCTCAATGATGTCGGTGTTGGTCCGGCTCTCGTGGGGCTCGTTGTACTCTGTGTACTTGAGCAGGACCTTGTCCATGTCGGTGCTGGCGTACTGGAACAGCTTGTTGGAGTGGTTGAAGATGATGAGGGCGATCTCACAGTCACACAGCACGCTCAGCTCGTACGCCTTCTTCATCAGGCCAAACTTTCTCTTGGTGAACGTCACCTGGTTTGGGAGTGGATAGAGAATCAATCTATTACATTTATTTATACAAGTACTTTTTTCATCAGCATTGTCACAAAGTGCTTTACATAACATCATGGAGGGAGGTGGGAAGAGATTGCAGAGGTTGAGGAAAGTGACAATGAGTTTGAGTTGTAGTGTCTGTAGAAAGTGTCAATTTATGTAATGTTATTAACACGTCCGACACAGTGTTAAAAATCTGAGTGAACCGGCAGTGTGGGTTTCCTTTATCTGCAATGGAGTGAATTGGTGCCACAGGCAAGTTCTTCAGTGACGTTTTCATTAGGGCACACTGTAGCAAAATGCTTCAAAACATTGTGTCATGAAAAATATCTCCCTCCATTTCAGAGTGTTTTCTTCCGTTTCGTGCCTAATGAACAGGACCCAGCTTTGCCACATGCAACTAATCCCATTCTCTTCAGCGTACATCTCTTTACCCTTCTCTCTTTCCCAACTCTCCTTCCCCCGGTTTCTCAGATCCCTGAACATGCAAATGAGATGATTTGATGAGAAAACTGCTAAGGGCCTTCAATATCCTTCCCTCAGAATAACCCCCTTTAGATATAGAGAATCTTCACACACATACGTCACAAACACACAAGCAAGCAAGTGCGCACACACACGGAAGAGCAATAGAGGACAAGGAAGGGTGTAACATCTACTGGGGTTATTCTTTTGTAATATGCTATTATGCAATGCTACTGTAGTGATATGTAACCGTTGGTCAGCAATTATGTATTTGATTTGAACGTTTTCTGTATGTTATGTGTGTATATTTCTGAATTACCTGAGGCAATAACAGTTGCGCAATGCTAATATGTTTTGTATGTACCCTCTGTGTATTGTGGGTATTTTATGCGTTTTGCAATGTACAACCAGGAAGGTTATTTTATTGTTTAACCATTCATGACCAATAAATGAATCTAATCGGAACAGCAGTCAAATAGAAGGGTGGTGAGTGGTGATTCTATATCTATTTGCGAACAAGAAGCGGACAGTAACAGATTTCCCAAGACCGTAGCACAGACACACCCCTACACCCGGTCACAATTCCACTCCCACACACTTTTACCCTTTCAAACACACACGTACGCAAACAATCACTTTTCTCAACACACCCCCACCCCCACACAAACACATTCACCCTTTTAAAACACAAACACACACACACACACACACACACACACACACACACACACACAGATCAGTAACTTCTGTCCCTGATATGACTGTGTCCACTGGCCTGCAGCTGCTGTGGGCGGATTGATTTATCTGGAGCAGCTGTCCACAGGGCTGTGTGTGATCTGATTGACTCCATGTTGGTTTGAACTCTGTGCCTACTCAGCCTGAAACACTATGCACTCTCAGAAAGGGCCATGGGTGTGCGAGTGCTCCATTCAAGTCAAACAAACTAAAGATACATTCTGCACACACCCTATACAAACCCAGAAAACAGTAACATTACACTACAACACTGATATGATGTTCATTAATGGGCACAGTGACACTAACACTAGTACAGTACATTAACATAGGGAAAGACATAATTTTGCACCTGTTATTTTTAGAAGGAAAAAAGCTAAAACCTTTAACGTCTTATTAAACATTAACTATAAGCTCTTCTTCCTTCTCTTCAGCTATGTTTGACCTTTTTTGGTCCATTTATTATTTCAACAGGTGCGTACTTTGCACCGGTACAAACGTTGAATCTGGCCCATGGTGTCAAATGGGCCTTGGGGGGCTAACACATAAATCGGCCCGCCTGGGTATGATTGGGAGGAAGGAAGGATGCCTTTTTTCAGTATTCAAAGAGCGACAAGGCCACACATCTTTCTTGCCTATCTTATAAGGAGTCGACTATATTCAAGGCCCTGGTCCAGACTATGAAGACACGGCCACACATCTCTGTCTCACCTGTCTGTTCCTCTCGTCGGTGATCCGTTGGATCTGAATCTTTTTCCTCCCCATGCTTCCTGGTGGTGGTGACTGTGTTGGCTGGGGTCAGTCAATCAGTCTCAAATGGTCAGAGGTGCCTCCTCTCAGACGAGGAGAGAGGGAGTGTAGCCTATTAGCTCTTTCTGGAGTAGGGGCAGACTCATAAACAAACACCACGTGCAGTCGCGCACACACACTCCTGACACACACACACTCCTCTGCCCAGGTCTGGGGTGACGGGGCAGAGGGTTTGCTGTTGGTAGAGCTGGTGGAGAGTTGCCCTCAGTTCATTGTTCGCTCAGGTGAAAAGGTCACCAGTTTCTCGACCGTTGCTGTGGTGAGGACGATGTCACTCCTGGAGAGGGAGAGAGACAAAGAGAGAGGGTGTTCCTTCTACATTCCTCATGTACACACAGCAAACAGCCTTTATGATGTGTTTTCATAAAAGAGATGTTTCGGCTGTATGTGACCAAAATACACAAGAAACTGTTGTCTACGATACACTGTGTGAGGAAAAAAAACAACAACAACAAAAAGACAACTAAAAAACTAACCGCAAGCTATAGATCAATTCAGCAAAGCAGATTTGCTTGGAATACAGCAACTTTACTGTTAACATATCCGTAAGTACTGTGGACAACAGAGTTATGCGAGAGAAACATGTTGTTCAAAACCTGTGGCTCAAGGATAATAGCCCAGGTAACGCTGTCTGACCGGTTTGAGTACACACACCCCTTCACACTGTGCCAACAGCTATTATGCTTCTCCATCAGTCAGTTTACACACACGCACAAGTAGGCACTCCCCGCATCTCAACGGCAGAAAGGCTCTGACGTCACCCTGCCATTGTCAGATGTGATCCCACAGCCCCACACTGAGGAAAGGCATGCTAACCGCCACTAGCACTTCCAACCGATTAGCGACAGCCCTCACCTATTCATAGAGGCTAGTCTGTGACAACAAGATGGCACACTAACCACTAGCTGCGCAGGAGGGGATTTCCCATGCACAAGGACGTCAGAGGGAGAGACGGAAGGATTTCGACAGGCTTCTCAAATTACCTGTGTTCACACAAGACACATTTCTCCCCTGGGGGGTTGTTTGTACTTCCAGGTGAGCGTGTTAGATGAGAAGTATGTGGCCAGGGATAACATGTAGCATATTAGCGTGTAGCGTGATGTTTCATAGGCTGAAGTTAGATGAGAAGAAGCAACATGGGCAATTTCCTTCTTTGGAGTCAACTCAAACCTTGTTCCTTAGGGCCTAAGACTGGTGCGTGAAGCAATATCACAGTGTTAGTGGACACATTCACAGCTCGAAAACATTCTGCAGTGATGTCAGAGTTGGAATACTGTACAGGGGACTGAATGACTAATAGATATCAGAAGCACCTTTATTCGCCAAGTACATTTACACATGCCCGGAATTAGCCATACCCTCGAAGATTAGCCACTTCCTGCCAAAGCCATTGGACCTGGAACAAAGCTGGTTCTTTTTTCACCATAGTCCACACAATAGATTGACTCTTTCAGCAGGGGTTCATTTCCATTCAGCATACATTTTCATGACATGCATGAAGAGGCTTCAAATATTAATTATATCCTCATTCCTCTCATAGGACTCTCCTGCAAATGAGACAATGGTGTAAGTAGGCCCACATCTCAAGAGCGCCTTATAGGCTCTTTGTAAAACTGTGTTCAATTAGCTGCTCTCTGAGTTTGATGAAGAACCTCGTTATTTGGCACTTGTTTGTACCAACCATTCATTTTTGGTGTTTAGGCTTATATGAATTCAACCCCAGGCTATAGCCTACTGCCCTCCCTAAGCTGGGATCAGAAGCATAAGGGAAAGCATCTCTATTCCAATCTCATTCCATGTGTCGTACAGTATTGCAGCTTCCCTAGATGCTAACTGCATTGATTACAATTTACTCAACTGGAGGGAAATCCTGCATACACAATGGGTCACCAGGATCAATGTTGCGGTAAATTGCACTATAACAAAATAACAAAAAGAAAACCAGGTAAATTCGTGCAGACCATAGTAACCCCCACCTCAGTCAGAACCCACTGGTGTCATTTAGTACATATGTGTCTGTGCCA
This sequence comes from Coregonus lavaretus, assembly GCF_964263955.1. Taxonomy (NCBI): domain Eukaryota; kingdom Metazoa; phylum Chordata; class Actinopteri; order Salmoniformes; family Salmonidae; genus Coregonus; species Coregonus lavaretus. The sequence goes on from NC_139994.1 coordinate 23,480,441, forward strand.
TCCACCATCATATCCAGAAGTTGACATGTTGGAGCAGCTGTTAGCGCACTTTCTGTTCAGACAGAACCAGGTTTTCCTCTAGGATTTTGCCTGTGCTTAGCTCTATTCAGTTTTTTGTTTGTTTTTTCCTAAAAAAACTCTGTAGTACTTGCCAATGACAAGCATACCCATAGCATGCAGCCACCACCATGGTTGAAAATATGGCAAGTGGTACTCAGTGATGTGTTGTGTTTGCCTCAAACATAACGCTTTGTATTCAGGATATAAAGTTAATTTCTTTGCCACATTTTTTGCAGTTTTACTTTAGTGCCTTATTGCAAACAGGATGCATGTTTTGGAATATTTTTATTAAATTTTCACTGTCATTTCAGTTAGCCTCGACTAACCTGTACCCATGCACATTGACTTGGTACCGGTTGGTTAAGGGCTTGTAAGTAAGCATTTCACGGCATGTGACAAATAAAATTTGATTTGTATTGTGGAGTAACTACAATGTTGTTGATCCATCCTCAGTTTTTTCCTATCACTGATTTAGTTTCCTTCCTCTCCGGCAATTAGTTAGGAAGGATGCCTGTATCTTTGTAGTGACTGGGTGTATTGATAAATCATCCAAAGAGTAATTAAATAACTTCACCATACTCAAAAGGTTATTCAATGTCTGCTTTAAAAATAAATAAAAAACATCTACCAATAGGTGCCCTTCTTTGCAAGGCATTGGAAAACCTCCCTGTTCTTTGTGGTTGAATCTGTGTTTGAAATTCACTGATCGACTGAGGGACCTTACAGATAATTGTATGTGTGGGGTACAGAGATTGGGGTAATTAAAAAATCATGTTAAAAACTATTATTTCACACAGAGTCAGTCCACACAACTTATTATGTGACTTGTTAAGCAAATGTTTACTCCTGAACTTATTTAGGCTTGCCATAAGAAAGGGGTTGAATACTTATTGATTGACGTTTCAGCTTTTCATTTGTAATTAATTTGTAAAAATGTCTAAAAATATAATTCCTCTTTGACATTATGGGGTATTGTGTGTAGGCCAGTGACACAAAATCTAAATGTAATCCGTTCAGGCTATAACAACAAAATTTGGAAAAAGTCAAGGAGTGTAAATACTTTCTGAAGGCACTGTAAATGCTGAAGTGTTTAAGCTCTGACCCTTCAAGCCCCTAGCTTTTCAGTGGGATCATTGTGAGGCCAGATGGAAAATATGCAAAGCTATCTCTGCAGCTGGTGGAGAGCACTTAGGTCCTCCACAAAACTAGCTGTATTTCAGCATTAAAAGGCCTCAGGAAAATGAAGACTGGGGGAATGTGCTGCCAATGTATGTGGCGCAATAAGTGAAGGCCTGAGTTAAAAAACCCACCATATGAGGATTTCCAACTGCACCATGTATCAGGCCAAGCACACAAATACTTGCTCACACATGGACACATACACGATCATGCAACAAAAAGCCAGAAAGGGCATTGAAGACAGGTGGTTTAAGCATCAGAGAGATACTGCATCTCAGATTGTTCTGGCAGTTCTTACATAGTAACTTCACTGGGAGGAAGGATGTTTCGTATGCTTTTTCCATTTGTATCACAAACCATTTTTGAGAATATCATAATGAAAGTGACCATTTTAGGCCATTTTTAGACCTATACATGCATCCTGTAAGACCCTATGATCTGTGAACTGTACATAATACAGACATCTTGGTGTCATTATACTCCTCATAGTGTTCTCAAATATGGAGTATGTCTAGTTTCTGAAATACAAATGCTCTAATTCATTTAGTGAACATTAAAAATATTTATATTTCAAAACAACCCTTTTTGTTTGTAACAATATACTCTTCCAACACGTAATATTTCCAATTAATTTAGTCAACATAAAAAATATGAAAATCTCAAAAATAACTTGTTTGTAACAATATACTCTTCAAACACGTCATATTTCCAGAGTGGGCTCTCTGGTACTTTAACGATATTACCCATTTTATACATAGAAAATTGACATTATATGTCATTAACCAATCACAGACCTCCTTTAGGATTGCACATTCATTCAGCAACTCACCAGTAGAGGGAGTTCCATTTGAATCAATTTTCCCATTCACTGTGTTGGTGGTGCTCATAAAATTGATCATACCTTTAGAATTAACATAGTGATGGGGGGGGGGGGGGGGGGGGGGGGGGTCTATACAGTTACATTTTTGACGATATATGATATCGGTTTGACAATATCGCAATATTATTTTTGCGCTAGTTGGATGTACCTGCACCTAAACTCCAGGATTTTTCCATCATAGCTTGTTCTCCATCTTCCTTTTAAATAGGGAGCCAATTTGTTATCAGCACTTTTATTTCCATGACTGATCAAAACTTGTTGTTTTCTCATTGCTCCCTCGTCCCTCTGTAGCAGAAATATGGTAAGCAAAATATGTTTTGAAGATACATATAATTTCAGCACCAAATTATCGCGATAATATCGTATTGTGAGGTCCCTGGCAATTCCCAGCCCTAAATTAGCAGAGAGCCCACTCTGGAAATGTGATGTACTTGTAGAGTATATTGTTCCAAACAATGTCTTAAAATTAACAAAATCAAAAATGATAGTTTTGAGATATGAATATTTATGTTGAATAAATGACATACTCCAAATTTTTGAGCACACTATAAGGAGTATGACACCAAGATGTTGTCTGGATCATGTACGGTTCTTAGATCAGAGTCAAGTATAGGTCTAAAAAGGGCCTAAAATGACCACTTTCATCATAAAAATAATAATAATTGTGATACAAATGTAAAAAGCATGTCAAACATCCTTCCTCCTAATGAAGTTTCTATGTTAGAATTGCCAGAACAATCTGAGATCCCAGAAATATGTTCGGCCTTGGAATCTCACAAGTGGGCTAGCAAAGGATTGCCATTTCAAGAGTTCATGCAAAAGTTCCATGCATAAGCAATACAGGCACATAGCCTTGAGTTGTAAATACATTCATGTGAACACAACAAACACATTTACGGTGAATTAAACATGACGTAATTCGCCCAAACCGCACATCAGAAATGACAAAACCACCAAAGATCTCCATTCCCATATCACGACTGAAAACAAACTTAAATTGTATGTTTATATGATGGCAAGTACCATTTAAGACCGTGTTAGAGCAGTGCTTTGTCTATGTAGTTAACAGTTAACAGACTGACGTCACTGACCATGACAGGAAAATGATCTCCAAGACCACCCAAGGGTTCATTCCCTGTGATCATTTACATTATATATGCATCGAGAGTGCTTAATCTGGATAAAAGCATATGGCACAATGTGACACTCCATTGAGGGAAACCGCATGCAAGTGTCTGTCTATATTTAACAAGAAAATTGCTTTTTATGTACTATCACTATATTCATGCTAATCCTGGACATTACAACTCGCTTTCTACCCCTCCTGAAACTGAGATCAGTCCTTGATTCCAATGTCTGTTCACTGACTAGTCCGGATTTGTAATATTTTCTTCCAGAAAAGAAATGGATGAATTTAGCCTCTTTGCACTTGCCCCTTTCTCTACAGAACAATAGTAAACAGCAGCTGGAGAGGTCAGTGATTCCGTTGTGGATGTGCCAAACCCCAACAGTCTACCATAGAAGAAAATCCAAATAATATCAAACAAAAAGAGTAAACTACAAAAGATTAGAACCCAAATTCTTCCACACAAAAATATTCTCCATCCAACTGTCCAAAATCGAGACTGGGCCAAATCGTAGCTGGTTGAGAAAAAAAAAATAGTTTTACCTGCGCAATAGGACTGCTATAAAAAAAAAAATAATAATAATAATAATAATAATAATACAGGACTAGTAAAGGACCAGTGCACTACTTTTGTGAAGAAAGATGTTTTCCCAACAATTTTTTGCAGCACCCCTACTTCCCACAGTGAATGGCAAGTTCTTGACTTTGCTGACATATTAGGCTATAGTTGGTCTATTTGATTAGCCGTAGAATGAACTAGAACAAGGATTCTGCTCTGCAAGGCTTGTGGCCAGCCCTGTTCTCCCCGTGCTGCACTCGGCATGGCTACCCCCTCTCATTACTGTAATTGACATGTCCATCCTCCCTCTTCCTCCCCCCGAAAGCACTGATGGCTCAATTAGGAGCTGGCTGGAGGACTGATTAGATGCCAAGATAATGAGGCTGCGGCTCAACTCACGCCGAGCCAGAGCAGAACCAGCTCACTTTGTCAGTGACATTACAGGAACCCCAAAGAGCTAAAGGAGAGACGTGGCTTTCAACTAAAGCCCAGACTCAGACACTTTGGACAGGCTCAGGCAGGCTTGTCTGAAATAGACCGCTCCGGTTTACAGAGACCGCCTCATTATCTGTCGAGGGCAGGCCTTCCGTCACCTTGGTTCTATCGACCTGCCTGGACGTCCCCTTGAAACGTCAACTGGGTGCTTTCGCACCCTGTGAAAATGGCCTCTGATTAAGAGAGAGAGCGCAATCAAGCCAGGCTAGGCATCTGTCGGTTTTGGAGTGGTGTACAGTAATTAGTGGCAGTGACCTTTTAGCAGATTATGCATTGGTCAATGAAATGTGGGCAAAGCCCTAGAATGAGGACCATGGCCATCAAGCCTTGAAGAGGAGGAGTGCGGGGGGGGGGGGGGGGGGGGAAGCTTATAATACTCATCGGTTATCTGACTCCAGCTAATGGAGGAGGGATTCCTCATTATTATTTCACAACGACGGATAGGTTGAGAAAATCTCAGTTCTTCTGTCATTTTTCGTGAGTCTAGGTTCAGTGGTTTGCAAAGACTTTGCTGGGTTCCATGCAGAGAGCTGCTCAGAGGTAGAGACCTGATGATTCATATTCTTATAGATACAGTTTCTCCTTCTTGATCTCTCACCCTTATCCCACCATAGAACTCACCTAGGCCTATTGGTTTTTCTCTATAACCTCTACTCATATTCATCTCATTATGGCTCTCTTGAATATCAGACTTTTCCTTGTCACCTCACCTCCCTCTCCTTTTACCTTTTCTATTGATGGAGATGATCTCCTCATGCGCCAGAAATCCCACACTCCAGGGCTACATGGAGTCTCTTTACAATGAATCTCCATTTGAGTCCTGTCACATTGTCTTCCCATATCAAACTTTTGCTGAGGAAAGAGCGTTTACAGGTCCTGTCAAGCTGACATGTTGCAGCCAGGTTTACTGCTACTAAGAGCAGTCAGGTCTAACACAATAGCTGAACGTGGCAGGTGTGAACTAAATTGTGTCAACAAGTGAGTTCCTGGTGTGTCAACGAGTGACCATAAGAGTACACGGTGAACAGTATTACATAGGGATTTGTCTGCCATTGAAATCATTGTGCAGACTGCCTACGCATTTTTTTTCGGGTAGCCTAAGTCCAAACAGTGTAGAAAAAATATGTTTTATGAATTTTTCGGGATGGAAAAACCTTCAGTGTAAACTTCAACGACTAAAACAAAATATAAAGTATGTAGAAAAGATCATAGCCCTATATATTTTTTAAGAAATCTTTGAGAACTAACAATCACCTAAATAAAAGCTAGACAGTCATGGAGAATTGAAAATGTATTTAGCAGTATAGATTCTGTAATGTTTGAGCAAAAGAAAACAGCATAAGCCATGGCAGAATGCATAGGATTGCAGGAAAACACTTTTAAAACTGCAAGATGTTCTCTCAGCTCCATGGCAGAATAGGTGGTCTCACAGGAAATGTGCTTTAAAACTGCAAAATTCTCTCAGCTGCATGGCAAAATGTGTATAATTGCAGGAAATTGGCTTAAAATTTAAATATTGCTCTACACCGCCAAGATGGGGGCCTCTAAAATGCCACGCCCACCACCTAACAAATTTGTTGATCCCCCTAAAAAGAACTATTACATAGTGCTGTCACACCAGACAACTCCAAAACATTCTCAATCACAATTCGTCCATGCCACAATGGATCTGCCTTCTTAACGATACAAGATCCAACAAAGGTTTTAGAGGTGTAGCATTCGTTGTTCCCAGCAGCTTTCCCCAAAATACTTAGCTTCTTCCTGATGCATAAGGAGAAATATCCACAGAGGCCCTACACTTCCAGTTCAACCAGACACATGAAAAGAGGAACTGTTTTACTACTGTGGCCAACTTTAAAATGCAAACAAGCCAGGCCAGCCTTTATCTCAATCAGTCGTGTAAATCAGTGGGAGCTACTGTTCCTGCTCCTGTTGAAGATGTGGTGAAGATAAATAGAATTTTACAATGAACTTTGAGAGGATTTCAACATTTTGACCAACATGCTAAAATTAAATTGCTAAAAAAGTTAGTTGATATAGGTTGGTGGGGAGGTGTGTAACAGATGAAAAAATACAATGAACAAAACTTTTAATGCAACATGCAAAGTCAAAGATTTTACTGAGTTACAGTTCATATAAAGGAAAATCAGGCAATTGAAATAAATTCATTAGGCCCTAATCTATGGATTTCACATGCCTGGGAATACATATATTTATTTGTTGGTCGCAGATACCTTTTAAAAAAGGTAGGGGCGTGGATCAGAAAACCAGTCAGTATCTGTTGTGGCCACCATTTGCCTCATGCAGCACGACATCTCCTTTGCATAGAGTTGATCAGGCTGTTGATTGTGGCTTGTGAAAGGTTGTCCCACTCCTCTTCAATGACTGTGCGAAGTTGCTGGATATTGGCAGAAACTGGAACACGCTGTCATATACGTCGATGCAGAGCATCCCACACATGCTCAATGGGTGACATGTCTGGTGAGTATGCAGGCCATGGATGAACTGGAACATGTTCAGCTTCCAGGAATTGTGTACAGATCCTGGTGATATCTGGCGTGCATTATCACAGTATCTCAGTGCATTCAAATTGCTATTGATAAAATGCCATTGCGTTGTCTGTAGCATATGCCTTCCCATACCATAACCCCACTGCCACCATGGGGCACTCCATTCACAACGTTGACATCAGCAAACTGCTCACCCACACACGCTGTCTGCCATCTGCCCGGTACAGTTGAAACCGGGATTCATCCATGAAGAGCACATTTCTCCAGCATGCCAGTGGCCATCGAAGGTGAGCATTTGACCACTGAAGTCGGTTACGACACCAAACTGCAGTCAGGTCAAGAACCTGGTAAGGACGACACAGATGAGCTTCACTGAGATGGTTTCTGACAGTTTGTGCAGGAATTATTCAGTTGTGCAAACCCAGTTTTATCAGCTGTCCAGGTGGCTGGTCTCAGACGATCCCGCAGGTGAAGAAGAATGATTTGGAGGTCCTGTGCTGGCGTGGTTACACGTGGTCTGCAGTTGTGAGGCCGGTTGGACGTACTGCCAATTTCTCTAGAATGACGTTATGATAGAGAAATTAACATTAAATTCTCTAGCAAAGGTTCTGGTGGACATTACTGCAGTCAGCATGCCAACTGCACGCTCCCTCAAAACTTGAGACATCTGTGTGACAAACCTGCACATTTTAGAGTGGCCTTTTATGTCCCCAGCATAAGGTGCACCTGTGTAATGATCATGCTGTTTAATCAGCTACTTGATATGCCACACCTGTCAGGTGGATGGATTATCTTGGCAAAGGAGAAATGCTCACTAACAGGGATGTAAACAAATTTGTGATCAAAATTTGAGCTAAATAAGCTTTTTGTGCGAATTGAAAATGTCTAAGATATTTTATTTCAGCTCATGAAACATGGGACCAACACTTTACATGTTGAGTTTATATTTTTGTTAAGAATACTTGACTAGGATAAAAATCCTCATCAGTCTACACACAATACCCCATAATGACAAAGTGAAAACCGGTTTAGATATTTTTGCTAATTAAAAACAGAAATACCTTTTTACATAAGTATTCAGACTTGAGACTCGAAATTGAGCTCAGGTGCATCCTGTTTCCATTGATCATCCTTGAGATGTTTCTACAACTTGATTGGAGTCCACCTGTGGTAAATTCAATTGATTGGACATTATTTGGAAAGGCACACACCTGTCTATATAAGGTCCCACAGTTGACAGAGCATGTCAGAGCAAAAACCAAGCCTTGAGGTCGAAGGAATTGTCCGTAGAGCTCTGAGATAGGATTGTGTCGAGGAATAGAACTGAGGAAGGTACCAAAACATTTCTGCAGCATTGAAGGTATCCAAGAACACAGTGGCCTCCATCATTCTTATAAGAAAGAAGTTTGAAACCACCAAGACTCTTCCTAAAGCTGGCCACCTGGCCAAACTGAGCAATCAGGGGAGAAGGGCCTTGGTCAGGGAGGTGACCAAGAACCCGATGGTCACTCTGACAGAGCTCCAGAGTTCCTTTGTGGAGATGGGAGAACCTTCCAGAAGGACAACCATCTCTGCAGCACTCTACCAATCAGGCCTTTATGGTAGAGTGGCCAGACGGAAGCCACTGCTCAGTAAAAAGGCACATGACAGCCCACTTGGAGTTTGCCAAAAGACACCTAAAGGACTCTCAGACCATGAGAAAAAAGATGATCTGGTCTGATGAACAAGTTTTAACTCTTTGGCTTGAATGGCAAGTGTCACGTCTGGAGGAAACCTGGCACCATCCCTACGGTGAAGCATGGTGGTGGCAGCATCATGCTGTGGGGATGTTTTTCATCTGCAGGGACTGGAAGATTAGTCAGGATCGAGGGAAAGATGAACAGAGAAAAGTACAGAGAGTTCCTTGATGAAAACCTGCTCCAGAGCGCTCAGGACCTCAGACTGGGGCGAAGGTTCACCTTCCAACAGGACAACGACCCTAAGCACACAGCCAAGACAACGCAGGAGTGGCTTCGGGACAAGTCTCAATGTCCTTGAGTGGCCCAGCCAGAGCCTGGACTTGAACCTGATCTAACATCTCTGGAGAGACCTGAAAATAGCTGTGCAGCAACGTTTCCCATTCAACCTGACAGAGCTTGAGAGGATCTGCATAGAAGAATGCAAGAAACTCCCAAAATACAGGTGTGCCAAGCTTGTAGCGTCATACCCAAGAAGACTCGAGGCTGTAATCGCTGCCAAATGTGCTTTAACAAAGTACTGAGGAAAGGTTCTGAATACTTATGTAAATGTAATATTTCCGTTTTATTTTTACTAAATTCGCAAAAAAATTCTACAAACCTGTTTTTGCTTTGTCATTATGGGGTATTGTGTATGTGTATAATGCACTGTATATACCGGGGTATTTGTAAAAAGCCATGGGATAGTTTTTCGATATCGTTGAAACTACTTATTTGTAGATTTTTTTTAAAGTAGCTACAAAAATTACAAAAAATGATAAGTAAATACCTTCAGTCAACTTGTGCAATATGTTAGGAGATAAAGGACACTGCATTCTTAATTTCACCTGTCACAATTTTTCAGTATGAAGCTTACCGGTAGTCCCCAGTCACGTGTTTACAAGCACACAATGATGAGAGACCAGAGCCTTTTGAGTCACTCACTGTTGTGAAGTATGCGCCAGGTGATCTAATTACAGTATGGAATTCACAACTAAATGTTTGCCAGCTAGATATCTTATAACTCTTAAGTTAATTGTATAAAATGTGCTAAATGCTCTGCAGTTGTGCATTTGATTTGCTAATTTGGTAGCTAGTTAGTTATCTAGCTAAGTGGTTAGCTTCTTCCAAAATCAAGCATTCGCTTGGTAAGAGCAGAGAATTCCCTCCGGAATCAAGAGCCTTGCCGGCTAATATTTGTTTTGTGCATGCAGCAAACTGTGAGTAGCATTTTTGAGTTACTTGTACACTTGTATAGTTTAGGTCAGACACTGTATAAAATGTCAATGCATTAGTTAGCATTTAGTTTGCATTCTCTAGGGGATTTTACATGTACTTGTTATCATTGCTAACCTTCAAATTACAGAGTATCAATGGGGTTTGAAAACAGCACCCCTTGTGCTCAGTGGCAGTATTACCGAATATCTTGGTATGCCAGTCTGGATACCGCCCAAGCCTAGTTAACACAACCCCTAACTTCATTTGCTAAGTGGCTGAATTAATAAGGTGACAATGCATGATATTGTGTTAGCTTTCTGCAGTGTTTGAGAAGTCAAAGCCCATTGGATGAGTTATTTGTACACCTGCCACTGCTATCTGGATTTCCTTGTGTTTTTTTTCCCTCTACGTTCTCAGCCCGTATGCTCATCCCTTCCTCTTCTCCGAGCAGAGCAGGCAGGCCTGTTGCCCTAGCGACTCCACACAGAGTGTAGACATGCTGCTGGAGAGCCAGTACTGCATGCGTCAAAACTTTGTTCATTTGCACAATGTCTCTCGTTCACATTTGCTTGTAAATGTCCAAACTCACCAAAAATGACATTTGGTAGTTCGTACCTATATATGTATAATGTCATGAGCTGGATTGTCTTTGTAATTTGTTTATTTTCGTTGCCCTCGTTAGCATATTTAGCTAGCAGCCGCCATGTAAATTCTCTATTACTTGTGCAATTATTTTTTGTTGCATTCTGGTAATAGACGCCCAATGGGCTTTTTTGCGTTATTTTGGCACCCCCTTGTGTACTAAGCTGGTAATACCGTAAATCCTGGGGTGAGAGAAGTACGGTATGACGATATGAAAAACCCTATTCCCTAAGGTCTCACAAAGTGACAGACTAGTCTCTTGGTCCGTCAGTTAGCACAGCTGGCTTAAAGGCGCTGCATGGTCAATCCGACATCTGCATTGGCCGTGCAGCATTTACGGTGATACAGCCTCTGCAGAAGTCAGGGCATTCATACTTCTTGCGCTTCACCGAGCAGCGCAGAACTGTTGTGAAGGAAGTTGTCAAGGAAGTGAGTTTGTGTTTATACAGGACCTCACATACTGTCAACCAATCATGTCAATGCGGATCTCTCAGCATTGTTCCAAAATTTGAGAGGCGCACGGCGATGCGGTACGGAGCTCCAATTTGCCTCTGCGTGCCTCCGGAGGTTCCGTAATTGTGTCACACCATCCATATGGCGCCTCCGATCACATTTTCTGATGAAGCATACATTGTCTCTTAAATTGTGTTGATGTGTTCAGAAGGTTGTAAGTTCACGTTGGTTTCTGATAACAGCTTGAATGTGTCCTCCATTGTTTTCTTAAATATTTTATCTGTTTTTTATTTCCCATGAATTCAACAAAATCAAAAGTTGGTTTAACTCTGGCTGATGTTTTGTGTAACAAACTGTCATACTGTAAGTAAGGCTTACAATAACAATGAGATTTCGATCCATTGTAGCACATTCCCTGTCGGGTTAGACAAGTATATTTTCAAGCATTGATTAAATGACTAGGAGTGATCGGAGTCTACATGATTGTCTCCTTCAGACTGGCCCCAAAGCACAAGGCTGTGTCTGGTCTACCGAGCAGCAGCATTAGAATCAGACTAAGAACCCGATCCCCTGGGACCCTCCACACAACATGGCTGCCAATTTCCAGATCACATGACATTAAAATGATTAATGTTCCACTACGAATCTGATTCAAGGCCTGGAATCTAATATTACATGTCTGCTGATGCATCAAGAGGTTATGCATAAGCTAAAGGGTAAGTACAGTATTTAGGTGGACTAACAGCTAGGGAATCCATACCCTCTGTTCTATGGCACTGCTCACTTGGCTACAGAGATCTGAGCAAATTTTCCACGTGAGGTAACATCGGTTATATTTGAATGGTGCTCGAGGCCTTCCAAATACTTTGAAACACCATCTCTGCATAAGCGGCTTTATACAATAAATGTTCCTTCAAATGTAATAGGATTTATTAAAGGTATGCTGTGTGAAGGTATACAAATCTAAATATGTAGGCCCCTATGTGCAGTACAGAGTGCACATGGTATTATATGATCTCCAAACCCCAGCATCACAGATTAGTGATTTGTTGTTTGTTTTAAGAATCACATGCAAAGCCATTACATCAAAGTGCAATAATTACATGAGAGAGAAATTTGAAGAGGTATAGTGATTTTAAAATGCACATATAAAAAAGGCAGAACAAAAATAAGGTTTGACCGTTTTATCAGCGTGCTCTGACATCGGTGTTTTGACTTTGATAGCTAGCCTACCTGAGTATTTCGTCACTAACAGCTACATTGAAGACGAAAGTATGGCTGTTAATCCAGGGGAAATATATGGCCTACAGTGTAGCATATTATTTTCTATGAAAAATAAGTGGCCAAAAAAATGTAATAGTAAGCCAACCTAGTGTAGGCACAGGCTGACAGACAAGTCAAAGACAGACATACATTCTGATGGCGCTTTCAAGACAACTGGGAAAACGGGGTAAAATACGAGGTAAAATCATGACGTCAGTGATCTTCAGGTCGGAAAGTTGGTGTTCTAGAAAGATGCCCGAGGTATCGACTTGGAATTCCGAGTTGGAGAACCGTTCAAAACGATTTCTCCCCCGAGTTCCCAGTTTTCATAAACCCACTGAGGTCGGAGATTTCCGAGTTCCCAGTTGTTTTGAACGCGGCAAGAGACTGACGGGCAGACAACAAATCCGCTGTGACAGCTCGCTCTATTTTTTTTGGTTGTGGCCCCTTTTTCAAAGTGCGCGCACCTCCTCCGTTCTTAACCGAGAGCTTTCACCGTTCACACCATCATGGAGGGTTCATCTGTCGTCTAGCGAAGGTGCTCTTTTAGGCCATTTCACAATCTCTGGCGAAGCCGACCGACAGCCATTAGCCTACCTTGCTTGCCAGCCTCAACTCTTCCGACAAATACAACCCAACCACCAAGTGCCATGACTGCGACTACTGAGCTCACCAATTATAATAAAAAAAACATAATTTAGTAGGTGAATAATGTTGTCAATACTAATTAGCCTATCCTCTGTCTAGAACGGTTTGATTAAAACAATACAAGCATTCTTGTTCTTACGAGGAAAAACAAACGCAGGAAGCAAATGTATCATTCCACTTACCCTGATATATTACATCCACAATCGTGTGAAAAGATAGAGGAATGGTTTAAAATAGAGGTATAATGAAAAGACGGTGCGCTATAATCATGATCGACGCCTCAATTTAGATAAATCCACTCCCCTTCTCCGTTTAATGTAAAATGTAACTATTCCGTTCAGCCAAACGATACAATGTAGCTAGTGCACAACCTACGTCATTGACACAGTTCATGAGTGACTTGTAAGAAGCCAATAGAAAGCTGACACTCCAGCTTCAAAGCCAATCACAGTATAAGTTACTGTAAATAGGAAGGGCATGAAGGAGAGGAGATGACGGCCACCATGTTCTACAAGGGTGTTTGTATCCCTCCGCTTCTGTATTTACATTTTGCATGTGGAGAAAATGTCACTGTGTGTACGGTCGAATGGCCTACCAGTTAGGACATTAGTATTACTGCAGATTGTTGGGAGAATCTCAATTGTAACTCCTCGCGTCCTCTCTCCTTCTCAAAACCCATTGGATGAGAAAGCCAGAGGTCCCGCCCCTCTGACCTTCTCCTCCAATGGATTTTGAGAAGGAGGCAGGAGCAAGGACGCAAGGAGTATGCAATTGAGATTCTCCCCTAGTCATAGTTGAAGGCAAAGAAAGTGGATGTGTGGGCACTCTGTGAAGTCTCCTCCATGATCAGAAGAGGGAGCCATTTCAATAGTATATGCCTATTCTTTCGGCAGCAGGACTTGTGTTTTAATTATCCTGATTAACCAATTGCTTTCACCTCCTAAATCGATTTTTATTGCCCCGAACATAATTTCCAAAGACCTTGTGTAAAGGACGTCACGATGGTAGCTTTCTTAGTGAGTAGTCTACCTTCCCCTCTGATTGAACTCAGGACCTACAGTATGGGTGTGTTGGAGCGGATCACTTCTGTCAAGCCATCACCACCTTTCAAAGTGTGTTGCATTCTGGGGATAAAAATTGTCCGTCTTGCGCCTACATGTCAACTGCATGAACTTTACAAAAACCATGTGATCAAAGGTCATGAAGAATCTCAATTGCATTTTCCTTGTGTCCTCTCTCCTTGCCTCCTTCTTAAAACCCATTGGATGAGAAAGCCAGAGGTCCCTCCCCTCTGACCTTCTCCTCCAATGGGTTTTGAGAAGGAGGAGAGGAGCGAGGACACGAGGAGTATTTAATTGGGATTCTCCCCAAGTTTCTGCAGGGGAACGGAAGAGGCCGGTGACGGATGGGCTAGTTTGCGGGAGGTCGGACAGGATTTCGGTCGGGCAATTGGGGACTATGTGGCGGACCAAATATTTTCCGATAGAAGACGAAGGCCAAGATGTCGACACAAGTCCAGAGGATAGAATAGACGCAGGAGGGAGCAATGAAGAGGTCATTGTGGACTGTGAGGTCGAGGATAGAATAGACGCCAGAAGGGAAAGGAGGAGGAAAATTGAGTCCTTTGAGAAGGCAAGAAATAGATATTGGTTAGGAGAAATGCAGTGTTATCATAAGGAGACGTATACTTGGATGAATGAGGAGGAATGGAGGGAAAAAGAGAGGCAGAGGAGGTCTAAGAGAGAGCGGGAGGAAGACTGTGAGTTTGAGTCTGTAAAAAATGGCGAGAAAAAGGGAGAAGGTTTGTTAAAGAAGAGTGGTAGAAATGTAAGCAAAGTGAGCTGAAGACAGGAGTAGAAATGGAAGAGGGTGAAGTATCGGAGGTGGTAGGTGTGGTGAAGTGCTCGGAGCCAGAGGCTTGCGCAGAGGGTTAGATAGATAATTGTTTGTGTTTCTGTTGGGCAGAGGGAGAAGGCACTTAGAGTTAAACAAATGGGGGAAAGAATTGTGAATTGTGAAGCGTATGTGCTGAATACGTTACGATGTTACAGGTGTCAAACTTATGGGCATGTGGCAGCAGTATGTAGGAGGGAGATTCCAAGGTGTGAGAAGTGTGCAGAAGGGCATGAGACTAAGGATTGTGAAGCAGTGGGGAAAGTAGTGGTATGTACGAATTGTAGGGGTGGCCATGGGGCTGGGGGGGGGTATACAGTGAGGGAAAAAAGTATTTGATCCCCTGCTGATTTTGTACGTTTGCCCACTGACAAAGTCATGATCAGTCTATACTTTTAATGGTAGCTTTATTTGAACAGTGAGAGACAGAATAACAACAAAAAAATCCAGAAAAACGCATGTCAAAAATGTTATCAATTGATTTGCATTTTAATGAGGGAAATAAGTATTTGACCCCTCTGCAAAACATGACTTAGTACATGGTGTCAAAACCCTTGTTGGCAATAACAGAGGTCAGACGTTTCTTGTAGTTGGCCACCAGGTTTGCACACATCTCAGGAGGGATTTTGTCCCACTCCTCTTTGCAGATCTTCTCCAAGTCATTAAGGTTTCGAGCCTGACGTTTGGCAACTCAAACCTTCAGCTCCCTCCACAGATTTTCTATGGGATTAAGGTCTGGAGACTGGCTAGGCCACTCCAGGACCTTAATGTGCTTCTTCTCGAGCCACTCCTTTGTTGCCTTGGCCGTGTGTTTTGGGTCATTGTCATGCTGGAATACCCATCCACGACCCATTTTCAATGCCCTGGCTGAGGGAAGGAGGTTCTCACCCAAGATTTGACGGTACATGGCGCCGTCCATCGTCCATCGTTTTCTTGGTGACTATGGTCCCAGCTGCCTTGAGATCATTGACAAGATCCTTCCGTGTAGTTCTGGGCTGATTCCTCACCGTTCTCATGATCATTGCAACTCCACGAGGTGAGATCTTGCATGGAGCCCCAGGCCGAGGGAGATTGACAGTTCTTTTGTGTTTCTTCCATTTGCGAATAATTGCACTAACTGTTGTCACCTTCTCACCAAGCTGCTTGGCGATGGTCTTGTAGCCCATTCCAGCCTTGTGTAGATCTACAATCTTGTCCCTGACATCCTTGGAGAGCTCTTTGGTCTTGGCCATGGTGGAGAGTTTGGAATGTGATTGTTTGATTGCTTCTGTGGACAGGTGTCTTTTATACAGGTAACAAGCTGAGATTAGGAGCAATCCCTTTAAGAGTGTGCTCCTAATATCAGCTCGTTACCTGTATAAAAGACACCTGGGAGACAGAAATCTTTCTGATTGAGAGGGGGTCAAATACTTATTTCCCTCATTAAAATGCAAATCAATTTATAACATTTTTGACGTGTTTTTCTGGATTTTTTTGTTGTTATTCTCTCTCACTGTTCAAATAAACCTACCATTAAAATTATAGACTGATCATTTATTTGTCAGTGGGCAAACGTACAAAATCAGCAGGGGATCAAATACTTTTTTCCCTCACTGTATATACCAGTACAGTGGGATAGGCAAGCAAGTGATATATGTTTCAGTAAGATTGGGTTTTTAGCGTTTATAGCAATGGTTATTAATTGTACTGCAGGGATGGAACGCTAATCGAAGAAAAATGAGGTTGTGGTGGCAGCTGCAGAGAGATATTTGGGTGTGCGAGACCTGACAGCAGAAGAGTTACAGGGAGTGTTAAGTGGTGATGTCCCATCATTTCAGGTTGAGGGCATGAGGTAGGAGTGAGTATATTTAAATAGTGGAGAAGGGTGGGGTTAATTATTAGCAGTAGGTTTGAAGTTGTGTGTGTAGTGTTAGATGGTAGGATATTTATTTGCTTTGTTTTATTTTATTTTTCAAGAAAAGTTAAGGGAGTCGTACTCCAGTCTAGTAGGTGGCGGTAATGCAACAAATTGGATGCCAACCGCCGTTAAACCTCATTGAAGAAGACGTTTCTGCAGGTGCTCTTCACAACCTTCATCCTGCAGCTATCGCCTGCATTGTGAGAGGCTCTATTGTCAGCGTTTTTTTTTTTTGGACCCACACGAACGTGGCCAAAGACATTACATTTTAGTCATTTAGCAGACGCTAAGAGCGACTTACAGGAGCAATTAGGGTTAAGTGCCTTGCTCAAGGGCACATCAACAGATTTTTCACCTAGTCGGCTCGGGATTAGAACCAGCGACCTTTCGGTTACTGGCACAACCACTAAGCTACCTGCCGACATGACTGAAACAGGAACCAATTTGAAAACGGCACATTTCTAAGTTTAGTAGAAAAAATAATTACGTTAAAAAGTTATAGAAACAGTGATTTTCAAACACTATGAGCTTCGTGATGACGTGGGGAGCAAGAACATTTGTTGCAGGTTTTGCAGGTTTTGAAAATCACTGTTTTTTACTTTTAATCCTGCCCTGTGATGTCACACAGAAGCATTTTTCTAGGACCTTTCTTCTTATATTTTTAACCACAGATCATAGAAACACTGTTTTCACATATGTAGAAACCAGTGGCGGCTGGTGGGAGGAGCTATAGGAGGATGGGCTCATTGTAATGGCTGGAATGGTTTAAATGGAATGGTATCAAACATATGGAAACCACATTGACTCCGTTCCATTAATTCCATTCCAGTCATTACAATGAGCTCGTCCTCCTATAGCCCCTCCCACCAGCCTCCTCTAATAGACACTGGTTTGGTGCTGGAGATGATGATGATGATTATGAGGTTGAAAAGTTGAGGAATAGCCCTTTAAGAATAAGTCTTGTTCACATTGTTTATTCATTCACATTATCCATAATCACTCTGCTATGTTGCGCCGGATGTCATGCATTTTAATGGGGACGTCCACAACAGAGTGGAAACGCAGCGCCCTCTTGCGGTGGAAGGCTCCGTTGCGAGACGGACACCGCATACTTTGACATTTTTCAAACTTTGCGTCGTCCTCTGTAGCTCAATTGGTAGAGCATGGCGCTTGTAACGCCAGGGTAGTGGGTTTGATCCCCGGGACCACCCATACGTAAAAATGTATGCACACATGACTGTAAGTCGCTTTGGATAAAAGCGTCTGCTAAATGGCATATTATTATTATTCAGTCCAGCCAGAACCATCGAAGAACAGGAAGTTACCAAACCACAAAAGAAGATGAAAATGTGTGGTTTTCGGTGATGGCTTTATAGGCTAGCTAGCAACTTGTAAACAATTACCCATTCCTATAAGTGAGTACTATTTTAATAGTAATGTTAATAATACACATTGGCTAGCAACTTTTCAACTACTTACTACTTTTTAGCTACTTTTTAACTATTTAGCATGTTAGCTAACCCTTCCTCTAACTCTAACCCTTATAGCTAACCCTTCAGTTAACCTTAACCCTTTAACCTATCTACTAAACCTAACCCCAACCCCTAGCCTAGCTAATGTTAGCCAGCTAGGTTAAGTTAGCCACCTAACTAGAATTCGTAACATATCATACCTTTTGCAAATCCGTAACATAGCCTATTGTACTTTTTGCAAATTCGTAACATATAATACGAATTGTAATTTGTAACATATCATACGAAATGGAGTGTCTCGGATTTACATACAGAATAATAAGAAATGCTCTGAGACCAGGTTGAGCTAGCTAGCTCTCTGCTCTGCAGTGCAAGCTAGCTTGACTTGCCATAAAGTTAGATAAACAAGTTGTGGAAAAAGTAACTAAACAAAACATGTTTTATTATCACCTGAAACAATTTATTTATCCTGTCTTGAATGAAAAGGTCATATTTTGCAATCTCCCAAAATAAATGAAATCTCTGAAGAGAGACAGGCTCTCCTCCAGCTTGTGTTATAACAAAGACTATGGATATACTGACAAGATACATGTCTCTTCACCCTAACAATTGTAGTCATTGTTCACAAAGCGGCACGGCAGGCTGTCTAGCTCCCGCCTTTCTTTGAATTGGTATATACATCTCATTATTGTAATAATTTTTTTAATATTCGATGAGGGTTGTTGACGTCAACAACCTGTATTCAATGGAGAGAGATGCTATGCTCCTAGCCTCAATCTATGAATATGCATAGCCATCTCGAGACAACTCCGATATAAAGTGTTTTTTCTCAAAGTTGCCTGGATGTCACGTGTCCTAGTTATATCAGTACACTTGTAACAACTTAGCTAAGCATTACAAAACTTATATTCGATTAAATGAACCTAATGTAGCAAATAAGCCATTACTTTTTTTGGTAACCAAATTCGACACTCATTGATCTCCATATAAAAACTCCTTGCTTGGTGGGCGAAACAACGAGTGAAAACAATGCCACCTGCTGGAGGGAGACAGATTTTCAGCTGAGTTGGGTCTCTCTTCCTCTCTGACATTACTGCAAGCTCTACAGAGATGCAAGATTTGGAGTGTAGCGCAATGTTGCACTGTCGTTTTTTGTCACAAAAAGGGCGGCTCCTTGTAATACGCTCCAGCATTCGAAGTACTTTTGTAGTGGGTGAGCTTGAGCGGTCGAAGTGTCAGCAAATGGCATCCCTTGAGAGGACAAGAACAAGATGTATGTCAGGAGAAGTGCAGTATTATCATAAGGAGATGTATACTTGGAATACGAAGGTGGAATGGAGGGAAAAAGAGAGGCAGAGGAGGTCAAATAGACTGAGGGAGGTAAAGGGTGAGCTTGAATCAGTTGAAGATGGCATAAAAAAGGGAGATGGGTTTGTCGAAGAAGAATGGTGGAAAGTGTAAGCAGAGTGAGCTGTACGCTGAAGACAGGAGGAGAAATGGAAGTGAGTGAGGGCAAACTATCAGAGGGGGTAGGTGTGGTGAAGTTCTTGGAGCCCGAGGCTTGCACCGAGGGTCAGGATAAAGATGAGTCTGTGACGATAGGAGTGAAATATTTTGAAAAAGTGGACCTTTGCCTTTTGGCTGATCCATTAGTGGTTTCAGGGTGGGTGAAAACAGAGTTGGGTGATGTGGAATCGGTTAAGGTAACCAGAAGTGGTCTTGTGATAATTGTTTGTGTGGTCAGAGGGAGCAGATGCTCCGCGTTAAATGAATGGAGACGAGATGTGAATTGTTTTGCTCTCAAGAAAAGGGTGCCATTGAAAGGAGTGATTACTGGGGTAGCGGTAAATGTGAAAGTTGACCAACTGAAGGGGAAGATTCCCGGTGTTTGTGATGCTCGTCGTTTGGTGCGACGCAGACAGGGTGGCGTGAGTGGTGAAACAGAAGAGTCGTCTGTTCTTTTGAGTTTGATGTTGAGTCTTTGCCCGACAAAGTGATGTTAGGATATATAAGTTATCCCGTATGAGCTTTTGTGCTGAATACATTACGTTGTTACAGGTGTCAAGCTTATGGGCATGTGGCAGCAGTGTGTAGGAGGGAGGTTCCTGGGTGTGAGAAGTGTACAGAAGGGCATGAGACAAAGGAATGTGTAGCTTTGGGGAAAGTAGCAGTATGTGTTAATTGTAGGGGTGCCCATGGGGCTGGGTATTAGAAATGTCCGGTGCGAGAGAGGCAGGTTGAGGTTACCAGGGTTAGAGTAGTGCAGAAGTTGTTGTATGCTGAGGCAGTGAAGAAAGTAGAGGAAGATGGGTCAAGGGGGCAGGACCCTAAGAGGAGTGGTGTGAGTAGTAGATATGTACCAATACAGAGGGATAGGCCAACAAGTGATATATGCCTCAGTAAGATTGGGTTGTTAGCGTTTATAGCAATGGTTATCAACTGTACTGCAGGGATGGAACGTAAGTTGCCGAAAATTAAGGTTGTGGTGGCAGCTGCAGAGAGGTATTTTGGGTGTACGAGACTTGATGTCAGAAGAGTATAAAAGCAAACTAAAGGAGTTATACTCCAGTCTAGTAGGTGGCGGTAATGCAACATTTATTGGATGCCAACCGCCGTTAAACCTCATCGAATAAGTACTTTTGTACTACCTGAAAATGTAGGTAGCCATGGGGATAGTGTTGTGGCTTCCTTGATCTTATCTATAGGCTATTCATCAAAGTAGCCTATTTTGCATTGATAACCAAATATAATCTCAGCGACTGTTCAAACAGTAAACCAAACAACAAGAATCCACCCAAAAAGGTATTTTGTTTAGAAGTAATAATTAGTGATTCCAGGCTATTGTGAAATGGTAGAACCTGCTGTAGCCAGCTAGCCATGTGCTTTTGTCTCTGTGCCCAAAACATTATGTTTAATCTATTTTTAGCTGATATTGGAATGAATACACAAGCAGCATATCAAACTGGGATAATGTTTTAGGTTAGCCTTACCACTCAAATGAGCCCTATGCCTTGCAAACATGTGACCATCCTTCTGAAGCGTCTGTACCTGTCTGAAGAAGCCTGCGCAAGGGGCAACATATCAGGCTTTTAGCTGTGAGTTTCACAGATCCCCATCTGCGACACTTCCATTGATGTCAAGGGCAGAAGCACCTTGAATGTCTGACTCAAAGACGCCACAAGAATTTAGATAGACCCCTTTGGAAGGGGTACACTGGGTCTGTAACTTATAGACCACAATGTTTGTTGGTATTAAACCAGGTTTTTAAGAACACATGACAGTGTGTGTATTTTGATGAGGTTTTATGAAGCATTTGTAAATCAACTTCTGTCAGGATGGATGATCTTGGAAAGACAAATTGCCATCTTTACGAACGATAAACCATTCTTGGTTTATGACCGTAACCTTTTGTTAATCATCAACAATAACCTAGTAAAACCCGTCATGAAAATACAATGGAACTGTGTGTGTGTGAGTGAGTGAGTGAGTGAGAGAGAGACAGAGAGAGAGCGAGAGACAGAGAGAGAGGGAGAGAGAGAAAAGTCTGGGGTGAGGGGAGAAAATTGCTGTATATGTTTTATGTAAGAAGCTTAGGTAGGCTACAGGGGAAATACACTGCAAACAGATGGGTCCCCATCAGTCAACATGTAACCCCTCTGTCAGTTGGACAGAGGTCTTTACACATTCAAAATAAAATGGCTGTATTGGGTGACCAGAAAATTCTACTCCATAACTGAATTGATGAATCAATGGATTTAATAGGGATGATATCCAATCTTATATTGTTTTAGCATAATGGAGTTTCAAGGAATAATAACTACATTCCTGGATAAAGCAGGGTGGGTTGGTGGATTGCCCTCCTTAAATGCTTTTATAAACATTATGTAACATGTATAATGGATTATTTTTCACATTCCCAGTAATATGTATTGGTTTTATGACTGGGAACATAATTTCATAATGTAAACAGACAATCTGTGAAAAAGCTAGAGAAGAAATCTCTCAATTTGTTGAAAAGCATCGACTGGCTCTTTACCTTTAAATTTCACATCAAGTCACCATTTATAAATACCAAACATACAGTGGCAGACAAATATTGCACCCTTGAACTTTGAAATAATTCCCTATTTCTTCAAAAATAAGTTGAAATTGAAAAAAAGAATTGGTCTCCACACATTGTTATTGGATTGTCAACATTGCAGAACCAATTTTGTTTAGGAAAACTTAAGTTTATAATGTTAATTAAGAACATTAAATCAAATGGCATGGACCAAATTATTGGCACCCAGGAGCTTCAGCTGCAAACTGCTCCAATTCTTCAATGTTTGAGTGGTGCTGTTTTCAGGTCTCGACATAGGTTTATGATGGGATTCAGATCTGGACTCATCGCTGTTCACTCCAAAACAGTCCAGTGTTTATTCTTAAACCATTCCTGGGTGCCTCGCTCCCTCTTTCCCTCTCTCCTCTGAAGTGTGTGTATGTGTTTGTGTGTGTGCGTGTGTGTGTGTGTAGTACAGCTGAGAGGTGTGTGTGGGCGGAGAGCTCTTAGTGTGCAGTGACCCGCTGCTACCGAGGGCTATCGCTTGCTGCCTGGCAACACGCCATCACCATGGTGACAAAACCAACCAAAGCGGCCACCCGCACACCTGCTCAATCTCTAGCTTACACGAGGATGGGGATGCGTGCCGTTTGTGCGAGCGTGTGTGTGCGTGTTTGTGTGTGTGTGTGTGACAGGCAGATAGACAATGGGGGAGTAAAAATTACAGGGCTCAACATCATTTTCGATAGTACTACTAGCTACCAGTGGAGGCTGGTGGGAAGAACTATAGGAGGATAGGCTCATTGTAATGGCTGGAATGGGATAAATGTAACGGTATCAAACACAAACATATGGAAATCACGTTTGACTCGGTTACATTTATTACATCCCAGCCCGTCCTATAGCTCCTTCCACCACCCTACTGCTAACTACATAGATGACATGACAGAATATTGTAACACAGTAGTTAAGATACTGTAGGATGTAGACTGGAGGTATTGGGATAATACTAAAATCAAATTGTATTCATCATCGTAAACAACAGGTGTGGACTAACAGTGAAATGCTTACTTTCGGGCCCTTCCCAACAATGCAGAGAGAAAGAAAATAAAGCAGTAAAGAAAAGTAAAACACGTAATAATAGATACACAATGAGTAACGATAACTTGGCTATATACAAGGGGTACTAGTACCGAGTCGATGTGCAGGGTTACGAGGTAATTGAGGTAGATACTGTATGTACATATAACTAGGAATTAAGTGACAGATAATAAACAGTAGCAGCAGCGTATGTGATGAGACAAAAAAGTTAGTGCAAAAAGGGTCAATGCAGATAGTTAAATAGTTAACCAAATAGTTAGCGGGACTAACTATGGCTTGGGGGTAGCAACTATTCAGGGTCCCGTTGGTTCCAGACTTCGGTACCGCTTGCCGTGCGGTAGCAGGGAGAACAGTCAAGGACTTGGGTGGCTGGAGTCTTTGACAATGTTTAGGGCCTTTCTCTGACACCACTTGGTATAGAAGTCCTGGATGGCAGGGAGATCATTCCAAGTGATGTACTGGGCCCTACGTACTACCCTCTGTAGCGCCTTGTGGTTGGATGCCAAACAGTTGCCATACCAAGCGGTGATGCAGCCAGTCAAGATGCTTTCAATGGTGCAACTTTTTGAGGATCTGAGGGCCCATGCCAAATCTTTTCAGTCTCCTGAGGGGGAAGAGGTGTTGTCGTGCCCTCTTCACGACTGTGTTGGTGTGTGTGGACCATGATAGATACTTAGTGATGTGGACTGTAGTAATGCAATGGCAACACTGCTATTAAAGCTCTGCTGCTTTTTTAAAGCCAAATTAACCATTACCATCGAAAATGCTGTAAATATTGCAGATTATTCCTTTACAGATCGACACATTACAATTTTCCAACCAACAGATGAACATTGACTCTTGATTTTGATAGCGAGAACATCTCAACTCTAAATATGTGTAGTGCAACTTAGGAGACAGCAGGGGGAAGCAGAATGCTATATGTTGTCAACTCCCAGAATCAGTAAAGCATGGGGATGTGAAATACACAAAAGAACACCACATGATGGCAGCATAGTCTTTAGAATGGTGATTAGCTCTATTCCATCTCCACTTTCCAAAAGTAATAATTGCATACAATGGAGGCGATTCACAATTGTTCCTTCATCAAATAGTCATTAGTGCAAGCAAATTAGAAGTGACAGTTGTAGTGGCCTACCAGTTGTGTAACAGTCACAGAAGAATTGACCGAATGTATTATGAGCGTCTGCTAAATGACTTAAATGTAAAAATGTAAATGTATTACACTTCATTTAGCCTATCTCATTTGAGATTCCATAAATTAATAAAAACAACAAGCAGAGCTATTTCTAAATGAAAAGATAATTTAGGCTGATTACTTAATTAAAAAATCAATCCACAATTAGGAATTAAGGATAAATTCATAATATTTATTTAAACCAGGGTTGGGGTCTTTTACTTTTCAATTAAAGGGATAGTTCAGCAATTTTACATATTTAGATATTTGTTTCCTTACCTTGAAAGCAGTTTATCCAGTGACTGCAATCCACACTTTGGTTTTGTTAAACTAGCCACTGCCAACATTTAATTGGCATTTTCGGATTCCTCATGTAAGTCAATCTCCACTGAAGCATGTATTAAATGTCATGCCCAAATCATCTCCTAAATGGTTTATATTACACACTAAATTGGTTTAAAACTATTTTCAGATGATTTGGGCATGTCATGTAGGCCTACTCTTCATTGACACAAGCAACACTTTTCAATTCTTAAATTTGAATATATTTCCTGAAATGAAATGGCATTAACCCAAACTCTCGTTTAAACCAGAGGCATATATTATATATTATCTAACTACATGGCTCTGCTTTATCTATTTTCAAGTGGTAACATATTATGTTGACTGGATAGTAAAATAACATGTCTGTATTGGAAATATAGCCTATGATTAATACGACAATATGCATGTTTCCTATAATCTCTATCTCAAATCAAATTATGAAGATTTTGCCTCAAAATGTTGAAAAAGATCAACCGACTCTCATTGATGTATCTTAATACCAAATTGTTTGCAAGAAAGGGATATGACACATATAGGTAGACCAACTGTAGATATAGTAGAGGCTGCTGAGGGTAGGACGGCTCATAATAATTGCCGGAATGGAGTAAATGGAATGGCATTAACACATGGAAACCATGTGTTTGATGTATTTGATAACATTCCACCAATTCCGCTCCAGCCATTACCACGAGCCCATCCTCCTCAATTAAGGTACCACCAACCTCCTGTGTGTAAATATGAAAAACCAATAGCAACAGGATGTCGCGGAGTAAGCAACAGAAATTCAGATTTCCCCAACTTTGGTCCCGCCCTGTTTACGCTCCCTCGCCCATGCTCGCATCGCCCAACGGTCCCCCGCGCACTTCGCTTCCCTTCATTGAAAATGAATTGGGCCCCATTGTTTCATCGACCCCAACGTGCTAGATCAGCATTTCCCAAACTACGGGATTATATCACTTATTTAGGGAAAAGTTATACCTAGTCAGTTGCACAACTGAATGAATTCAACCTAAATGTGTCTTCCGCATTTATCACAACCCATCTGAATCAGAGATGTGTGGGGGACATCCACATCATCGGAGTTCCTGAAGCAGTTGTTGTTGGGGGTTAACTGCCTTGCTCAAGGGCAGAATGGCAGATTTTTCCACCTTACAGGCTCGAGGATTCGCACCGACGACCTTTCGGTTAATTAACCGGTAGACTACCTGCCACCCATTTACATCTCTAGAATGTCATTGTATGTTGTAGCTTTAAGATTTCCCTTCACTGGAAATACACTGCTCAAAAAAATTAAGGGAACACTAAAATAACACATCCTAGATCTGAATGAATAAAATAATCTTATTAAATACTTTTTTCTTTACATAGTTGAATGTGCTGACAACAAAATCACACAAAAATTATCAATGGAAATCAAATGTATCAACCCATGGAGGTCTGGATTTGGAGTCACCCTCAAAATTAAAGTGGAAAACCACACTACAGGCTGATCCAACTTTTATGTAATGTCCTTAAAACAAGTCAAAATGAGGCTCAGTAGTGTGTGTGGCCTCCACGTGCCTGTATGACCTCCCTACAACGCCTGGGCATGCTCCTGATGAGGTGGCGGATGGTCTCCTGAGGGATCTCCTCCCAGACCTGGACTAAAGCATCCGCCAACTCCTGGACAGTCTGTGGTGCAACGTGGCGTTGGTGGATGGAGCGAGACATGATGTCCCAGATGTGCTCAATTGGATTCAGGTCTGGGGAACGGGCGGGCCAGTCCATAGCATCAATGCCTTCCTCTTGCAGGAACTGCTGACACACTCCAGCCACATGAGGTCTAGCATTGTCTTGCATTAGGAGGAACCCAGGGCCAACCGCACCAGCATATGGTCTCACAAGGGGTCTGAGGATCTCATCTCGGTACCTAATGGCAGTCAGGCTACCTCTGGCGAGCACATGGAGGGCTGTGCGGCCCCCCAAAGAAATGCCACCCCACACCATGACTGACCCCACCATCATGCTGGAGGATGTTGCAGGCAGCAGAACGTTCTCCACGGCGTCTCCAGACTCTGTCACGTCTGTCACATGTGCTCAGTGTGAACCTGCTTTCATCTGTGAAGAGCACAGGGCGCCAGTGGCAAATTTGCCAATCTTGGTGTTCTCTGGCAAATGCCAAACGTCTTGCACGGTGTTGGGCTGTAAGCACAACCCCCACCTGTGGACGTCGGGCCCTCATACCACCCTCATGGAGTCTGTTTCTGACCGTTTGAGCAGACACATGCACATTTGTGGCCTGCTGGAGGTCATTTTGCAGGGCTCTGGCAGTGCTCCTCCTGCTCCTCCTTGCACAAAGGCGGAGGTAGCAGTCCTGCTGCTGGGTTGTTGCCCTCCTACGGCCTCCTCCACGTCTCCTGATGTACTGGCCTGTCTCCTGGTAGCGCCTCCATGCTCTGGACACTACACTGACAGACACAGCAAACCTTCTTGCCACAGCTCGCATTGATGTGCCATCCTGGATGAGCTGCACTACCTGAGCCACTTGTGTGGGTTGTAGACTCCGTCTCATGCTACCACTAGAGTGAAAGCACCGCCAGCATTCAAAAGTGACCAAAACATCAGCCAGGAAGCATAGGAACTGAGAAGTGGTCTGTGGTCACCACCTGCAAAACCAGTCCTTTATTGGGGGTGCTAATTGCCTATAATTTCCACCTGTTGTCTATTCCATTTGCACAACAGCATGTGAAATGTATTGTCAATCAGTGTTGCTTCCTAAGTGGACAGTTTGATTTCACAGAAGTGTGATTGACTTGGAGTTACATTGTGTTGTTTAAGTGTTTTTTTGAGCAGTGTATATAAAAATGGGGTCGCGGGCCAAAAACGTTTGGGAACCCGTGCTAGATGGATTTCTGTCATTAGGCTTTATGCCTTGGTAGACTTGATGTTTGAATAAATATCATAAAATATTGAATAGGCCTAGGCTTACATGTTTAAGAAGTTCTATCCAAAGCCCTAGCATAAAATAGCCTACCATCTCGTTTCAATATGTTTTTTTCCACCTGTGCTCTCAGTGAGTTTGATAGCTGCCGTTTTATTAGGTGTTGAATTTATTCAGTTCATGAATAAATTGGTTTGATATTTAGGCTAGCATAATGTAATAAGTTATGGGTTAAAGGCTATAGGGCGGGCTAATGTGCAAATATTACATTGAAAACTTCCTCCCAGCTGCCCACTGCACTGAGGCTAGGAAACACTATCACCACCGATAAATCTACAATAATCGAGAATTTCAACAAGCATTTTGCTACGGCTGGCCATGCTTTCCACCTGGCTACCACTACCCCGGCCACCAGCTCTGCACCCTCCGCTGCAACTTGCCCATGCCCCCCCCCCGCTTCTCCTTCACACAAATTCAGACAGCTGATGTTTTGAAAGCGCTGCAAAATCTGGACCCCTACAAATCATCTGGGCTAGACAATCTGGACCCTTTCTTTCTAAAACTAGCCGCCGAAATTGTCGCAACCCCTATTACTAGCCTGTTCAACCTCTCTTTCGTAACGTCTGAGATCCCCAGAGATTGGAAAGCTGCCGCGGTCATCCCCCTCTTCAAAGGGGGTGACACTCTAGATCCAAACTGTTACAGACCCATATCCATCCTGCCCTGCCTTTCAAAAGTTTTTGAAAGCCAAGTCAACAAACAGATCACCGACCATTTCGAATCCCACCGTACCTTCTCCGCTATGCAATCCGGTTTCCGAGCTGGTCATGGGTGCACTTCAGCCACGCTCAAGGTCCTAAACGATATTATAACCGCGATCGATAATAGACAGTACTGTGCAGCCGTTTTCATTGACCTGGCCAAGGCTTTCGACTCTGTCAACCACCGCATTCTTATTGGCAGACTAAATAGCCTTGGTTTCTCAAATGACTGCCTCGCCTGGTTCACCAACTACTTCTCAGATAGAGTTCAATGTGTCAAATCGGAGGGCCTGTTGTCTGGACCTATGGCAGTCTCTATGGGGGTGCCACAGGGTTCAATTCTTGGGCCGACTCTTTTCTCTGTGTATATCAATGACGTCGCTCTTGCTGCTGGTGACTCTCAGATCCACCTCTACGCAGACGACACCATTTTGTATACATCTGGCCCTTCATTGGACGCTGTGTTAACAAACCTCCAAACGAGCTTCAATTCCATACAACACTCCTTCAGTAGCCTCCAACTGCTCTTAAACACTAGTAAAACTAAATGCATGCTCTTCAACCGAACGCTGCTTGCACCCGCCCACCCGACTAGAATCACTACTCTCGACGGGTCTGACCTAGAGTATGTGGACAACTACAAATATCTAGGTGTCTGGTTAGACTGTAAACTCTCCTTCCAGACTCACATTAAGAATCTCCAATCCAAAGTTAAATCTAGAATCGGTTTCCTATTTCGCAACAAAGCCTCCTTCACTCATGCTGCCAAACATGCCCTCGTAAAACTGACTATCCTACCGATCCTTGACTTCGGCGATGTCATTTACAAAATAGCCTCCAACACTCTACTCAGCAAATTGGATGTAGTCTATCACAGTGCCATCCGTTTTGTCTCCAAAGCCCCATATAATACCCACCACTGTGACCTGTACGCTCTTGTTGGCTGGTCCTCACTACATATTCGTCGCCAAACCCACTGGCTCCAGGCCATCTATAAATCACTGCTAGGCAAATCCCCGCCTTATCTTAGCTCATTGGTCACCATAGCAACACCCACCCGTAGTCTGCGCTCCAGCGGGTATATCTCACTGGTCATCCCCAAAGCCAACACCTCCTTTGGCCGCAATTCCTTCCAGTTCTCTGCTGCCAATGACTGGAACAAATTGCAAAAATCTCTGAAGCTGGAGACACTTATCTCCCTCACTAACTTTAAGCATCAGTTGTCAGAGCACCTTACCGATCACTGCACCTGTACACAGCCCATCTGAAATTAGCCCGCCCAACTACCTCATCCCTATATTGTTATTTATTTTGCTCATTTGTACCCCAGTATCTCTATTTGCACATCATCTCTTGCACATCTATCATTCCAGTGTTAATACTAATTGTAATTATTTTGCACTATAGCCTATTTTATTGCCTTACCTCCATAACTTGCTAAATTTGCACACACTGTGTATATATATGTATTTCTGTTGTATTTTTTTGACTTTGTTTTGTTTTACCCCATATGTAACTCTGTGTTGTTGTTTTTATCGCACTGCTTTGCTTTATCTTGGCCAGGTCGTAGTTGTAAATGAGAACTTGTTCTCAACTGGTTTACCTGGTTAAATAAAGGTGAAATTAAAAAAAATTAAAAAAAAATACCTGGGTGACCAGAGGAGGGGGATGTGTGTGCCCAATAGATCAGACGGTCACGGACAAGAGACGGCACGTACTGCAGCCCAGCTGGACACTGAGGTGGAGATGGCTCTGTAAGTAACACCCGCTCTATATCTGCGTCCACCGCCCACACTACTGGTGCCACAATGCAGAAGGCCAGGAGTATCGGGGTGTTGTCTATGGGCCTCTCCTCTGTGTCATACAGCCGTGACAGTGCGTCTGCCTTCACATTCTTCGTACCCGGGATGTATGATAGTGTAAAATCAAACCGGGTGAAGAATAGGGCCCACCTGGCCTGGCGAGGGTTCAGCCTCCTCGCTGCCCAGATGTACTCCAGGTTACGGTGGTCCGTCCAGACGAGGAAAGGGTGTTTCGCCCCCTCGAGCCAGTGCCTCCACACGGTCAGGGCTCGGACAACAGCCAACAGATGCCGATCACCAACGTTATAGTTCTGCTCCGCCGGGCTGACCCTAATGGCTGACTGTCAAGTGCTCTGATGAGGAGTGGAATGGATAGGTGAACCAATGTAATGCCTAGACTATGTGCAAATGACCTGTCCATAAAGTTCCCAGCTACGCCTGAATCGACCAGCGCCTTCTATTGGGGAACTACTGTGTAATCAGGAAAGTGGATGTGTAGGGTAGTGCGCAGCAGAGGACTCTGAACGAGTGTGGGTGTTCGATACCTGAGGTGACGCGAGAGTGCCCTGCCTGTCACCTCTAGACCCAAAAGAACGCCGACCACAGCATGCAGGAGAATGTCCTCTTGTGTCACCAGATTGACACTGGCATTGTCGTCCTCCGCCCTCCCGGATCGCCACTCCACCCAACTCCATCATCTTGTGATCCGGGTTTGGGGGGGGGGGGGGGGGGGGGGGGGCGAGGGGGGGGGGGGCCTCTTCCAGGACGTCCTCTAGCAGCCAGCAGGTTGTCCACCAGTTGGTTGAAGGACAACGTGGTGTTCCGGCAGGCTAGCTCCCTTCGGACGTCCTCTCGTAGGTGGCACCGGAAGTGGTTGATGAATGCCTGCTCGTTCCACCCTGACCCAGCCGCTAGTGTCCGAAACTCCAGGGCGAAGTCCTGCGTGGTCCTCGTCCCCTGCCTCAGGTGGACCAGCCGCTCGCCCACCTCTCTACCTTCGGGCGGGTGATCGAAGACGGCCCGAAAGAGGCGAGCAAACTCCCCGTAGTTGTCCAACGCAGCTCCTCCTTCACTCCAGACCGCTTTTGCCCACTCCAGGGCTTTCTCCGAGAGGCAGGAGACAAGGGACGGACACCTTCTCCCGCTCCGATGGAACTGGGTGTCACACTCTGGCTCTGGGGACTTTATATGTTGAGTCAGGGTGTGTAGATTCCGTGTGTTTTTGTGCTGTGTTTTAGTGTCTAGTTGTTCTATGTCTAGGTTGGCCTGAGTGACTCCCAATCAGAGGCAACGAGTGTCAGCTGTTTGCTGGTTGTCTCTGATTGGGAGCCATATTTAAACTGTCAGTTTTCCTTTGTGTTTTGTGGGTTCTTGTTTCGTGTTGGTTGTGTTTGACCGTTTACTGTCACGTTACCGTCTTTTGTTGTTTTGATCGCGTTTCACTAAATAAATGAGTATGTTTGCCTGCAACGCTGCGCCTTGGTCTACTCCTTACCCAGACGATCGTGACACTGGGCTGATGTTTGATAAGTATAACTCCAGTTGTAGGAGGAATCCCTGGCAGAGGGCAGCTGTCCCGTCGAAATCCCGTGGTCAGGATATACAGTGAGGGAAAGAAGTATTTGATCCCCTGCTGATTTTGTACGTTTGCCCACTGACAAAGAAATTATCAGTCTATCATTTTAATGGTAGGTTTATTTGAACAGTGAGAGACAGAATAACAACAAAAAAATCCAGAAAAACACATGTTATACATTGATTTGCATTTTAATGAGGGAAATAAGTATTTGACCCCTCTGCAAAACATGACTTAGTACTTGGTGGCAAAACCCTTGTTGGCAATCACAGAGGTCAGACGTTTCTTGTAGTTGGCCACCAGGTTTGCACACACTTCAGGAGGGATTTTGTCCCACTCCTCTTTGCAGATCTTCTCCAAGGTTTTGAGGCTGACGTTTGGCAACTCAAACCTTCAGCTCCCTCCACAGATTTTCTATGGGATTAAGGTCTAGAGACTGGCTAGGCCACTCCAGGACCTTAATGTGCTTCTTCTCGAGCCACTCCTTTGTTGCCTTGGCCGTGTGTTTTGGGTCATTGTCATGCTGGAATACCCATCCACAACCCATTTTCAATGCCCTGGCTGAGGGAAGGAGGTTCTCACCCAAGATTTGACGGTACATGGCCCCGTCCATCGTCCCTTTGATGTGGTGAAGTTGTCCTGTCCCCTTAGCAGAAAAACACCCCCAAAGCATAATGTTTCCACCTCCATGTTTGACGGTGGGGATGGTGTTCTTGGGGTCATAGGCAGCATTCCTCCTCCTCCAAACACAGCGAGTTGAGTTGATGCCAAAGAGCTCAATTTTGGTCTCATCTGACCACAACACTTTCACCCAGTTCTCCTCTGAATCATTCAGATGTTCATTGGCAAACTTCAGACGGGCCTGTATATGTGCTTTCTTGAGCAGGGGGACCTTGCGGGCGCTGCAGGATTTCAGTCCTTCACGGCTTAGTGTGTTACCAATTGTTTTCTTGGTGACATTGGTCCCAGCTGCCTTGAGATCATTGACAAGATCCTCCCGTGTAGTTCTGGGCTGATTCCTCACCGTTCTCATGATCATTGCAACTCCACGAGGTGAGATCTTGCATGGAGCCCCAGGCCGAAGGAGATTGACAGTTCTTTTGTGTTTCTTCCATTTGCGAATAATCGCACCAACTGTTGTCACCTTCTCACCAAGCTGCTTGGCGATGGTCTTGTAGCCCATTCTAGCCTTGTGTAGGTCTACAATCTTGTCCCTGACATCCTTGGAGAGCTCTTTGGTCTTGGCCATGGTGGAGAGTTTGGAA
Organism: Coregonus lavaretus; assembly: GCF_964263955.1. Taxonomy (NCBI): domain Eukaryota; kingdom Metazoa; phylum Chordata; class Actinopteri; order Salmoniformes; family Salmonidae; genus Coregonus; species Coregonus lavaretus. The sequence goes on from NC_139994.1 coordinate 23,513,416, forward strand.
TCTGATTGATTGATTGCTTCTGTGGACATGTGTCTTTTATACAGGTAACAAGCTGAGATTAGGAGCACTCCCTTTAAGAGTGTGCTCCTAATCTCAGCTCGTTACCTGTATAAAAGACACCTGGGAGCCAGAAATCTTTCTGATTGAGAGGGGGTCAAATACTTATTTCCCTCATTAAAATGCAAATCAATGTATAACATTTTTGACATGCGTTTTTCTGGATTTTTTTGTTGTTATTCTGTCTCTCACTGTTCAAATAAACCTACCATTAAAATTCTAGATTATTTCTTTTTAAGTGGGCAAACGTACAAAATCAGCAGGGGATCAAATACTTTTTTCCCTCACTGTATGAATCCCTCTGGGTGCTGGGTGGCTGGATCCGGTCGCTCAGCTCCGAAAGATCGGGTCCTCTCCTCTCCAGGCATTGGACGACCTGGAGAACCCGATCCATTGCTTCTCCCAAGCTGGCTAGCTTCGTCGAATGCTCCTGGACCCGTACCACGACTCCAGGCATGTGCTCCTCTCCTGCTGACTCCATGTCTGGTGTGTGATTCTGTGATGAGGTGATGTCTAAGGAGTCAGGCGCAGGATGGTAAATCACAGAATAACAGGCTTTATTCCACAAATACAGAGTTATGCAGTAATGCATCAAAAACACTTCAGTGCACAAAACACGCGCACTGGAAAATGCAAGGCACACTGGGAAATATCCAGGCGATACAAAATACAGGGAGCTCCACCGAGCTTCACTATCCTCCACAATAAACAATCACACACAAAGATAAAGGGGCAGAGGGAACACTTATACAGGTACTGATTATGGGATATGAACAAGGTGTGTGTAATAAACAAGACAAAACAAATGGAATGGTGGCTAGAAGGCAGGTGAAGACTAACGCCGAAGCCTGCCTGAACAAGGAGAGGTGGCAGCTTCGGAGGGAGTCGTGACATCTACAATGTAAAAAATAGTAAAAATAAAGAAAAACCCTTGAATGAGTAGGTGTGTCCAAACTTCTGACTGGTAGTTTATATATACAGTGGGGAGAACAAGTATTTGATACACTGCCGATTTTGCAGGTTTTCCTACTTACAAAGGTCTGTATCATATATATTTTTAACTGTGCTGTTTCACAAAAGTTCTGAACCTACAGTGGGGAGAACAAGTATTTGATACACTGCCGATTTTGCAGGTTTTCCTACTTACAAAGCATGTAGAGGTCTGTAATTTTTATCATAGGTACACTTCAACTGTGAGAGACGGAATCTAAAACAAAAATCCAGAAAATCACATTGTATGATTTTTAAGTAATTAATTTGCATTTTATTGCATGACATAAGTATTTGATACATCAGAAAAGCAGAACTTAATATTTGGTACAGAAACCTTTGTTTGCAATTACAGAGATCATATGTTTCCTGTAGGTCTTGACCAGGTTTGCACACACTGCAGCAGGGATTTTGGCCCACTCCTCCATACAGACCTTCTCCAGATCCTTCAGGTTTCAGGGCTGTCGCTGGGCAATACGGACTTTCAGCTCCCTCCAAAGATGTTCTATTGGGTTCAGGTCTGGAGACTGGCTAGGCCACTCCAGGACCTTGAGATGCTTCTTACGGAGCCACTCCTTAGTTGCCCTGGCTGTGCGTTTCGGGTTGTTGTCATGCTGGAAGACCCAGCCACGACCCATCTTCAATGCTCTTACTGAGGGAAGGAGGTTGTTGGCCAAGATCTCGCGATACATCCATCCTCCCCTCAATATGGTGCAGTCGTCCTGTCCCCTTTGCAGAAAAGCATCCCCAAAGAATGATGTTTCCACCTCCATGCTTCACGGTTGGGATGGTGTTCTTGGGGTTGTACTCATCCTTCTTCTTCCTCCAAACACGGCGAGTGGAGTTTAGACCAAAAAGCTCTATTTTTGTCTCATCAGACCACATGACCTTCTCCCATTCCTCCTCTGGATCATCCAGATGGTCATTGGCAAACTTCAGACGGGCCTGGACATGCGCTGGCTTGAGCCGGGGGACCTTGCGTGCGCTGCAGGATTTTAATCCATGACGGCGTAGTGTGTTACTAATGGTTTTCTTTGAGACTGTGGTCCCAGCTCTCTTCAGGTCATTGACCAGGTCCTGCCGTGTAGTTCTGGGTTGATCCCTCACCTTCCTCATGATCATTGATGCCCCACGAGGTGAGATCTTGCATGGAGCCCCAGACCGAGGGTGATTGACCGTCATCTTGAACTTCTTCCATTTTCTAATAATTGCGCCAACTCACCTTTGGTCTGCCTTCTCACCAAGCTGCTTGCTTATTGTCCTGTAGCCCATCCCAGCCTTGTGCAGGTCTACAATTTTATCCCTGATGTCCTTACACAGCTCTCTGGTCTTGGCCATTGTGGAGAGGTTGGAGTCTGTTTGATTGAGTGTGTGGACAGGTGTCTTTTATACAGGTAACGAGTTCAAACAGGTGCAGTTAATACAGGTAATGAGTGGAGAACAGGAGGGCTTCTTAAAGAAAAACTAACAGGTCTGTGAGAGCTTGAATTCTTACTGGTTGGTAGGTGATCAAATACTTATGTCATGCAATAAAATGCAAATTAATTACATAAAAATCAAACAATGTGATTTTCTGGATTTTTGTTTTAGATTCCGTCTCTCACAGTTGAAGTGTACCTATGATAAAAATTACAGACCTCTACATGCTTTGTAAGTAGGAAAACCTGCAAAAATCGGCAGTGTATCAAATACTTGTTCTCCCCACTGTATGTATATATATATATATATATATATATATATATATATATATATATATATATATATATATATATATATATATGACAAGGAGTAGGCTACAATGAGTGGAATGTTTGCTAAAAAGACTGGTACCCAGGCTAGGTCTCTTGGTGAAAATATAGGCTATAGGCCTAGTCCGTTGCTAGGTTTTCAAAAGGACCACAGGAATTTCGTAATTTCCACCATAAATCAATTCTCAAGGGGGTGGACGGTCAAGTAGGCTACCATAATTCTTTAAATACCAATAACAGCTCTTTGATCCCTCTCAACTACATTTTTTTTCACCAGTCAAATGCATTGAACTGACATCAAATAGATCGAATTAAAGAAGCGTACCAAGAAACTTGTGCCATGGACAGAAAGTTAAACAATTAGTAATGTCACGCTTACAGTGATACAAAGGCCTATAAAGGTTTCAACATGGGTAATTGATTTTTATTTGTGTTTTGAAACATTTACAGAAAAAAAGTTGGTAGCATATTAGCCTAGATACAAATAAGTAATTTATGAGGTTGTAAAATACCATTGACGTTGTGTACCCTGTAGACCATCGTTCTTCAATTCCGGTCCTGGAGGGCCGAAAGAGCTCTGTTTTTCATCCTCTCCTTCTAATCAGGGGCTAATTCAGACCTGGGACACCAGGTGAGTGCAAATAACTACCATGTAGAAATAAAAAACAGAAGTGTTTCGGCCCTCCAGGACCGGAATTGAAGAACCCTGCTATAGACTATATTCTATGTTACGGACTACAGATTAAAAAAAATATGTAATAATAATCGCGTAATATCACGGGCTTGGAAACACCATGTAAGGCCCTGTGCAATCTGTAGCTCAGCTGGTAGTGCATGGCGCTTGTAACGCCAGGGTAGTGGGTTCGATCCCCGGGACCACCCATACGTAAAAATTTATGCACACATGACTGTATGTCGCTTTGGATAAAAGCGTCTGATAAATGGCATATTATTATTATTATTATATTATTATAAATATATGTGCTTATAAACATGAGAACATGCTGATTATGTTCAATTAACCAAACATAATGAATGCTTTATTAAGGCTGTTGTTATGATTTCACTGTCATGTATTCAAAATTGCCATAAAAAAGTAAAATAAAAAGTATTTTATTAGGCAATTTCTTAATAATAATTAGGCATTCGAAATCTATTGTTACCATAAGAAAAAGATAACCATTGTAGTTAGCGGATTCATATCATAATGCCGTCAACGGGCACCTGTTTACATCTCTCAATCATGTCTCTTACATGAGCGACGTCAATTCTAATCCCCTACCGCGTTACGCCATTTGGACAGAAGAACAAAGCAACAGATTTTCAAATTAGTCCGAACGCTAGTTGAACGTGGCAAAGGTTGTGAAACTTTAACCTCAGTCAGGAGTCCTTTGTCTGTGCGCTATAGCCTGAGTTTATTAGCTCGAGCGTCCATCGACACCGTTCCTCCTCTGTTCAAACGGTCCTAATAAAGAAGGCATCATGCTAGCAACTCAATCAGATGCCTTCAGACCGGTTTCTTTGACCTCTATAGCCTGCCCTATACCCTGTAATTCAGCCTTCCTATACTGCTATTCTTTTTAATTGCTATGGGGATCTTGCCTTAACGCTGAACAGACATTTCTTTCATGTCCTTATTATCTGGATGGAGAATTGTCAATGAGATAACGGACAGAACAGAGCTACTCCGCAGGTGTCTCTCCCTCTCTCTCTTTGTGTGTGTGTGTGTGTGTGTGCGTGCGTGAGAGAAGGAGAGGAGAGAAACAGAGAGAGAGAGAGAGAGAGAGAGAGAGAGAGAGAGAGAGAGAGAGAGAAAGAGCGAGAAAGAGAGAGAGTGTGTGGGTAAGCCTAGTTATTCGATAAAATTGAGGCGCTATAGCTCTGATGCACCCTCAATATTAACATGAGTTTAGTCTCAATCAATGGAGAAATGTCCAGATGTATACAATATCAATAGCTTCATTCCATCCCCATCATTATCTTGTGGCATTTGTAAAGAATAAGATGATGATTACCAGAAGCATTAATCAATATTTTGATATCATTCTTTTGATATCATTCTAACCAATGTATTTTTTAAAGTGTACCTTATAAATAATGGCTGTACTGTATGCCCACCACTGTGTCATTTAGGTTTCATGATTAATGATATGACAGGGGTGCAACAACTCACAATGGTAAAAATCGTTTGTGTGTAGGGTGGACCCTTTACTCAAAACCAACAGGTGCATTATTACTTTTTAAAAACTTGTTATAAGCATGTATAAACCCTTATAATGCCCTTACAAAATCCTTGATAGAAAAACTTTGAAGCTATATACCTGGGTCATTCTTGAATTTAGGTGACGTTTGGGCATGGCACTTTAGAAAAATGTTTTATTTATTTAAATTTATGTGGGTACATCTTCCCATTCTAAATCAAATAATATGGTAGCTTAATGAACTTTTTTTTTTTTACCATTATGATAACTTTGTGCCACCAGTAGGAGTAGTAACACCAATGATGACAACACCAATGATACATTTTTGGTAAATTAGTAGTTTCTAAAATGGAGGCCACAGTTTCTCAAATCTAAGGTCATTAAACCCGTTATAAATAATTTACTAAAGTGATATGATTACTAATTTTGCTCACAATGTATTTTCCCTTCATTTAATTTGAGTAACACCAAGTGACACTTTGGTTTTAGGGTGTTATTATCTAATAAATGTAATACAGACCCCTTCCCCGATAACAGTTTGCCACTGGAGGGAATGCTCAAGGTCCTTGTATATCTTCATAATGAGGGATTTTCAAGGCGGTAACACCAATGATGTAAAGCTGAGGGACATTTATTATATTTGTAAAAAATATATATATATTTTAATAGCCTTCTTTGTTTTATTGATCTATACAGTATCTAAAATAATTTTGTTTACTTTCTAGCATCCAAAATAATAGATAGAAATCCCCAAAACACTACATCTCTACTGGGTCACTACTGGGAAAAACCCATTTGTTTACCCTAAACTTTAAACAATGCATAAACATAAAATGTTGCAGTATAAATTACTTGCATTATGTTTTATTGTTGATAAACAGTTTAATTTAAAAAAAAACATGTATAATGCATAACTATTTGTAATTTTAAAGTGTTTTCATTGTTCGAAATGGCGAGGGACACAACTGCCACTGCAATTCAAGGACGACCCACTTATAACCTAAAGCCCCCTGAATGAACGAAAGATTTAAGCATTACTTTTAGTCAAGACAGCTAACCATTATAGTGCAACACACTATTCAATGCCAATTTGTGGTACTGGCAGATCCACACCTAGGAACTGTCCCTTCAGCACCACACATCCCTGCATAGCGATGAGGCAGCAGCAGCACCATCTGTTCAGGTCCACAGTATAGGCCCACATACAGTATCTCTCTCTCTCTTTCAATCTATCTCTCTTTCACACACACACACACACACACACACACACACACACACAGAGAGAGAGAGAGAGATCAGCATTGTCTAATTTCTTGATGTTATCATCAGTATGACATCAACTGTTGTTTTGTTTACTCTGAAATGTGTGCAAAAGACAAACCCACAGCCAAAAGACAAACCCACAGCCAAAACACACTTTTTAAGCCCTCTGCATGCTTAAAATGCCCTATTATAACATTAGTCTAGTATTATGAAGCATGCATGAGGATCTTGTACGATAGCATTGAATTATTATAAAAATATATACTGCATTTGGATATTGACTGCTATCCAAGCAGAAGGCTGCCCCAGTATCTGTGCGTTAGAGATGTCGACGATGAGTATGACGTACAGTTGAAGTCGGAAGTTTACGTACACTTAGGTTGGAGTCATTAAAACTTGTTTTTCAACCACTCCACAAATTTCTTGTTAACAATCTATAGTTTTGGCAAGTCGGTTAGGACATCTACTTTGTGCATGACACAAGTAATTTTTCCAACAATTGTTTACAGACAGATTATTTCACTTATAATTGACTGTATCACAATTCCAGTGGGTCAGAAGTTTACATACACTAAGTTGACTGTGCCTTTAAACAGCTTGGAAAATTCCAGAAAATGATGTCATGGCTTTAGAAGCTTCTGATAGGCTAATTGACATCATTTGAGTCAATTGGAGGTGTACCTGTGGATGTATTTCAAGGCCTACCTTCATACTCAGTGCCTCTTTGCTTGACATCATGGGGAAATCTAAAGAAATCAGCCAAGACCTCAGAAAAAAATTGTAGATCTCCACAAGTCTGGTTCATCCTTGGAAGCAATTTCCAAACGCCTGAAGGTACCACGTTCATCTGTACAAACAATAGTACGCAAGTATAAACAACATGGGATCACGCAGCCGTCATACCGCTCAGGATGGAGACGCGTTCTGTCTCCTAGAGATGAACGTACTTTGGTGCGAAAAGTGCAAATCATTCCGAAGAACACCATCCCAACCGTGAAGGCACGGGGGTAGCAGCATCATGCTGTGGGGGTGCTTTGCTGCAGGAGGGACTGGTGCACTTCACAAAATAGATGGCATCATGAAGAAGTAAAATTATGTGAATATATTGAAGCAACATCTCAAGACATCAGTCAGGAAGTTAAAGCTTGGTCGCAAATGGGTCTTCCAAATGGACAATGACCCCAAGCATACTTTCAAAGTTGTGGCAAAATGGCTTAAGGACAACAAAGTCAAGGTATTGGAGTGGCCATCACAAAGCCCTGACCTCAATCCTATAGAACATTTGTGGGCAGAACTGAAAAAGCATGTGCGAGCAAGGAGGCCTACAAACCTGACTCAGTTACACCAGCTCTGTCAGGAGGAATGGGCCAAAATTCATCCAACTTATTGTGGGAAGCTTGTGGAAGGCTACGTGAAACGTTTGACCCAAGTTAAACAATTTAAAGGCAATGCTACCAAATACTAATTGAGTGTATGTACACTTCTGACCCACTGGGAATGTGATGAAATAAATAAAAGCTGAAATAAATCATTCTCTCTACTATTATTCTGACATAAAATAAAGTGGTGATCCTAACTGACCTAAGACAGGGTATTTTTACTAGGATTAAATGTTAGGAATTGTGAAAAACTGAGTTTAAATGTATTTGGCTAAGGTGTATGTAAAAATATATATATATATTTATATACACTACCGGTCAAAGTTTTAGAACACCTACTCATTCAAGGGTTTTTCATTATTTTTACTATTTTCAACTTTGTATAATAATAGTGAAGACATCAAAACTATGAAATAACACATATGGAATCATGTAGTAACCAAAAAAGTGTTTTGCAACCGCACTTGAAGAAACTTTCAAAGTTCTTGAAATGTTCTGTATTGACTGACCTTCATGTCTTAAAGTAATGATGGACTGTCGTTTCTCTTTGCTTATTTGAGCTGTTCTTGCCATAATATGGACTTGGTCTTTTACCAAATAGGGCTATCTTCTGTATACATCCCTACCTTGTCACAACATAACTGATTGGCTCAAACGCATTAAGAAGGAAGGAAATTCCACAAATTAACTTTTAATAAGGCACACCTGTTAATTGAAATGCATTCCAGGTGACTACCTCATGAATCTGGTTTAGATAATGCCAAGAGTGTGCAAAGCTGTCTTTTTTTTTTTTTTTTTTTTTTTTCACCTTTATTTAACCAGGTAAGCCAGTTGAGAACAGGTTCTCATTTACAACTGCGACCTGGCCAAGATAAAGCAAAGCAGTGCAATAAAAACAACACAGAGTTACATATTGGGTAAAAAACATAAAGTCAAAAATACAACAGAAAATATATATACAGTGTGTGCAAATGTAGCAAGTTATGAAGGTAAGGCAATAAATAGGCTATAGTGCAAAATAATTACAATAGTATTAACACTGGAATGCTAGATGTGCAAGAGATTATGTGCAAATAGAGATACTGGGGTGCAAAAGAGCAAAATAAATAACAATATAGGGATGAGGTAGTTGGGTGGGCTAATTTCAGATGGGCTGTGTACAGGTGCAGTGATCGGTAAGGTGCTCTGACAACTGATGCTTAAAGTTATTGAGGGAGATAAGAGTCTCCAGCTTCAGAGATTTTTGCAATTCGTTCCAGTCATTGGCAGCAGAGAACTGGAAGGAATGGCGGCCAAAGGAGGTGTTGGCTTTGGGAATGACCAGTGAGATATACCCGCTGGAGCGCAGACTACGGGTGGGTGCTGCTATGGTGACCAATGAGCTAAGATAAGGTGGGGATTTGCCTAGCAGTGATTTATAGATGGCCTGGAGCCAGTGGGTTTGACGACGAACATGTAGTGAGGACCAGCCAACAAGAGCGTACAGGTCACAGTGGTGGGTAGTGTATGGGGCTTTGGAGACAAAACGGATGGCACTGTGATAGACTACATCCAATTTGCTGAGTAGAGTGTTGGAGGCTATTTTGTAAATGACATCGCCGAAGTCAAGGATCGGTAGGATAGTCAGTTTTACGAGGGCATGTTTGGCAGCATGAGTGAAGGAGGCTTTGTTGCGAAATAGGAAGCCAATTCTAGATTTAACTTTGGATTGGAGATTCAGTCTGGAAGTTGAGTTTACAGTCTAACCAGACACCTAGGTATTTGTAGTTGTCCACATACTCTAGGTCAGACCCGTCGAGAGTGGTGATTCTAGTCGGGTGGGCGGGTGCCAGCAGCGTTCGATTGAAAAGCATGCATTTAGTTTTACTAGTGTTTAAGAGCAGTTGGAGGCTACTGAAGAAGTGTTGTATGGCATTGAAGCTCGTTTGGAGGTTTGTTAACACAGTGTCCAATGAAGGGCCAGATGTATACAAAATGGTGTCGTCTGCGTAGAGGTGGATCTGAGAGTCACCAGCAGCAAGAGCGACATCATTGATATACACGGAGAAAAGTGTCGGCCCAAGAATTGAACCCTGTGGCACCCCCATAGAGACTGCCATAGGTCCAGACAACAGGCCCTCCGATTTGACACACTGAACTCTATCTGAGAAGTAGTTGGTGAACCAGGCGAGGCAGTCATTTGAGAAACCAAGGCTATTTAGTCTGCCAATAAGAATGCGGTGGTTGACAGAGTCGAAAGCCTTGGCCAGGTCGATGAAGACGGCTGCACAGTACTGTCTATTATCAATCGCGGTTATAATATCGTTTAGGACCTTGAGCGTGGCTGAAGTGCACCCATGACCAGCTCGGAAACCGGATTGCATAGCGGAGAAGGTACGGTGGTATTCGAAATGGTCGGTGATCTGTTTGTTAACTTGGCTTTCAAATACTTTCGAAAGGCAGGGCAGGATGGATATAGGTCTGTAGCAGTTTGGATCTAGAGTGTCACCCCTTTTGAAGAGGGGGATGACCGCGGCAGCTTTCCAATCTCTGGGGATCTCAGACGTTATGAAAGAGAGGTTGAACAGACTAGTAATAGGGGTTGCGACAATTTCGGCGGCTAGTTTTAGAAAGAAAGGGTCCAGATTGTCTAGCCCAGCTGATTTGTAGGGGTCCAGATTTTGCAGCGCTTTCAAAACATCAGCTGTCTGAATTTGTGTGAAGGAGAAGCGGGGGGGGGGCATGGGCAAGTTGCAGCAGAGGGTGCAGAGTTGGTGGCCGGGGTAGTGGTAGCCAGATGGAAAGCATGGCCAGCTGTAGCAAAATGCTTGTTGAAATTCTCGATTATTGTAGATTTATCGGTGGTGATAGTGTTTCCTAGCCTCAGTGCAGTGGGCAGCTGGGAGGAAGTGCTCTTATTCTCCATGGACTTTACAGTGTCCCAAAACTTTTTGGAGTTAGTGCTACAGGATGCAAATTTCTGTTTGAAAAAGTTATTCTTTGCTTTCCTGACTGCTTGTGTATATTGGTTCCTAACTTCCCTGAAAAGTTGCATATCGCGGAGGCTATTTGATGCTAATGCTGTACGCCACAGGATGTTTTTGTGCTGGTCAAGGGCAGTCAAGTCTGAGGAGAACCAGGGACTATATCGGTTCTTAGTTCTGTATTTTTTGAATGGGGCATGTTTATTTAAGATTGAGAGGAAATTACTTTTAAGGAACAACCAGGCATCCTCTACTGACGGAATGAGATCTATATCCATCCAGGATACCTGGGCCAGGTCAATTAGGAAGGCCTGCTCGCTAAAGTGTTTTAGGGAGCGTTTGACAGTGATGAGGGGTGGTCGTTTGACCGCGGACCCGTTACGGACGCAGGCAATAAGGCAGTGATCGCTGAGATCCTGGTTGAAGACAGCTGAGGTGTATTTAGAGGGTATGTTAGTCAGGATGATATCTATGAGGGTACCCATGTTTACGGATTTAGGGTTGTACCTGGTAGGTTCGTTGATAATTTGCGTGAGGTTGAGGGCATCTAGTTTGTATTGTAGGATGGCTGGGGTATTAAGCATATCCCAATTTAGGTCACCAAGCAGTACGAACTCTGAGGATAAATGGGGGGCAATCAATTCACATATGGTGTCCAGGGCACAGCTGGGGGCTGAGGGGCAAAGGGTGGCTATTTGAAGAATCTCAAATCTCAAATATATTTTGATTTGTTAAAAACTTTTTTTATTACTACATGATTCCATATGTGTTATTTCATAGTTTTGATGTCTTCACTATTATTCTACAATGTAGAAAATAGTAAAAATGAAGAAAAACACTTGAATGAGTAGGTGTTCTAAAACTTTTGACCAGTAGTGTATACATTCGGAAAGTATTCAGACCCCTTGACTTTTTCCACATTTTGTTACATTACAGCCTTATTCTAAAATTGATTAAATTGTTTTTTAGCCTCATGAATCTACACACAATAACCCATAATGACAAAGCAAAAACAGGTTTTTATAAATGTTTGCCAAATTATAATTTTAAAAAATTGGAAATATCACATTTACATAAGTATTCAGACTCTTTACTCAGTACTTTGTTGAAGCACCTTTGGCAGCGATTACAGCCTCGAGTCTTCTTGGCTATGACGCTACAAGCTTGGCACACCTGTATTTGGGGAGTTTTTACAATTTTTCTCTGCAGATCCTCTCAAGCTCTCTCAGGTTGGATAGGAAGCGTTGCTTCACAGCTATTTTCAGGTCTCTCCAGAGATATTCGATCGGGTTCAAGTCCGGGCTCTGGCTGGGCCACTCAAGGACATTCAGAGACTTGTCCTGAAGCCACTCCTGCATTGTCTTGGCTGTGTGCTTAGGGTTGGTGTCCTGTTGGAAGGTGAACCTTCGCCCCAGTCTGAGGTCCTGAGCGCTCTGGATCTCTCTGTACTTTGCTCCGTTCATCTTTCTCCTAAATCCTGACTAGTCTCCCAGTCCCTGCCGCTGAAAAACATCCCCACTGCATGATGCTGCCAACACCATGCTTCACCGTAGGGATGGTGCCAGGTTTCCTCCAGATGTCACACTTGGCAGTCAGGTCAAAGAGTTCAATCTTGGTTTCATCAGACCAGAGAATCTTGTTTCTCATGGTCTGACAGTCCTTTAGGTGCCTTTTGGCAAACTCCAATCGGGCTGTCATGTGCCTTTTACTGAGGAGTGGCTTCCGTCTGTCCACTCTACCATAAAGGCCTGATTGGTGGAGTGCTGCAGAGATGGTTGTCCTTCTGGAAGGTTCTCCCATCTCCACAGAGGAACTCGAGCTCTGTCAGAGTGACCATTGGTTTCTTGGTCACCTCCCTGACCAAGGCCATTCTCCCTCGATTACTCAGTTTGGCAGGGTGGCCAGCTCTAGGAAGAGTCTTAGTGGTTCCAAACTTATTCCATTTAAGAATGATGGAGGCCACTGTGTTCTTGGGGACCTTCAATGCTGCAGAAATGTTTTGGTACTCTTCCCCAGATCTGTGCCTCGACACAATCCTGTCTTGGTGCTCTACGGACAATTCCTTCGACCTCATGACTTGGTTTTTGCTCTGACATGCACTGTCAACTGTGGGACCTTATATAGACAGATGTGTGGCTTTCCAAATCATGTCCAATCAAGTTGTAGAAACATCTCAAGGATGATCAATGGAAACAGGATGCACCTGAGCTCAATTTCGAGTCTCATAGCAAAGGGTCTGAATACTTATGTAAATAAGGTATTTCTGTTTTTAATTTTTAATAAATGTGCAAAAAATTCTAAAAACCTGTTTTCGCTTTGTCATTATGGGGTATTGTGTGTAGACTGATGAAGAATTGTTTTTATTTAATCCATTTTAGAACAAGGCTGTAACGTAATAAAATGTGGAAAGAGTGAAGGGGTCTGAATACTTTCCAAATGGCCTTACTGAAAAGCTCAGTGACTTTCAACGTGGCACCGTCATAGGATGCCACCTTTCCAACAAGTCAGTTCATCAAATTTCTGCCCCGCTAGAGCTGCCCTGGTGTTTGTGCTGAAGCGCTTAGCGTGTAAAAATAGTCTGTCTTCGGTTGCAACACTCACTACCGACACTCACTACATCAGCACAAAAACTGTTGGTTGGGAGCTTCATGAAATTGGTTTCCATGACCAAGCAGCCACACACAAGCCTAACATCACCATGCGCAATGCCTAGCATCTGCTGGAGTGGTGTAAAGCTCGCTGCCATTGGACCTTGGAGCAGTCTAAATGCGTTCTCTGGAGTGATGAATCACGCTTCACCATCTGGCAGTCAGAGGGACGAATCTGGGTTTGGCGGATGCCAGGAGAACGCTACCTACCCGAATGCATAGTGTCAACTGTAAAGTTTGGTGGAGGAAGAATAATTGTCTGGGGCTGTTTTTCATGGTTTGGGCTAGGCCCCTTAGTTCCAGTGAAGGAAAATCTTAACACTACAGCATACAATGACATTCTAGATGATTCTGTGCTTCCAACTTTGTGACAATGTATATATAGCATCCTGCCTGGTGCTTTTCCTTATGAGAGTGTTTTTTACCTTCAATATTCAATTAGATTTATAACAATTCTGTTGATGCACTGCGAACATAATCTACATCACCTGGTTCGAAATTTTTTGAAAATCCATTTTAGAAATTGAATGAATTAATGTGGAAAATATTTTGAATCACTGTATACGCTGAAAATAAGATTGAATATGCATATGTTGAACATCCAAACGCAACATAAGCGGTCTACACTCGCCCTCTGCTTCAAAATAATTAATTCGGTCGTGCTTCTTATGATTCTGTCCACGTTATTTTTCTCAGTCAGTCTTGTTAAAGCAGGGTTCTCTATTTCATAGCGCGTGTGTAGTAGCCTTTTGTTGTCTACTTTTGCATATATTTCTCACGGTGTACGGCTAAACGTATTGGTCTCGTCTGGTAGCGCCGACGATAAAAGAATAGTGTGATATTACATGTGGTATGCTGCTGTCTGCAAGGTTCTGAGATTGTGACATACGACCTGCCAAGTGGTGTCTGCTTCTCACGCGTGGTATCTTGGCAACGTGTGTCGTGCGCCTGCGTTTGTGTGTGTGTGTGTGACTAGAGGTTGGGGAGGAGGGAGGGAGGGAGGGAGGGGGCGGGTCGGGGCGGTGCGGGTTGATAATGAACTTGAGTCATCTCATCACGATTCTGAAAGTCTCTTGTCAACTGCGATGGATCCGGGTTCCCATGCATTGCTGGGAGAAAAACGGGGCCATTGTGTATTATCCATAGCCCATTAGCCGCACTTTTAAAAGGAGCCCCGTGGCCGAGAGCGGTTTAGGCCGAACATGAAACAGTGGCTGTATTTACAAGGTGGTTTCCAGGAAAACATCCAAAAATTGAGAAGACAAGGACATCTTTTTTTCATTTATTCAAATCCACAATAAGGGGTGAGCCAGTAGCTACAATGACTGTTTGGTGGATTCGCCCCTTATTGAACAAATAGGCTATTCAAATGGGTTTCTTAGCCCTAACCCCATGTGTGATTATCATGATAATCATGCAACCAGCCCAGACTGCCTCCCACAAACTCGCATTCTTGGAAGTCTGAACTTGACTGACAGTTTAAATGCACTGTCCAACCCCTATAACCAAACGGACGTGCTCTCGTTTGCTATACGTGAATTGTTTCTAGTGGACCATTATGAAATATATTAATTTATGCATAACATATATTTCACTTTGGTGTTTTTCTCCATCAATAATTGTATTTATGTATTCAGGCCTATATTTTAGTTATAATCCACAACGTCCACATGAATATACCCCAATTGAATGTAGTTCTAAGCTATGTTGGTTACTTTTGGTCCAATATAGACCCCAGTATGTAGTCCTATAAACTACTACAAGTTTGTTTGTGATGATTGATGTGTTTAGGCCAGAGACAAACGTGTGTGTGTGTGTGTGTGTGTGGTGTGTGTGAGAGAGAGAGAGAGAGAGAGAGAGAGAGAGAGAGAGAGAGAGAGAGATGCGTGCGTGCGTGTGTATGCGATGCGGGAGTGGGGGGGTTGGAATGTTGCGACAGGTCCACATTGTCACTCCACGGACTTGTCTGGTTAATTTCAGAGGGTGGAGACAACGATGTTACCGCATTGAGTCACAAAGGGGTGGGCCTTGACAATGGTATATGATTTCTGACACAAGAGATCCAGACTATAACCAGTTTGGAAACGGTCATATTGTCAGGTTGGAAGGCGAGGAGAACGGACAGCCCCAACTCTGCCTTTTACAAGGGGGAGGACGGGGCTGTCTGTGTTGGAAATATTGCTACTACGATAGCTGTGAAGAAACAGTGGGACCCGGTCGATTTAAAACGAATGGATGTTCCCAGGCGACGTCACCATCAACCGTCGCCACGAAGCTCTAGAACCTGCTGATGTTATTCTGAAGATGCTCATTTCGTTTACATCGCTCTGCCCATGCAGACATGTCGGCAGTTGTGAGAAGCGCGTGACAACCCCACTACATCCACCCTTGTCTTCTGAGGGTAAGAGTCGAACGTTATGGAATGAATTAACAACATACAGGCCTATTTGTGACCGATGTTGCCAGCGCAATGGCTTTATGCATATGGTGACTGTTTGTTCTACATTCTGTGTATGCGTAATGCATTACAGGATCGGTGCTTGGCAAGAGGGATACTCACAGTCAATAGGGAACTATATAATTGAAAGGGAAACAACGATTTGTGGATTACATCGATAGTTAAATGATCAACATCTAATGCTTGTACATTTCTATTGGCTCTTCTCTCATGGGAAGGTAGAATGTGACCAACACAATAAGTATCCCAAGAGATGTAAGCCTTCTGTAGCCTATTGTTATCATGGGGATGCAGATATCATGAGTAGCCTATGTGAGCGAGTGCGCATGATTCATTAGGCTATATAGGACAATGCCATTCAGGGTTAGTTTGCCTTGGGTACGGAGTTGGAAGGTCACGCTGGCTTTCTATCCGATTAAAATCGCATTCACTTGGACGTTTTGCTGGTGTGGTCTGCGAATGTATGGCTGGTATAGCCTACATAGGCTATACCTATGTTGAGAAATACTTATTCATACTCGCATGCTTTTCGTGTCAGATATTTGCAGACTTGTTTGAGGCTTTGTGGGAAAATCTATAAACGACCATGCAGAACTCACAAAATACCGTGAGTTCCTCTCACAAATCCCTTCTTATTGTGTGGTCTATGCAGTGTTTGCGCCATATGGTGATCTAATGGCAAAACGAAAATATATATTATAGGCCTTAGGCTAACATGAATACACACTCCATATGACGGAATAAGATATCACTGTATAGGCCTAGAGTACCAGATATAGGCCTACATTCAAACTTGCCTTGTCTGCCTAGGTGTCAGTTAAATGTAAGCCATCTTCTTCAACACACTATAGGCTATAATGTAACTATTTATCTGAATTCCTGTTTAATGTATAGGCCTATGTCTTCGCATGTGGCTATGGAGTATTTTGTAAGGCTACCCAGACAATCCAAAAATTACATTTGTATATGTTTGATATGGACTGTTAAAAGATTAGTGCATAAAAGGGCTAAGAGTAAAAAGCATGTAAAAAGCAAAGATGATTCCATGAAACCAGCTGCGCGTGGACACAACACATGGTCTCCAGCAGCATGGAGATTATAGAGCAAAGCACTTATGGGGCCTGTTACGTAACTCATGTTTAACCTTTTAGATGACGAAAAAGGGTGATTTCTAACATCTAATGTGCACTTTCTGTTTTCTGAATCAGACAACCTTGAATGGTTTACCTGCCAAACAGAACGTCAGCATTTTCTCATGGCTGTTAGTCCAATTTTTGCTTCGCTTTCACAACGGGCATGTAATTGGAAATAAATTGCACATTTGTCAATTGAAATGTCTGTTAGTGAGCTGTGAAGTGGTGCTCCGGCGATTATTTTCTTGCGTCACCCCCACTTCCTTGTGAAATGTGTGATTATGAGGATTGTGGTATTTTGGGACTAAGTCCCGTAAATCTGATTTGGAAAGAGGTTGATTAAAAACCTTTGGGATTGGAAGTAGGCCTAGTATTGAAACGTGACGTAGTTTTATGGCCTAAGCTAGACACAGGCCTATATAGTTTTTTAAAGTTTTTTTTTACTATAATGTTATTTTATGTTTCTTTAGAGAAAATATATGTGTAGTGATGTCCTATGTTTTTGTGTTATTGTATTGCGCTTTGAAATGTAATAAAAAAATAAAAAATAAATTAAAAGTCTATATAGTTTTGTTCTATATTGAAAGATTAAATGCATAACTGTTAATAACATTACCATTAACTATTATATGCACTTTATTATTATTATTATTATTATTATTATTATTATTATTATTATTATTATTAGTTATTAGTTATTAGTTACGAGTTATTAGTTATTATTATTAGGCTTGTTATTGTTATTATTACTGTGTTATTCTGTTCTGCACAACATGGTGTTTATTCTAAACTGAAGATGATTTGATGTTGCCAACTTACATGTTGCTAACTAACATGGTAGCATTGTCGCCATGCCCTGCATTATGTAGTTAGTTATTGATGATGTTACACAACGCATGGACGACAGAGCCATGACTGATGCAGGGTATGAAGAACTATTGTTTTATAGTGGCCTATTATGGTCACCAATGGGGGTGGGAAAATAAAAGTGTATTTGTGATTAGAAGCACTTGCCTGTAGGCTACTTTAGGTGTAAAGTACTTGGTTTGTATTGGGTATTTGCGGCCTTGTCATTGACCATGCTTTAGACTGTTTGAATTGAACATGACACTTGAGTCAGGTATTTTCACACACACACACACACACACACACACACACACACAGAGAGAGAGAGAGAGAGAGAGAGAGAGAGAGAGAGAGAGAGAGAGAGAGAGAGAGAGAGAGAGATTTGGCTCACGCAGAAGCATGTGCATCTTACTGCAGTTGTGTTTATTCCCATGCCTTTCCATTTCCAATGGACAGCGAAAGTTTTCAGCAGTCCTATAAAATATATTTTATGGCGTTATTTTATCGCTGCGTCTGAATTATGAGCTTGCTTATTGTTATGTTCCATTTTCGCCCACTAACATCTTATTCCTTCCATTTCAGCACTTCGTCCCACGATATATGAGGAAGTACCATACGATGTTGCACAGGTAAACATATATTTTTTAAGGACCGTTGATATAGAATAGGCCTACACTATACATGCCATAAAAAGCGATTTGAACAACCAGTCAATTTGTCAGCCTAAAATTAACTTGAATGCACCTCTTAAGATCACTGGAATAAGCTATAAAGACAGGGGATATTCAAAATGCACCTAAGAGAATGTATAATTCGTTTGATAGGCCTACCTGAGTAGCAGCAATCGCATGACTCATGGGCAATAGGGTGTGTAACTAACGAAATCACATCTGTTTCTCTTTGGGGACACTTCAAATAGGGCTGTGCGCAACATTAGACATCTACATGAGATCATAGTTCTGCATGCAACGTGTTCAGCGTGTGTGTTCTTCAGATACAAATCAAGTCTCATTTTGCACTATGAAAATGTATGTCTCTATCCCTCTCTCCCTCCCTTTCTCTCTCTCTCTCTCTCTCTTCCTCTTTCACCACACAATATGTTTCACTCATCTTGTATATCAAGGTATCACCATCATTTAAAAAAAAAAGTTGATTATAGGCCTATACGTTTAATATGTAGGCCTATCAATATCATATTTCAAACGGCAAAATAATTTAAAGTAAGACGTCAAGGTGTCCTCAATATCTTGTCCCTGATGGTTTTGGCTTCCTCGTTGACATTTGTTCTTATAGTCGGTAACGCAAAATAAAGAAAATCCACCTCTTGAGCAGTCACACCAATCCACCCTTTCAATTATATGGATCACGAACTGCACAGTCGAAAAACTTTCTAGACATCTTGACCGATATCCAAATGTGTATAGAATGTAAACTTGCAAAATTATCTTGTATTTCTAAAACCGAAGTTGATCTGAAATTTAAAAAACGGGTTGAGGAATAGGCCTATAGCCTATTTCAAGAATCGCGGATATTTGTATTGTTTGAATTGTCATAGGCTACAGAATTTGGTCAAAATAGTCAGCCTTCAATTAAATAATCTTAATTTGACTAAGCTGTGTGTTTAGAGTATAATAATCATCTATCAGATATGTTATGAAATGCATACTAATTGATCCGATTAACACGAATATTCAAGAATATGGACTAAATATTCATTGCGTTATTACAGAAAATACCCCTATAAACGGATCGGAAAGTGGGCTTTAGTTGTGCGTCTTCCCTGTGAAAGATGTCGCTTCACCTGTTCTGCCAATGACGAAACAGTGTTCATTTATGTAAAGAAAATACATTATATACAACCAATTTTAATATCTTAACAAGATGCTTCGTAATTTACCTTTTCTGCAATCAACGTAATAGTGTAGGCATATGCAACATAAATATATTATTTTATTTGAAAATAATTTCTCAGGATTTTGTTCAATATTAACGGTTGAATTCATTCATCAAATCCTCTTCATATTGGAATTATGTAACTAGATGGGATCACATATTCGATTGGATATTAATATAGATACATATATGGAAGCGTAGGTAATTTAAATTAGGCACGGTTGCGGCCACAGCACCGATTTTGCATTACACATTCCTTTGGAAAAACGTTCTTAACATCGTTCAATTTAATAAAGTGTGTATTGAATCCAACAGTGATACATTTGCAGACAATAATCCCTGCGTCTCAGATGCATTATAACACAAGGAAACAAAAAGTATGTTCAACACTTTTATTATTTGATTAAATAAATATACTAATATAAATATGTATAATTACGGTTATTGAATTGGCTATAATATGCTAAATAATCATTATAATAATGAAAAAGAGTAATAACACATTTCTTTTTAAAAGGACCTTCACTTTGCCCAACTTATTGTGAAGAAAATGCGTGTAGCTACGTTTATGGTCTCAAAATGGCTGTCTCAACGTCCCTATTTAGCTGAATAGTGCTTCCAATAAGCCTCTATATTAAGAAATAATCTAAAGGATATCTATGAAATGCATTTCCATCAACATATTCTTAGCTTTTAGGTAGACTTTGTTTAACCAACCTCATAATATATCATGAATGTACTTAACAAATTATATTAGGCCTACATAAGACACCATGCCCCAAAAACAATGACATTAGAAACCCTGCAAAAACATGATGTGGCCTCTGCAAACATAACATGGAATGATATTGAAACCAATTCCAAACATGAAACAGAGAGAAGAGAAGTTCAAAATGCAAAAGTGACTAACATGAATACAGTATGTGATAACCCTAAGACATACAGTATTTCATTATGTAAACATACGTAGTTATATAGATAGTATATTCATCAAGAGCTTTTCCTATTTGTTTATTGTTTGGGGTAAATGTCTTCTGAGAGTACATTGGAAATGAATCCCTAAACAATACATCATTACATGAAAGGCTTCAAATTGCAGAATGTGTGTGCGTGTGCGCATCCGTGTGTGTGAGTGTTTGCGTGTGAGCATGTGTGTGTGTGTGTGTGTGTGTGTGTTATACTGTGTGCTCCTCTGTTGGCTGCTCTCATCTTGATGAGATGTCACACCTTGCTGCAGACACACTAATTGAAAGGCAACGAGTTCTCTCTGGCATCATCCCTCTCTCTCTCACCCTTATGCACATGAAACGCTCATCATTTCTTTGACAGAAGAAGAACATGAAGCAACAATGATTTTCTTTGTTGAACCTGCGGATAACAAAGAGATGTGCTCTGCATGTGTGTGTTCTCTGTTGATCTCTATTGATTTGAACAACAAATTGGTACTAGCGAAAACAAACCTAAGCCATATTGTTCCAACAGTCGTGAATAACAGTCTAACAAAGTGCCTGTAGGTTTCTAATGTGGTGATTAATAACAGGCCATACTGATAGGCAAATGCCAGTGCCATGATATTTACTAAGGATTTGATATCAGTAGTGATTTTCGAAGTGAGTCATTGAACAAGCACACCTATTATTCTGAAAGCGGATTGGGTGTCAGGTTGGAAGTCAAGTGAAGTTTATTTAGGACCAGTAAATGGAAGTCTTATAATGTTCAATTGATCTCTTAATTTAAAAATAGCTGTATTGATTTTGTTATAATACAGGCCTACTATAGTAGATACTTCCGGCCACATTACAAGAGTAAGCTTGTTGTCCCCTTTGATGATAGTTGATTGAAATAGAGTTCCCACACTTGGTATCATGATTAGTGTCATTACTAACAACATGATTAGTCAATTAATAGACAAATAATTGGAAGAAAAGCTTGTCCTGCATCTATTGATGCAGACTGGACATCTGTAGGCTACTGTTTATAAGGTTGTGTGACACTATTTGGTAACATTGTTTAAGATGATAGAATTCTGTGATATTTGTTTTTCTTTGCTATTGAAAGCTTTTCTCCTCCATTACAAAACCTACTGTATGTTCTTCCACTCTCTCTTCACATTCAATACTTTGCCATAATAAGAGTGCATCATTTGTTTATACTTCGTCTACAGGTGTGTGTGTGTGTCCCAGCCTAGCTGCTACTATTCTTCGCTGAGTGGGTCTGGGATGGCCCGAGGGGTTGGCTGTTATCTTTGGTTATCTAGCTGTATGAGTGGTGTACATTCTTCATAAAGCTAGATAACCGAAAGTAACAAGAATCCCATTACGCTCCTGCGAGGCCCGTCTCTTGTGCCAACCAAAAACACAAAATGGCCGACACTCGCGAGGAAGTGACTCTGGCGTTTGTGCCCAGCCAACCAATCAGAAGACTTAAAGGTACAGAATAATGTCAGACTCAATTGTCACTAAGGTAAGCTCACATGAGTATGTGTAGTAGGTTTGGGGGTTATATGTGTAACGGCGTTAAGAACGTACCGTAAGCTCACTCCACAGCAAGCTTGAAATGTCGCTGACGGAACCATCCAAGAGGTATCTTTTGTACTGCTTAATCGGTTCACACGTTGTCAAGGAGGGCGGTCGCGTGTGTTGCGAAGCAGAGGTTGGTGGTTCAAGCCCAGTATGGGGCAGTCAGACAGTGGAGGAAGCTAAACTGTTAGCAGCAGACTGACCCCCGTTTTTTTTTTTTTTTTCCTGTTTTTTTTTCTTCTAAAACATATGGCCCAAATAAGGGGTCTGTGTATTTTATATAGGCTACATTTTCTATTTTCTACATGGTGTGTTCAGGTGTAAAGCTTTCAAAACGATTTTTGGAATGATTGTTTTAGGCTCATGGATATCCTTTGTCATTGTATATTCTTGTGGATTTAAGTTAATGAGGCTTCGAATTGGTAGAAGAGGCAAGCCATCATGGCTATTTGAAACATAGTTAAGCAGTTCATGGTGTAACTTTATGAAAGGTGTTGCTATACGAGTAAAGATTATAATTCGATTACCATCAGTATTGTCAACACTGACAAATAAAGGAAGGTGAGAGACAGAGAGACAGAGAAAGCGCGCAAGATACCTAGCTGTTTCCTCCACTGCAGTGAAAGAGTAAAAGACAGCATTCCTGCACAAAGAACTCCCTCAGACTTTTCTCCTCCATCTACAAGCGAAAGAGGGTCGAAATGTCTCACCATTCACTGGCCGAGCTTGCCAGTAAGTTAGCGATTCAAATTAAAAAAAACACAAGCATTTTTGCCATACACCAATGACTCCTCTCAACCATGCACATTACACACACACACACACACACACACACACACACACACACACACACACACACACACACACACACACACACACACACACACACACACACACACACACACACACACAACACACACACACACACACACACACACACACTCCTGCAGCACAATCATTTAGCTTGGCCTCCTGACAGAAATTTGTGAAGGGCTGACAGACACTGTGAAAGGCTGACAGACACTGTGAAGCGCTGACAGACACTGTGAAAGGCTGACAGACACTGTGAAGTGCTGACAGACACTGTGAAGTGCTGACAGACACTGTGAAGCGCTGACAGACACTGTGAAGCGCTGACAGACACTGTGAAGTGCTGACAGACACTGTGAAAGGCTGACAGACACTGTGAAGTGCTGACAAACACTGTGAAGTGCTGACAGACACTGTGAAAGGCTGACAGACACTGTGCAGGGCTGACAGACACTGTGAAAGGCTGACAGACACTGCGAAGCGCTGACAGACACTGTGAAGGGCTGACAGACACTGTGAAGGGCTGACAGACACTTTGATTTCTGGCCTCCTTCCTTCCCTTTCTTTCTTCTCTCTCTGATTCTGGCTCTCACTCTTTCTCCCGCGCTACTCTCTCTGCCTCCCCCTCTCTCTGTATGCCACCCTCACCCCTTAAAGACTTAGGAAAGAAGGGGATCCAGTAGAATGGACAGACATGTATAGATGGGTTTCTGCGGACATACAGACATACTTCCATGCAAACAAACAACCCATTCTGTGGTATTCACACAGAAAGCAAACTGTACATATACAATCCAAGCATTTTCATATCGACCTGCGTCACTAATGTCAGTGTCTCTAGAACAGCTGCTTATTTTGCATACTGTATTTTTCAAGCTAGGGCTGAGGGGCCTTAGGCGGCAGGTTCCACCTCAAGTGGCAATTAGTGGCGCCATTCAGGTACCCCTCCGGCAGCCCCCTCTCTAAAAACATACTCCACCCTGCCCCGCTTTCCCTGTCTCCCACCTACCACACTCTTGTTCAAAAAGAGGCGTCCATCTTACATGCTTTGACTAAAAATCAAGAACTTAGCTCACAGTTTTACTCTAAGGAGAGGCAGTGAGGCAGCTTAGCTTTCCTCCTCCAGCGCTGTGTTTTTTCCTACTGTACAAAGTGTACAGTGTTTGCTGATTTATTTGCCGTTCACTTGGGAAAATTTTTTGACCGTCTATTTGTTAGGTGATTATTTTGTTAGTTTTATTAGCTGATTAGTCGATTTCGGTTAATTCTATTTTCACTGGTCTGATTATTTTGTATGGTGAGGCTAGTTCCATTACGTTATAAGTGTGGCCAGCTTTTACGAAACTGAAGTGGCCCTCGCGAGTCAGAGGCACCAAGCAAATACGTACTACTCAAGTTCCCAACCCAAAACATCCCTCTGCTCAGATAAACTGGATGCTATGCTAATCAAGCTTCAAAGTATTTGGTTTGCAGATAAAACAAGACTGATTTGCAGTTATTTGACTATTTCTAGTGCTAGCCATAGCTGGACACTGCTAAGTATTGTTGCATAAATTGTCCACATAGATGGGGGTATTGTGTAAATGATCTGTAGAAAAAGGGACTGTAGCTGGACCTGTTAGTACACTTGTAGCCGTCTCGCATCCCTGTTCCCTTTTTGTATACATTGGTGCCAATGGAAGATTGAATTTGTTAGCTGATTGAGTTACCGAATTCATTAGACTTGATGTTTGGTGAGCGTTTTGAAATACTTGCCACTGTTCTGTAGTGTACTCCCAATTGAACAGCTGTTGGTTAAAGACTGAGATTCTAACATGGAAATAGCAATCAGCCATAGCGATTGTTTGTGAATTTGACAAAAAATCGGCACTAGTCTTTTTGCTCTAGTATGGGCCACCGTACTTTCTCCTTCCACACTGCCGCCTGCAGTGAGAGGATTTTATCCCACGTTTCTCATTTCTTTCTCACTCTCTCTCTGTCATTCATTTCATTTTATTCTCCTCGTTTTTTCCCAGCCTGGATTCTCAGATGGTTGGTTCTGATTTGCATGCATTTGCATAATGAATGTCATTTGCATGCTCAGGGGCAGACCATACCATGAGAACGGGTATGTTGGCTGCTTGTGTGTGTGTGTGCACATGTAGATGTTACGTGTGTGGAATATAGCAAATATAGTCAGGTCATCTTGTTGTTCATCCATAGTGTGTATATCAAATGTTTGTATAGATTTTAGTGCACATTTTGACATATACATCTCCTCCTTCATATTTCTACTGTAGTCATTCTTTAAGCATGCGCGATATGTGTCAGTGTATGGATGTTTGTGTGTCTGAGTGCATGTGTGTGAACCTGAGAAAGACATGCAGGCATGTCCCGCTCATTGGCCAGTAGACCTGACAATCATCTCCCTTCCTCCATCCCTCCCACCCCACTATCTCCCTGTCCTGGTAACCATTCTGTAATGCACTGACTAAATGAAAGAGATTCACTTCTCTATCCCAGCATCCTTCACTCCCTCCCTCCTCTCCCTCCCTCCCTAGTTTGCCCCCTTCTCCTGCACAACGAGTCACAGCCCTGCTGCCACCATCTTAGAATAGGACTAGGACTGGCACAAAATGGCAGTAAGTAAAAATAACATAGGTAGTGTTGTTTTAGCGCCCTATTCCCAACCCTGCGCCTTCCACCCATCGCACTTTGGCCCCCCCTCGCCTTCCCGCCCCATTGGCTTCCTCGAGACGGCGTTAATTACTGGCAGTGTGTTAATTGCATAGATCGCACAGAGAGACATGGGGGGGAGGGGATGTGATTTGAGTTAATCACGAAGCCACTCTATTTTTTTATGTATTTTAAGCTGGCATTCTGAGGGGCAGCTGTGCTCTTCCTCATCCTCATGCAGTGTTCGTTGTGCCCCTCTTTGCGATGAGGCTGCAAATGGCGTCGTTCAGCCATTTTGTGAATTTGGAAACGCTTGCGAAGAGGAATATATTTTACCTGACTTATTTCGGCGACATTAATTCAATCAATGAAAGGCTTTTTAATTAGAAGTGCATATTAATGACTTAACACTGTGGGTCTATTTGCATATGGGGCATGCAAGCGTTTTATATTCATGGAGCATGTAGATGAGGATGGTTAGATTATGTGAAAGATAACCTGCTACATACACTCACACACACCCATACACACACCATTTTATCAGCACAGACCACTGTGTATACATGCATAGACACTAGAGACAAACACACACACACACACACACACACACACACACACTGTCTACAATACCCTCACACAGAATATTAACTCAAAAACCTTGAGCACATGCCTTTATACACACACACATCATTTTACAAATATACCTAAAACGATATTTTGTACACACAGTTATTGGACATTTGATCCACTGACAGTTGATCCAAGACAGTTCTTATTTCAATTGAACAATCAATGTGTTCTTTTGAATTTTTTTAGCTTTCGGGAAAAGTACAGTAACACCCCTTTTACTAGCAAGTATTTAATGTTGTCGGGTGACAGAAATTGTTTAATCTCGAGATTAACTACTATATGAGTTTAGAGGAAACCGGTATAAACGGGATGCACCAACAGACATACCGAGAATATAAAGTCACACACTGACAAGATGTTTTCCAATATCTGGTAGGACAATTAACACTTCTAGTAGTGTTGATCACTCTGTCCATATCCATCGAAACGCAGGGGACCAACTTGGCAGGAGGAAAGTGGAGCAGACAGAAAGAGAAAGGAGGAAGAGGGAGCTCCGTAAGAGAGCAGAGTAAATGAGAGAGGGGAGAGAGAGAGAGAGAGAGAGAGAGGGAAAGAGTGATGGAAAGAGGAAGGATGGGGAGACCGATGAGGAGAGAGGGGAAGTCTCAACAGTGAGAGGCTTTCTTTGTGTTTCCGTGTGAGGTTTATTTTTTTGTTGGGGGGGGGGGGGGGGGGGGTGTAGAAGGGGCAGGCGGTATTAAGAGGAAGGGAGAGGGGGGTGGCGGGGTTCAGCCTTGCTCATCGCAGCCGACAAGCAGAGCATTGTCCTCCGTTGGTGCGGCGGCACTTGTGGCGTAACGCCATTATTTAGGCCAGTGGAAGGATAGGGGTCTGGAGACCGGCTTAACCAAAATGCCAATTAGAGCCGGCTCGCCCTGATTAATGGAAGGGGAGGATTGGCAAACAATGCCGCCCATTGTCATGGTAACCCCCCTCCTCCGGAACTCCCCCCCCCCCACACCTTTGTTTGCCATAGGAGAACTTAGAAGCCTTAGATTAACATGGTGCTCTTGTGTAGCCAGTTCTTCACCCTCTCCTCGTCACATGAATCCCTAGTTGAGGAACTGAAGTTGAGGAACAGAGTTTTCCCTCGCTGTCAAGTTGGCGTTCAAGTAGACTAGACACACAGACATGCACACACACACGCATGCATTCGTGCACGTGCTGGCGTGCACATACTCACACACATCATATTATCCCTTCATAATGCTAAATATCAACATTCTGATTTGTTTGAAAGCAAACAAGATAGAATCAGAGAAATATAATTAAAGTTGGACTTTTTAGTGTATTTTTATATTACAACATTAATGTTGCATTATAAATCCTTTTTAAATATTTGGTTGGCGAAGTAAGAGAATGAGGTTGTCCCACTGAAACAGTATCCCCTCAAATGTTTTGTTTGCGTTACAGCTTAGTGTTAATCACAGACTGTCTAATACTGGAGTCTACATTTCCATACGTCCTACTTTATTGTTTATTTAAAGCGTATGCACTGAATAATTAGCTCGCCGCGTACTCCAATCAGGGGCATGCAAATGTTGGTTGCCATGGCGACCTCATCAGGGCCCCCTGCCAGCCGCAAACAGGACAGAGACAAATAAAGTGTGGGAAAACACCAAGGGGCTTAGACAATGACAGTGGTGTGGCGATGGAGACTGAAACCGTGTTGGGAATGGGTGATGATGGGAGGGAAGTGGAGCGGGGCAGTAACTGGGTGTGTGTCTGTTGGGATGGGATGGGGTGGTGGGTGGGGCAGCTTGTGTCTGGACTGTAGCTACTAGACATGTGTGTCTCGACAGAGGGGTGGGGTGGGGTGGGGTGGGTGGGTGGGGGGGTTTAAGGCATATTGCATATTGCAGACCTGTCTAGCTAGATCTGTGTGTGTGAGGAGGGGTGTCCAGCTGAGGACAAGTGTATCAAGTCAGAATATTAAGTATATCTCAACATAAATGGCAGCTGTACTATAAAGTTTATGACAGAGGTATTACTCTAAAATTACATATTTAATGTTAAGACATATGCATACAGATATATACCACTTCAGAAAATCCATTATGTAATATTACCATGTGGCTTGGGATGACTAATGTTTTTATTTTTAATTTTTTTGTAATCTCCCAATCCTCCTAGTTTTTAAGTCTCTTCACATGACCCATTTCTAAGGTTGGTAGAACCTAAGCCCTGGCCCCATTCTAATCCAATACCAATCCTCCCTTCTCTAGGCCCTTGACGAGTTGTTTTAGGAGACCTGAAAGGACTGGGCTCTTGTAAGCTTACGTAAGTGATGTAATATGGACGGATGCTCCACCTAAGCTATACCAGATGGCTAGATTGAGTTGGCACCATATTGCAATCCTTGTAGTGTAGATCCACTCACACACAGAGGGGGTCCATGAAAGGGAGCAAATTCTTGGCTCAAATTGAATCTCATTCTAACCAAAATCCCCCTCTCCTTCACCCTACTACTGCAAGCTTGCCTGCTAGACCTATGAAAAGGAGCACTTTTTAACCTCTGCCCTTCTTCAATCCCCCTAGGTGACCCATCACATTGAAGTCATGTCACAACCAGTCATCTGGCTCCGCCTCCCTTTGAATTCCACCACCTTCCGACGGCCACCCCACCTCATCCATTTTTTTCTGCCCCAATGTTTGAACCTGAAGCACTTTGTGGACGTTGAACGATCTCCTTTTGGTTGGGGTGAACTTTGGGCACATGCCTGGACATGCCTGACAAACTGAAAATGGGGTAATGTACTGTTGGGTCATGGATACCAGTGGATACTCAACCATAGCTGCCTTTGTGGGCTTAACGTCCAGATTGTCTTTTGAACTTCTGGATACACCAATCAATGGAGAAGTTGAAATGGACTACTGTGAACTAGTGTGTTTCTGTCCTCCTACAACTAACTGACAGGATACATGGACAGAAATGGACAGGTCTGCACTAAGCAGCCGGATGTGGACCATGATAGTTGAGAAGATCATAGCCTATACACACATTGAAGAATACTGACTGGTGTATGGAACGTCGATGAGTCCGAATGGTAGAAGTATAGACCTTGAAGCGGAGTAGTTGTGGTTTTGGAGCCTGAGAAAGCCATTCAACACAGAGGGCATAGGTCACTAGCCCCGTGTTTATGGACGAGTACTGAACGAGGGTTTTTGTGAGATGTGTGTGTTCTGTGTTGTGATGGTACACTTTCTCCTCTGAGACGGCTCTACACGGCTCTGTCACATCTGCAATACATTCGACACGGGTCAGCATGCTGATCTGTTCATGTGTGCTGTGCTTGTTTGTGTATTTGTACTTGTTTGTCTAAGTGCACACACTTTGCGTCACCCTCACTCAGCGCAAGTTCTGTTCTGGGATTGTAAGCAACACACACATCACAAATCATAGCAAAGGTCTTGTAACCTCCTTATGGTTAACGGACATAGGATTTATCATGTGCTTATGCTACCTGGCAAAAATAATATTTGACACTGGAGGAGGCTGTATGGTTTAGTAGAATAATCCCACTGCACCACTGATTGTATTATCAAGGGGAGGTTACAATTGGCAAATAAGTATCTTATATTGGACAGACCACATAATATTCAGATAATGTAGATAATAATAGAGAGAACACGTACAATTAATGAAAATAGAAACATAGAAATGTGCTAATTGAGTGATTTAAAAATCAGAGTAGGACGATTACTTATATTTGGTAGTAAGTTTACATAATGGATACGAATACTAGTTTAGTTAGAATTTCTCTATTATTTTCAAAATGTGAAAATGTGTGTATTTTTCTGTGTATATTATTACTATGCATCTTTTGAAACCTATGCAAATTAATTAACAAAATAGATATTTTATCATTTGCTAATGACGATCATTCAAATTCTCAGAGGGTTTAGATTTTTTCCCAGACAATGTGTTAAATACTGTAGGGTGATGTGAGAGATTAGAAATGAAAGTGCAATACAGGAAAGTTTCTGAGCCCTGGTCCAGACTGTAAAATATGTTGGGATTTTACACTGTTTTTCTCAACTGATTTGATTTGTATAATTTTTTTAATAAGTGTATCAATATCGAAATATAAACATTGGAATGTTTAATTTGCTTAACTGTACAGGGACATCTATATATCTTAGATTGGTACTAATGGATTGACTAGAAAGTTACATATACAATTTTTGGGATTTCATGTGAACATTTTTACTCTATGCAACTTTTTGTAATAATTAATGTGACTATCATCCGGAGCAACTGCAATTTATATATTGATTTATGTCATGCTTTTGAGGATTAACTTCCACAATGTTGAAAATGTTTCATATTTATGCACTGTTTCAGACGTCATTTGAAAAACTATGCAATGGCTGTACAATAAATATGTTTGATAGTGTGATGTACTGTACGGTTTAATAACAATGTGTACTCTACATGAACAACAAATGTGTACTATATGAGCAAGTATGTAATAGCCTATAAATATATGTTATCAAGACCACACTATATGTAGTGGGTTACTGTGCAATTTGTTGTAAGGAATGTGCAATCAGTGTGAATGTGGGCACTACATGAGCAGTTTAAACTGTAAACAGTCAGAGTGAAGTGTGTGTAGAATTATGTATCATGTAGAAAGCAAGAGTGTGATAGATGGAATGTGTGCACTATATGGAATGTATTCAATGTGTATGGAGGAATGCACTATGTTGAGGGTGAATGCAATGTTTTAATGACAATGTTGGATTTTAAAGAGATGTTTGCATGAGTGCACTATGGCCCACAAAATCATAGACTATGTTAGGCATGTTTGCAAATGGCCTGTGAATCCTGACTGTAGGGGACTGATTCATTCTTGTACCACAGACTGTGTACTATGCAGGATTTGTCAACACAATAAATGTTTACATTTAAAAAGTAAAAACACAAATATCTATCTGGAATTTCAATCTATCCATTCCGTCTGTTTTTCATTGAACCAATATCTTTTAATCAACTCATAGTTCAGCGTAAGTTTGCATTGAGAATTCATAAATGTGGAGGAAAAAAGTTAAATACCAAATGGATCATGAGTATTGCTTCAGTAAGAAAGTTACTCCAAGATCCAGGGCCTGGAGTGTATACTGTATGAAAGAAATAGTACTTTACAGTAAAATAAAATAATTCCCTGAACATCTTATACTAATCAGGTTTCTACAGTAGAGTACACATGTTTCTTCAGCAGGCCTATGGTTATTGTCATATTGAGGGACAGTTTTAGTGTCAACCAAGGAGCCATGTGTTCAGACGGGAACATAAGCACATAGACAAATGATCAATGTTTACACGGTTGCGCAATTTCAGAGTAACCCCGAGGCCGCATCTGGGCAATATTTGGGACACCGCGATATGGCCGCTCGTAAGGAAGCACGGGCCAGTGGAACAGCTGCTAAATTATCATCAGAAC
This sequence comes from Coregonus lavaretus, assembly GCF_964263955.1. Taxonomy (NCBI): domain Eukaryota; kingdom Metazoa; phylum Chordata; class Actinopteri; order Salmoniformes; family Salmonidae; genus Coregonus; species Coregonus lavaretus. The sequence goes on from NC_139994.1 coordinate 23,545,053, forward strand.
TTAGAAAAGCAGTGCCATTTTACAGGCAGTTCTTTTGTTTCAATAGTTGGCTACCAATTTAACTGCTTCATGCAGTCTTACCAGGTGCTTTTGTGGAATGTATTGGTATATATTATGTAGCAATCCTGCCTTTGTTATGCATATACCACCACTTCCAAGTAACAATACTGACACTACAGCTTGTGCACCTGCCTTTGGAGTAAAGGGTTGCTGGTTTGATCCTAGCCAGAGTCAAGTACGCTGGTACGTTGGTGTCAGAAGTGGGATCAATTGACAGGCATATCCAGCTAAGATGCAGAGGTACTTGAAAGTTGAAGCACAGAGATGAGCTTCCCGGAGGAGGAAGTGGAAGAAGTGTGGCAATACTATTGGAGAATCTCAATTGCATTTCCTTGAATATGACCTTCTCATCCAATGGGTTTTGAGAAGAAGGCGAGGAGTGAGGACACGAGGAATCAAGGAAAATAGATTCTCCCACTGTCCACTTCTAAAACTTGACTCAATGTGGACTGCGATTAGTGTGCTCGCCTGAGGAGCACAGGGTTAGCGTTTTGATCCTAACCAAATCCACTGTCCTCTGACTTTACGACAATACATTACAAGTGCGTCAATAGTTCCCTCTATCACTAACACAATCATAGAAAGTGTTACTGTCATGTTGCCAATAGCACTAACAACATTTTTGAAAGTTTGTAACTTTATACACTTCTGTGTCTTAATGTTTTTATGCCAAGATATACCATACTGAACAAAAATATAAATGCAACATGCAATTTCATTTTTTTTACTGAGTTACAGTTCATATGAGGAAATCAGTAAATTTAAATACATTCATTAGGCCCTAATCTATGGATTTCACATGACTGGGCAGGGGTGCAGCCATGGATGGGCCTGGGAGGGCATAAGCCCACCCACTTGGGAGCCAGGCCCAGCCAATCAGAATGAGTTTCCCACACAAAAGTGCTTTATTACAGACAGAAATACTCCTCAGCTGTCCAGGTTGCTGGTCTCAGACGATCCCGCAGGTGAAGAAGGAGGATGTGGAGGTCCTGGGTTGGCATGGTTACAAATGGTCTGTGGTTGTGAAGCCGGTTGGAAGTACTACCAAATTTACTAAACGATGTTGGAGAACATTCAATTCTCTGGCAACAGCACTGGTGGACATTTCTGCAGTCAGCATGCCAATTGCATGCTCCCTAAAAACTTGAGACATCTGTGGCATTGTGTTGTGAGACAAAACTGCACATTTTAGAGTGGCCTTTTATTGTCCCCAACACATAATAATATAATATGCCATTTAGCAGACACTTTTATCCAAAGCGACTTACAGTCATGCGTGCATACATTTTTGTGTATGGGTGGTCCCAGGGATCGAACCCACTACCTTGGCGTTACAAGCGCCGTGCTCTACCAGCTGAGCTACAGAGGAACACAAGGTGCACCTGTGTAATGATCATGCTGTTTAATCAGCTTCTTGATATGCCACACCTGTCAGGTGGATGGATTATCTAGCAAAAGAGAAATGCTCACTAACAGGGATGTAAACAAATTTGTGCAAAACATTTGACAGAAATAAGCTTTTTGTGCATATGGAAGATTTCAGGGATCTTTTATTTCAGCTCATGAAATATGGGACCAACACTTTACATATTGTGTTTATATTTTGGTTCAGTATATATAGTGGACAGCATAAAAGTTCAATAATTACTATTTTTGATGATTTATTCCATTCTCATCTGGACCATTTTGGGGGAAAATCATAACCCAAATAATAACATGACTGGTACGTCTGAAGTCAGTCTTGGGGACTTAGCCTTATCTCGAGACAGCAGAAAGTTAGGGGAACACTCTAATTTGAAAAGAGTAAAAAACAAAAGGACGTGTCTGGGAGCCAAGTCGTGGGAATGCCGCCCAAGGGCCCGATTAGCATTCCAAAACGCACGTCTCTGTGGGTTGTCTACTACAGGAGTCCCTCTGGACTGAAGAAGGGGTGGGTCGAAAGATGGAGGGGGTTTAGAGAAGGGCAGACGGGAGATGGTGAGCAGACAGCTCCACAAAAGGAGGCCGAGTATTGGGGAGAATGGGGGGGGGGGGGGGGGGGGGGCTAGACTGAGGAAAACATGGGTCTCTAGGGGACCGAGACAGGGTTCAAGTTCAAGGGTTTGTCCCAGTCTACATTTGATCGACCTGTGCCAAGTTCCCAAAGTCCTGCGGTGGGAAAGGTCCACATAGTTGGCCAAAAGTTGTCCGACACCAAAACCCTGTCAAGGGGTCCATAGTACCAAGGTCATTATAGTAAACAAAAACAAAAACTGAAACGAAAATAAAAACAAACATTTGAAAAAATATTTAGTTAATAAAATTATTAAGAAAAACATTTGATAACTAAAACTACACTGAAACAATAATTTTTGACTGCAAAACTAACTAAACAAAAGAAAATACATCACAAATTATGCGCAGAGCATGAGCATGAACCATAGATGTGAACAATGGCAGCAGCAAAACCAACACCAGCAGTGGTCTGTCACAAAAGGCAAAGCCCTGTCTGGGATTATTTTGAGTACATTGCTAGAAAGGACAAAAGCAAATGTATTGTAGTGTCAGAAGATGGCACCGTGTGTGGAACAGAGATAAAAGGGAAAAACTCAACCAACCTCAAAGTTCATCTGAACAGCACCCACAAAGAATTTCAAGATACAGGTGAGACAGTTATTATTTTATTTTTGGAATTCAGTCAGGTTTAGTCTCCTGGTATCATATGAACACAAATAAGACGTGGCAAATTTGTGGAATTGCAGAAAATTAGCTCTAAAACTGCAAATGTTTCTCTCTGCCAAGAGGAAGGGTGGAACATTTTGAACAGTTTGGGGTCGCATTGGGTTGCGAGGTGGGGGTTTGTTACTACGCCGATAAATGACAATATCCATCCGGACCTTTGCCACCTAGGAAATGTGTGTGACCGGACCATCTCTAGTAGTACTGGAGTACCCCTGCTATACACCTACGACACATACAGTGGGGAAAAAAAGTATTTAGTCAGCCACGAATTGTGCAAGTTCTCCCACTTAAAAAGATGAGAGAGGCCTGTAATTTTCATCATAGGTACATGTCAACTATGACAGACAAAATGAGAATTATTTTTCCAGAAAATCACATTGTAGGATTTTTAATGAATTTATTTGCAAATTATGGTGGAAAATAAGTATTTGGTCACCTACAAACAAGCAAGATTTCTGTCTCTCACAGACCTGTAACTTCTTCTTTAAGAGGCTCCTCTGTCCTCCACTCGTTACCTGTATTAATGGCACCTGTTTGTACTTGTTATCAGTATAAAAGACACCTGTCCACAACCTCAAACAGTCACACTCCAAACTCCACTATGGCCAAGACCAAAGAGCTGTCAAAGGACACCAGAAACAAAATTGTAGACCTGCACCAGGCTGGGAAGACTGAATCTGCAATAGGTAAGCAGCTTGGTTTGAAGAAATCAACTGTGGGAGCAATTATTAGGAAATGGAAGACATACAAGACCACTGATAATCTCCCTCGATCTGGGGCTCCACGCAAGATCTCACCCCGTGGGGTCAAAATGATCACAAGAACGGTGAGCAAAAATCCCAGAACCACACGGGGGGACCTAGTGAATGACCTGCAGAGAGCTGGGACCAAAGTAACAAAGCCTACCATCAGTAACACACTACGCCGCCAGGGACTCAAATCCTGCAGTGCCAGACGTGTCCCCCTGCTTAAGCCAGTACATGTCCAGGCCCGTCTGAAGTTTGCTAGAGTGCATTTGGATGATCCAGAAGAGGATTGGGAGAATGTCATATGGTCAGATGAAACCAAAATATAACTTTTTGGTAAAAACTCAACTCGTCGTGTTTGGAGGACAAAGAATGCTGAGTTGCATCCAAAGAACACCATACCTACTGTGAAGCATGGGGGTGGAAACATCATGCTTTGGGGCAGTTTTTCTGCAAAGGGACCAGGACGACTGATCCGTGTAAAGGAAAGAATGAATGGGGCCATGTATCGTGAGATTTTGAGTGAAAACCTCCTTCCATCAGCAAGGGCATTGAAGATGAAACGTGGCTGGGTCTTTCAGCATGACAATGATCCCAAACACACCGCCCGGGCAACGAAGGAGTGGCTTCGTAAGAAGCATTTCAAGGTCCTGGAGTGGCCTAGCCAGTCTCCAGATCTCAACCCCATAGAAAATCTTTGGAGGGAGTTGAAAGTCCGTGTTGCCCACCGACAGCCCCAAAACATCACTGCTCTAGAGAAGATCTGCATGGAGGAATGGGCCAAAATACCAGCAACAGTGTGTGAAAACCTTGTGAAGACTTACAGAAAACGTTTGACCTGTGTCATTGCCAACAAAGGGTATATAACAAAGTATTGAGAAACTTTTGTTATTGACCAAATACTTATTTTCCACCATAATTTGCTAATAAATTCATTAAAAATCCTACAATGTGATTTTCTGGATTTTTTTTTCTCATTTTGTCTGTCATAGTTGACGTGTACATATGATGAAAATTACAGGCCTCTCTCATCTTTTTAAGTGGGAGAACTTGCACAATTCGTGGCTGACTAAATACTTTTTTCCCCCACTGTACATGGCTCCTAGCCTCCCATGCATGAGGCTACTTTCTGTCCCTAACACTACAACTAAAACAAAATAACATTTTTTAAAAATACATGTTTTTATCAAACTGAAACTGAATAAAAACTAGCAAATCAAGTCTGAAAACTAACCTATAATTTTAGCAGACGCTCTTATCCAGAGCGACTTACAGGAGCAATTAAGGTTAGGTGCCTTGCTCAAGGGCACATTGACATATTTTTCACCTAGTCGGCTCAGGGATTAGAACCAGCAACCTTTCGGGTACTGGCACAACGCTCTTAACCACTAAGCTACCTGCCACCCTATAATGATTGGTCCATACACATTGGATCTAATCAGACATATTTTTCTTTGTAAATCTGTAGGGCTATCACAGTACCAATTTGCAGTTACTTAAAACAGTATTATTATTTTTTCTTTGATCTGGCTCTGGGCTTAGATCAATCGTTGAACTAAATCGCATGTGGTGTGCTGATCTAATGAACCTTTATTTATTTGGTACTAGTAAAAAGAGATTAGGCCTATGCTTATCCTGGAACTAAAGCACAACATGCAAGGCATAAGAAGTAAGTCACCACGGAGACTGAGAAATTAGACAGGGTGGAGACTCAGAAACACAATGCTCTCCAGTCCATGACCCCTGCAGGGACAATGGTGGGTTTGGGTGTGTGTGTGTGTGTGTGTATGTGTGTGTGTGTGCCTGCGTGTGTGTGCATGCGTTCCATCCACATATCCTTCTTAGACAGTTTGTTAAATCCACAAGTTATGTGACCCTTGACCCCTTGTGATGACTGGCCTATGTTCTGATAGGCCTCTGGGGATGTCCCAACAAAGACACCTGTGGTGCTCTCCTTTAGCCCTATTCAGTGCTTAGGGCAGCAGATACACCCTCCTCGTCTTGAAGGTAAGTGCCATGGGCAAATGGGTGGGGAAAGAGGCTGGCAAGGGGTGTATTGATTGAAGGAGCACAAAAAAAGTAATTGCTGAAAGATGGTGCAATCACTATTTGCAGCACTCTAAACTCGCCTAGGATAATGTGCCTTTCCATCTACACTGTATTTGCAATCCTCAATGCTTTTTCACATTAGGAAAATGTCCTATGCACGTACATAATAGGAGGACAGATTTCCAAGTAAACTACACAAGTGGACAGAAGAAGACATGAGTCCTGTCTATTTACAGTAAATGTTGCGGTTATTTAACTCACTGCGTGTGCGTTTATGAGGAAATATTACCCTGACTGGTAGGGCTGGCAATTGCCAGGTACTTCACAATACAATATTATCACGATCCTTAGGTGCCGAGACGATATGTATTGCGATTCTCACGATTCTATACGTATTGGGAAAGGGAAAGGGGGATACCTTGTCAGCTGTACAACTGAATGCATTCAACTGAACTGTGTCTTCTGCATTTAACCCAACCCCTCTGAATCAGAGAGGGGAATTGCGATTCGATACTGTGATTTTATTGCAATTCGATGTTCCATGCTCACCATATGTCTGCTGCAGAGAGACAAGAGAGAGCCATGAGAAAAAAAGATTTGATCAGTCATGGAAATAAAAGTGCTGAAAACAAATGTGCTTCTTATTTCAAAAGAAGATGGAGAACAAGCTATGGAGAAAAAATACAGGAGTTTTGGTGCAAGTACAGCCAACTAGCGCAAAAATAATATTGTGATATGGTCAAAACGATACGATACGATATATCGTCAGAAATAGTATCCCGATGTGTAAATGTATGGATTTTTCCCCCATCACTACTGACTGGACAAGAAGTAGAGTTAAACTACTAATCTCCAGTTTATTGCAATGCGACAGAGAAGGTCAAGGCCAAAGGAAGTGGTTATTGACCTCTGGTCTAAGTGATCCTGAAGGCTGGTGATGAGGTTGACCTCTTGACCTCCCTCGTGCCAGAGCAGACTCAGAGGTCAGGCAGGGGTTAGGGGTCAGAGTGGAGTCCCTCAGAGAAAAGGAAGTTGGGACATCCTAGCTATCAGTGGCACTCAACACACACACACACACACACAAACAAACACACACACGCAAACACACACATACTACATACAGAGCTAGTAAGTCATTCATGATGGTGGGTTTGCTAAGTTGCCTAGGCAATGTTTGTGTGTGTGTGCGTGTGTGTGTTCACTCACTGTGTTGTAGTCAGACCTTGACAAAGCCTAAGGACCCTAACAATGACTTCCCTTGAAAGAAACTGCATGCATTATACACTTGAAAGCACATTTGAGCGTCCATCGATATCCAGCAACTGGCTGAGAAAAGAACATTGTCAGCTATCTTCTTCTGTCTACAAATCAGACACATTCACTTGCTTCCTTGTTTCCCACAAATTCAGTCTAGGGCTGAGGACATTTTCTTAAGTGAAGTATCACTTGAATAAACAAATAATAGGGGGTCTAAGGAGATGAGAAAGCAACTTCACATAGATTGGGGGTATAAAACCGCTGCAGACACAGACACACATACATACGACATGGCAAGAAATCAGCCATGAGTGTGTCATGGCACTTTGGAGGGTTTTTGAGCACTTAATTACACATATGAAAAGACTGGGTCAGACGGAGCAGACAGCTGAAAGAAAGGCGGGCGAAATGAGGCCCTTCAGTCTGTCTGTGTCAGACTGTGGGCGTGTGTCTGACTGACTCTGTGTGTGTATGTGTGTATTTTTTTCAGCGCTATTGATGAATGACTCTTGGATGGATCCAATTAACTCATTCAAATGTGTTGGAGTCTCTGAGTGGGCAGAGAACATAAATACTGTACATACTGTATCACAAACAAATAGAGAGGAGGGGGTAGCTTGGGAACAGACCAGGGTAGACAAGTCTTTGACTCCTCTTTTCTCCAGGGTCCTGGGTGTGTAGTCTGCATCCGGACAGAGGGGTGTGGTGAGAATCCAAGAGGCGGGAACTTCCATCATCAGCACAGCTATTTGTTGTCTGCCAGGCATAAAGGGGAGGGTTCAGAGGGCAAATAAGTTCACATGAACTGGGATCTTTCACATGCTAATGACTTCAGGGAATCCCAACCCGCCGGGAGTGTTGAGTGGAAGTATGGGGGCACTAGTATGGCAGTATAGGGTATGTGCATCATGGGGTATAGGTGCTAGCCTCATGTCACCAGCTCCCCAAAGTGGAAAATGTGGTAGTTTACCTGAGGTTTATTCAATAGAGACACGAAGTTTGAACATCTTTTATAGAATTCTGATGATGCGGACAAGCTGGTCATATTACTTTATTCCACGTGATAGAGAATCCATACTACATTGCTTGTTTTGTCACATGAACGGAAATTTGGCAAACGTTTTAGTAACCAGTCAATGGCGGAGCGATTTCTACATATTGCGCCTTTAAGCAGTTTGTTTTGTGTGTTGAACTGAGGGTGTATGTTGTGTGTGATGCATTGAGGGTGTGTGGTATGTATGATCATCTCTGACTAGACCTACTCTTTGTGAGGTTATGGCATTGATGGTGTGAGAGTGTGTATGAGACCAGCCCCAGACAGCGAGGGGGGTGACATCATGTTAATATGACTCAGCCTAGTCAGTCTTTCTCAACTAGTCAGTGGTCTTTTGTGACCACAAGTCGTGCGAGCCAGACAACTGCACAACCACTTGTGGGGACTTGGGGGAACGTGCATTCACGGCGCAAACTCTCACTATGTAGCAATATGCTGATCACCTGATCAAAAGCTGCAGATTCAAAGAGCATTGAATTTGGAAAAGGTTTTAATTAATTTCTTCAGCTTTGGATGAACCTCTCATTAAATGTGCATATCATTATCAGGCACGAAAGGGACATCAAATTAACATTCACTTAATTATTTGGCAGGCACACACACACACACACAGACGTCATACACATTAGCAATGTAAATGATCACATTCAGTGTTCTCATTCGAAGGGAGAGACAATCTTACTTATCAATTTTCATTATCTATGATTTGTAATATTTGGCTTGCAAAATAATGGCATTTAATTTCATGCAGGTTGCCTGCTGAAATCTCAAGCATCAACCACATGCGACCTCATCCGGACTTCAGGGGAATGACTGCTGCCATACACATGTGCCATGCACAATATTATTTAGTCTACACTTGCCCTTCTGACTCCAATGCTAAATTGGAGTCATCCTGCATCCCTTTTGATTGTGATTTGGTCAAGTGTGAAACTCTCTATCTAGAAACAATTAATCCTTGATAGCAATACAGTTTTGGAAGCCTTGAACACTCAACTTAATTATCAACCGAAAATCACTTTTCAAATACAAAAGATACACTTACTGTTTTACCACAGAATACCACAAAGTTTTTTTGTGAAACACAGCTTCGAGCCAACGTTTTTTGTGTGTTTCCATTAGCTCAGAAAGTGCAACGCAAAACACCTCAGTGGGAATCTGTGTTAAAATGGTGCACAGTAAGTGTATCTTTTGCATCTTTTGCAATTATTTTGGGGTGATATGAAAGTAGAGTTTCTGAGGTTTCCATAACCATATTGCATGCAATTATTATTAACAGTTAGACAGAGCGTCAGGACAGTTGTAGGCTACACATTGGCCCTGCTGTGGTCAATTGTTCGAATGAGAACCCAATGGCTGTATGGCTTTGGGTTCTGGCCAATACGATCCATGAATAGGAGCCAATGCAAGAATGGAAATAAAAAGCCATATTATATTTTGAGTCCGGAAGATAAAATAATAAAAAAATAAAAGCAAATCTATATTTAGGCTAACTAAAATTATTCCTGATTTGATGTAGGCCTAATCGTAATTGAAAGTACATTTTAATAGCAACACCCTAAAAATAATGATCTACAATGATCAACAAAATAGAACACAAAACAGAAAATATTCACTTAAATAGCTTATCAAAATGGCTTATCAAAATAGCTGATCAAAATAGCTGACAAAAATAATTATATGGGCAGGTCATCTATAAGACAAGTTTCCCGGATGGATTCACTAATAGCCGGCCTACAACACTGAATACAACAAAAATCTCTGTCAATTTATATGCCCTGAACATGACAAGAACGTCCTATGGGGATTTAAACAAGGAGCTTCAGACTGTGAAGGTTACTGTTGGTTTTCGGGGAGTAGGCTGGCTTACGAATACAGGCCTAAAACTTCATAGTGTCAAGCCATATTGACTAAAATTAACAATGGGAATAGGGGGGGGGGGGGGACATAGGCCTACACATAACGTCTGACAGGGGATTTTCACTATCAGTGTTAATTTGTATAGCTACACTAGCGTCGCCCTAATGCTAGGTAGGTAGTGCTAGGTGTCAATGACCAATCCAGTAGGGGCTGGAATCTATAGTGAGCTTCGATTGGTCAATCGCGCTGCGATATCGCAGAGTATTTGCATAAAGTTCAGCTTTCCCCAACTTACCATTCCATTCTTGTGGGTCGGCCAAGGAGTATTGATGTCTCCGAGGCGTCTTTTGCCTGGTTTGTTAACTACCTTTCTCAAAGAGTACAGTGTATAAAGTCAGAACATCTGCTGTCTCAGCCACTGCCTGTCATCAAGGGAGTACCCCAAGGCTTGATCCTAGGTCCCACGCTCTTCTCAACTTACATCAACAACATACAGAAGCTCAGGCAGTAGGAAGCTCTCAGACATTTATATGCAGATGATACAGTCTTATACTCAGCTGGCCCCTCCCCGGACTTTGTGTTAAACGCTCTACAACAGGGGTGTCAAACTCATTTTAGCTCAGGGGCCACATGGAGGAAAATCTATTCCCAAGTGGGCCGGACCGGAAAAATCATGGTATATTTAACTTAAAAACAACAACTTCAGATTGTTTTCTTTGTTTTAATACGATCAACATACAACATAAAGCTGGAGCCTGAGGACAGTGTGTCCAAAATAGTACAAGCACAACATCACTATTAATCATAAAACACGTCAAGTTTATTTGAAAATTCTAAAGAAAAAGAACACACAAACACACAATGCCTCAGTGATTAACAGAACTGTTTCACAGATCACAGAACTATATCAGGGTGTCATTTCTCAGGCAGAAATGTAGATAAAAAGAATGAAATCCTGTTCCCCAAACAAGTGCAAGAACCACAGAGTCAAGAATAGGTTAAATTTACAAATAAAATAAAATCAATTAAAAACAATAGCACATCAACATAAAAACATATAAACATAAAGCTGGAGCCTGAGGACAGTGTCCAAAAGCACAACATCACTATTAATCATAAAACACCTCAAGTTATTTGAAAGTTCTGAGGACAAAGAACACACAAACACACAATGCCTCAGTGATTCACAGAAGTATATCACAGATCACAGAACTATATCAGGGTGTCATTTCTCAGGCAGAAATGTAGATAAAAATAATGAAATCCTGTTCCCCAAACAAGTGCAAGAACCACAGAGTCAAGAATAGGTTAAATATACAAATAAAATAAAAACAATTAAAAACAATAGTACATCAACATAAAAACATATAAACATAAAGCTGGAGCCTGAGGACAGTGTCCAAAAGCACAACATCACTATTAATCATAAAACACCTCAAGTTATTTGAAAGTTCTGAGGACAAAGAACACACAAACACACAATGCCTCAGTGATTCACAGAAGTATATCACAGATCACAGAACTATATCAGGGTGTCATTTCTCAGGCAGAAATGTAGATACAAATAATGAAATCCTGTTCCCCAAACAAGTGCAAGAACCACAGAGTCAAGAATAGGTTAATTATACAAATAAAATAAAAACAATTAAAAACAATAGCACATCAACATAAAAACATATAAACATAAATCTGAAAGCGTTGCTCAAACTCCCTTAACAGTCCCGTTATTTTATCTTTGAACCGCTTCATGTCTGCCACATGTTGGGTCGCGCACACATTTTTCAGACAGGGGAAGTGAGCTGCATCACCACCGGCAAGTTGCGTCTCCCACAATGACAGCTTCAACTTGAAATAACGTATGCTGTCATAATACTGCGTGACAACTTTGTTGCGCCCTTGCAGCTGTTTGTTCAAGTTATTCAGGTGCTCTGTAACATCCACCATAAATGCAAGGTCCTGCATCCATTCTGCGGAATGAAATTCTAACACTGGTTTGCCCTTTTCTTCCATGAACTGTTCAATTTCTTCTTGTAAATCAAAGAAACGCCTCAGCACAGCACCTCGGCTTAACCATCTTACCTCAGTGTGGTATGGCAGGCCATAGATGTGGTCTTTCTCTCTGAGAAGGCTGTCAAACTGACAGTGATTCAGGCTTCTGGATCGGATGAAATTAACAGTTTGGATGACCACCTTCATGACGTTATCCATATTTAATGACTTGCAACACAAAGCCTCCTGGTGCAAAATACAGTGAAAAGTCAAAAAATCACGTCCTCCATTTGCAGATTGCACTTTCTCTCTGAACTTTGTCACAACGCCTGCTTTTTTCCCGATCATTGAGGGCGCACCATCTGTAGCCAGGCTGACAGCGCGGGACCAGTCCACTCCGACCCTGTCCAGCGCGCCAACGAGTGCGGTAAAAATATCAGCTGCTGTCGTTGTATCTGTCATCGGCACCAACTCCACGAACTCCTCGGTGACGGTCAATGTGTCATCAACTCCGCGGATGAAAATGGCCAGTTGTGCAAAATCTGTAATGTCCGTGCTTTCATCAATTGCAACCGAAAACGCAATAAATGACTTTACTTTTTGCTTCAACTGGCTGTCCAAATCCACTGAAAGATCGGAAATCCTGTCTGCAACTGTGTTTCTTGTCAGGCTGATATTTGCAAAAGCCTGCCGCTTTTCAGGGCACACAATCTCCGCTGCCTTCATCATGCATGTTTTTACAAATTCACCCTCACTAAATGGTTTTGAAGCCACTGCGATTTCATTAGCAATGAGGTAGCTAGCTTTCACTGCAGCGTCACTGATGTCTCGGCTGTGAGTAAACACAGACTGATGTTTCTTCAGACCCGCCAACAGTTCATTCACCTTCTCTCATCTCCGCTGTCCTTGAAAGTTGTCATATTTGTCGGCATGAAGACTCACATAGTGGCGACGAAGGTTATATTCTTTCAGCACTGCAACATGCTCTGAACACACCAAACATACAGCTTTCCCATTCAATTCCGTGAATAAATAGGATCACAATTTTTCTTGGAACACTCTGCACTCTGCGTCCACTTTTCTCTTTTTTGACAGAGACATATTGGGGCAAGGAGGGTGCCAAAGCACATAATGTTAAAAGTAGAAGCCGTAATAAATATCGCGGGCAAAACAAAGTAGCTCATTGGCTGCACGTGCTTGACCTACTTGCTCTGCCCCGGTATAAACAGTTTGCTTGCTTAACACAATTGCTATTGCGCCATCCAGTGGACGCAATTGGAACAGCAGTTTATTTTATTGAAAAATTGCAGCGCATTTTTATACTTTACAAAAAATAAAAAAAATAAAAAAAATATTTGACACCCCTGCTCTACAACAAAGCTTTCTCTGCCCTTAACCTTGTTCTGAACACCTCCAAAACAAAGGTCATGTGGTTCAGTACAAAAAATTCCCCTCTCCCTATCGGTGAGATTACTACACTATATATACAGAAGTACTCTACCTCTGACGGTTTAGAGCTTGAGGTAGTCACCTCATACAAGTAATTGGGAGTATGGCTAGACGGTACACTGTCCTTCTCTCGACACATATCCAAGCTGCAGGCTAAGGTTAAATCTAGACTTGGTTTCCTCTATTGTAATTTCTCCTCTTTCACCCCAGCTGCCAAACTAACCCTGATTCAGATGACCATCCTACCCATGCTAGATTACGGAGATGTAATTTATAGATTGGCAGGTAAGGGTGCTCTTGAGCGGCTAGATGTTATTTACCATTCAGCCATCAGATTTTCCACCAATGCTCCTTATAGGACACATCACTGCACTCTATACTCCTCTGTAAACTGGCCATCTCTGTATACCCGACACAAGACCCACTGGTTGATGCTTATTTATAAAACCCTCTTAGGCCTCACTCCTTTCTATCTGAGATACCTACTGCAGCCCTCATCCTCCATATACAGCACCCGTTCTGCCAGTCACATTCTGTTAAAGGTTCCTAAAGTACACACATCCCTGGGTCGCTCCTCTTTTCAGTTCGCTGCAGCTAGTGACTGGAATGAGCTGCAAAAAACACTCAAACTGGACAGTTTTGTCTCCACATTCAAAAACTCAAATCAAATCAAATTGTATTTGTCACATGCGCCGAATACAACAGGTGTAGACCTTACCCTGAAATGCTTAACCAGCCCTTAGACCGCTGCGCTCCCGAGTGGCGCAGAAGTCTAAGGCACTGCATCTCAGTGCTTGAGGCGTCACTACAGACCCCCTGGTTCGATTCTAGTTCGATACAGACCCCCTGGTTCGATAATTTGTTCTTAACTGACTTGCCTAGTTAAATAAAGGTACAAAATAAAAAACCAACCAATAGAGTTCAGAAAATATTTACTAAAGTAAAACAATTATAATCAAAAAAACAAAAGACAACACAATACATTTACATAACAATAACAAGGCTATATACAGGGGGTACCGGTACTGAGTCAATGTGCGGGAGTACAGGTTAGTCGAGGTAATTTGTAAAGTGACTATGCATTGATAATAAACAGCGAGTAGCAGCAGTGTAAAAATAAAGGAGGAGGGGAGTCAACGTAAATAGTCCAGGTGGCCATTTGATTACTTGTTCAGCAGTCTTATGGCTTGGGGGTAGAAGCTGTTAAGGAGCTTTTTGGTCCTAGACTTGATGCTCTGGTACCGCTTGCCGTGCGGTTGCAGAGAGAACAGTCTTTGACAATTTCTTGGGCCATCCTCTGACACCGCCTAGTATAGAGGTCCTGGATGGCAGGAAGCTTGGCCCCAGTGATGTACTGGGCCGTACGCATTACCCTCTGTAGAGCCTAATGGTCAGATGCCGAGCAGTTGCCATACCAGACGGTGATGCAACCAGTCAGGATGCTCTCGGTGGTGCAGCTGTAGAACTTTTTGAGGATCTGGGGACCCATGCCAAATATTTTCAGTCTCCTGAGGGGGAAAAGGTGTTGTCGTGCCCTCTTCACAACTGTCTTGGTGTGTTTGGACCATGATAGTTTGTTGGTGATGTGGACACCAAGGAACTTGAAACTCTTGACACGCTCCACTGTTCGGCCCTCCTTTTCTTATAGTCCACAATCAGCTCCTTTGTCTTGCTCACATTGAGGGAGAGGTTGTTGTCCTGGCACCACACTGCCAGGTCTCTGATCTCCTCCCTATAGGCTGTCTCATAGTTGTCGGTGATCAGGCCTACCACTGTTGTGTCGTCAGCAAACGTATTGATGGTGTTGGAGTCGTGCTTGGCCACGCAGTCGTGGGTGAACAGGGAGTACAGGAGGGGACTAAGCATGCACCCCTGAGTGTTGAGGATCAGCGTGGCAGATGTGTTGTTGCCTAACCTTACCACCTGGGGGCGGCCCGTCAGGAAGTCCAGGATCCAGTTGCAGAGGGAGGTGTTTAGTCCCAGGGTCCTTAACTTAGTGATTAGCTTTGTGGGCACTATGGGGTTGAACACTTAGCTGTAGTCAATGAACAGCATTCTCAAATAGGTGTTCCTTTTGTCCAGGTGGGAAAGGGCAGTGTGGAGTGCGATTCAGATTGTGTCATCTGTGGATCTGTTGGGGTGGTATGCGAATTGGAGTGGGTCTAGGGTTTCTGGCATGATGGTATTGATGTGAGCCATGACCAGCCTTTCAAAGCACTTCATGGCTACCGACGTGAGGGCTACGGGCAGTAATCATTTAGGCAGGTTACCTTCGCTATCTTGGTCACAGGGACTATGGTGGTCTGTTTGAAACATGTAGGTATTATCAAATCAAATCAAATTTGATTTGTCACATACACATGTTTAGCAGATGTTATTGCGGGTATAGCGAAATGCTTGCGCTTCTAGCTCTGACAGTGCAGTAATATCTAACAAGTAATATCTAACAATTTCACAACATATACCCAATACACACAAATCTAAGTAAGGAATGTAATTTAAGAATATACATATATGGACAAGCAATGACAGAGCGGCATGGACTAAGATACAGTAGAATATTATAGAATACAGTATATACATATGAGATGAGTAATGCAAGATATGTAAACATTATTAAAGTGACTAGTGTTCCATTTCTTAAAGTGGCCAGTGATTTCAATAGGCAGCTTTGAGGCACCTGTACTGACCTCGTCTTCTGGATGATAGCATGGTGAACAGGCAGTGGCTTGGGTGGTTGATGTCCTTGATGATCTTTTTGGCCTTCCTGTAACATCGGGTGCTGTAAGTGTCCTGGAGGGCGGGTAGTTTGCCCCCGGTAATGCGTTCGGCAGACCGTACCACCCTCTGGAGAGCCCTGCGGTTGTGGGCGGTGCAGTTGCCGTACCAGGCGGTGATACAGCCCGACAGGATGCTCTCTCAAAGCACTTCATGATGACAGAGGTGAGTGCTACAGGGCGATAGTCATTTAGTTCAGTTACCTCTGCTTTCTTGGGTACAGGAACAATGGTGGCCATCTTCAAGCATGTGGGGACAGCAGACTGGGATAAGGAGAGATTGAATATGTCCGTAAACACACCAGCCAGCTGGTCTGCGCATGCTCTGAGGACGCGGCTATGGATGCCGTCTGGGCCGGCAGCCCTGCAGGGGTTAACATGCTTAAATGTCTTACTCACGTTGGCTACGGAGAAGGAGAGCCCACAGTCCTTGGTAGTTGGCCACGTCGGTGGCACTGTGTTATCCTCAAAGCGGGCGAAGAAGGTGCTTAGCTTGTCTGGAAGCGAGATGTCGGTGTCGGCGACGTGGCTGGTTTTCCTTTTGTAGTCTGTGATTGTCTGTAGACCCTGCCACATACGTCTCGTGTCTGAGCCGTTGAATTGCGACTCCACTTTGTCTCTATACTGATGTTTTGCCAGTTTAATTGCCTTGCGGAGTGAGTAGCTGTTTGTATTCTTCCATTTTCCCAGTCACCTTGCCATGGTTAAATGCAGTGGTTCGCACTTTCAATTTTGTGTGAATGCTGCCATCTATCCACGGTTTCTGGTTAGGGTAGGTTTTAATAGTCACAGTGGGCACAAAATCTCCTATACACTTCCTGATAAACTCAGTCACCATTTCAGTGTATTCGTCTAAATTATTTTCGCAAGCTACCGGGAACATATCCCAGTCCACGTGATCAAAACAATCTTGAAGCGTGGATTCTGATTGGTCAGACCAGCGTTGAATAGTCCTTAGCACGGGTACTTCCTGTATGAGTTTCTGCCTGTAGGAAGGTACCGCGGCTTTGTGAATGTTGACCTGTTTAAAGGTCTTGCTCACATCGGTTACGGAGAGTGTGATCACAAAGCCGTCCGAAACAGCTGGTTCTCTCATGCATGCTTCAGTGTTGCTTGCCTCGAAGTGAGCATAAAAGGTATTTAGCTCGTCTGGTAGTCTCGCGTCACTGGGCAGCTCGCTGCTGTGTTTCCCTTTGTAGTCCGTAATATTTTTCAAGCCCTGCCACATCCGACAAGCATCAGAGCCGGTGTAGTAGGATTCAATCTTAGTCCTGTATTGACGCTTTGCCTGTTTGATGGTTCGTCTGAGGGCATAGCAGGATTTCTTATAAGCCTCCGGATTAGTGTCCCGCTCCTTGAAAATGGCAGCTCTAGCCTTTAGCTCGGTGCGGATGTTGCCTGTAATCCATGGCTTCTGGTTGGCAAATGTACGTACGGTCAATGTGGGGACGATGTCGTCGATGCACTTATCGATGAAGCCGGTGACTGTGGTGGTATACTCCTCAATGCCATTGGATAAATCCTGGAACTTTTTCCAGTCTATGCTAGCAAAACAGTCCTGTAGCGTAGCATATGCGTCATCTGACCACTTCCGAATTGAGCGAGTCACTGGTATTTCCTGCTTTAGTTTTTGCTTATAAGCAGGAATCAGGAGGATAGAATTATGGTCAGATTTGCCAAATGGAGGGCGAGGGAGAGCTTTGTATGCATCTCTGTGTGTGGAGTAAAGGTGGTCTAGAGTTTTTTCCCTTTGGTTGCACATGTGACATGCTGGTAGAAATTAGGTAAAACGGATGTAAGTTTGCCTGCATTAAAGTCCCCGGCCACTAGGAGCACCGCTTCTGGATGAGCATTTTCTTGTTTGCTTATGGCCTTATACAGCTAATTGAATGCGGTCTTAGTGCCAGCATTGGTTTGTGGTGGTAAATAGATGGCTACGAATAATATAGATGAGATCTCTCTTGGTAGATAGTGTGGTCTACAGTTTATCATGAGGTATTCTACCTCAGGCGAGCAATACCTCGAGACGTCTTTAATATTAGACATCGCTCACCAGCAATTATTGACAAATAGACACACACCCCCGCCCCTCGTCCAGGTGAAGCTGCTCTGTCCTGCCGATACACAGAGAATCCAGCCAGCTCTATATTATCTGTGTCGTCGTTCAGTCACGTCTCTGTGAAACATAAGATATTACAGTTTTTAATGTCCCGTTGGTAGGATAGTCTTAATCGTAGATCGTCCAGTTTGTTTCCAATGGTTGCACGTTGGCCAATAATACGGAGGGAAGTGGTGGTTTACCTACTCATCGGCTAATCCTTCGGATCGGACTCATTAAAGAAATAAACTTTGCCCAGTTCGAGGTGAGTAATTGCTGTTCTGATGTCCAGAAGCTATTTTCGGTCATAAGAGACGGTAGCAGCAACATTATGTACAAAATGAGTTACAAACAATGCGAAAAAACTAACAAAATAGCACAGTTGGTTAGGAGCCAGTAAAACTGACACGTGGCTGCTTCACCTGATTTATTGTTGTCTCTATCTTTTCAACCTTTCTTCTGTTGTCTGTGCCTAACAATGTCTATGCTGCTGCCATTTTGTGTTGCTACCCTGCTGTTAAATGTATTTTTTGTAGTGTTTTTATAATTTTGCTATTTTTTTATATATATTTTGTTATTGTATTCATTTTTTTTTTTTATTTGGCAGACACTCCAGATTTTCATGAGCAATTGGAGTTCAGTGCCTTGCTCAAGGGCACATCAGCATATTTTTCAACTAGTCGGCATGGGGATTAGAACCAGCAAGCTTTAGATTACATGCCCAATGCTCTTAACCACTAGGCTACCTTGTAGCTTGCGGTTTTAGGGTTCTCTTTATGTATTGTTGTGGTGTCTCTCTTGTCGTGATGTGTGTTTTGTCTGAAATGTTTAATGGCTTTATCGCCCTTATCGTCTTCAATGCGAATCAGTGGATCACCGCTGTGAGGTGGGAAAGTAGGCTGAAACAGCTAAAGTGAATGCATAAAATAAGACAGCAAAAACCATGCATTTGGATTAATGCTAACTTTCCATAAATAATAGCCTTCTGATTTCAACAGACTAATAGGTTAAGCCTAATAATGGTAGGTTAAACCTTGTAATAATAAGAAAAAGAAGATGGAATGGGGTCAGTTTTAAATTTGGGATAAAAGGCTAAATTAAATGCCCCTAAATTGTGTCATAAAATTGTGTCAATGGAAGTAGCCTATTACTATAATTGGGTTACTGTAAATATATAGGCTATATCTCTTTTTGGGTGGATATTGCAAGAATTAATGCACATTGTCTCGTGCAGAATGGTTTAACAGGCTTTTCAAGTAGGCTATGAATAGCCTACATTTTAGACTTTACGCGCTACTTATGTTCATGAGGGCAAAACATTCAAGCTAAATCTCTCCAATGCTTTCCCTCCCAGTTCCCTCTCACATCTTGCTCCATAAATGGGAGTAAATTGGCAAAGTTTCGAGTCGACAGACAACATCAATAAACGTCTGCAGTGGGTGGTAACCTAAACTGCATGGCACAAATACAGTCTAAAAATACGGGAAAAAAAGCATAATCCCTCTCCTTCTATGATTCCTGTTAGTGGAAAAATGCCCAATAAAAGTGTATTTCATAATGTTCAAAACGATTAATATTGTCATGCTGCGATGTTTTGACCCTTTCTTTCAAATAGGTTACAACAATTATGTTACAGGCCAATCTGTGCCATTTATAGCCTATAGGTCTATAATGTGCCCAATATTTCCTGCATAAATAATCACCATTTTATATAGGCCTATCAATTTAATTAGATACCTTTTATTTCACAAATGTCAGTCGATTTGTCTATTAGATGATGAGTTGAAAAAAATTGGAATGTGCTACTTTCAAAAGCAAGAGAAAAATCACGAAAAAGGGATATGTAAATTGGACTCTTCTTTATAGTTTTTTGTTGGAATTCGCGCATTTTCATCATGAACATGTTGCCGAGATATTATTTACACTTATTTATTCGTAATCCATGTCCCATATAGGCCTACATTCAGTATAGGCCATATATCCAAAAGGAAACACGCAAAATCTGTTCCAATTATTTTCAGGTAGCGCTATTTCATCTAGCTCTTGAGGGAGGGTAGCCTACAGGATTCATTACCAGCACAAGTCATATTCCGACGGAGGAAGGAAGCCCTTATTGCCGAGGTCACGGTCTTTGTAGCGTCAAAAGATGGTGTCCACCGTGACTCACGCTCAGCATGATGCAGAAGCCTATTCCTTCACTCTCTTTGCTGTTCTTCAAAGACTGGATTAAGAGTGAAGAAATACAAACAACTTCGATAATGCATATCTATGCAAAATATTAAAATAAAATAACATGTTTAGCCTATCACACTTTTATCTGAAAATCCCCCTATTCCCTTACTCAACTAGTCTATAGTGTTTCGTATTGTAAACTGTGGTTCATATTGGACATGAAACTATATTTTACATTTACAGTCATTTAGCAGACGCTCTTATCAAGAGCGATTTACAGGAGCAATTAGGGTTAAGTGCCTTGCTCAAGGGCACATCGACAGATTTTTCACCTAGTCAGCTCGGGGATTAGAACCAGCGACCTATTGGTTACTGGCACAACGCTCTTAACCACTAAACTACCTGCAGCCATAACCTCTACTTTTACAGGCACATTTTTGGAGGATATTTTCACAAAATCTCCCAATACAATTGAAAGCAAAATTGCCACAGGATTAGCAAATAATATTAGCTCCTACATCCCCTAAATGTAGCCTAATAAAAAAGTTAATTGCTCTCATAATTAGGCCTACTTTTATTGCATTTAGGCTAATGTTTGTAGGATAGATATTATTATTATCTACAGCCTCAAAACATATTTTTTCTCCAATTAAAATGCCATACCTCTTCAAATTAGGCTTAGATCTACAGTTATAGTAGGTTATTGACGTGAGAAATTCTAAAATCGCAGTTGCCTCAAAAAAGAAGGAACTCAGCCCGGCTTTAAACGTACTTTTGAAAGTTGTAATAGTAGAATGCACAAAGTGCAATTTCGAAATTGGGTAGTGCATCATCAGTTCGTCTTGTCATGTTAGTCATTGTATACCTTAGAGAGCTATTTATAACTGTTCAGAAATGTCCAGATCAACTAGCCCATGTCAGCTAACGTTTTTTTTTTTTTTTTTTTTTTTGCCCATATATATTTTTGTTATTTTTTAATCACTCAAATATCACATGAATACACATTAGACATGGCAAAATGTATAGAATTGCAAGAACATTTGCTCTAAAACTGCAACATTTTCTTTGCACCCCATGACAAAATGGTCCTGAGACCCAGGAAGACCCGTGCCATCCGCAGGAGACTCAACAAGCATGAGGAGACTCTCAGAACCAAGAAGATGCAGAGAAAGGATCGCCTGTATTCAATTCGCAAATTTGCTGTCAAGGCTTAGTGTCGTTTATCTTGTACAAATAAATTGACTAAAAAGAGGAAGTATGTTGTCTTCTGTAAAGGGATGTCACTCAAAATGGTGTATGTGAGCGGGTGGAGTGTTGATTGCAAACATCTTCAGGGTAATTATTTGGTGAGACATTTTGCATCAGCTTTGCACCAAACTGTTCTTGGATGGTTGGGAGAAGTTGTGCTCGGAAGATGTTGGTACCATTCTTTATTCATGGCTGTGTTCTTAGGCAAAAATGTGAGTCAGCCCACTCCCTTGGCTGAGAAGCAAAGAACCATGGCGTGACCCTGGACAACACCGTTCTCCGCTAACATCAAAGCGGTGACCCGATCCTGCAGGTTCATGCTCTACAACATTCGCAGAGTGCGACCCTACCTTACACAGAAAGCGGCACAGGTCCTAATCCAGGCACTTGTCATCTCCTGTCTGGATTACTGCAACTCGCTGTTGGCTGAGCTCCCTGCCTGTACCATTAAACCCCTACAACTCATCCAGAATGCCGCAGCCCGTCTGGTGTTCAACCTTCCCAAGTTCTCATGTCACCCCGCTCCTCCGCACACTCCACCGGCTTCCAGTTGATGCTCGCATCTACTACAAAACCATGGCGCTTACCTACGGAGCTGTGAGGGAAACGGCACCTCCTTACCTTCAGGCTCTGATCAGACCCTACACCTAAACGAGGGCACTACGATCATCCACCTCTGGCCTGCTAGCCCCCCTACCTCTACGGAAGCACAGTTCCCGCTCAGCCCAGTCAAAGCTATTCGCTGCTCTGGCACCCCAATGGTGGAACAAGCTCCCCCACGACGCCAGGACAGCGGAGTCACTGACCACCTTCCGGAGACACTTGAAACCCTACCTCTTTAAGGAATACCTGGAATAGGTCTAACGCATGCATGGGTCTCACTCTCATAGGCCTATGTCAATGTCATACTTGATAATCAACTTCACCCCTGGTGCCAACAGGTTGGTTGTTTAGCATCAAAACCACACATGTACAACTATGGGGCAAAACAGACAGGGCTGGCTTAGATTTGTTGATGTAAACTCAACTTTTGTCTCCAATCTTTATTGAAAACATAAATAAAGTTGCACAATGAGCACTTGTCTCTCAAATACATTGTTGCAGTTGTTGGTTAGTTAGCTAGCTAGCTAGCAAATTTTAGCCATATTAGCATAGATGTGATATCAGTCAAAACACCTCAAAACAAGACATAATATCAAGAACAAGATCAAACGAGCTGAAATTAGCCACTTAAGATTCACCACATGGCAGTTTCTTGTCATTGTTGATAGCTATCTGGCCATCCAGAATCACAACACACAGCCTTCTGCTCCTTTGAAGCGCGCCCAACGTTTTTGTGACATTGTCAGCTAACCCCTCTATAGGCAACGTGTGAAAAAGGAACCTGATTCATGGAGGTTGCATGGGATTTAGTCGTCATTAGATCTGTTGATCTCATTCCCCACCTGCCCCATATGACTATTTGTCCAAAACATTTTTAAAACTTCATACTAAACCAGGGTTGAAGTAGCCTATAGCTGCGTTTACACAGGCAGCTTAATTCTGATCTTAGTTGGTCTTTTGGGCAAAAGATCCGAATTGGACTGCCTGTGTAAACACAGCCATTGTACCCAATTTCCTTTCAATGTGGTAATGCAAGCAAACAAACACTCTTATTCTGTAGATTATCAATGTTTTGGAGTAGGATATACTGTAGCCATATACAGTACATCTACAGATGTAGGATCTTCATTTGAGCCAGTTTGCTACAGCAGGAAAATAATCCTGCAGCAACAGGAAATCTGAATTATTATCTGGATTATAATTAATGGACATTTTTGTAGGGGTTGATACATTTTTCTTAAGGGAAAAGTGGAATTTAAAAGTGGGAATTACAAACTTCAGAAGCTTTTTTAAACCTCTAATACACTACAAGTTTTACATTTCCAGTGTACTGTATTGCCACATCTCAGCATTGCACGTATAGCCTACATCTTGGCCAAGTCACTTTATCATAGCAGATCCTCCCCCTGTTTCTGGATCCACTTCCAATTCTTTCAGTAAATCGTCATATTGTCATCATTTAAACTGACTCAGAGCTGTGGGCTCAATGCAAGGCAACATGTTATGATAAGCATAGTTTACATTTTTATTTTTTTGTACATTTTAGTCATTTAGCAGACGCTCTTATCCAGAGCGACTTACAGGAGCAATTAGGGTTAAGTGCCTTGCTTAAGGGCACATCGACAGATTTTTCACCTAGTCGGATCGGGGATTAGAACACTCTTACCTACTAAGCTACCTACCTACTTTCATAACAAATATTTATTTTCTTCTTATAATGGATAACAAAATAGCATGTTACTAAATACAGTGCCCTGCTGAATTATTGGCACATAGGTAAATATGAACCAAAAAGGCTGTGAAAAAATATAATTGTTGTTTATCAGCTTGATCTTACACCAAAAATATCATATGAATCTAATCTTTAATTGAGTTAAAATTGTTCAAGAAAATTATAATCGTCATCAATAAATAATTATTTTATTAAAAAACATGCATGTCACAATTATTGGCACTCCTAGAAATTCTAATTGTTGTACTGTATATTCCGATTGAGATTGTACTTTTTAAAGTTCATCTGAGTCTTTGGGAACTCTTAATGGAAAACTCCACCCAAAAACTATATTTTCCATTAGTCCATTGTTGAAATAGTCCCAAAATGTTTTGCTTGTCAGCAGCTAAGTTTTCAAGATATGTAACTTTCAAAATACAGAAATCATACCCATATGATGCATTTTGCATCATGTGATGCTATTTTGGGGTGGAATTGTCTTTTAAGTGGTCATCAATGACTTCCTGTTTCATTGGGGTATAAATAGGAGGTGTATGCACTCACTAAAACTGTAAGTCGCTCTGGATAAGAGCATCTGCTAAATGACTAAAATGTAATTAATATGATATTTTGAGTGTAAGATCAAGCTGGTAAAAAACAATGTCAATTTTTCACAGCCTTTTTTGTTCATAATATTTACATAGGGTGCCAATAATTCAGGAGGGCACAATAGATATGTTTTTCAATGGAAATGACAAGTATATTGAGAATTAATCAAATCTGAACCTTTTGTTATTACACTTATTGAAGTAGGCTACAAGGGAAAAGGAATTAAACATACTGCATAATCGAATATTTTACAAATAAACATTAATACCCCCCCCAACACTTTCTCTCATTCTACCCATGGGGGGTTGGGGTGGCTGATCATTACCGAGTGAAAAACACTTTGCACTTGGGGCGGGGGCAGAGGGCAAATCTTTGGCCAGTTTTCAATTACCGCTAGCTTCCCTTTGCTTAAAGGGCCACACGTCCTTTGAAAATAAGGAGGAACTCCATAAAGTGTTCATAAGCACTGGCCTCTCTTCACCTCTTACTGACCCTATGACCTTGGGGTCAAGGCCCACAATGCAACCCTATTTGGGGCCGTGTAGTTGCCCTATATGGTGGAGACCCTGAGACTTTCTCCAAACAACCATAAGAAAAATTCAGGGTTCACCTCATTGCTGTCACTGCACAAGTGCATATACACGCGCACGCGCGCACGCACACACACACTGTTCAAATTCTGATAAGACTGTTTTCCATGTTGCTGACGGTGTAAAGATTAGCAGGGGCCAACCTTGGTTAGGATCTGAGAAATTTGCTTAAGATTCTGCTCGGGAGCGGGGTTATTATCATAATCACAATTAGCGGCACTTTCTTGCATTTTATAATTAGAGCTTTACACCATAATTAAATGGTTTCTTAATTACCGTCCATTCATTAATACAAGCGAACACCTGGCTTGGCTCATGGGAAAGCCCTGATGCCCTGGTTCACGTGGAGACGGGGCCTATAGCAGGATTCTGCTTATGATGCCCACTCTGTTCCGCCATCACACACAAACACCGCTCTAGCTACCCGACAGGCCCAGTTTAACGCAGTCTGTGTTGGGAAAAAGTACCTCATTTTCATACTTGAGTAAAATTAAAGATACCTTAGTATAAAATGACTCAAGTAAAAGTGAAAGTCACCTAGTAAAATACTACTTGAGTAAAAGTCTAAAAGTATTTGGTTTTAAATATACTTAAGTATCAAAAGTACATGTAATTCCAAATATCATTTCAAATTGCTCATATTAAGCAAACAACAATTTATGTTTTTATTTATTTATGGGAAGCCAGGGGCACACTCCAACATCATTTACTAACGAAGCATGTGTTTAGTGAATCCACCAGTCAGAGGCAGTAGGGATGACCAGGGATGTTCTGTTGATAAGTGTGTGAATTAGAAAATGTTACAGTCCTGCTAAACATTCAAAATATAACTACTTTTGGGTGTCAGGGAAAATGTACGCAGTAAAAAGTACATTATTTTCTTTAGGAATGTAGCGAAGTAGTCAAAAATATAAATAGTAAAGTAAGTACAGATACCCCAAAAAACTACTTAAGTAGTACTTTAAAGTATTTTTACTTAAGTACCTTATACCACTGAATGCAGTGCATCAAAAAAGAAGCATGGCAACTGTGACAGTCGTTTGATCCTTTTCATAACTGAAACGGTGTTAATTAAGCCAAAGATAAATACCATCTGGATGCCAACAGTATCTCTTGCTGCACTGATATCACAGCTTATATAATGAATTCATGAGGATTAGCTCCCCCACACACACTTTCACAAACATAGGCACGAAATCATTTTCACATGTACACAGAGGAATTGAACTCTATACTCTCAATATCTCAAATTCAGATCCTTAGGCCTACTGGTAAGGAGTGCCGATTCCTTAGGAAAACAGGCTGTTTCCCCTCTTAAATGACTAATGAATATGATCACACAGTTAAAGGACTGTTGTTAAAAATAATTCCCCCCCTAGGACAGTGCGTTGAAACTAATAAGAACATTTGCCCTGTCTTCCCTTGGCTCTCTCAGCACACCAAACTATGAGTGTATAAACATGCCTCAATGATGCTCTCTAGTGGTAGAAAAGTAGATGAGAGCAAAGGCCCATTCAACTTGCCTGGCTACCTATCCACATCGCTTCGGCCTAACTGACGTTTCTTTTCCAAGACGAGTCTGGATTTGCCTCCCTCCCCTACGATTTCTAGATTGTGAACACATTCTGACCGTTCTGATTGGTCTCAGAAACTGATGGGTTGGGCCAGAGCCAGCCTACATGATGAGTTATCAACTTTGATTGGTTAGATTTGTTAGAGACTATTGAGGATGGCAGATTCAGACTGAATGTATGTGCGATAGAGCAACGGAATTAAATTCAGGGTGAGTCGACAGGCAACTATTCAACCCCCTCAAACACTGAGCTAAAATTGCTGTGTTGGTTTACACAGGCAGCCCAACGCTGATATTTGCCACTATTGGTCTTTTGACCAATCAGATAAGATCTTTTGGCAATAAGGCTGCATTTACACAGACAGCCCAATTCTGATATTTTGCCCAATTCTGATCTGATTGGTCAAAAGACCAATTAGTGAAATTAAAGATCAGAATTGGGCTGCCTGTGTAATTAGTGTAACCACTGTAGTTGAATATAACCTAATAATACCTAGGTACATTTGAAAACCAGGCGGGCTGCAGCGTTATGGATAAGTTGAAGGGGTTTGATGGCAGAAGCGGGGAGCCCAGCCAACAGCGAGTTGCAATAGTCCAGACGGGAGAGGACAAGTGCCTGGATTAGGACCTGCGCCGCTTCCTGTGTGAGGTAGGGTTGTACTCTAGATGTTGTAGAGCATGAACCTGCAGGAGCGGGTCACTGCTTTGATGTTTGCAGAGAACGAGTGTTTTTGCACTCTGGGAGGGCAACACTGGAGTGAACCGTGATAGAGAGGTCATTGTGCAGGCAGACCTTCCCCAGGAGGAAGAGCAGTTCCGTCTTGTCGAGGTTGAGCTTGAGATGGTGGGTAGACATCTAAGTTGAGATATCTGCCAGGTACACAGAGATGCATGTCACCACCTGGGTGTCAGAAGGGGGGGGGGGGTCAATAATAGGAGAGACCATGTGAGGATCTGACGGAGCCAAGTGACTTGGTGTACAGAGAGAAGAGGAGAGGGCCTAGAACCGAGCCCTGGGCTATACCAGTAGTGAGAGTACGTGGTGCAGACATAGATCTTCTCCACGTCACCTGGTAGGAGCGGCCTGCCAGGTAGGATGCAATCCAAGAGTGTGCAGAGCCTGAGACGCCCAGCCCTGAGGGTGGAGAGGAGGATCTGATGGTTCACGGTGTTGAAGGCAGCAGATAGATCTAGAAGGATGAGAACAGAGGAGTCAGCTTTGGCAGTGTGGAGAGCCTCCATGACACAGAGAAGAGCAGTCTAAGGTGAGTGACCCATCTTGAAGCCTGACTGGTTAGGGTCAAGAAGATCGTTCTGAAAGAGATAACAAGAAAGTTGATCAGAGACAGCACGCTCAAGTGTTAAAATAAAATAAAGGGATACAGGTCTATAGTTTGACATCAGATGAGTTGAGTGTTGGTTTCTTGAGGAGGGGAGTGACTCGGGACCTTTTGAAGTCAGATGGGACACAGCCAGCAGTCAAGGATGAGTTGTAGGGAAGTGAGGAATGAGAGAAGGTCTCCAGAGATGGTCTGGAGAAGGGAGGAGAGGATGGGGTTGAGCGGGCAGGTTGTCGGGCGGCCAGACCTCGCTAGTCGCAGGATGTCATCTGGAGAGAGATTGGAGAAAGTAGTCAAGGCGTAGGGTAGTTATTTGCGAGTGAGACCAGTGGACTCAGTAGGCTGAGTGAATGAGTAGCGGATGTCAACCTTTTTTTCAAAGTGGTTGACAAAGTAATCCGCAGAGAGGGAGGCGGGAGGGAGTGGAGGATTAAGGAGGAAGGAGAAGGTGGAAATAGTTTCCTAGGGTTAGAGGCAGAAGCTTGACATTTAGAGTAGTAGAAAATGCTTTAGCAGCAGATAGAGAGGTAGCGAAGGTAGAGAGGGAGTGAAAGTATGATAGGTCCTCCGGAAGTTTAGTTTTCCTCAATTTTCGCTCAGCTGCCTGCAGCCCTGTTCTGTAAGCTCGCAATGAGTCACTCAGCCACAGAGCAGGAGGGCTGACCTGGCCGGGAGGAAAGGGGACAGTGCGAGTCATCGGATGCGGAAAAGGAGGAGAGTAGGGTCGAAGAGGCAGAATCAGAAGACAGGAGGGAGAAGGATTTAGCAGAAGGGAGAGATGACAGAATAGAAGAGGAGCGTAGTGGGAGAGAGAGAGAGCGAAGATTGCGATGGTGCATGACCATCTGGGTATGGGCTGAGTAGAAAGGGAGACAGAAAATGTAACAAATTAGTGATCTGGAGTGAGATTAGTAGGCGAGCAGCCTCTAGTAAAGAGGAGGTCAAGCGTATTGCCTGCCTTGTGAGTTGGATGGGATTGGGAAAGGGTGAGGTCAAAAGAGGCAAGGAGGGGAAGAGAGAGTTGGAAATAAATTAATCGAAGGCAGACGTCGGGAGCTTGAAGTCGCCAAGTACGAAGAGTGGTGCGCCATCGTCAGGAAATGAGCTTATCAAGGTGTCAAGCTCATTGAGGAACTCTCCAAGGGCACCTGGTGGGCGATAGATGACAATAATGTTAAGCTTGAGTGGACAAGTGATAGTGGCAGCATGGAATTCAAATGAGGAGATGGACAGGTGAGGGAGAGAAAAGAGAATCTCCACTTAGGAGAAATGAGTAGACCTGTGCCACCACCGCGACGACCAGATGCTCTTGGACTATGAGAGAAAACATAGTCAGATGAAGAAAGAGCAGCTGGAGTAGCAGTGTTCTCTGGGGTGATCCATGTCTCCGTTAGGGCCAAAAAGTCAAGGGATGGAAGGGCAGCATAGCGTTCTTGACCGCAGATTGGCAGTTCCAAACGCTGCCAGAGACCCGGAATTCCACATGGGTTGTGCGTGCAGGGTACACTAAATTAGAAGGTTGCAGCCAAGGGGTGGGGAGCATCTGTAAAGCCAACAGGGAGAGGTGAGAACAGGTATAGAAAACACACACATAGTTGACAAAGCTACAAAAGATCAAAATGAGATAATCTGTAAATAACTACTCAAGTGAGAGAGTGGTGTGGAGCCTTCCACTCTTTCCTTGAACAACCCGGTAGAACCGTCTTTGTTTCGGAGACGGTCTTAGTTTTGCAATGAAACTGCCACTGACACAAATGTCGCTTACAGCTGCCGCTGAAAAAACAGGGGAGACTGAAGAACTAACACTAATTGCTAATTGCCTAGCAGAGGTGAAACCACTCCCCCTCCAATACAGCCTCTGATTACCAAAACAAGGCACAAATCACTCCTGGAGATACCAGGAGCTATAGAATGAAGCACACTGAGATGGAGCCTGAGAAGCTGGTTACAGTGGGGGAATAAAGTATTTAGTTAGCCACCAATTGTGCAAGTTCTCCCACTTAAAAAGATGAGAGAGGCCTGTAATTTTCATCATAGGTACACGTCAACTATGACAGACAAATTGAGAAAATCCAGAAAATCACATTGTAGGATTTTTTATGAATTTATTTGCAAATGGTGGTGGAAAATAAGTATTTGGTCACCTACAAACAAGCAAGATTTCTGGCTCTCACAGACCTGTAACTTCTTCTTTAAGAGGCTCCTCTGTCCTCCACTCGTTACCTGTATTAATGGCACCTGTTTGAACTTGTTATCAGTATAAAAGACACCTGTCCACAACCTCAAACAGTCACACTCCAAACTCCACTATGGCCAAGACCAAAGAGCTGTCAAAGGACACCAGAAACAAAATTGTAAACCTGCACCAGGCTGGGAAGACTGAATCTGCAATAGGTAAGCAGCTTGGTTTGAAGAAATCAACTGTGGGAGCAATTATTAGGAAATGGAAGACATACAAGACCACTGATAATCTCCCTCGATCTGGGGCTCCACGCAAGTTCTCACCCCGTGGGGTCAAAATGATCACAAGAACGGTGAGCAAAAATCCCAGAACCACACGGGGGGACCTAGTGAATGACCTGCAGAGAGCTGGGACCAAAGTAACAAAGCCTACCATCAGTAACACCACGCCGCCAGGGACTCAAATCCTGCAGTGAAAGACGTGTCCCCCTGCTTAAGCCAGTACATGTCCAGGCCCGTATGAAGTTTGCTAGAGTGCATTTGGATGATCCAGAAGAGGATTGGGAGAATGTCATATGGTCAGATGAAACCAAAATATAACTTCTTGGTAAAAACTCAACTCGTCATGTTTGGAGGACAAAGAATGCTGAGTTGCATCCAAAGAACACCATACCTACTGTGAAGCATGGGGGTGGAAACATCATGCTTTGGGGCAGTTTTTCTGCAAAGGGACCAGGACGACTGATCCGTGTAAAGGAAAGAATGAATGGGGCCATGTATCGTGAGATTTTGAGTGAAAACCTCCTTCCATCAGCAAGGGCATTGAAGATGAAACGTGGCTGGGTCTTTCAGCATGACAATGATCCCAAACACACCGCCCGGGCAACGAAGGAGTGGCTTCGTAAGAAGCATTTCAAGGTCCTGGAGTGGCCTAGCCAGTCTCCAGATCTCAACCCCATAGAAAATCTTTGGAGGGAGTTGAAAGGCCGTGTTGCCCAGCGACAGCCCCAAAACATCACTGCTCTAGAGGAGATCTGCATGGAGGAATGGGCCAAAATACCAGCAACAGTGTGTGAAAACCTTGTGAAGACTTACAGAAAACATTTGACCTGTGTCATTGCCAACAAAGGGTATATAACAAAGTATTGAGAAACGTTTGTTATTGACCAAATACTTATTTTCCACCATCATTTGCAAATAAATTCATTAAAAATCCTACAATGTGATTTTCTGGAAATGTTTTTTCTCATTTTGTCTGTCATAGTTGACGTGTACCTATGATGAAAATTACAGGCCTCTCTCATCTTTTTAAGTGGGAGAACTTGCACAATTGGTGGCTGACAAATACTTTTTTCCCCCACTGTATATACACTCAGAAAAGAGATGAAACCACCCCCTCTCCAATACAGCCACGATTACCAAAAAAAGTCACAAATTGCCCTGCCCCTTAATCCTGGTTGATGTGTCAACAACTATCTGCAAATTATGAGCAGTCAGCAGTTCACACACCAAGTAGGCCACTGGGAAGACAGGCAGCACTTAAAATAGATGTCCCTAGCTAGCAAAAAGACAGCACTAGACCACAACAGATAAAGACACATTTTTTAAAACGTATTACTCCTGGAGGTTTCAGGAGTTCTCTAACTAGTATTATTTCTGAGGTTTATTTGTGAGATTACTAATTAAATGCATTGAGATAGTAGCCTACTTGGTAATAACTCAAATATTTTGCATAATTGAATATATCATAATAATAATAATAATAATATCATTATTGAAGGCTTCAAAGTACATTGAGGCGTCTCACTAAACTTGCACAAAAAAGGACAACCCTCTCAACCTAACTTCACCCTAAATTTCTCTCTCACTTCAATCACCTGTCAATCCCCCATCACACCTTTTCCAATTTCCAACCAATCGGGGCACATGGATGAACTTCAGGACACTGTCCATGTTGGAGTGTGTTTTCTACCGGAGACTAGAAGAAGACCACGATTGAATACGGAGCAATCATGGCGGAAGCGGAAGTGCTGTTTGATTCTGATGGCGGAACGACATCACCACTGGAAGGAAGATTCAAGTGGAGTAATGGCGGCTGGTAGAGCTTTTTGAGTCGACGCGACATGGTGGCAAATTCAAGATACAAGAACCATTTGAACAGTTTGCAATTATAGCGGATGAAGGAGCAGAAAGAGCGTGGAGATGTGGAAATGGACAGCGGGGAAGAAGGTAAGGAGTGTAGAGGGAAGCGGTGTGGTGAAGAAGATTGGCGTCATGTACAAAAAGAAAAAAACCTACTCCAGTAGCTCAGAAATCTGAGAGTGAGGATGAATTACCTGCGGTGGCAGGTGCGGTGAAGACCGCTGAGTTCGGGCCTCGTCCTGATGATGACAAGGATGTTTCTGGCACAGTCGGAGTGAAGAGAATGAATCCTTGCTTTCTGGCTGATCATATGTGGTGACAGGATGGGTGGAGAAGAGGTTGGAGACTGTCGAATCGGTGAAAGTAACTTGAAGTCTGTCCTGCTGAGTTTCGATGCAGAGTCTTTACCCGACAAAGTCAAGTTATGTGTCAGTTATCCTGTGAGAGCTTTTGTCCCAAACCCATTACAGTGTTTTAGGTGCCAAGCTTATGGTCATGTTGCAGCAGTGTGTAGGAGTGAGATTCATAGATCTGAGAAGTGTGCAGGAGGGTGGAAAAAGCTGTGTGTGTTAACTGTAGGGGTATCCATGGCGATGGAGATCACAAGTGTCCGGTGAGAGAAAGGCAGGTCGAGGTTGCCAGGATCAGAGTAGTACAGAAAGTGTTGTATGCTGAGGCAGTGAAGAGAGTAGTAAAGGAAGATTGGTCCAGGGCGAGGGATCCTAAGAGGCTCCCTGTGAGTAGGCTGAGGCCAATAGAGAGCGATAGGAATAGCATGTGTTTAGATAAGGTTAGCTTCTTAGAGTTCATAGCCATGGTTATCCACTGTACCGCAGAAATTGAACATAAATCACAGAAAATAGATGTTGTAGTGGCAGCTGCAGAGAGGTACTTGTGTGTACAAGATTTTACTGTTTGGTGGGACGTTGCAACGTTTCCATGAAACGTGTCTAGAACATTAATATGTTAAATTCTGAGAACATGGTAACCACGTTCTGGGTAAGTTCTATTTGTCATTAAGGGAATGGTCTATTGGAAACATTCCTTGCACATCACAGGAGCATTCCTATGAAAACACAGTTAATGACCTAATAAGACTCTTAAGGGAACTAAAGTTGGGGGAACGTTTGTTGTTAGCTGGGTTCCACTTTCAATATTGCACACTTTGAAAATCCCAAAATGTTGATTACTGCTCTAGTTATGACCTTTAAATAAGCTTTTTCCTCTGTTGGACACTGAGAGTACACATTGTCCACATTTGCCTATTTAGTTATGCAATCCTGATTTCTCTGTCACACGGTTGCCTTGTTAGTAGCTATAATGTGGGATACAAACTCACTTCTCCATTTGAGCAGTACAAGTTATCAATGCTATATGAATTGTTATTTTCTCAGAAACTTTTCATACCACCTCCTCCTTTTCATGTTGAATGCTGTTGAACCTGTAAGCATGAAAATGACAATTCTAATAGATATTAAATATATATCTATGTAAATACTGCATGCAACCGTGTGCCTGGAGTAGGACCTTCCATTTTGGGCCTTAGGATCATGGGAACCGTAGTTCTCTGATGTGTCCAAGTACCTGGCTGTACCATGTCTTTCACAAAACCTGCAACATAAACTAAAATTAGATTAAAAACAATAATTTCCTAGCACGTGTTTTAACTGAACAAATGTGTGTTTTGACTGCAACTGTCCCTTTGATATTCTCACCCAGGGAACCTTTCCCGCCAATGTTGATTCTAATTATAGCTGCCTGAAGCCTTCACTATGTGTGCAGCATGGTAGACATACTGAAGAGCTGAGATCAGCCACCAGTAATTTTTATATGGCTGTTTAATGGTATGATTTAATGCTGACCAAGTTTAATAACCATAATTTATTGCAACTTGAAGCCTCTGGTAAATGTGGATTATAACTGTAACATGATCAAATACATAAAATGTTTTTTAGACTGGTGTACACTTGTTCTTCATTGTAAGAACTTGGTTTAAGGGAACACTGCCTGAATTGGTAGTCCACATGTACATACAACACGGTCCTCATACGCTGATTTCTCATATAGATACATATCTTAAATCAGGTTACATACCATTTAACTAGGCCTGAGACCTTGTCGTATCGGGTGAATGGTGGCAATTATTGCTGATGAACAAAGGAGTCCGCTCTTACTGAACTTGGATCATAAGGTTTATTCATATCACAAGCTTCAGCATAAGTGACAGATGTCATGACATCCGGAGAGCGACGCCTCAGAATGGCCGCTCTGCCTTCTTCTTCGTTTTGCCCCTACTTATAAACAATGCAAAAAGATGGGTGGCTCCCTCTTCTGGCCAATCACCAGTCTCCCCTGGGGCGTCACCCTCCAAACGGCTACATTTGACCTAACATAAACAACATTCCATTTCCTCAAGAAAAACATTTAACAAAGGCATAATCCCAATAC
The DNA here is from genome assembly GCF_964263955.1 of Coregonus lavaretus. NCBI lineage: Eukaryota > Metazoa > Chordata > Actinopteri > Salmoniformes > Salmonidae > Coregonus > Coregonus lavaretus. The sequence continues at coordinate 23,579,730 of NC_139994.1, forward strand.
ACGACATTTCCCCCCATCGAGACTAAACAGTCTCGAAAACAAACAGAATAGGATTATGACTAGTAACAATTTATCTTATTGAGTATCTTTAACATTAAACCAAAAAACATTCTTCTCTAGAGTGTATATACCTTTCTATGAAATATGAATAACTGTTTATGAAGTGTGAATACATTACTATGAAATATGAACAAATCTTTATGGAGTGTAAGAGCGAAAAACTGTCCGGCAACCTTCGTTCCAAATCCATCCATCAATCAAGACAGTAAAATTCTCTCACGGTCCCTCTGCCCCAGGCAACCACCTAGATACTCCAAATAAACTCATAAACAATGTAAATGCATTTGAAACTATGATGCAATTAAATACACATGTAAGCCCCTGCAAACAAAATCCTATCCAAAAAATATCCACTCTAAGGCTGGTCAACCCATTGGACCCTATAGTGGACCTCTCCCTGCCTAGACTCCCTGTCCCTAAGCATTTACGAAATAAACAAAAACATCTAAGATCCCCACATGTATTCAATAACATCAAACATCATTCTACAAAAATTAATCCCTAAGGCTATGACACAAATTATGTATTACACATCAAATATGTCTATATTTCATTGCAGACACTGGAATGTAGTCCACTACACTTCATCTCCTCCGTAGTCTCCTCTTCCAATGGACTGTTGATGATGGAATCGGAATCTTTCCACCCCTCCTTGTTTTATCTCCTCCAGTCATTGTCCTTTCATATTGTCCTTGTTTGAGTATTTCAATCTCCACATGTCCCCCAAATGCTTCTGGAAGAAAAGGAAAGACCAAACAGTATCTTTTGCAAAACAACACTTTCAAATTAAACATCAATATCAACTAAGAATATAAAAATGATATATAAATGATGCATGAATCAATATAAATGATAGAATAATGAACTAGGATAATTATTCACTCATACACTTCCCCCCTTTGATTCATAAAATCATACCAAAATCACACTAATATTGAAAAAAAATAAAAAATTTGAAAAATGATCAAATAATCAAAAATGATATTTATCCATTCAGTTCCACTTGTCCATCTTCATCCAGATCTGGAACAGTCAACACCGGCATCTGAGTGTTGTCTCCAGGCATCACTCTCCAACCTATCTCAATATCATAGCTTTCTCAAAGGTCAGTAACAAATTACAAACATCCACAGTGCTATCAAAGCTGCAACTAAAATCTGAACTATCACTGCCCCTACTGGGCCTAATTGATCTTGCAACCAAGACTTCGCTGACCATCCAGCTCCCTCAGATCTCCCAAACGCATCCCTTATATTCTTCAATGCATATATAACCCTAGTGATAATATCTGAACTATCTGGACTCAAAGTATACCTAATATTATCAATATGATCTTCCCAAATGTTACACCATACCATGGAAAAAGTCCCCCCTTCTCCCTTAGATGTATCCTTCAATGATAGGCTTGAAGACTATGACATGTCTCCAGGTCTCTTTTCATCCTATTTCCAAACCTAGATTAAAATGTATCTGTGTCCGGTGCTACCCCTCTTTTAATGGTAAAAACCTCATATGGAAGCTTCAACGTCGACATGTAACAACATCCTATCCATCAATAGGGTAAAACTATATACGCTTTATCACCACAAACCCTCCAAATCTCTAAAACTCCCCATAGTTACATTGACAGGCAAAAGCTAATCTTTTAACCATCAAAGTCCTGCTCTTCTTACTACCTGGTACATAAAAAGTTACATTATATTTGTCATTACTACCCTTAAGGTCATGCATACCCAAAGTTATCATATAACATCACAATCTGATATTCCCATAAACATACCCTTTACATCATATGTTTTATTAGAACAAAAACAACTTTTAGCCCTCAATGGTTTCACCACAAATGCTTCAGGGTTTGCTGTTACCTGATTTTTCTTCCCATCTAACAAATGCACACAAGTTAATTCACTTAACCCAATACCACCTAACCCTAGGCTTAAACAAATGTTTTGACAACAACATTATTTTATCGGTTACTGATTGTTGCTGATACCACAGTCATGACAAAGCATAAGATTGACACATACTTGATAGAGGTCGAGCGACCGTCTCTAACATGTTTGTCTGGAATTCTCAACAGACATGGACCTTCAAGATTCCTCACTGATCTTACAGAATGAGCTGCTGGAACCTGCCCATCTATCTCTAATTTTCACAACAGAAGAATCAAACCACTCCATTTAGTTTCTCTCTTCCCTAACGAGCGGTACTGCAGATACCTCTCCTTGTCTGTCATTAAAATCAAAGACCTCATCCTGTACATCCATGATGAATCTATATTCTCTCTACTACTATCTGTTCTCCTATTTTAACCCTATTCGTACTATCCTTGACAGCACTCTCCAATTCGTAACATAAACCCCTGAGTCCTTCTTGCTACCCCCTTTAATTTCAGAAAAGTTGTTGTCGGTGTCATACTTCCTACATTTGCTATTGCCATCGTATCATTAATCCCTTCCAAAGTTACTGCTGTTAAAGTAGTTGATTTAGTTGATGTATTAACACTCTTAACTCCTTCTAGTGCGAAAGTTCCCGATATCCTCGGTGTATTATCTACTGTTGGAGTGACTACTGTAATCTACTCCTGAACTCCTTCGGTGACTGTGGAAACTTCAACAGACTCCAAATTTTCCATTATAAGCGTCACTTTATGAATTACATAGCCTTTTAACCAATAATTCTTAACCAGAACAAATTTTAATGCTTGCACTAGATAAGTATACTTCTTCTCCATAATTATCTTTCTCTGTAACATTACTCAAAATAAATGAACAATCACTCATATGGCCCTCTTCCACTTCATATCGTTGTACAAAATATACTTCCTTTGACTAGGTGCACCAGCTTCTACTCTTGGTCCTGATAACAATACTTCTTCTCCATAATTATCTCTCCATGTGGGAGGAACGTCCCCATCCTAACCCTAAAAACAGCGTTCCCCTAAAATGGGTGCTGGAGATATTGGTTCCCTTATAATCAAATGCGATATATTTATGGCTTTAATAACTATCCATGTTGAAAGAGTTAAATTGCTTCTCCCTGTTGTTTTAATAGACTGAAGTGTTAATGTCCTTGTTACTTCATCCATTTTCCCCAAAGCTTTGAAGTCTTTGCTTGTACTTCCATCTATCACCACTAGTGTCACTTTTTCCCAACTCTCAGTCCTATCTCTAATCCCTGACATTCTAACTTTTGATTATAAAAAATACACCTACAATTACCTTGATCTTCTTACTCTAAAGTGTCCTTCACCATTGTTCTCTCTCTTACTACTAACTTTGAAACTTAGCTTACTGTCTTAGAGTTCCTTCAACCTAGTTCTCCTAACTTATTTTAATCTAATCTTTTCTCCTAACCTTTAAAAACCTTTTCCACTGATTTATTCACAAAATCCCTTTACCACCAATTTTTAGGATATGTGATTGGGAAAGTCCCCACATGCTTCTGACTTCTTTACACACAGACTTGGCAAACGACTAAACACCTTTTAGCCTAGCCTGAAATCCCTTGGTGTAAGAATGTAACCCAGAATAACAGTCACCCCTTTTAACTTTATTTCCCAGACAGATTGTCTAATAGGCAGTCTAATAGATTATCATCCTTCCTATGATATTATCTTTTGAAGCAAATATGATTCCCAAAAACCCTACTTTTTAAAATCTTCTACCAGACAGCCGTTTAGTGTACATCCTATTGTACAGTTCAATTTACACCATGCATCTCTTCCCAACATTGCAATAGGTATATGCTCTAATATTAGTATGTCTATTTTAATTTCTCTTTGAGTTCTTATAGCATAGCTCAATTGGTTCCCTAAGAGTAATTAACTGTTTTACTACCTCAAATCCCTATCCTAATTAGTTAATTTTACATAGTGAGATGTTTAACCTCTTTTAGGCTCAACACAGATACGTTTTTCCACTATTCACCATTCTTCTCATAGTCCTCTGGTTTTACTTCAATTGTTGGATATTTTCTCTTCTTCTCTAATCGATGCTATCAGCTGACACCCCCCTTCGTATCTTCTAGGCTCTAGAATCCTTAGGGTTCACCTGGAGAACAGGTGATCTTGACTGGCCCCTGTATCTTCCTTAAAAATGTTCTCTGTTGTTTCCTCCTGACTTGTTGCAGTCACAGGTAAAGTGACCAATCTGTCCACAATTATAACCGTCTTCTGGAGATTGCTGGAAGTGTAGCTGAAATCTTCCTCCTCCTTCTAAGCCTTCTCGTCCTCTTCCTCTTCAATTCTGTGTCTGTCCAGAAACTGGCTGTGGATATGAAACACCTGGTACCCCCTTGGCTGGTACAATTGCATTTGATATTGTTCAGTTGAAGCTGTAACAGTGATTGTTGATTTGGTTCACTCTGATTCTTCATAACCAAAGCTTCTCTTCTCCACCAGTTGTATGATTGAGTTTTTTGAGAGTTTCTTCGTCCTGTTCTTTGTTGTTGACATATCAGGATTCTTCAACAGCTTATATTCTAAGCACTGTCCTCGAAATATCATCTTCCATCATCTTCTTACTTTTCTTCAGCATCTTGGCCTCAATGTATTCTTCTTCTCCTCCAATTCTTGGGATTATTTTCTCAGCAGGTTTTCTCCTTGTCTCTTCAGCGTCTCGAGCTGTTCCTCTAGCTCTCTTACCTCTCCCAAAGTCCTCGCTTCCTCCAGGCCTGATAAGCATCGGTCTATATCTCCTTCTATTTCTTCTGTGCCAGTCCTTGTAGGACAAACTCCTTTTGAATACACAGCACCTTCAGTCTCCTCTTTCTCGCTGTCTTCATCTGAACTCGAATCTCTTGTATCCTTCTTCCTTCAACTTCCATCAGAGATCAAATCTCTAGTATCCTTCTTTCCTCTCTTGCCAACTTCCTTCTGATCACAGAGTCATATCCACCCATGATCTCTTCTCAATCACTCTGATTTTCATCTTCATCATCTTCTTCAAGTTCCATCTTCCTAACCTCACTCTTCTCTTTCAGACATCTCATTTTCTTCCTTCTGGAGTTCTGGATTCATCTTCATTGTCGTTTCTGCTTGTCCTCTATCTATTATTCATCTTCATCTCTGATGCAACAATCACCCTCCTGGATGATCCCTGGAAGCTGAGGATAAACATCCCTAAGCTCTACTTCCTTCTCATAAGGTGGGTGTCTTTTAGCTGAATCCGTATGTGAGAAAGGTGTACTCACTTCTGCCATTAGTTTTCCTGTCGCCTTTTCTATACCTTTGTTTATCTTATCGCTGGAATCTTTTATCAGTTTTTGTTTGAGAATGAAGGGCAACTTTTGTTTCATTTGCCGGATAACCTAACACTACTTTAGTTAAAGGATTACTATTTTGTACTATATCAATCGGTGTAATGACTTTTTATAGCCTTGATGTCGTTTTTCCCCATTGTAACAACCCTTTTATATTCCTTTATCGTGAATTATTTTATTTTAGACTATATAGCCTATGGCTTCCCCCCTTCAATTATTTTTAAATAAATCAATTAAAAATCATGAATAATTAAAACCAATTTTTATTCCTATATCCTATGTCACCAATTTATCAATTAGTGGTGGCTATCTTACCACAACCTATCAAATGCAAATGTAAGTTAGTCAACTTCAAAGCAATCCCAAACCAAAGCCTCTAACCCTTCAACACTACAATTCCCATAAACCCTTATCTTAATTTTACAGAATAATGTCAGTCCTTGATTCCCAACACATCTGTAATTAACCCAAGTGATGCACATAGCCTCCAAAATGCAATTTTTAATGAATCAGTTTGCCAAGCCTATGTGAAATTGTCATAACATCAAAGAAGATTTTGTAACCAGACCAGTCTCAAACCCTTTTTGACTTGATCCTCTGTCGCGTCACGTGATGCTACGTCACGCACCCGTTAGCCCCTCCTCTCTCTCTCCTTTGCTCTCATATGACAAAAGAACAGAGACACAGGAAAATATTTTAGTAGTTAATGCAATACTGAGTTACTTCAACCATATTTAACATTCCTTCGTTCACATTCGCTCTAAGAATCAACTCAGGACTAAATAGATCGCTCAAAAACATTTTTATTTTATTTTAATCCGTCATTTAATTTAATTCATTATACTCCGACACCATATATCTAATTTATAAATTCACTACATCTCAACAAATAGTTTCATGTTCAAACACCAGCCGCTTTAAACTATAAGATTCACGTTAAAATCTCTCCTCTTTGTTCCCTCGTCTGTGTCTCCCTGTCTCCCCCTGCAGCCCAGTCTAGTAAAATCCCACGCATGCGCGATACATTCAAAAATACTTTTTCACCGTGGAAGGGAGATTCTTAGATCTCTCCCCAACCCCAAATAGACGGTTAACAGTCCTGCTGTACCTCCGTTTCCCCTCATAGTCAAACAACATTTAACAGCGCTCACAAAACCTAGAACCGAAATTCTACAGACAAACATAATTTAAGAGGCTTTATCCCATCGCAGTGGACCTCTAAGGTTAAGGTTATCATGTAGCACGCAACACAATTAGCATTTAGCATTTAGCATTAGCATTAGCCTTTAGGTACAATGTGGCACGAAACACAATTAGCATTTAGCATTAGCATTTAGCTAAGCTGTGGCTTGCAACATGTAACAAAACCCGCATTGCGTCTTAAATTCATTTTTCTATGTTTCTATTTTTATTCTGCCGTGAGTATGGATATTTATATGAGCGGTCCCCCCCAAGCAGATATCCCGTCGGACAGAAGATGGGCAAGCAACCCCCAATAAATCTACAACCAAACTCCAGTCCAAGACTGACCTGACAAAACATAGCGCGTTACCAGGATTTTATGGCCCACCCTAGGGGTCGCCTCGTTTGTTACGAGGGCTTATCAAATCCTGCAATGTTCTAACTTGTATACATATCTTGGCCCCGATTGTTCTTGACTTACTATTCAAGCAACACATCTCTATGAACAATCCATAAGCTCTACCCACTTTTGCGCTGTTTTAAATTTTTTATAATGATTAGCCAGACCCCCAGTTATCAGCAATAACACCACACGAGGCACGGTCGTATGGTACATTTCTCCAGTGTACACAAGCAGTATCCAACCTAACAAGCTCCAAAGCGGTAAGAAAAACTCACCCTTGTCTGGCCATGGCATCAAAGCGAGTTAGCCTGGCGGCTGAATGAAACAGAGGAGAGATGCAGACCAGCCCCACGTTGGGCGCCATTTGTCGTATCGGGTGAATGGTGGCAATTATTGCTGATGAACAAAGGAGTCCGCTCATACTGAACTTGGATTATAAGGTTTATTCATATCACAAGCTTCAGCATAAGTGACAGATGTCATGACATCCGGAGAGCGACGCCTCAGAATGGCCGCTCTGCCTTCTTCTTCGTTTTGCCCCTACTTATAAACAATGCAAAAAGATGGGTGGCTCCCTCTTCTGGCCAATCACCAGTCTCCCCTGGGGCGTCACCCTCCAAACGGCTACATTTGACCTAACATAAACAACATTCCATTTCCTCAAGAAAAACATTTAACAAAGGCATAATCCCAATACAGGACAACCTCTAAACTTAGCAAGCGTGTCAATATTAGCAGGCTAGTTATTGGTTTCATAAGATATGGGGGCTCGTCCGGGATAATTGTTAACAGATGTTGGCATTTGTGGTTTTAGTCCTGTTGGTTTTGAACCGGTTTAGTTTTGTGGTTGTGCATTTGTTGAGAAAGTTTATAGCAGGTGTTGTGTCAAGCTAGCATGCTAGGACAGGGTTGCAGCAGTGCTACTGTGAGTTTCAGTTTGCTGGCTAGCAAGATAGCTCATGGTTTTGGTCAACAGAAATGTTTGGGGTGGTGGCCGTGTGTTTAGTCAGTTGGTTGCAGCTGGTAGTCTTTAGGTACTTTAGGGCTGATGAGGTGTTTTGCTTGTGGGCCGGAACATTTTGTGTTGACTGTTTTTGGCTATGGTTTTGGTAGCTTTTGTTGGCGCTGTTTGCAGGACTGGATTTCCCAGTTTGGAGTGTGGAGGACTTTGTGGCACATGCGTTTGTGTTAGTGCTAGGCTAGTGGATAACTGTTGCTATGGTTTGTGGCTTTGGTGAATGTGTTTGTGTTAGCGCTAGGCTAGCGGCTAAAATGCTTATGTGCTAGCTCCCTTAACAATGCAGTAAACTAATCAATAATAACAATGAAAAGAGTTGAGTCAAGTCAAAAATAACAAGTAGTAGAAATAATAGAAGATGTAGTATGCACAGTAGTAATGGACTGTATTTACAAATGAAGTGGGTAGTGGAATCAATAATATATGAAAGAACAGCAGCATTGACTGTGTGTGTTGGTGTGTATATTTGACATTTTAGTCATTTAGCAGATGCTCTTATCCAGAGCGACTTACAGTTAGTGAGTATATACCTTTTTTTCATACTGGTACCCCGTGGGAAACGAACCCACAACCCTGGCGTTGCAAACGCCATGCTCTACCAACTGAGCTACACGGGACTGTATATGAGTTCTGAGTGTGTGTGTGTGCTTGTGTGTGTGTTTGTGTAAGTTTGTGTCTAAGGAATGGATGTGTGGGTAGTCAGTGCAAATCATTTCTAAGGTGCATGTAGTCTCTCCGGTGCAAATAGTCTCTAAGGTGCAGGTCTGTGCAGGGAGACGGCTAGGTTGAGCTTTTCAGCAGTTTGGTGGTAGAAGCTGTCTCTGAGCCTGTTGGTCCAAGACTCGGTACTCCGATACCACTTGCCAGATGGTACAGAGTGAACAGTCCGTGGCTCGGGTGACTAGAGTCGTTGGCGATCTTTCGGGCCTTCCTCAGACACCGCCTGGTGTAGATGTCCTGGAAGGCATGGAGATTGCCCCCAGTGATGCATTGTGCCGTCCGCACCACCCTCTGTAGGGTCTTCCAGTTGAGGGTGGTGCAGTTGCCGTACCATGTGGTGATGCAGCCAGTCAAGATGCTCTCGATTGTGCAGCTGTAGAACTTCTTTAGGATCCGAGGGCCCATTCCGAATTTCTTCAGGCGCCTGAGGTTGAAGAGGCGCTGCTGTGCATTCTTCATCACAGTGGTGGTGTGATTGGATCATGTCAGGTTCTCTGTGATGTGCACGCTGAGGAACTTGAAGCTTATGACCCTCTCCACTGCAGCCCTGTCGATGACAATAGGGGCATGCTCCTCCCCCTATTTCCTGAAGTCCATGATCAGCTCCTTGGTTTTGCTGACGTTAAGGGAGAGGCTGTTTCCCTGGCACCACTGTGCCAGTGCTCTAACCTCCTCCCTGTAGGCTGTCTCGTCGACGATCAGGCCCACCACCGTCGTGTCATCGGCAAACTTAATGATTGTGTTGGAGTCGTGGGTGTACAGGGAGTACAGGAGGGGGCTGAGCACACACCTCTGGGGTGCTCCCATGTTGAGGATCAGTGTGGCGGAGGTGTTGTTGCCTACCCTCACCACCTGGGGTCTGCCTGTCAGGAAGACCAGGATCCAGTTGCAGAGTGAGATGCTCATACCCAGAGCCTTGAGCTTAGTGTCAAGCTTGGAGGGGACTATGGTGTTGAAATTGGAGTAGGTCCAGGGTGTCAGGTAAGGTGGAGCTGGATGTGGTCCTTGACCAGCCTCTCGAAGCATGATGACAGAAGTGAGTTCTAAAGGGCGATAGTCATTTAGGCAGGTTACCTTAGTTTGCTTGGGTACAGGGACAATTGTGGACATATTGAAGCATGTGGGGACCACAGACTGGGACAGGGAGAGCTTGAATATGTCCATTAACACTCCAGTCCTCTCTGAGGACACGGCTGGGGATGCCGTCTGGGCCAGCTGCTTTGCAAGTATTCACAAGCTTGAAGATTTCCGGAGGTCGTAGCTGGTCTTTTTGTATCCATCCATATCCTCAGAAATCCGACTGGAGTTGAATGTGTTGGTCCGTGCTCTCAGTTTTGCGCGGATGTCACTATTTACCCATGGTTTCTGGTTGGGATATGTGCTGATAGTCATTGTTGGGACAACATCCTCCATTTCCTGATGAACCCCGTGACTGAGTATGTATACTCGTTGATGTTATTGTCGGAGGTGACCCGGAACTTTTCCCAGTCCACGTGATCAAAGCAGTCTTGTAGCATAGATTCTGATTGGTCAGACCAGCGTTGAACAGACCTTACCACGGCTACTTCCTGCTTACATTTTTGCTTGGAAGCAGAAAGTCTTAAGGGTTTGTACAGTCCTACATCACACCATGAGTTGTTGATCGTGAAGTATTCTCCTCTGCCTTTGTTTTTCCCTCAAAGTTATTTTTTCCTGTCCACGCAATGTATGAAAAACCCTGCAGGCTGTATAGCCGTATTAAGCACCTCCCCCGTTAGCAAACTTTCTCCATGATACCCTTTCACACTCCATCCCCAGAGGGCAGAGGCAACGGTTTAGGGGATGTGTTCTGCCAGGAAGCCTTGATAATGACTCAGGGGTGGGCAATCAGTATGATGGTCAGTCCAGGAGAGGTAGGCCAGAAGCCTCTCAGATGGCCTTTGTTTGTTTCTTTGTGTTAAAGGGGAAGCCTGAAAGAGATTTGGAGGAGAAATTGGGAGAACCTGGAACTTTACCAGAACAAACTGGTGAATAAATTATCTTCCCCCTGATCGTCTGTAAAATAGGATGTGGCTTCCCCTGGCACTTTGTATCCTATTAATATATTTGTTAGAGGAGCCTGGAATAACCTCTTCTCCCTGGCCGCATGTCAGCCAGCATGTGTCGACATGTCAGCCTGGCTGTTTGCAGACTACCCATGGCCTATGGCGACGTGTTCTCTCAAGAAATAGGGGGAAAGGTTATGCACTAGGCATGCGTTTGGTGAAGGAAATGCAATCACAAATGTACATCCATTGTTCAAAGTTCACCCAGTGCGCATCATCAAGACTAAAATAAAAATAGAGATGTTACACATAAGTGTTACGAAACCAATAACTAGCCTGCAAATATTAATATGCTCGCTAAATCTAGGGGTCTAAGGCCTAGTTAACTGGTCTGTAATCTAACCTGATTTAAGATGATCTATGTGAGAAATCCTTTTTTTTTCACCTTTATTTAACCAGGTAAGCCAGTTGAGAACAAGTTCTCATTTACAACTGCGACCTGGCCAAGATAAAGCAGGACTGTGTTGTATGTACATGTGCCCAGGAGACAACTAACTTGCAGAGTTCAGGACCATCTCCGTTTTGAAATCTTGGTCAGCCAGTCCAAGCAGATTATTATATACTTAACAAAAATATAAACGCAACATGTAAAGTGTTGGTCCCATGTTTCATGAGCTGAAACAAAAGATCCCCAAAATGTTCCATACACACAAAAAACGTATTTCACTCAAATTTTGTGCACAAATTTGTTTACATCCCTGTTAGTGAGCGTTTCTACTTTGCCAAGATAATCCATCCACCTGACATGGGCAAGATCAAGAATATCAATGGGCAAGATAAAAAATCAAGCATATCAAGAAACTGATTAAACAGCAGGGTACATGCAACAATTTCAAAGATTTTACTGAGTTACAGTTCATAAGGAAATCAGTCAATTGAAATAAATTAATTAGGTCTTAATCTATGGATTTCACATGACTGGGAATACAGATATGCATCTGGTGGTCACAGATACCTTTTTTTTAAAGGTAGGGGCGTGGATCAGAAAACCAGTCAGTATCTGGTGTGACCACCATTTGCCTCATGCATTGCTACACATCTTCTTCACATAGAGTTGATCAGGCTGTTGATTGTGGCCTGTGGAATGTTGTCCCACTCCTTTTCAATGGCTGTGCGAAGTTGCTGAATATTGGCAGGAACTGGAACACGATGTTGTACATGTCGATCCAGAGCATCTCAAACATGCTCAATGGGTGACATGTCTGGTGAGTGTGCAGGCCATGGAAGAACTGGGACATTTTCAGCTTCCAGGAATTGTGTACAGATCCTTGCGACATTGGACCGTGCATTATCATGCTGAAACATGAGGTGATGGCGACGGATAAATGGCATGAAAATGGGCCTCAGGATCTCGTCACGGTATCTCTGTTCATTCAAATTTCCATTAATAAAATGCAATTGTGTTCGTTGTCCATAGCTTATGCCTGCCCATACCATAACCCCATCGCCACCATGGGACACTCTGTTCACAACGTTGACATCAGCAAACCGCTCGCCCACACGACGCCATACACGTAGTCTGCGGTTGTGAGGCCATTCAATTCTCTGGCAACAGCTCTGGTGGACATTCCTGCAGTCCACATGCCAATTGCACACTCCCTCAACTTGAGACATCTGTGGCATTGTGTTGTGTGACAAAACTGCACATTTTAGAGTGGCCTTTTATTGTCCCCAGCACAAGGTGCACCTGTGTAATGATCATGCTGTTTAATCAGCTTCTTGATATGCCACACCTGTCAGGTGGATGAATAACCTTGTGGACAAAATGCACGAAATGAGAGAAAAAAGCTTTTTGTGCGTATGGGAAAATTTCCGGGATCATATACTTCAGCTCGTTTCATGGACCAACACTTTACATGTTGCGTTTATATTTTTGTTCAGTGTAAATACAACCTCTGGATACAGTCTTCATCATCACCTGGACTGTTACATAAATTCCACCATTTTATGCACCTGAACCTCTGACTCCCTCTCAACTGTTGATGCTCCACACCAACTAAATAGGCACACAAACACAGTCACAGAAACATTATAATTTTATTTTGTTTATAATGAAGAGTATTACTGTAAAATATACTTAGAAAATCAGTAAATAAAGAACAAAATAAAATATTTCAGAAAATGGCTGTGTGGTTAATACTCATTAAATCCTTGCTTTATTCTACAAAACTTTATTACAACATAAAGCTTTTAATAGGACTGTGTCAGTAAAATGTAGGGCATCTATCAGAGGGAAGAGTGGACAGTAATTAAACCATACTTTGAAACAAAATCTAATCAATATCATTGATACGTACAGTAAAGGCATTGTCACCCTGGTAAAAACAATTTCATGCTACTCACCCTAGCCGTTTTCACCCCAAAATAGTTAAGAGTGAATAAATAAACCACTTTGTGAAATATAAATTCTAGTTTGATAATGGAATTGGCTTTATAAACGTGTTTTATTTTCTAAAATCCTATTGCACAAAGGTGCCATTTTGATTCTTTATGTTTAAAAAAATGAAACGTACTTCATGCATGTATCATAGGCAAGGGCGTTAGCACCACATTTCATATAAAGTCTGTTGATGATAAAAGTCTAAGAAGGCCTATGGTTGTGAGATGGTTGAGATGGAAATAATGCTGAGTTCAAAACTTGATATGGGTTCCTAGGAGTGCAGGGATTTTCTGCCCCAAACCAACCATTGCTTCTATTCTAAAGACTTTGTTAAGTCACCTCATGGATCTGAAAGATTTGGATTGGTTTCAGCAATGTGGTAATAGCCACACCTAGTCCTCTGATAGGCTTGGCGGAGTTCCCACCATATTCCGTACACCTATCCAGTCCTTTCAGTTCTATGAAGGGGACTCAAAGGACCTAGAGGTTGTGACGTGAGACAGGTTTGGATATGGACCACAGAGTCTGTTGTGTTTCTTCCCTGACACTCAACCAAACATCCCTATAATGACTCACCTGTCCTGGAGTGTACTCAGTTAGATAAAAAGTTCAAAAACATTGCAGGTAGAAATATTACTAATAGAACTACAGTCGTTACCAAGTCCACAGGCAATCCAACGTGATCTCAGGGAAATTCATATTATTCTGCAAGTAAATCTGTGACAGTCTATTTAGTATGATGCGTTACGTTACATTATAAATGGAATAGTGGTCGTACAATATCATTTGATTTAGAGGACGTACAGTGTCATAGGTCTTACCCGGTAGTACAAAACATACAAATATCTGAGGCCAGGTTGCTTGTTGCGCTGTAACAACAAAGGAGAATTACAGGGAGAATTTACATGGGCGGTTAGGGTAACTAACGGCAAAGGTTAGGAGAACTAAAACGACAAAGGTTAGATGAATTTACGTAGCAGGTTAAGTTTAGAATAAGGGTTAGGGGAAGGGTTAGCTAAAATGCTACAGATGTTCCTGATGCAACTCGCACATGCAACCTTGGATTGCTAGACTGTCGCGGATTACGCCCACCCATCCTCCCGACCAACTTCCCTACTTGAATTTCTGTCTCAAGTAACTAGACCATTAGTAGGTATCATACGTCTTGGAGGTGCTCAGAAATACATAAAGTATATTTCATACGGCTCTGAGGCCAGGCTGGACAATCATATCTGTTCTACACAAGACATTTCTATCTGAACGTTCTGTAATGTTCACCCTCCTGAACAGACCCCAGGTAATCCCTAGCTGATGGAATATGAATGGAATTGCAAACAGACCAGCTGTTGTTGAAAATATGATGGGTGGATTTATAAAGCTGATTTGCCAATAATAGTCAATAAACATTGATTGATTGATAAATTATGCAGATTAAATCACTGAACACCGTTAGCGTGCTGAGGCCTGTTTAAAACCAGCAAAAGACCTGGCCCTACATATGACGCCATACATTGAATGCAATGGCATCCTAGATCGCTATAATGTGGAGCCCGGAACATATTTGGTGAAAAGTCCTTAGGCATAACGGTTTCCAAATATCTTGCTACTGAAGGCATATTTATAATCCATTAGGCTTGGCTCGCAGTCGGCATTCCAATTCATCCCAAAGGTGTTCAATGGGGTTGAGGTCAGGGCTCTGTGCAGGCCAGTCAAGTTCTTCCTCACCAATCTCGACAAACCTTTTCTGTATGGACCTCGCTTTGTGCACGGGGGCATTGTCATGCTGAAACAGGAAAGGGCCTTCCCCAAACTGTTGCCACAAAGTTGGAAGCACAGAATCATCTAGAATGTCATTGTATGCTGTAGCGTTAAGATTTCCCTTCACTGGAACTAAGGGGCCCGAACCATGAAAAATAGCCCCAGACTATTATTCCTCCTCCACCAAACTTTACAGTTGGCACTATGCATTCGGGCAGGTAGCGTTCTCCTGGCATCCGCCAAACCCAGATTCGTCCATCGGACTGCCAGGTGGTGAAGCGTGATTCATCACTCCAGAGAACGCGTTTCCACTGCTCCAGAGTCCAATGGCGGCGAGCTTTACACCACTCCAGGCAACGTTTGGCACTGCACATGGTGATCTTAGGCTTGTGTGCGGCTGCTCGGCCATGGAAACCCATTTCATGAAGCTCCTGACGAACAGTTATTGTGCTAACGTTACTTCTAGAGGCAGTTTGGAACTTGGTAGTGAGTGTTGTAACCGAGGACTGACGATTTTTACACCCTACGCGCTTCAGCACTCGGCAGTCCCGTTCTGTGAGCTTGTGTGGCCTACCACTTTGTGGCTGTGCTGTTTTTGGTCCTAGACCTTTCTAGACTTCACAATAACAGCACTTACAGTTGACCGGGACAGCTCTAGCAGCGCAGAAATTTGCAGAACTGACTTGTTGGAAAGGTGGCATCCTATGACGGTGCCACGTTGAAAGTCACTGAGCTCTTCAGTAAGGCCATTCTACTGCCAATGTTTCTCTATGGAGATTGCATGGCTGTGTGCTCGATTTTATACACGTCAGCAACGGGTGTAGCTGAAATAGCCGAATAGACAAATTTGAAGGGGTGTCCACACACTTTTGTATATATAGTGTACAATTCAGATGGATGGACAAGGAGTTAGGGTTTATAGATATGCCTCAGTGATAGGATTTTCTGAAAGCCTAAGGACTTTTCACAGAATATGTTCCGGGTTCCGCGTTCTAGCACACCATTGCAATTCATGGCATCCTATGTAGGGCTACAAGAGACCCTAAAGCCCAGGCTATTCCAACAACAGATTCAGATCGATGTGCTTTGGGGAGGAGAGTAGGAATGGAAGAGGTTATGCCTGACTGACCATGTGTCCCAATACTCTTTCCTTGTCTCCTTTCCTTCAATATCACCCTATTGCCTTCACATGTTCAGCCATTTCAGATCTCTGGTCAATGAGGAAAGAAAACTATTGAAGTGTAATGGGACATGGTATGGAATTTAAAAGTTCCACTTGATGTCCCAGTATTGAAGCGTTTTCTTTGTTGTTTGTGATTCCTCTTCAGCCAGCTCCTGGTTTCCTGTGGTTGGTGATGTTACTCCTGCTATCTGTGCTGTGCTTCCTGCCCCTGAAAGGAAACCCCAACACAAAGTTGAAAATAAAGACTTCTGACAAATCTGTTGGATAAAAAGGCAGTGTCATACGTACATTACTTTCATACATCTATCTTGTCCCTCCCACATAATATCCAGAGTGAGAACTGTCTGATTTAGCCGCTAGTTTTCTGGGTTGGCTTTGCCTGCCGCTATGGCATTGCCTTGACTTAGGCCGGGACTCAATGAAAGGCACATTTCAACAAGCGCACAGCACTGTCGACAATCGACATTGTGTCTTCTACAGGCAATTCCCTGACGGTTGTGTAGATTGCATTCGCAGTAAACACTGCAGATGTTGGCTCAAGTGTAAACTACCTTTAAAAGTGAAGTGCAGTGCGCTTGTTGACAATGCGACTGATTGAATCCTGGCTTTGAACCCAAAGATAGATGTTCTCCTCCAGAGCTAAATCAGATTCAGCAACTCCCCACTACAGAATAACAACTAACTTTCCGGTTAAAAAAACCAGTCTCCACTCTTAAGCATCTCCTTCATTCTTCAAAAGAATCAGTGACACTGATGTACTAAATCACAATTCTTCAGTATTTCTTTAGTGAGGCAGATTCTTGCTGACAGTCTGTCACAAGAGATGAACTGTATCCCAATAACTGTTCTTGAGTCATATTTAGCAAAATCAGAACTGTAATGGAACATGGTCATGGGTTAGAGATAGGTGGGCTGGTCATAGAACTGTTCATACCAGCGATGCAGAGGATCTGGGGCTCCTCCCACTTGCCACCTGGCAGGCACTTGACCAGAGGGTTTTGTCTCTGCTGGAAGCCCTGGGCACAGTAGTAGCGCACAACCGCGTCTGTCTCGTACCTCTGGCGAATTTTGCCAAACGCAGATGCGTTCCGGACTTTGGGGGGAGGGCCACATGAAGCTGTGGGAGGAGTTACAAAGACTGTAGGTGATAATGTCTTCTAAATCAAAAACACATTCATGATAGTCCTGTGTAGCTCAGTTGGTAGAGCATGGCGCTTGCAACGCCAGGGTTGTGGGTTCGATTCCCACGGGGGACCAGTATGAAAATGTATGCACTCACTAACTGTAAGTTGCTCTGGATAAGAGTGTCTACTAAAATGTCAAATGAAAAGTTAAACGATTATTTGTCCTAATGTACACATTCAATACAGTTAAGTTTTGAGCGTTATACTAGTTTGGGACTGTATTGAATGTGAGCATTAAACATCTACTACTACTTCTACATACCTCTAAGTTAACTACCTCTGTGACCTATTGCCTGTATAGCAATATAATCTATTGCACAGAGGTAGTTACAGATATGTAAAGGAACTGGTAGATAGGTGCTTGTTTGTAGTAAAATCATGTCCATTACTCACAGGTGCCTTTCTTGCAGGTGTAGGCCAGGTGGTAGTTGCAGGGCACGTCGCTCCAGCGCCCGGCATCATGCCATACCATCACCACACAGTCCTCTCCAGACAGGAAGTAACTGTCAGGCTGGCCCCTGTACCAGTTCTCATAGAGCTGTGAAGACAAGGTGAGAGACACAGACCTGTAGTAGTTTATAAGCATGGGAGCTAATGTCTTGTGTCTTGTGTTCCTGTGTCTTTGTAGCTGCATGTCATCCTGTGGACATGTTTTGACACAGTACTTTTTCTATGTCAAACCAATCTGTCTGGACTCACCAATGGGTTACCATCGGACCAGCGGAAATCCCCCTCGATGGTCTTGTCGTTCAGTCCAGTCCACTGATACTCCTTATAGTTATCTGCGGATAGAACAAGCCATTTTATTTGCTTTTCAAGCAGTAGGCCTATCACTCCTCGAAGAAGTTATACAGTAGACCTTTGTCTTTGTGCTTCCACTGCGAATATCAACAACTCTGCCAGGGTTTGTGTTGCCAATTGACTGGGCATGAAGTTACTTGGAGGTAATTTGGCCACGTAATTTAGAACATGCTAAAGCTGCCCCCCATCACTCCCATTGTGTTTTTGGTAATTAATGATAATGTCAGCAGTTGTGACAGTGGCTGAGTACACAGTCTGTCACTCTGGTTAAAAGTAAGTGTTCATCTAATTGATTTAGTAATTTTGCTGAACTACCTCTTTAATCACCCAGATTAGCATTTGCATGTAGCACTTCCGCACAGCAGGGTCATGACATTTGTCCTTCCTATGCTAATAAATAGCACACACAAACCCTTGAGAGCTAGCTGCTATATTTCCAATGTATTAATGTGCTGTAAAATGGTACGCTCTGCTAACAAATGGAGTTGCCTATCAATGAAAGAGAAAAGGTGGAGTAGGAAGTTTGGTGGCTCGCTGTCACCACTCCCACCGTACTGTTAATGAAGTCCTGCTCCTCAGGGGTCATGATTGACACCAGGTGGCCCCCCACCATGCGACAGTGCTGCTCCGCCACCTCCCAGATCAGCCGCTGGTTGAAGTGCTTGTAGCAGTTCCCATGGAACTTTTGCCAGCCCACCCCACACTGCTCCAGGTCTAAGAGACAGAACAGGAGGGAGGGAGGGTGGGAGAGATTTACTAGATGTAATTATTTTATTTGGACGATTAAGAGGGAAAGGTTAGATCCGTTTAGCTTTTCTGACCATTGAACAAGAAAGAGAGAGAAGAGGTGGTATTGATGAAAAACAATGAGGTGACCCGAACGAAACTACCTTAAGACCTTGCTCGGGATTCAATCTAAGATGCATTATCGACAAGTGCAATACACTTGACTTTTGAAGGAAATTGTTTAAGCTTGAGCCAAAATTCACAGTGTTGACGTGAATGTGATCTCCGCGAATGCCAGGAAAATTGTATTTGATTGAATCCTGGCCTTACTCTGTAACTAGATGATTCTAACCCACAAAGACAGTTTCCCTGATTCACTGAGCATATAGATCCATGAGGTTCATCCATCTAAAGAACACTTCATTTCGCCTTCTTTCAATTTCTATGTTCTCATCCCTAAATCTGTGTGACAGGAACACGGTGGCATAGCAAGCAGGTCTCAAAGAAAAGGCTGTGTCAGACTGAACTGAGGTGGACAATTGTTCCAAAAGCAAGGTTTTGTCCTTTCTAGAGTTGGGATCAGGGATGGAACAGCCATTCTTGGATTGTCCTCTTCAAACAAGGTGGTTCTTTGAGATTAATGGGCTCTTAACGCCACAGTGTGTAATATTTCAATTTGATTGATTGAGTTAATAGTACTACTAGTTATTAATAGCGTAGTACTAGTAAACTAGACTAGTACAACTGTCTTACCTTCTAATAACAAAAACATTAAGGATCTGTTACTTTGTTTATGTTTTGGCCGTATATATCCTTTTACTTCTTTATTACGAAGATGACTGGAATGTGGCTCCACTCATCGGAGCCTGACTTAACCTGCTTCAGCACATACAAACCCAAAAGTATTATTACTGAATGTGGTGGTGCATTACATTATAGTCATTTAGCAGATGCTCTTAACCAGAGCAACTTACAGGAGCAATTAGGGTTAAGTGCCTTGCTCAAGGGCACATCGACAGATTCCCCCCATAGTTAGTTTAGGGATTCGAACCTGCAACCTTTCCGTTTCTGGCCCAACACGCTTAACCGCTAGACTACCTGCCACCCAGTAGTCTGCCATCTGGTGCATTATAACACTGTTTAATAGCACTCTTACAAGAAGAATGAGGAGCTCACCTGTCTGACAGAGGTCACCTCCATAGCTGGGCAAACAGAGGCATGTGGTGCTCCCACCCATCTCAACGCAGGTGCCGCCGTTGGCACAGGGGTCCTCCAGACAGGCATCTGAAACACAGCAAGAGGCCAGTCCTGCCAGCTCTGATAACCATATGCAGCCTACTACTGTAGTAATACTAATAGTAAATAGTAAAGTTGCACTGTAGTAAAAATAATACACTGATAATATCATTCAATTATAGCCTAGTGTGTAGAAAACAGTGAGGGTAGCTGCAGCAAAGAGGATAAAGAGAACAATATTTAACGTGGTTAAAATATGAGTATGATGATAAAAGAGTTGAAGTCAAAGAGTTTAGAGATTATGTAAAGAAAAAGCAAGGTTGGTGAAGGTCTGTAAGGCTGCCCAGTCAGGTGCTGCATCTCCTGCCCGAAGGATGTTCAATGAACTCAGTGTGACCATAGTCCTTGTCATGTCTGCTGAAGATATCACCGTAACCTTGAATGACTCCCTGACTATTCACCAGGTCAAGTACTTATTAACTCTCAGGGTAATTACGCCCTCTCTGGCGAGGATGAGTAAGCCATTTCTATCACTGTCTACAATTATGATGATGATTTCAGTGTTGTGATACTTAGACATTTAGTGATGATGAAGGTGATGTGATAAAGGGTGCAAGGGAATTAGTAATACTGTCTTTATCGGCAATTGATTACCTACAATTAACCTCTCATGATGTTTTCCATTGGGTATACTTTTGCATGCATCTCTGTGTAGATGTTATATTTTGGTCCGGAACATATTACCAAAGTACAGTGTTAAGATTGCTGATAATTGTAAAAATGAACTATGACACATTATGGATGCCTCATACCTTAGTGGTATTTCTGCAATCTACTATAAATGTAACCTGGGCTGGAACCAGAAGTGAGAGAGTGAGACTTAGACATTAGGTATGAAAATAAGACCACCAAAAAGAATCTACCTGAAAGTATCACATTGCCTCTTGTATCAGACTGGAGCACACATGTATCCGACTACAACCAGTGGTTCTAATCCTGAATGCTGATTGGTTAAAACCGCATTCCAGCTGGTGTCTATTCCACAAGTTACCTCCATCTTCTCCTTTCCTTTAGATGAACATACAATCAGCCAGTAGATGGAACCAAAGTTCACATATTGAGTTGATAACAATGCTCACAAAGCCTGCATCTGGCATCACCTGTGTAGAGAAAGCTTGAGGTAGAAGTTGTCCTTAACTACAGATGTAGGATCAGATTACCCAACCCCCTATTTTAACCATTAGGCGGATAAAGAAATATCAGATGCTGTGTCAGTGGTTAGGGCAATTTCTACCTAATCTGTCTGGAAAGTAAAGCACCAGTGAGAAAGTAAACCTAAAATTAAAGGCCATGTCCTCTAATTTTGATTTTCACCTTTAATGGTTACTTCTCTGTGTAAAAGCACATTTACTAAAATGAGACGGCAAATGTAGCATTTTATACAATTCTGTGCAAGTTATCCAACAGGCTGGTTTATGGTCTGTTGGTTGAATGGTTTTATGGATTGGGCCATCATGTTTGAGTTAACTCCTTAGAGGAGAAAGCACACATGTTTAAAGAATAATCCATGCTGTTAGCTGTGCTTGTGATATGCTGGTTCTGACTCTCCATCTATACAATCACAATCTGCAAAGACCCATTTTATATTAGATGACATGGCACTAATCATGCCACACTGATTTTACTTTAGCGTCAAACAATAAACCAGCCTCAATAGTTTCCATGTTATATTTAGAAACTCTTACTCATTACAAATGTTTAAACGTTTTGGAAGAAACTATGATCAGACCGCCATCTAGGAGATCATTGTCATTTTTCAAATGGTATGTCTTGTTACACTGAGAGATTGATGGTATTACATAAATTTTTACCCCAAATAACATTACAAATATTCTAATTAGATGTAATTTACATGTCTACAAGACTTGAAAGCTGGACATTCCCTTATTATGGTTATAGAAGTGACATTATTCGCCATACATTCTATTATATATCTACTATATACTAACTCAATACCTGCTGAGTTAGTTTAAAAAGTTGCTGCCGTTTTATAATTGGGATACTGTCCCTCTATTAAATCAATAATATCTGTATTCTTTGCCAATAAAATGTCAGTGGTGTTGCATTTGGGAATCAGTGCTGTTACATTCAGAGTTAGTGGAGTTACAATGCAAGGACAAATGTTTGTCTGGATGAATAACACTGTTTTTTTTTCACTTGGAATTGTGCTCAAACTAATATGGGCCCCTGGTAAGAGGAAATTGACTGTTTGAATGCAGAAACATTCAGGACGGTGAAGGTGCAAGTTGGACATCACTCTGGCAGGAAGAATAGGGGGAGAAAATCAAGCATCGCAATTCTCTTTCACAGAAATGGTGTGTCTGGGCAATACAGTACTTCACAGAAGTCAATCTTTGAGTGACAAAAACATCATGCACAGCAAGACTGGTTTGTTTGACAAATGTCAAAAGGGAGTTGTCCCATATATCTGTCAATGCTCAATTCCTGGGGATCACAAAGAGCAGGGTGCTCTTTAAGGGGGAAGGAGGGGGAGGAGGGGGAGTGGGCTGCTGAGACAAACAGTGAGACAGACGAAGAGGGGGGAGCCGTTGGGAGGGTGGTTGTTTGCAGAAAATGGAGCAAGGCAGCTTGGGGTGGGAGAGGCCGGGGTTTAGTGCATCGCCTTGTCGAGCAGCAAGAGGACGGTTAGGCTGGTTAGGGTGGCTTGAGTGTTACCTGAAATCTTCCTGGCACTGCCCACAGCAGCCCTCTCATTGGGCAAGATGAGCAGGGTGGGCGGCTGAGTGAAGCCGAATTCCAGATCCAACTGGCCCTCATCCACGGGGGGCATAAGAGCTGTCACCCTCTCCGGCTCAGATGTTTCTGGGGGACCTGGTGTGGTGGAGGTGGTGGGGCTCCAGGTCTGTGTGGCCCACTCTGTGGATGTGTACATGGTGGATGTGGACATAGTGGCAGCGGTGGGATCCGTACTTGAGGTGGACAAGGAGTCTGACCCAAACCGATCAGTTTCTGCTGAGGAGTCTGGAAGCTCTGTCTGGGAAGAGGTGGATGGGGGTTCCCCGCTGTATTCAAGGTCTTCCTGAGACTCTTGGGATGCAGAGGTGGAGCGGTGCAGATCCCAGCTAGTTGTTTGCGACTCAAGGGGGAAGACGGTAACTTTTTCTCCCAGGGATGGTTCATCAGTGCCTGGCTCATGTCCACTTCTATCTTCTTCAGGGTCCATGGTGGTGGGATCCACCTCTATTCTGGACATGGTCGTTGTTTGATAGCCCATTGTGGTAAACTCGACAGGCAGCTGGGAGGTGGTGGAGAGGTCTGGAGACTCTGTCGTGGCTATGCCCTCTCCAGACCCCAGGTTCTCCTCATCAGACTCCCCTAGTGTCAGCTTCACTTCTCCTAAAGGTTCCAATCTCTCTGGAATGACGATACCCTCGAAATCTAGAATGGTGCTGCCTTCCGGCCTAGCGGAGGAAGTTCCCTGGGAGGTTCCTTGTGGATGGCCTACTGTGGAGTACACAGCTACTGTGGAGTACACATCCAGTCCCAGCTCCTCATAATGATCCAGTCCAGATGAGATGCTGCTTGAATGCGGAACTCTTGTCTGCTGCTCACTGGGGATGCTGGTGGCTCCAGGGGAGGCAGACATTTGAGGGGTGAAGTCAGAGGATTCAGAGGTGGGGGATCTGTCTGTGTGGATTCCCTGGTGGACACCTATGTCTATCTCTGTAAAGAAGGTACAATATACATTATTGTTGGATGATTATGAAGTCTTAAATTCTACACAGCCCTACAATGACAAAGTACATACTTTTGAGAAAAGGAGTTAGGAGTAACATCTGTAACAACTATAAGATCAAAAACGTCTAACATCGAAGATATTATTTATTTTATTTTTACATTATACACTATTTTCAAGTATGATCAAAATACACTTGCTTCTAAAATAACAAGCAGGTTTTCATGTAATAGGCAGATTGCAGTTGGTCCAGAACAATGCAGCACGTATCACACTTAGATGTACACAGAGGGTGAATGTCAATGACATGCATGTCAATCTCTTCTGACTCAAAGTTGAGGAGAGGTTGACTGCATCACTATTGGTCTTTCTGTTGATGATACCAAACTGTCTGTTCAAGCAGTTGACACACAGTTCGGACACTCATCGGTATCACACAAGACATGCAACCAGAGGTCTCTTCACAGTCCCCAGGTCCAGAACTGAGGCTAGGAAACACACAGTATTAAATAGGCCCATGACTAAATGGAACTCTCAGCCACCCCAGGTAACTCAAGCTAGCAAACAAAACCAGATTCAAAAATTAGATAGAAGAACACCTTACGGCATGACGGGGACTATAAAGAGACACACAGACATTTCTATGCATTTTGTATTGTATTTTGCATTGTATTATGTATTGTATTGTGTATGTGATACGTGGTTGGGATACGACTGTGATATGTGGTTGTCTCGCCTGGCTATCTTAAGATGAATGCACTAGCTGTGGGTCGCTCTGGATGGGAGAGTCTGCTGAATGGCTGAATTGTAATGTAAATGTAGTGCTATCTATATTTATGTATATTATGTATTTTATTTGCTGTGTTGATTCCTGTTTGGACCCCAGCAAGAGTAGCCGCTGCCTCGGCAGCAGCTAATTGGGGATCCTAATAAATACAAAATACAAAAAATATTAAATGTCATGTATCATAAAGCTATAGCCCAAAGTACATGAGGAATTGGGGGCCACATTAGCCATACCTTGGGACACATCTCCAGATCCATCCAGGGGCAACCACACTGAGGTTGCCTTTCCGTAGGGGGAGAGTGTAGACCAGACTGGGTGGGGATCAAGCTCTCCCGGGGACTCGGTCGAGATGGATGTCTCCTCAGGTTCTCCCACAATCGCCTCTTTGTGCCTCCTCTCTGCAGTGGGGTCATGTGCCTCGGTAGCATTCTCTATGGAGTCAAAGGTCATTGTGGTAGTCTCTTGTGCATTCTCCCGATGACTCTGGTTACCTGCTGTTGTGCTGTAGTTGGCTTCCAGTTGATCCAACTCCAGGTTGGTCTCTGGCATCGGCTGGAAGTGCTTGGAAGATCCTGACTGCTGGTAGTCGGGTTCCTCCGGGTTAATCTCTGGCATCGGCTGGTAATGTCTGTGTGGCTCGTAGGACGGCTCTGGGAATTCTGGGGTCGTTTCCAGCTCGAGCCGGTAGAGACTGGAGTTGCCTTCGTGGAGGGAGTTTGGCACGCTGGAGGTACTGGGTAATGAAGTAGAATTCTGGGAGTGATAGTCTCCTTCGGGGAAGGAGTCTGGCTCACTGGAGGTGCTGGGTAGTGAAGTAGTATACTGGGTGTGATAGTCTCCTTCGTGGAGGGAGTCTGGCTCACTGGAGGTGCTGGGTAATGAAGTAGGATGCTGGGAGTGATAGTCTTCTTCGTGGGGGGAGTCTGGCACACTTGAGGTGCTGGGTAGTGAACTAAAATTCTGGAAGTGATAGTCTCCTTCGTGGAGGGAGTCTGGCTCACTGGAGGTGCTGGGAAGTGATGTAGAATGCTGGGAGTGATAGTCTCCTTCGTGGAGGGAGTCTGGCTCACTGGAGGTGCTAGATAGTGAAGTAGGATGCTGGGAGTGATAGTCTCCTTTGTGGAGGGAGTCTGACTCACTGGAGGTGCTGGGTAGTGAAGTAGGATTCTGGGAGTGATAGTCTCCTTCGTGGAGGGAGTCTGGCTCACTGGAGGTGCTGGGAAGTGAAGTAGGATGCTGGGAATGATAGTCTCCTTCGGAGAGGGAGTCTGGCTCACTGGAGGTGTTGGGTAGTGAAGTAGGATGCTGGGAATGATAGTCTCCTTCGGAGAGGGAGTCTGGCTCACTGGAGGTGT
Source organism: Coregonus lavaretus (assembly GCF_964263955.1). Taxonomy (NCBI): domain Eukaryota; kingdom Metazoa; phylum Chordata; class Actinopteri; order Salmoniformes; family Salmonidae; genus Coregonus; species Coregonus lavaretus. The sequence goes on from NC_139994.1 coordinate 23,605,626, forward strand.
TGGGTAGTGAAGTAGGATCTTGGGAGTGGTAGTCTTCTTCTACAGGAAGTGAAGTCTCATCAAAGGGCTGGAGGAGGTCCTGGGTGGAGGCTGTACGGGTGAGTGGGACCTCTGTGCTTAACATGGCAGTAGGGGGAGTCCCCTGCAGGTCCTCCCGAGCAGGAGCTGACTGAAAGACAGGGAGGGATTCCAGGACACTCTGGGCCTCTCGCTCCATTTGCTCTGGATCCTGGCTCAGATGGAGCTCCTCGGCAGGCTCCATAATAACGACAATATCTTGTCCGATGTCCTCTGGCTCAGTGGCCATGTAGTCCATGGGGGCATCAGTGTGAGGATTCCCATTACCTGAGAAGAACAGGGGGTAGACAGGAGATCGTTTTATGTCCATTCATTAGACAAACACATTCTCTGCAATTCAACACAAAATAATCCATGGAAGCATGCAATCCAACAAATCTCTTGCAATAATAAAACCTATATTATATATGTTACAACTAATTAGTCCAGTACAAAACAGACCTCTGAAGTAAGTACTGTACTATCTCTTTTAATTACTAATTAGTCCAGTACAAAACAGACCTCTGAAGTAAGTACTGTACTATCTCTTTTAATTACTAATTAGGCCAGTACAAAACAGACCTCTGAAATGAGGGGGGGGGGGGGGGGGGGGGGGGGGGGCTACTAAGCTAACATATGGAATTATTTTAAGATGGTCATACCATGGATCATCTAGCTATGTAATTAGAATTTTAGGACCCATTTAAGTATATCTATATATAGATAGATAGATATATATATATATATTTTTTTACATTATTTGATAAAATATTGAATTTGGCCCATAGAAACGCATTGAATAACACATTCATACAGTGAGGGAAAAAAGTATTTGACCCCCTGCTGATTTTGTACGTTTGCCCACTGACAAAGAAATTATCAGTCTTTAATTTTAATGGTAGGTTTATTTGAACTGTGAGAGACAGAATAACAACAAAAAAATCCAGAAAAACGCATGTCAAAAATGTTTTAATGAGGGAAATAAGTATTTGACCCCCTCTCAATCAGAAAGATTTCTGGCACCCAGGTGTCTTTTATACAGGTAACGAGCTGAGATTAGGAGCACACTCTTAAAGGAAGTGCTCCTAATCTCAGTTTGTTACCTGTATAAAAGACACCTGTCCACAGAAGCAATCAATCGATCAGATTCCAAACTCTCCACCATGGCCAAGACCAAAGAGCTCTCCAAGGATGTCAGGGACAAGATTGTAGACCTACACAAGGCTGGAATGGGCTACAAGACCATCGCCAAGCAGCTTGGTGAGAAGGTGACAACAGTTGGTGCGATTATTCGTAAATGGAAGAAACACAAAAGACCTGTCAATCTCCCTCGGCCTGGGGCTCCATGCAAGATCTCACCTCGTGGAGTTGCAATGATCATGAGAATGGTGAGGAATCAGCCCAGAACTACACGGAAGGATCTTGTCAATGATCTCAAGGTAGCTGGGACCATAGTCACCAAGAAAACAATTGGTAACACAATACGCCGTGAAGGACTGAAATCCTGCAGCGCCCGCGAGGTCCACCTGCTCAAGAAAGCACATATACAGGGCCGTCTGAAGTTTGCCAATGAACATCTGAATGATTCAGAGGAGAACTGGGTGAAAGTGTTGTGGTCAGATGAGACCAAAATGGAGCTCTTTGGCATCAACTCAACTCGCTGTGTTTGGAGGAGGAGGAATGCTGCCTATGACCCCAAGAACACCATCCCCACCTTCAATCATGGAGGTGGAAACATTATGCTTTGGGAGTGTTTTTCTGCTAAGGGGACAGGACAACTTCACCGCATCAAAGGGACGATGGACGGGCCCATGTACCGTCAAATCTTGGGTGAGAACCTCCTTCCCTCAGCCAAGGCATTGAAAATGGGTCGTGGATGGGTATTCCAGCATGACAATGACCCAAAATACACGGCCAAGGCAACAAAGAAGTAGCTCAAGAAGAAGCACATTAAGGTCCTGGAGTGGCCTAGCCAGTCTCCAGACTTTAATCCCATTGAAAATCTGTGGAGGGAGCTGAAGGTTTGAGTTGCCAAACGTCAGCCTCGAAACCTTAATGACTTGGAGAAGATCTGCAAAGAGGAGTGGAACCTGGTGACCAACTGCAAGAAACGGCTGACCTCTGTGATTGCTAACAAGGGTTTTGCCACCAAGTACTAAGTCATGTTTTGCAGTGGGGTCAAATACTTATTTCCCTCATCAAAATGCAAATCAATGTATAACATTTTTGACATGCGTTTTTCTGGATTTTTTTGTTATTATTTTGTCTCTCACTGTTCAAATAAACCTACCATTAAAATTATAGACTGATCATGTCTTTGTCAGTGGGCAAACATACAAAATCAGCAGGGGATCAAATACTATTTTCCCTCACTGTAAATGGCAAAAAAGACAGTCAAAAAATAAATCATAAGGAATAAAATGTTGAAGTGTCTGTCCTATATTTAGGAGATATAAGAAAGCTCAGGATTTTTAAATATATATTTTTTACACACAATTAACCCCTTATTTTTGTAGGCACAAAACGACCTTCATACTTCCATTTGTTTGTATGGGTTACCTTCAGATGAGTCCTGTGTCCTCGTAGAAAACAGAGAACACCATCGTGTTCGTGAGTGCCTCCCCTTTCCATAGAGTGGTCATAATAGTTTTTTAGGCCAAACCGTTCAGACGCTACAGACGTTTTCGTGAGAAGACCGATTTTCGGGATGTCTCATGGTCTGACAAACACCGCTGTAACTTGGCCACCTTCCACGGCAGATGCGGAAGGCTGACATAGCAGTTGTGAGGGATTGAGACGCAGCCCATGGAAAAAAACTGATTTCTCTAGTTTAAACTGACAGATTTTTATGGGGATTTTATTATTATGTTACTTAGGTTTAACGCACGGGTGCGTCAATAGACTCTTAAGGATCTTTTAACTACTTATTAGGCCAGTACAAAACAGACCTCTGAAATAAGTACTTTACTATCTCTTTTAACTACTAATTAGTCCAGTACAAGACTCAGACCTCTGAAACAGTAAACATCATGGCGGCTGGATGATTCAGGGAAGCCTGTCTGGTTGCTGTAACGATACAGGGTCTTGACCCCTGCCTGAGGCCCTCCACAGCGCTCTCTAGGGGTGATGATGGGGTAGCGCACACTGCCATCAGACAGCCAGCCAGGGTTGCAGCGGTCCAGACCCTCACTCCACGCCATGTACAGCTGCCCTGTGGTAGCCAGCTTTGCCCCTTCCTTCTCGCAGTACGCCCAAGCCTCATCCAATGACAGCTGCTTTGGGGCAGAGCCATGGAACACCTCCCCTGCACAAAAAGGGTCACGTGTTAGACTCCTAATGGGAATTAGATCCCGAACAATTGTCCTAGATCCTTAATTTCCCTGAAGTATCTGGAAAAATACAAAAGGCTGAACACATGGGAGAATGAGACCTTGGTTGGGAAATTGACATCAAGATTTGATATGTAATGTACCTGTCCTTGGAGGGAAAGTACTATCAATGTCTAAGATGTATGCTGTGTAAATACAAATTATCTCACTCATCTAAAGTGTGTACTCTGTCCACTAGCTAAAAACCCTCCATGCCTGTAACTTAAAGGGATAGTTCACACAAATTACAAAATGATATAATGGTTTCCTTGCCCTGTAAATGGTCTATGGTAAAGGTATGATAGCAATCCATGATTTGGTTTAGTTTACCTGGCACTGTTACCACATGCTAACGTTTTAGCATTTGTGTCACACATCCCATTCAAGTCATGGGACCGATATTAGCATTTTTTTCGCACATCATGTCCAAATAATCAGAAACTATCTACAATTGTGAAGCTCAACAAAGTAACTTAGAAACTATTTGAACATGATGCGTGAAAAATGCTAATATCGGTCCCATGACTTGGATGGTGCCACAAATGCTAAATGCTAAAACGTTAGCATGTGGAAACAATACCAGGGAAACTAAATCAAAGCATGGATTGCTGTCATACCTTGTTCAGAGACTGTTTGGAGGGTAAGGAAACCAATATGTAATTTTGTATTTGGGTGAACTATCCCTTTAAGGAGACCCAACACTGTCATTTTATAGAGTGCCTTCAGAACACGATGATATACAATGACAAAGCATCTGACTTGACAAAATTACATATTGTCCTTTATGATTTTTTACACAATGTCACAAACGTACAAACATACGTTATTGCTCAGTAGAATCACATTTACATCCTTTTTTTACGGGGAGCTATTCACACTGTCACTATTTACACTGCCTTTTTACGGTAAGCTATTCACAAGTTCTATTTTTTACCATCAATATGCTCCACATAACAATACACATCAAACAGTTCCTCTGGTTCCAGCGTCCCATAGTTCCTCACTCCTGGGCGGCCATCCATGTCACCATAGCAACCTTCCCGGGGAACTTGGATTGGATATCTGCGTAATAGGTGCAAAAATATTTGTATTTCCTGTGCTAAGAAAACATTGTAAAGACTAACTCTGATAGGTGAGGGGTCTCAGTCATTGTTTTTTAATCTGTTAGCAGGAATTGTTGTGTGTGTTGGGAACAAAGACCAAATAGAGTGCTTATTTTACACATGTAAGCCATGACAATACACACGAGGAAATCTAGCTTAATTAACACCAGGACTACAGTGAGACTGATTCAGCTGCCATCAGGCCAACACACAGTCTGCCAGAAAAGTACAACAGCTGGTGCGTGAAATAGTATTACATACCACACAGTGGGCCAAATTCAAAAACCCCAGTAGCCTATAGATGTGTGAATTAGCTCACTGCTGTTTGTTGACATTCTATAACCTTGGCACCTCAGCACTGCCCGTTAATAACTCAGGTAGTCAAAACAAAGTCTTGCACTTTTAAGAAATGTGTCTTTGTATTATAGGGCAAGTTGTGGATACCTGACAGATTGATCAGCGAGCCAGCCGGCGTCACACTGCTCATAGCCATCGTAGTAGGCTGCCAGAAGGTGGTCGGGAGTAGCGATGTGTGCCCCAATGCCCTCGCACGCCGCCTGGGCCTCACTGAACGAAAATGCATAGCGGCCAGAGGCGTGTCTGTAGTGGAAGACCACACCTACATGCACACACGTGTGCACAAACACAAACATACATGCACAGAGAAATATGGACAGGCTCAAATACACAATATGTGGTAAAAACTGGAAGAAAAAATTTGAATAGTTGCATACAAGGCTAAATCTGTTTGTTTTCTATAAGCAGTTTCTAAACCTGTTCGACAAGTAAAAAAACTCACAGACTCCTACAACCTTAAAAATGCTTCTCCCTCTGTTACCTTTGACCTTGATCTGTGTGAAGTCACTGGCGTCGTCCAGGCCCTGCTGCACCTCGCAGCGGTAGTGCCCTGTGTCTGTTGAGCGCAGCTCCCCCAGCCAGAGGGAGAGGTTCTCAGGCGAGTCTGCAAAGTTGACAAGGGAGGCTCGTTCTCTGTAGGCCTCGTTGACCTTCACCCTTTGACCCCGCGCCACTAGGATCTCTGTCTCCTCCTGCTCCCCATCATGCAACACGCTCCACTTGACCCGGGGCAGGATGGGGGGCAAGGAGGACGAGGGGGGCCCAGGGGACATGGACACCAGACAGGGGATTGTGATGGAGCCTCCCAGGTGTGCAGTGGAGATCGGGGTTGCCTTGGAGATGGTGACCTGGAGTTGTCGGTTGTCATCTAGGTCAGGAAGGAGAGATACAGTGAGTAAACGATGCTGACTGAGTAAGTGGCCGGCTGTTAACCTCTAGTGGTGGTGGTGAATAATGCATTTTGGGGACAATCTTCAAAATTCTGCAGCAATGGTTATATTCCATGGATGAGTACAATTTCAGAAAAAATATTATATGATTACGGAATGGGCGGAAAACTAAATGCTTTAATCATGTACATGTTGAATATATAGAAATATAAATTATACATAATCCATATTTATCTTAACTATCTTCTATCCCAAGCAATTGTAATACAGCAACTATTATGCAGCAATTACTATACAGCAACTGAGGCTTTAAATTCTAGTTCATGATGACCACAGGGCTGCTAAGGTTAAAGGGATATTTTGTGATACCATTTCATGTCTCTGCGTCCAGTATGAAGGAGTTAAGAGGTAGTTTCGCGAGCCAATGCTAACTAGCATTAGCACAATGACTGGAAGTCTCCCATAGATCTCCAGTCATTGCGCTAATGCTTGTTAGCAAGTAGGCTAACGCTAGTTAACAACTTCCTTCAAACTGCACGCAGAGACATAAAAATGGTATCCACAAGTTCATCTGACTCTGGGGAAGTAGATAAAGGCCGAAGTAAAGGCCAAAATCCCAAAGTATCCCTTTAAAATAATAACCTGAAATCAAAATAAATGTTTTAATGCAATGCATTGTCATCACAAATAATGATAGTCCATCAAAATATACGTTAGAAGATCTGTACCTTCTGAGTATCCTGTTTGCGCGGGGAAAGCCAGGGTCAGATGGCAAACTGCATACAGAAGGGGGAGGAACCTTACTGGTCTGCATAGGAGAGGTAGTGAAAGTGAGACGAGGAAAAAAATGACAGATTACATATGCACCTCATTTGTATCTCATTGAAGAAACAATATCTACTTCACCAACTGGTTACAGTATTATTTTTTAAGCTTATTTTACTCCTACATTATAAACCCGCTATGATTTGAGTGAAGATAAGGACAGAGGAGGCAGAGAGTGATGAATGATGAGTATTAAAATGTTAGATCAATGCCAGAGGGTAAACAAGTAGATTGAACGACATAAACATGGTCAAACAGATTGATAGAGAGATGAGAGAGAGCAGGAGCAGAGAGAAGGATGTGTGGAGAAAAAGAGGATGATGGGATTGAAAGTGTAGTTGATGAAGAGATTAGGGAAAAGCACATGCAGTATGAGGAAAAAATGGGGGGGGTGACAGAAAATTGACCATTTATGGGAATAAAGTAAAGACTAAATGGTAAAAAGACCAGGGACATTAAAAAGCCTAATATAGGACACAGAGGCATTGGAGGAGCAGTCGCTCAGCCCCCAAAAAGGAATCCGACGGCACATCCACATCTGACCGCAAGCGATTCATCACCTCCAAGAGAAAATTACACGTCTGCATAGCCCAAGGCTGCCTGCCAGTGCTTCTTCACCAGTCTGACCCTGTTATTAGCTCAGCAGGCATGGCAGGCAGCTCTCACTGACCTTAGAGTAGGCCACGATGGAAAGGGGAGTGGCCATAAACATCTACCTCACACAAATAAGTGCAGAGGCAGTTTTCACAAAAGACAGCAGAAGTAGGCCTACTTCTTATATTTTTTCAAAATACTTTTCAGACCCTTTTCAGAAAGGACAGGGCAACAAACTTTACCTCATACTTCTGAGTACTTTTCAGATTCTTCTCCAAAAGGGTATATTTTTACCTTTTATCTCACATAAATTAAAACATTTCAATTTTGTGTGTCTTGACCACCAGTTGAATCATCTATACGATTCATCACCTATACAATTATGATTTCACTCATTGTAACATCTTTACGCCTTCCCCGTTTTTCCTAGATGCACTTTCCCAAAATTCTACAGACTTAAAAAATTAGCCTAAAATACCACTTAGAGCAAATATTTTAAAAAAAATTAAAAACCCTATAAACCTGATAAGTTGGCTAGTTTGCTGCCATTTGGCTTAGCTGGTCGTAAAAACCTCTCTTCCTCCATGATGAAGGGAGAATCTCAATTGGTTCTGCTCAACTCCTTGCATCCTCTTCTCCTCACCTCTTTTTTTTTTTTTAAAGTCAAAGGTAATCAAGGAGAGGAGTGGAGGAAACGTGGAAACAAATGCACTTCTATGAAATTAGACCTTCTTCACTAGCACGTTATCATGCAAATGACGGTTACAGGTGTGGTATCCCAAAATAAATGTGTGAAGTATTAAAAAGAAATGTAGCTAGTTGTGCTAGAGATTTTATAGATAAAAGGATAAGTAGCGTATCGTTTTTAAATATGTGCAACAGCTGATTCAAAGGGGGTGTGGCAGATTTCAAAACTCTTCCGCAGAGGATTTCGCGAGAGGAGGCTATCGAGGTGAGGAGGACACTCCTGCATTCGCTTACTAACAAACTGACATTCTCCTCGACCACTCGACCACTTATCGGTTTCCTGGTCAGAGAGGAGAGGAGGACGGAGTCGAGGAGAGGACAGACTTTTGGCCAATTGAGAATCTCCCTGAATGTTTGCTGACTGGTAGCATTAGCGAAGTTGCCAACAAACGGAAGTTAACAAGGCAACACTCCATCTTAACTTCTCCTTCACATTTACTGGATTGGTTGAAAAGTGCAGAAGAGAACCTTTCCTGACAGTTCTTTTTTATTCTTGTCAAGACCAGAATGTGGTGGATCTAGTTTCAGGCATTTCTTTTACGCCTGGCTACGTTAGGTTAGCTGACTGGGTAAGTATATGGCTGGTGCCATCTAGCAGCGGTGAACATAAATGCATTTTGGGGAGCAATGGTAAATTCTGCAGATAAAGGCCAATGTGAGTGCATGTTCTGCAAAAAAAATCAATTATTGCGGAAAACCAACCATTTGGAAAATGATTTAGTTATCCGTCTTTGTACACATATTTGTGAATATTGTTTTTCTTTCATTTGTATTATCTTTCAGTCAGACACAGTAGCTATTAACAGACACAGTAGCTATTAAAAGACACAGTAGACTATTAACAGACACAGTAGCTATTAACAGACACAGTAGACTATTAGGTCACTATGACTGCAGACACTGTTTTAGAGACAAGCAGAGTCTGTGAGCTGCTCAAAAAATACAACCCTGCTCACATTAAATGAAGAAGGTCCTCTCATCAAAATACACACAAATACTCTGTGCACGTGTTTGTGTGTGTGTGGGTATATGTGTTTGTGTTGGGGGAGTACACTCCTATCCAGCTGGCTTAACTCAGGCTTTTTTAGTCATTCTATGTGACTGAAATTCTAATAATCAAGCACCAGTTGCACCAATCCACCTCCAACAGTTTCACAGAGCTTACTACTAGCCTACTAAATGAGCCCCAGACACCCTCAAAACAGAGGCAAGTTCATTTGGCTGACCATGGATAACCCAGTACATACAGAACACCTACTCATTCAAGGGTTTTTCTTAATTTTAACTATTTTTTGATTGTAGAATAATAGTGAAGACATCAAAACTATGAAATAACACATATGGAATCATGTAGTAACCAAAAAAGTGTTAAACAAATCAAAATACATTTTATATTTGAGATTCTTCAAATAGCCACCCCCTGCCTTGATGACAGCTTTGCACACTCTTGGCATTATCTCAACCAGCTTCACCTGGAATGCTTTTCCAACAGCCTTGAAGGAGTTCCCACATATGCTGAGCACTTGTTGGCTGCTTTTCCTTCACTCTGCTGTCAGACTCATTCCAAACCATCTCAATTTGGTTGAGGTCGGGGAATTGTGGAGGCCAGGTCATCTGATGCAGCACTCCAAATAAATCACAGACAGTGTCACCAGCAAAGCACCCCCACACCATAACACCTCCTCCTCCATGCTTTACGGTGGGAAATACACATGCGGAGATCATCCGTTTACCCACACCACATCTCACAAAGACACGGAGTTGGAACCAAAAATCTCAAATTTGGACTCCAGACCAAAGGACAAATTTCCACCAGTCCAATGTGCATTGCTCGTGTTTCTTGGCCTAAGCAAGTCTCTTCTTTTTATTGGTATCCTTTAGTAGTGGTTTATTTGCGACCATGAAGGCCTGATTCACACAGTCTCCTCTGAATAGTTGATGTTGAGATGTGTCTGTTACTTGAACTCTGTGAAGCATTTATTTGGGCTTCAATTTCTGAGGCTGGTAACTCTAATGAACTTATCCTTAGCAGCAGAGGTAACTCTGGGTCTTCCATTCCTGTGGCAGTCCTCATGAGAGCCAGTTTCATCATAGCGCTTGATGGTTTTCATGACTGCACTTGAAGAAACTTTCAAAGTTCTTGAAATGTTCCGTATTGACTGACCTCACAACCGCAGACCACGTGTAACCATGCCAGCCCAGGACCTCCACATCCGGCTTCTTTACCTGCGGTATCGTCTGAGACCAGCCACCCGGACAGCTGATGAAACTGAGGAGTATTTCTGTCTGTATTAAAGCCCTTTTGTGGTGAAAAACTAATTCTGAGCACCCATGGCTGTACCCCTGCCCAGTCATGTGAAATCCATAGATTAGGGCCTAATGAATTCATTTCAATTGACTGATTTCCTTATATGAACTGTAACTCAGTAAAATCGTTGAAATTGTTGCATGTTGCGTTTATATATATATATATATATATATATATATATATATATATATATATATATATATATATATATATATATATATATATATATATAAGCACACATGCACTATGTGTTCAAATTTAGGCCGGGATTCCGTCCAACACAGATTAGTGACCTCCGCACAGCTATATACTTTAAAAGGCAATTTTCCAGATGTTCACGAAAATCATGTTAGCTGAAGTCACTCGCAATCGAAGTGCACAGGTCATTAATCAGTGTTTTTTAAATCCTTACACTCATCATTACTGTTACTTTATATCAAATGACAATCTATCCAGGCAAAGGTCTTCAAACACAAAGCAAACAAAGAGACACAAGTGTAGTATAAAACGGCACTTTCTTGTGGTCGAATAAATGTTGTTTGTATTCACGCCAGCTGGGTTAGCTCCACAGACATGCAGCCATTAGTATTCTCGACTGGAAAACGTCTCACAAAGGGCGAGCGACGGGCAAGTGGACAGCTGCACACTGTGTTTCACTTTATACCAGTTCTCTTACAAAAGTGGATGTGGGAAAATTACAGGACCAGAGGCACTGGCACGCTTTATTTTATTTTTTATGGAAAAGGAAGCAGAAAGCCACTAGGAATCCCTTAAAACAGGACATGAAGAAAAGCAATGACCACATGAAGAGGTCGGTAACCAGGGACGTCTCAAACTGTATAATTGTTATATGAGTATCCGTAAACACAGGTTTGTATCCATCCTAATGGCGACAGACTGATGACAGTGAATAAAATGGCGGTCACGCCTGGTTATCTTTCAGGAAGAACATCCTTGGACTTAAAGTCATTGTGCCGCCAGCTTTTCTGCTCCTTTTAATTAAGAAAACAGTAAATAGAACTCAAGCGTCGCCCAGATACACCACCAACAGCAATTCCATATTCGGAAAAAGCTGCCTGTGCAATATCCTCAAGTACATGATACACACAGTACAAAATAGGGCTCTTTCAACCGGTTCTTAAAGCATAAATCATAGTCCACAGACGCTGAGACTTGATAGTCCGGTGTCCAATTGGGACATACAGTGGGGGAAAAAAGTATTTAGTCAGCCACCAATTGTGCAAGTTCTCCCACTTAAAAAGATGAGAGAGGCCTGTAATTTTCATCATAGGTACACGTCAACTATGACAGACAAATTGAGAAAATCCAGAAAATCACATTGTAGGATTTTTAATGAATTTATTTGCAAATTATGGTGGAAAATAAGTATTTGGTCACCTACAAACAAGCAAGATTTCTGGCTCTCACAGACCTGTAAGTTCTTCTTTAAGAGGCTGCTCTGTCCTCCACTCGTTACCTGTATTAATGGCACCTGTTTGAACTTGTTATCAGTATAAAAGACACCTGTCCACAACCTCAAACAGTCACACTCCAAACTCCACTATGGCCAAGACCAAAGAGCTGTCAAAGGACACCAGAAACAAAATTGTAGACCTGCACCAGGCTGGGAAGACTGAATCTGCAATAGGTAAGCAGCTTGGTTTGAAGAAATCAACTGTGGGAGCAATTATTAGGAAATGGAAGACATACAAGACCACTGATAATCTCCCTCGATCTGGGGCAAGATCTCACCCCGTGGGGTCAAAATGATCACAAGAACGGTGAGCAAAAATCCCAGAACCACACGGGGGGACCTAGTGAATGACCTGCAGAGAGCTGGGACCAAAGTAACAAAGCCTACCATCAGTAACACACTACGCCGCCAGGGACTCAAATCCTGCAGTGCCAGACGTGTCCCCCTGCTTAAGCCAGTACATGTCCAGGCCCGTCTGAAGTTTGCTAGAGTGCATTTGGATGATCCAGAAGAGGATTGGGAGAATGTCATATGGTCAGATGAAACCAAAATAGAACTTTTTGGTAAAAACTCAACTCGTCGTGTTTGGAGGACAAAGAATGATGAGTTGCATCCAAAGAACACCATCCCTACTGTGAAGCATGGGGGTGGAAACATCATGCTTTGGGGCAGTTTTTCTGCAAAGGGACCAGGACGACTGATCCGTGTAAAGAAAGAATGAATGGGGCCATATATCGTGAGATTTTGAGTGAAAACCTCCTTCCATCAGCAAGGGCATTGAAGATGAAACGTGGCTGGGTCTTTCAGCATCACAATGATCCCAAACACACCGCCCGGGCAACGAAGGAGTGGCTTCGTAAGAAGCATTTCAAGATCCTGGAGTGGCCTAGCCAGTCTCCAGATCTCAACCCCATAGAAAATCTTTGGAGGGAGTTCAAAGTCCGTGTTGCCCAGCGACAGCCCCAAAACATCACTGCTCTAGAGGAGATCTGCATGGAGGAATGGGCCAAAATACCAGCAACAGTGTGTGAAAACCTTGTGAAGACTTACAGAAAACGTTTGACCTGTGTCATTGCCAATAAAGGGTATATAACAAAGTATTGAGAAACTTTTGTTATTGACCAAACACTTATTTTCCACCATAATTTGCAAATAAATTCATTAAAAATCCTACAATGTGATTTTCTGGATTTTTTTTCCTCATTTTGTCTGTCATAGTTGACGTATACCTATGATGAAAATTACAGGCCTCTCTAATCTTTTTAAGTGGGAGAACTTGCACAATTGGTGGCTGACTAAATACTTTTTTTTCCCCACTGTAGCTACGCGGCTGTGAGACCACTGTCCGCCGGGGACGCACAGCCCGAACGCGCACCTTCCCAAAATTCCCAACCAACATGGCTCCCATGTACGTGTCCTTTTTTCATTTGAACGTGTTAACAGTTGGAGAAATTGCTTAAGCCGCACTGAGAATTTGAAAAGTATGAATGCCAATGGTCCAATATTCTAGAACACTGCTGTGCATACGCATACAAGGTTTGGACTATGATACCCACTTTATACAGACACAAAAAGACAGGTAGAATGCAAGCAAAACGCTTAAGTAGTTGTTGGGGAGTAACTGTGGGGACTTTGAAAATAGATTATCACAACCCATACTGCACTTCATTGTGATATCAAACACATACTGTACTGTACTGTGTTGTGGTGTGATGCACTGTACACTATAGTCACCAACCCTGAGCCAAGGGAGCTATGTGGTGTGCAGCTTTTTGTTCCAGCCCACCACAAACAATTCTGTTCCAATCAATTTGTTGAATCAAATGTGTTAATTCAGGTGCCTTAGTGCAGGGCTGGAACAAAAGCCTGCACATCCTGTATCTCTCCCAGATCCTGGGTTGGTTGACCATTGGTCTACTGCCACAGTACATGTGTCATACAAGAGGCGTATCAAGGTCAAATCACATAAACAGCTACAAGCTCTGGATATTACAGCACCATTTTAGTGAGGTTATGTTTTCTTTCACTTCATTTCAAGGTTGGGGGATACTTAATGTGTGTTTTGTTTAGATTGAATCTTGCTCTCCCTCCTTACCTCATGCTCTCCATTCCTTCACTTCCGTCAGTATTTGTTCAGACCCATTCACTTATATGGACACCTCTCACTTTTCTGCTTATGCTCCCACTCCCCCATCTCCCCTTCTCTTCTCCAACCGCCCAGTCTATATGTTGTGTCCATTACTGTACTGAATTAAGGAGCCCACAGTCCCAGAGGCTGCGTGGTGAAAGCCAGAGAAACAGAGTGCACTCAGAGCGGCCTGCTTTCGCCTCCTGCAGGGTGGGATGAAAGGCAAGAAGGTGCATGATGTCCTGGTTTCCTGGATGAGGAGACTGAGGAGACAGTCACGGGGGAAGCAGAAGATGTTAGCAGTCTCTGCACGGCCCAGCGAGGCACAACATCCGCATGTTGTTTTATAGAAAACTACAAAAGGAATGTTCTGGCCCAGATACACAAGAGAATGTTGGCGGCTTGTTTTTAATTCTCTCAGCTCTTAGTCTCTTCATCACTGGTCTAACCTCCGTAACCCTAGTTCATTCATCTAACTTCCCCTTGTTCAATGAGCACCGGAGGCTAGTTCAAGTATCTTTTTTTAAGTACTACCTCTGAATCTTCCCTACAACCTCGTCTGTTAAAAGGATAGTTGACCCAAATTACAATGCAATTTGGTTGAACTATCCCTTAAACAACCATGTAGACCCCAGTTACTTTTTGTTTGTTCCTTTAACCTGCTTCCTCATATTCATAAATCACTCATCATGTCTGTTACCACACAAAAGTCTCTTAGGGAAAATGACTCTCCTACTCCCCGTTGTCTGTTCACTCTATCACACATACCACGAGTTTTCTCATCTTACCTCTACAGTCATTTAGGGCTGCACCGTAAGTTGAGAAGTGTGTGTGCTGTAATTCGAACTTTCACGTAAATCAAGTATTGATGTCAATGGGAGATTGATGTCATTGACGTGGAAATCACTAGTAAGGATTATTATATATTATTTGGGCTGGAGATTCAATAGAGATTCAAAATCCTAATGGATTTATCGATTTATCTATCCATCATTCCAGTTCAGGTAGCTAACAAAAAGTGTGTGAATCACACAACCACCCCCACTATTGCAATTTCAGATTCTTGGTTGAAAATTACATTTGATTGAACCCATGAGTCTATCAGAAAGTGTCTTCAAATAAACTGAAATGGCAAAGAACATTAGAAATTGAATTTCAGCCAGCCTCCTGATTTGACTTAATTGACAGTGAATTGACCCCAACCCTGGTGTCAACATACAGTGAGGGAAAAAAGTATTTGATCCCCTGCTGATTTTGTACGTTTGCCCACTGACAAAGACATGATCAGTCTATAATTTTAATGGTAGGTTTATTTGAACAGTGAGAGACAGAATAACAACAACAAAATCCAGAAAAACGCATGTCAAAAATATTATAAATTGATTTGCATTTTAATGAGGGAAATTAGTATTTGACCCCACTGCAAAACATGACTTAGTACTTGGTGGCAAAACCCTTGTTGGCAATCACAGAGGTCAGATGTTTCTTGTAGTTGGCCACCAGGTTTGCACACATCTCAGGAGGGATTTTGTCCCACTCCTCTTTGCAGATCTTCTCCAAGTCATTAAGGTTTCGAGCCTGACGTTTGGCAACTCAAACCTTCAGCTCCCTCCACAGATTTTCTATGGGATTAAGGTCTGGAGACTGGCTAGGCCACTCCAGGACCTTAATGTGTTTCTTCTTGAGCCACTCCTTTGTTGCCACGACCCATTTTCAATGCCCTGGCTGAGGGAAGGAGGTTCTCACCCAAGATTTGATGGTACATGGCGCCGTCCATCGTCCCTTTGATGCGGTGAAGTTGTCCAGTCCCCTTAGCAGAAAAACACCCCCAAAGCATAATGTTTCCACCTCCATGATTGACGGTGGGGATGGTGTTCTTGGGGTCATAGGCAGCATTCCTCCTCCTCCAAACATGGCGAGTTGAGTTGATGCCAAAGAGCTCGATTTTGGTCTCATCTGACCACAACACTTTCACCCAGTTCTCCTCTGAATCATTCAGATGTTAATTGGCAAACTTCAGACGGGCCTGTATATGTGCTTTCTTGAGCAGGGGGACCTTGCGGACACAGCAGGATTTCAGTCCTTCACGGCGTAGTGTGTTACCAATTGTTTTCTTGGTGACTATGGTCCCAGCTGCCTTGAGATCATTGACAAGATCCTCCTGTGTAGTTCTGGGCTGATTCCTCACCATTCTCATGATCATTGCAACTCCACGAGGTGAGATCTTGCATGGAGCCCCAGGCCGAGGGAGATTGACAGTTCTTTTGTGTTTCTTCCATTTGCGAATAATCGCACCAACTGTTGTCACCTTCTTACCAAGCTGCTTGGCGATGGTCTTGTAGCCCATTCCAGCCTTGTGTAGGTCTACAATCTTGTCCCTGACATCCTTGGAGAGCTCTTTGGTCTTGGCCATGGTGGAGAGTTTGGAATCTGATTGATTGATTGCTTCTGTGGACAGGTGTCTATTATACAGGTAACAAACTGAGATTAGGAGCACTCCCTTTAAGAGTGTGCTCCTAATCTCAGCTCGTTACCTGTATAAAAGACACCTGGGAGCCAGAAATCTTTCTGATTGAGAGGGGGTCAAATACTTATTTCCCTCATTAAAATGCAAATCAATTTATAACATTTTTGACATGCGTTTTTCTGGATTTTGTTGTTGTTATTCTGTCTCTCACTGTTCAAATAAACCTACCATTAAAATTATAGACTGATCATTTCTTTGTCAGTGGGCAAACGTACAAAATCAGCAGGAGATCAAATACTTTTTTCCCTCACTGTAGTTGTACTACCTACCAGTGGTTGACGAACTCTACAAAAGTTCAATTTCACAACCAATGGTGGCAATAACATTTGTTTGTCGAGACCGCATCTCCAGACATAGCTTGGGGGGGTGGGTGTTCTACTCTAATGTGTACCCTGGACAACAACCTTTGTGGCCACAAAGCACATAAGCTAGCGATAATAACAAGTAATATACGCCCACTCTGTCACCAGCATTTTAAACCACGTCTGGCAAATTAGGTTGGTTCAAAAGAGCCCTGAAATTCAATATTGATAATAGTTTGGTAGTTATGAGCTAGAATCATATTGGTGCCACTAGAGTAAAGTGCCAAAGCAGTGTCGCGGGGGTCAGATCATATATGTGCAATGATCTTCTTCAGATGGGTTGCATTGAGAGGAGAAGAATACCCATCATGAGGGTTAGCAACAATTCTCCTCAGAATATAGTTCCCATCAAAATGAAATATCAACACGGTTGATATTTACTATTTATATTTACTATATATGCTATGTTGTTTTAAATTAAAATTGTAAAAAATAAACGAAAATAGCTTCTTAGCAAAGAGCTATTTCTCAAGCAAGAATTTTGATAGGACTTTCTGGGAGTGGTCTGAGTGGGGAGGGGAAAACTGAAAATGAGCTGTTATTGGCAGAGAGGTTTGGAACTCTCTTATTGGTCTATTGATGATGTCACCAGGCAGTCCAAAACTCCATCCCACCAAAGCAGGCTGAAATTTCAGGCAGTCTTTTCAAACAGCTCTTACACAAAAAGGGCATTGTCATAATTTCCACAATTTCACAGCATTATTCCAACTTCATAGAGTGGAAATAAATATAAAACACAGGAAAATCACACTTTTGACTGCACTGGGCCTTTAAAGTCTGATGTCACTGACAGAGGCTGAGGCTTATAGCCTGTGATGCCAAAGGCAACATGTCCACTAAGAGACTGCATTAGAGAGGGGGGAGTGAGAGAGAGAGAAAAAAAGAAATACAGAGGTAGCAGGGAGGAGACAAGAGAGAGTGTAAGAGAGAAAGAAAGACTAAAAATAAAAGACAGTGAGAGAGATGCTATTCATGACCCTGTCTAAACTGAGAAGTGCTAGGAGTGGTACTGTACTAGAAGAGTTGAGCAAAAAATTAAGTGGTGAAGGAAAGTTATTTTGTGCTTTAATGGATGGATAGTATAGAGATAGAGTTTAATTATGTTTAAGTTTCTACATTAGAAAAAGGGCGAAGAAGTCTACTGTACGTTTCTTAATGTCACTAAAGAGCTTTGCAAGATGTTCCACAAACCATATTAGAACTCTCAAATTTCCACATAAAAACGCACATTCATCAGCATCATTATTTTGTAGGCGACACCTTCTGCCCATAGTTGGTTTAAACTTTAAGCTACAAAGCAAAGTTAAAGACGTATCAGTCAAAACATACTGCATTAAGATTGTGGAATGAAAAGTTATGCTAATTGATTTATCCTCAATCAGATGCAAAGACGTTCAAATTACGCAGCCAAATGTCACTGTAGAATATAGAAACGTGAAAGGTATTGTTCTTAACATATTTTATTTTTTTCTGATAGTGCGCAGGTGAGCTTCAAAGAAATACGACCCTAAGTGGTCTAATCCTGTTTGTAGCCCTATTATAGCCCATGTAAATAAGAGTAGGCTAAATTCAGGACCACCGGGGGAGAAAACTAATGAGAGGAAAGAAAGAAAAGCTACATGTCACACATAAGTGCAGGCTATGGGTAGATATTTACTCTGACATAGCCAACTATAACTTTTTGTCCTAATTTCAGAGCCAAAACTGTTAGGCTAAATTATCAATAAAGCGTCACCTACCGCATTCTTTTGACAAACATTTCGATTAATGGTTGCGAAATCCTGGATTTTATAATATTTGTTGGTTGAAGGGATGTGAATTATTTTCGGTATCGGCTCCGTCTTGGTGCAGTGCGTGCGGGATATTGCGACGTTCGATACCGGACGGTCCTCCAGAATACTGGGAGCTCTATGCAGGTATGGGACGCGTGCGTCCGACCGGCCGCAAAGGACAGGGAGAAAAGAGGGAGTTTGAGACAGTGAGGGCAAATATAAAATCTTGAACTGCCCACTTTTTTCATGCAACTAAGAGGATGGAGGAGAATGTGTCCGTCAAAAGGAATGGGGTATAAAGTGGGATGGGATAACATAGCCTACAGAGCAATGCAGTTGAACTGTTTGAGCGACGTCTTTATTCGTCATAAAGCTGATGGTGAATATGATGACGTTTAATGGTAAGGACACATGGTTATATTGCAGTAAAAGGGGGCGATAGAAGAGAAATGCCGTGCATAGAGAGGAGAGACAAATGGGGATAGTGCGTCAGTCAGTGCAGCATGCGGGCAAGTTGCTGATACTGCAGGCACGCGCTGAGAACGAGTATAGGCTAGAGTCGCAGAAAGGAGGCATAGAAGGCGATGTGAAGATGGGCTGCAGCCTACGAGAACGTCTATTGAATATAATGTATGCCTGCAAGTAACCATAAATAACGCATTTACAATAGGCTTATAATGCATTTACAATAGGTTAATTTTGTCAATGAACATAATACCAATTATTTAGAAATTCCAGGTGTGAATATTTAATTATGTTACATTTGGCTATTATTTAGATATAATACACTACCAGTTAAAAGTTTTAGTACACCTACTCATTCAAGGGTTTTTCTTTATTTTTACTATTTTCTACATTGTAGAATAATGGAAGACATCAAAACTATGAAATAACACATATGGAATCATGTAGTAACCCAAAAAGTGTTAAACAAATCAAAATATATTTTAGTTTTTAGATTCTTCAAATAGCCACCCTTTGCCTTGATGACAGCTTTGCACACTCTTGGCATTCTCTCAACCAGCTTCATGAGGTAGTCCCTTGAATGCATTTCAATTAACAGGTGTGCCTTCTTAAAAGTTAATTTGTGGAATTTCTTTCCTTCTTAATGCGTTTGAGCCAATAAGTTGTGTTGTGACAAGGTATGGGGGTATACAGAAGATAGCCCTATTTGGTAAAAATCCAAGTCCATATTATGGCAAGAACAGCTCAAATAAGCAAAGAGAAACGACAGTCCATCATTACTTTAAGACATGAAGGTCAGTCAATCCAGAAAATGTCAAGAACTTTGAAAGTTTCTTCAAGTGCAGTCGCAAAAATCATCAAGCGCTATGATGAAACTGGCTCTCATGAGGACCACCACAGGAATGGAAGACCCAGAGTTACCGCCGCTGCAGAGGATAAGTTAATTAGAGTTACCAGCCTCAGAAATTGCAGCCCAAATAAATGCTTCACAGAGTTCAAATAACAGACAGATCTCAACATCAACTGTTCAGAGGAGACTGTGTGAATCAGGCCTTCATGGTCGAATTGCTGCAAATAAACCAATAGTAAAGGACACCAATAAGAAGAAGAGTATCAGACCTCAGGATAAGACCCAGATGCAGACAGTTCAAAGTAACAAAAGTTTATTACAACAACAGCGGCAGGCAAGCAACAGGTCAAGTGCAGGCAGAGGTCAGTAATCCAGAGCAGAGTCCGAAAGGTACCGAACGGCAGTCAGGGTCAGTAATCCAGGGCAGTGTCACAAGGTACAGAACGGCAGGCAGGCTCAGGCTCAGTGCAGGCAGAATGGTCAAAACCGGGAAAACTAGAAAACAGGAACTTGAAAAAGACAGGAGCAAGGGGAAAAACAATCACAAAGACAGGTGAAACAACAGACCCCCCCCGGCATCCTACCCGGGAGCATACCTGGCTGACCGGGGTGCCGGCGATGAAGGCTGGGTCCAGGATGTTCCTAGCGGGGACCCAGCACCTCTCCTCTGGACCATAACCCTCCCAGTCAACCAGTTACTGGAATCCCCTTACCCGAGGTCGAACACTCAGGAGACGCCTCACCGTGTATGCCGGATGGCCGTCGATGAGACGGGGGGAAGGGGTGGGCCTGGAAAGAGGAGACAGAGGGCTGTGAGACAGAGGTTAAATAATTGATACATGAAACATGGGATGTATACGGAGGGTGCGGGCCAACAGAAGACAGACAGCAGAGGGGCTAAGGATCTTGGAAATGGGGAAAGGGCAAATAAAGCGGGGGGAAAGTTTGAGGGACTCTACCCGGAGGGGCAGATCCCGAGTGGACAGCCATACCCTCTGCCCAAGATGATAGCGGGGAGCCGGGGCCCAGTGGCGGTCCTCCTGTCGACAATACCTGGAGGTGGTTTTGAGAAGGTACGCCGACAGTGGTGGACGAACACGAACCTGTTTCAACATATCCCGGAGAACGTCATTAACCAGGGCCTGGAACACAGCAGGCGCATTGATCAAATTGAATGGCATCACCAGGTATTCATTGTGTCCGCTAGCAGTGTTGAAGGCTGTCTTCCACTCATCACCTTCCCATATCCGTACCAGGTGGTAGGCGTTCCGCAGGTATAACTTAGAAAAGATAGTGGCCCTCTGGAGCGGCTCGAAAGCAGAGGCGATGAGTGGTAGCGGGTAGCGGTTCTTAACCGTGATGTCATTGAGGCCCCGGTAGTCGATGCACGGTCGCAGGCTTTTGTCCTTCTTCTCCACAAAGAAGAACCCTGCGCCGGCGGGGGAGGCAGAAGGACGGGATACCCCCTGCAGCCAGGGAGTCCTCGATGTATGTCTCCATAGCCTTGGTCTCCGGACCCGACAGTGAATACAGCCTTCCCCAGGGTGGTGTAGTGCCCGGGAGAAGGTCGGTCCCACAGTCATAGGGTCGATGCACAGGAAGCGAAGTGGCCCGAGCCTTGCTGAAAACCTCCCGGAGATCCTGGTACGAGGCTTCTTCCGAGCCCAGCGGAAGACGTCCCGGGGCAGGCTGCACCGAGGCAGGCAATGGGTGTGGCAGAACGGGCTCCAGCCCACGATAGTACCAGCAGTCCAGTTGATAAGGGGATTGTGGCACTGGAGCCACGAAAACCCCAATACCAAGGGAACCTGAGGAGACTCGATGAGCATAAACTGTATAGACTCACTGTGGTTCCCGGACACACGCAGGTGGATAGGAGTAGTATTGTGGGTGACCCTGCCTATAGAGCCACCATCCACTGCTCTAACGTCTATGGGACTGGAGAGGGGCTGAGTGGGGATGCCCAGCTCAGACACCAGGGTGGCATCCATGAAACTCTCGTCGGCCCCAGAGTCAATGAGAACCCGGAGAGATTTAGACTGGTCGCCCCACAGAAGGATGGCATGGAGAGGGGTGTGAGTAAGGGGACAATAAAAATTATCCGTAAGGCCCAACAGAGTACTCGTACCTACTGATGAGCCTGGTCTCTTTAAAGGACAGGTGGACACATAATGACCGGCAGTTCCGCAATACAGACAACTTTGGATGTTAAGTCTGCCTAATCGTTCGCCCGGAGACAGCCTAGCTCTGCCGAGTTGCATCGGCTCTGAAAAGGCGAGTCGGCAGACCTCGGAGGCTCTCGGGGGAACTCGGGTAAGCTCGGATCCTCTCGGGGACGTAAACGCCGGGAACTTCTGGAATTCCTCGGGGGCAAGGTGGGATCCTTGGGTGAGCGATTGGGACCGGAATCAGACCTCCTCTCCCTTCTATGTTCCCGTAGACGCCCATCGATCCGGATGGTCAAGGCGATGAGCGAATCCCCCGACCTCAACCCAATTTAGATATTTTGGGATGAGTTAGACCGCAGAGTGAAGGAAAAGCAGCCAACAAGTGCTCAGCATATGTGGGAACTCCTTCAAGACTGTTGGAAAAGCATTCCAGGTCAAGCTGGTTGAGAGAATGCCAAGAGTGTGCAAAGCTGTCATCAAGGCAAAGGGTGGCTATTTGAAGAATCTCAAATATAAAATATATTTTGATTTGTTTAACACTTTTTTGGTTACTACATGATTCCATATGTGTTATTTCATAGTTTTGATGTCTTCACTATTATTCCACAATGTAGAAAATAGTAAAAAATAAAGAGAAACCCTTGAATGAGTAGGTGTTCTAAAACTTTTGACCGGTAGTGTACATGAAAAATAAAACACTAATACAGTATACCTCGATTAGATTCAACCCTCTGAATCAATACATGTTAGAATCACCTTTGGCAGCGATTACAGCTGTGAGCCTTTCTGGGTAAGTCTTTAAGAGCTTTCCACACCTGGATTGTACAATATTTGCACACTATTCTTTTCAAGCTTCAAGCTCTGTCAAGTTGGTTGTTGATCATTGCTAGACAGCCATTTTCAAGTCTTGCCATATATTTTCAAGCCGATTTAAGTCAAAACTAGAACTATGCCACTCGGGAACATTCAATGTGATCTTGGTAAGCAACTCCAGTGTATATTTGGCCATGTGTTTTAGGTTATTGTTCTGCTGAAAGGTGAATTTGTCTCCCAGTGTCTGTTGGAAATCAGACTGAACCAGATTTTCCTCTAGGATTTTGCCTGTGCGTAGCTTTATTCCTTTTCTTTCACATCATAAATAACTCCCTTGTCCCTCCCTACCAATAACATGATACAGCCACCACCATGCCTGAAAATATGAAGAGTGGTGTGTTGAGTTGGATTTGCCCCAAACATAACGCTTTGTATTCAGAACATAAATTATTAGCCACATATTTTGCAGTTTTACTTTAGTGCCTTATTGCAAACAGGATGCATGTTTTTATTCTGTACAAGCTTCCTTCTTTTCACTGTCAATTAGGTTAGTATTGTGGAGTAAGTACAGTGTTTTTGATCCACCTCCGTTTTCTCCTATCACAGCCATTAAACTCCGTAACTGTTTTAAAGCCACCATTGGCCTCATGGTGAAATCCCTGAGTGGTTTCCTTCGTCTCTGGCAACTGAGTTAGGAAGGACGCTTATCTTTGTAGTGACTGGGTGTATTGATACACCATCCAAATTGTAAATAATAACTTCACCATGCTATTCAATGCTTGCTTGTAGGTGCCCTTCTTTGCGAGGCATTGGAAAACCTCCCTGGTCTTTGTGGTTGAATCTGTGTTTGAAATTCACTGCTCGACCTTACAGATGTGTGGGGTACAGAGATGAGGTAGTCATTCAAAAATCATGTTAAACATTATTATTGCACACAGAGTGAGTCCAATAAACTTTATTATGGGACTTGTTGAGCAAATCTTTTACTCCTGAACTTATTAAGGCTTGCCATAACAAGTTATCTGATTTGATTTATTAGGCTCCCCATTAGCCGACGCCAATGGCGACAGCTAGTCTTACTGGGATCAGATATATAACGAAAAATACATTAGACAAAATATTTTACAATTTACATACATTTAAAAACATTAACATGTAGTGTGTGTGTGTACATCTATCAGTTACACATACATGTCAGTACATACACACACCAAGTAAGTCACATGGAGGAGAGGTGTTGTGCCGTGAGGTGTTGCTTTATTTGTTTTTTGAAACCAGGTTTGCTGTTCACTTGCGCTATATAAGATGGAAGGGAGTTACATGCACTTATGGCTCTGTATAATACTGTATGTTTCCTTGAATTTGTTCTGGACCTGTGGACTATGAAAAGACCCCCTGGTGGCATGTCTAGTTGGGTAAGTGTGTGCATTAGTGCTGTGTGTAAATTGACTATGCAAACAATTTCCAACACATTAATGTTTCTTATAAAAACAAGAAGTGACACTGTCAGTCTTTCCTTAACTCTTATCCAAGAGAGACTGGCATGCATAACATTAATATTAGCCTTCTGTTTACAATGAAGAATACTTATTGACTAAAGCTTTTCATTTGTAATTAATTTGTAAAAATGTCAGAGAACATCACTCCACTTTGATATTATGGGGTATTGTGTGTAGGCCATTGACAACAAATCTCAATTTAATTCATTTTAAATTCAGGCTGTAACACAACATTTGGAAAAAGTCAAGGGGTGTGAATATTTTCTAAAGGCACTGTATTTTAAGCAGCACCATCTTCTCCAGTTGTTTGAATCAAATTTCTCTAAGCTTATTTAATTGGTCAAAAAACTATGAGGAAGAGTATTCAGACCCCTTTACCGTTTCCACATTTTGTTACGTTACAGCCTTATTCTAAAATTGATTAAATAAAAAAAAATCCTCAGCAATCTACACACAAAACCCAATAATGACAAAGTGAAAAGAGGTTATTAGAAACTTTTGCAAATGTATTAAATATAAAAAACAGAAATACCTTATTTACGTAAGTATTCAGACCCTTTGCTATGAGACTCGAAATTGAGCTCAGGTGCATCCTGTTTCCATTGATCATCCTTGAGATGTTTCTACAACTTGATTGGTGTCCACCTGTGGTAATTGATTAGGAAAGGCACACACCTGTCTATATGAGGTCCCACAGTTGACAGTGCATGTCAGAGCAAAAACCAATCCATGAGGTTGAAGGAATTGTCCATAGAGCTCCGAGACAGGATTGTGTCGAGGTACAGATCTGGGGAAGGGTACCAAAAAATGTCTGAAGCATTGAAGGGCCCCAAAAACACAGTGGCCTCCATCGTTCATAAATGGAAGAAGTTTGGAACCACCAAGACTCTTCCTAGTGCTGGCCACCCGGCCTAACTGAGCAATCGGGGGAGAAGGGCCTTTGTCAGGGAGGTGACCAAGAACCCAATGGTCACTCTGACAGAGCTCCAGAGTTCCTCTGTGGAGATGGGAGAACCTTCCAGAAGGACAACCATCTCTGCAGCACTCCACCAACCAGGCCTTTATGGTAGAGTGGCCAGACGGAAGCCACTCCTCAGTAAAAGGCACATGACAGCCCGCTTGGAGTTTGCCAAAAGGCACCTAAAGACTCTCAGACCATGAGAAACAAGATTCTCTGGTCTGATGAAACCAAGATTGAACTATTTGGCCTGAATGCCAAGCGTCACGTCTGGAGGAAACCTGGCACCATCCCTACGGTGAAGCATGGTGGTGGCAGCATCATGCTGTGGAGATGCTTTTCAGCGGCAGGGACTGGGAGACTAGTCAGGATCGAGGCAAAGGTGAACGGAGCAAAGTACAGAGAGATCCTTGATGAAAACCTGCTCCAGAGCGCTCAGGACCTCAGACTGGGGTGAAGGTTCACCTTCCAACAGGACAATGACATTAAGCACACAGCCAAGACAACGCAGGAGTGGCTTCGGGACAAGTCTCTGAATGTCCTTGAGTGGCCCAGTCAGAGCCTGGATTTGAACCTGATCAAACATCTTTGAAAAGACCTGAAAATAGCTGTGCAGCAACGCTCCCCATCCAACCTGACAGCGCTTGAGAGGCTCTGCAGAGAAGAATGGGAGAAACTCCCCAAATACGGGTGTGCCAAGCTTGTAGCGTCATAGCCAAGAAGACTCGATGCTGTAATCCCTGCCAAAGGTGCTTCAACAAAGTACTGAGTAAAGGGTCTGAATACTTATGTAAATGTATTATTTCAAATAAAAACTTGTAATATATTAGATTTTTTTTCCAAAAAAACTGTTTTTGCTTTTTTGTCATGGGGTATTGTGTGTAGCTTGATGAGGGGAAAAAACGATTTAATAATTTTTAGAATACGGCTGTAACGTAACAGAATGTGGAAAATGTCAAGGGGGCTGAATACTATCCGAATGCACTGTACATGCTGCATATGGGCATTGAGTTGGAGTTCAATACACCTGGTGCAGCGGTAGTGTGCCATGGTGTCACCTGTGTTGGTGGCTGGGCAGTGAGTGAATGGTGCTTTGTAGATGTCCTCCTCCGCCTTCGTAGACGTGGCGAGGTGGCAGGGCCCAGAGGAATTTGACACTGATGAGACATTGCCGGGACTGTCTAGGCGGAAAACTGCAAAGCAGGATGGGCTAGGGCATGTTCATTAGGCATCAAACAGAAGAAAACGGACTGAAATAGGAAGGGACTACATGGACTTGACCAATAAGAAACATTCATTTTCTTCTTCCATTGCAAAAAAATGTTAGGCTGTTTTTCTGGCTATGTATGGGACTACTTTTAAAAGCCCAGAAAAAGGTGCAATTTCTGTGGTGAAAATCTCACGGGACTCGCACAACTCAATCTTAACAACAACATCCCAAACCTTAAAGGCTGTTTTGTCCAGGGTTTGATGGTCTAAAAGACCATGCATTTTGGGAGCAACAATATCCAGACCTTGGGTAATACTTTCAAGGAGGGTTTGCAGAAACTACAGACATTGGATTTGACCGGAAGTAATCTTAAATGAAATCGGAACAGAAAAGTTTATGATCACTCAATAATTTTTATTTAATCAAATTTTCCATCTGGAATCCGGGGCCTTTGAGCGACTGGCCAACCTTACAATACTCCATCTGTCATCAAATCAAATAGATCAATATTATATTACAAGTGCTGTGTTCACGGGACCAAGAAGCTTACGAAACCTTGATATATCCTGTAATAATATCTTCTATAAACCAATCTCTCCACCGTTCTCTAACCTGTCATCTCTAGATTACCTGTTGATTGACAATCTGGGTCTCCAGGAGTACCTTATTGTTTACTGCTTAACTTTCTATGTAGGCTAGTGGTTAAGAGCATTGGGCCAATAATCAAAAAGTCGCCGGTTCAAATCCCTGAGCTGACTAGTTGAAAAATCTGTCGATATGCCCTTGAGCAAGGTACTGAAAACCTACTTGCTCTGGATAACAGCGTCTGCTAAATGACTAAAATGTTGAAGGTCTGAGATCGTTATCATTTTTCATTGCAGGAGATTTTGGATTAAGACGCTGCACCCAAACACATTCACTCACACCCCTTGACCTCAGCTATAATGGCAATAAACTGTTGGACCTTGACATTCATTCCTGTTGGGTAGACATAGGCTTCTTCTACTTAATCTCCACCACTTCTCTGGTCCTCTTCCCCCTGATGGGGTCCTTTTATCTGCCATCTCCTGAGATGGCAGGTGGTCTATCCCTAATATGTCTTCCTGGCTTATCTCCACGACATCAAGAGAAGGAACAGGCGTGTGCCTTATCAGTATGATGCCTTTGTCTCCTACAATGCCCATGATGAGCTCTGGGTTCTGAAGGAGCTGCTGCCAGAGCTGGAGGGAGAGCAGGGCTGGAGACTGTGTGCCACACCGGGACTTCCAGCCATGTAGTTGTGTGTGTTTGTGTGTGTGTGGTGGGGGGGGGGAGGGGGACACATTGAAAACCCCGAAAATAACGGTATACATTTTACATGATGGATATGTGATTCACCTCCAGCCAGATTCAGGAAATTTGACAGTAGTGACACAGACACTGTATTTACCAAGGATTGGTTTGCAACTGTATTCCACAGGCAAACTCATCACGGACAACATCACAGATGCCATCTACGGGAGCAGAAAGACCATCTGTGTGATCAGCCGTCGTTACCTGGAGAGCGAGTGGTGCTCCAGAGAGATCCAGGTGGCGAGGTGGGTCTAATGTCCTTCTAATCAGATTGGGGTGACTCGAACAGGTATCAAATACAGCAAATGGATATTTAAACCCTGGGTTGTATGTTACTCGAGACTGCGTTAGCAAACTGTCTTATGGGGTTACTCTCTTTTCTTAGCACACACAAACACACCTAGCTTACTTTTACTCTCGCCTCTGGTCTCTCCATCTTCCGTCTGTTTGATGAGCAGAAGGACGTGTTGATCCTGGTGTTTCTGGAGGAGATCACAGCCGAGCAGCTCTCTCCGTACCACCACATGAGGAAGCTGCTGAAGAGACGCACCTACTTGAACTGGCCCAGAGCTGGGGAGCACACCGGAGTCTTCTGACAGAAACTCAGGGTGGCTCTGGAGACCAGGGACTGAGTAGAACCCCATCCTCACTGGGGTGAAGAGGCCATGACAGAAACAACGGAAATGAAACGACTATCATCATCTGAATTTCAATTACTTTTGAGTATTTTATAATTTGTATTTGAAAGGCCTGGGAAAAAAATTGTGATTTGTAACAAGATACTTCAGAACATTTACAAAATACTTTTCTACCATATTTTTTTTTTTTAAAGAGGTTCAGAATTTTGTGGCCCCTATTACCCCAAATGTAATGCATTGGTATCAGAAGTCTTATGGCAGCATCCTTTGAGGCCTTTAGAGGTGTTGGTGGATGAGTGGAGGAGCTTGAAAGAAAGTTGAAACAGGGGTGCACTTCCAGAGCGAGGATCATGCAGTGAATTTGGTCCACAAGGGACTCGACTTTTGCATTTTGTATTTTCCGTATTTTAAATAAAATACATGTATTTATTTGGCACCAGTATTTTGTCATTTATTTTGATAATTATTTTGGGGGGAGGGGGTGGGGGGTATTTTGTAACAATATACATTTTGATGCATCTTTGCCCATCCCTGCCTCGGCTCAAGCACTCTGTTCAGCAACCTGTGGACACTTGGCTTCCCCACCCCTCATCCCAGCCACAGCTCTTCTCTGTCCTGCCACCTCAGTGGTGGTAGGACAACATAGTCCCTTGATGTGTGCCCTCTATTGACAGAGAATTTGGTACTGCAAGGTTGATGCTCCGCTGTATACCACCGTGTGACAAAAAAATTTAATAGAGTGGAACTTCTCCGCATAAAGGTTCTCTGACTGGACAGCTAGTGAGTCAGACAAGAACACTTACATAACAAAAGAGGTCAAAGCTGTGACTGCATGCTAGCGGTGCATTCAGAGCCATCCAGTAGCTAGCCATAAGCATGCCGGTAGCATGATGGGTCTCAAATATTTTTTACATTTGGTATACCAGGGGAACCAAAAGGTCAACAGTGTGCCAAGCCAGCACTTCGGTCAATGGATAGCTGCCATTCAAATGCCCTCACAGTGGCAGCTACGTGCAAAGTTAACTTTTTCCCAGTGCATCCATCCCATCCTGCTGGCGTCCAGAGGGCATAGTTCCATAGAGATTTTGGCTGGCTGTCATTCAACTGAGGTTAGCCAAGGCTATAAGGACAGAGGTGTTTTCTTTTTGAGTACCTGGCTGGCTTATTCAGGCATCCAGGTGGACAACTAAATACACACTGAATGATGGTGATTGGTGGTCCTGAAGCACAATACTATTTGCGCCACGTCTCAGAGTGCAAAAGCTTGGGGAATTCCTCTGGCAGTTTCTTACCATAAGTGAGGCCCAATGAAGGCGGACAGAAAAAAAATCTGCCATTGTGTGTCAGAGTTAAGAACATGCCGTAAGCTTGAAATGTCTCCAATAGAGCCATTAAATTTGATTCTTTTCTATAGCTCAACTGGTTGGTACTTTGTCAAGTAGGGCGGTCACGTGTTTGCGATCAGAGGATCACTGGTTCGAGCCTGGTTTGGGGACAGTGGAGGAAGCTATACTTTTAGCAGTATGCTGACGTTTTCATGAGCATCAATTATGTTTCATTTCGTAACCAATAACCAATTACCCAAACATGCAAGTAACCATCATTGGGTAGCACACAGGTCATTTAGTGACTCATGGGCATAATTGCAAATGCGGTTCAACATTGCATCAGAACTATGCTGGAACTCTTTGAAACAAATAACCCACAATAAGAAGGTTAACAATTTAGGTAAGAAAAATTGCATTAAATACAGGCCTACAGGTGGGATGCATTTGTTTTCCATGGACAGGCAGGGTCACCAAGTGAATCACCTAAACTACAAGGAACCGAGTTGTGTTTATTAGAAGTCTCTAATTTAGACTGTCTGAGTCACTCTCAGTGGTATTATTTAAATTGATTGCTATCCTTCCTGCTGGTTTACCACAAAGGAAAATACAAGTTGGCATATTTTTCAAGGTCAATTTTACCATTACTGTGCAGGCTCAAAGATGGGTCGTTGGGAAATCTGTTTAATCTGCCAATTAAATATTGAGAATTCCAGAGGGAGATTTTTCTGTTATCATTCATTCAATGTCCCTATATGTTTGCTTTGCGTTGGTAATGTGAGTTCTTGCACTTTCCAAGCCAATATAGCTTCTTGAATGTAATTCAGAAAGAGAGACAGAGATCCCACAACACACAGGCGTAAAAATGTGAGCAAGAGTTCGGCTATAGACCTACTCTCCATATTCCTATGCTGCGATCCATAACGCACTCACACGACAGTGGGAAAAGAGGGCAGCTGTTAAGTCATTTTTCCCATTCATTCCTTTCCATTAAAAGAAACCACAAAACCAGATTTTTTTTGCTGACTCGCCGTTCTTTTTCCTTGGATACAAAGCCTGGGCAAGGGAGGATATGGATGACCATGAATGAGGTAATGATGTATTTATATGACACATCATTTCTCTTGTCTCACCGGCTGGCGGTGATGATAGTTTCTCCAGCAGTTGGAATCCTGGGAGGAAATGGACACCAGTGGATATAACATGTCAGCGGTGGTGTTTGGAAAAAGAATATACATTATGGTTTTGAGGGTTTTATACACACACACAGATACGGTTGAGCCTCAGAGTCAAACACGATGATTAACGGCAGTCTGCGGCACAATTAACAGTGTGTGTGTGTGGCGCGCATGTGATGTATTCCTTTGTTCATAGTGCAGAGTATGGCTACAGAGAAAATTGTCTATTTAAAGTGGCCAGACAAGCTAGGCACTGAATCAAAAGACACACACGCCAACAGAAAACAGACAAGTTAATAACTGAAAAGACACACAGAAAGCCACTCGACAAAAAGCGAGGAAGCACAATGCAAACCATTGAGCGAGTGGAGAACTTCTGAGCAAGCGGAAGAGAAAATGAGATCTGGAGATGGGATGTCTTTAGATGAGGTTTGTTTATGAGCTTCAGCTAATCTAAGCATCAACTGGACCGACAGTATAAAATGATGAAATGGATGCATCCATATTACATACAGTATACCTTTGCAGCTGCTATTTTAAATTATGCAAATGAACAAGCAGGATGTCACAGTGACAAAAAAAGACTTATGAAGATTGCTTTTCAGTTGACTAAGGCAGAATATTATTACACTTCTATTAAATAAAAAGTAAAGATTAATCAATTATAAATCATGGACTTTCAACAGTTCAGTACTGTTATTTTTTTGGGGTGGGCTTTCCCCTTCTTGGCCATCATATAAAACTTGTATGAGTCTTTTGTACACCACCCTGCGGTAAATGTTTGACTGTCACACATATCCAGCTTCCAACAGTCAAATGAGGTGACTGGGCATATAAGACGACACCCTAATCAAATGAGGGGAGTGTGGGCCTATTGAGAAGACTTCCCGCTCCTCGCCACTCCCTTGCTATGGATTTCCTTCTGGAGTATCTCCATTACTTGGTCCTACACCTCTTTCCTTCAGACGTATTAGAAAGAGAGACCCAGACATTTGTCTTTAAGCTTAAAATGGCATTATTACACCCTGGCCCCAGTAGTATATCTATTTTTAACATATAATAAATGGTCAAAGTGGCGGTGAGCTTCCCAACATGAGTAATGACTTAAGGTATTTTCTACTTCATCCTCACGAACCGTTTTTACAAGAGAGGCTGGCAGCTTTTTTATTTTTTCCTGGCACTGCGTTTGCTGCAGCTTCGAACTTTAGAGCCTTGACGTCTTTCTCCTTAACTCTGATTTCAGCCCGTCTGTCACATTTTGAGCTCTCCATCTGTCAAACTGTCCCTCAAATGCCAAGTTCCGTCCTGCAAAGTAAAACCCTGTTTAAAAAGCTTGAATTAGTTGCTGATTGTGCAGTTTTGGTAACACGAGACGTCTTTGCAGCTTTACACGTATTCATGTAAGTCTTAGACATAAGTTCACTTCGGGATGCTTTGACAAGACCACTTGTTCAACATCTGAATGGATAACTAAAGTAGCCAATTTTACAACAAAAGCAGATGTACCATTTACAGCATGTACATGCTCAATTTGTAGCACAGAAACATTAGGATTACTTCTACTGTTCATTTTTATCTCCCACTATCTAGGAAAACTTAAAGTCAAATCAAGAATAGGATTGTAGATTATTTAGACATTTATTTAAGACATGAAAACGAACCAAAACATTTGAGACAAACTCTGAAAGCATCATAAATAGTGACTTCTGCTGAATTTATGCCTGAAAGAGGACCTGTAATCCAGTTACATTTCTGTGTGCACATGATGGTTCCCATCACGTTACTGTACTCACTCAACCCATTTCCACTGATATCCATCAGGACTGAGCGATGTGGAACATTTCTTTAATACACAGATATAGGCCTACAGTAGGTCCATAAAGAGCAGTCAGTAGGGATACCGTGGATGCAATGCCCCAACCTGTGGCCCAGACACCAGAGGGTCTCCCCCCTCAGTACCAGTAGGTCTTCCGGTTCCTCCTGGGTTCCTCGATGCCCAGTTTCTCCATCACCTCCTCCTCCAGTGTCTTGAGGGAGGGCGTGTAAGTCTTCTCCAGGGTGTCCTCCGGACTGGTGTCCTTGGGGCCGTCTGGGATGGCAGACACCAACCAATAAGGGGTTTCCAAAATTAGGGGTGTCAATTCAGAAGAAAGGGTATGTATTCTTACACTAATTATACAAGCATGTGGCTGAGCCAACTCACCTAACTTCCAGTCTATCATAAGGCACACATCACCCTAGACATTATTATGTGATTGACGAAAATGCACTGACGAAGGAAAAGGTTTGTTGATGTGTGGCTTGATTGAACCATATTATGCAGTAAATGTGTGCGATTGGTTGAAATGGCGAGCCCTGTTTTTGTAGTGTGTGATCGGTCACTTTTATGCGATATTGCAATGTTTTATACGGTAATTGATCAAATATGCAGGGAATTGGCCATCGCATAATTATGGAGGGACTACAAAATGATCCTAATCATAGGCCAAATTCTGACTAGAGACGCAGGGAAATGTTAACTTCAGCACAATTCTCACATTGATATAATAAAATGATTTAAAGGCCCAGTGGAGTCGAAATTAAGTTAAGTTTTCCTGTGTTTCTTTGTGTAATATTTGTACAACAGCTGATGAAACTAACACAAGTTTTATTTTTATCAGTGTTATTTTCTGATAGTTGCTGGTTGAAAATACAATCTACACAGGGCCTTGTAATCAGCAGGTTTTGCATGGGTGGAGTTATGGCCTGCCTGGTGACTTCACAAGGCGGTATAAGTTAAAAGCCCAGTGTAGTCAAAAATGTGATTTTCCTGTGTTTTATATATATTTCCACACTAGTGGTTTGAAAAGACTGCCTGAAATTTCAGCCTGTTTTGGTGGGATGGAGATTGGGCCTGCCAGGCGGTAAATTAGTTAATAGACCAATAAGAAAGACCTCTCTGCCAATAACAGCTAGTTTTTAGTTTTCCCCTTCCTACTCAGATCACTCCCAAACAGTCCTAGCAAAATTCTTGCTTGAGAAATTGCTCTTTGCTAAGGTACTTAATTGTTACCCAGAAATTATTTGATATTGAGATAGAAACTGCTGCATTGGACCTTTAATAGACCAATAACAAAGAGAGTTCTAAACCTCTCTGCCAATAAAAGCTAGTTGAGGTTACATATCCCTCCCATTAGGCTTTTCAATTAGGTCCATCACTCAGACCACTCCCAAACAGTCCTAGCAAAAAACTATTTTTGTTTCTTTGACAAATTACAGCAAGGTACTTAATTGTTACCCAGAAATGATTTGATATGGAGATCAAAATAGCTGCATTGGGCCTTTAAAGGGGCAATCTGCAGTTGCTACATAATTTTTTTAACTTATAAATTAATGATAAGTACCCATTGATTCTTGAAAATATAACTTATTAATGCCTCATGAGCTTAGTTCAACTGTCGTACCCTATCAGAACCCAAAATGTAAGCTTGTTTTACTCCAATCTTTGTAAACAAAGTAAATGTAAACAAACACTATATAGCCTCAAAAAAATATACACTGCTCAAAAAAATTAAGGGAACACTTAAACAACACAATGTAACTCCAAGTCAATCACACTTCTGTGAAATCAAATTGTCCACTTAGGAAGCAACACAGGTGGAAATTATAGGCAATTAGCAAGACACCCCCAATAAAGTACTGGTTTTGCAGGTGGTGACCACAGACCACTTCTCAGTTCCTATGCTTCCTGGCTGATGTTTTGGTCACTTTTGAATGCTGGCGGTGCTTTCACTCAAGTGGTAGCATGAGACGGAGTCTACAACCCACACAAGTGGCTCAGGTAGTGCAGCTCATCCAGGATGGCATATCAATGCGAGCTGTGGCAAGAAGGTTTGCTGTGTCTGTCAGCGTAGTGTCCAGAGCATGGAGGCGCTACCAGGAGACAGGCCAGTACATCAGGAGACGTGGAGGAGGCCGTAGGAGGGCAACAACCCAGCAGCAGGACTGCTTCCTCCGCCTTTGTGCAAGGAGGAGCAGGAGGAGCACTGCCAGAGCCCTGCAAAATGACCTCCAGCAGGCCACAAATGTGCATGTGTCTGCTCAAACGGTCAGAAACAGACTCCATGAGGGTGGTATGAGGGCCCGACGTCCACAGGTGGGGGTTGTACTTACAGCCAAACACTGTGCAGGACGTTTGGCATTTGCCAGAGAACACCAAGATTGGCAAATTCGCCACTGGCGCCCTGTGCTCTTCACAGATGAAAGCAGGTTCACACTGAGCACGTGACAGACGTGACAGAGTCTGGAGACGCCGTGGAGAACGTTCTGCTGCCTGCAACATCCTCCAGCATGACCGGTTTGGCGGTGGGTCAGTCATGGTGTGGGGTGGCATTTCTTTGGGGGGCCGCACAGACCTCCATGTGCTCGCCAGAGGTAGCCTGACTGCCATTAGGTACCGAGATGAGATCCTCAGACCCCTTGTGAGACCATATGCTGGTGCGGTTGGCCCTGGGTTCCTCCTAATGCAAGACAATGCTAGACCTCATGTGGCTGGAGTGTGTCAGCAGTTCCTGCAAGAGGAAGGCATTGATGCTATGGACTGGCCCGCCCGTTCCCCAGACCTGAATCCAATTGAGCACATCTGGGACATCATGTCTCGCTCCATCCACCAACGCCACGTTACACCACAGACTGTCCAGGAGTTGGCGGATGCTTTAGTCCAGGTCTGGGAGGAGATCCCTCAGGAGACCATCCGCCACCTCATCAGGAGCATGCCCAGGCGTTGTAGGGAGGTCATACAGGCACGTGGAGGCCACACACACTACTGAGCCTCATTTTGACTTGTTTTAAGGACATTACATAAAAGTTGGATCAGCCTGTAGTGTGGTTTTCCACTTTAATTTTGAGGGTGACTCCAAATCCAGACCTCCATGGGTTGATAAATTTGATTTCCATTGATAATTTTTGTGTGATTTTGTTGTCAGCACATTCAACTATGTAAAGAAAAAAGTATTTAATAAGATTATTTCATTCATTCAGATCTAGGATGTTGTTTAAGTGTTCCCTTAATTTTTTTGAGCAGTGTAGAATGTTGATATCATGTATGGTTTGCATCCATAACTCTGTGTATAAATTTGAGTGGTTACATTTCTCCAGTCCCATCCCTCAGATTTTACCAAAACAGGGGCAGGGATGCCGCTTTGTTATTGTTTCAACTGCTGATTGCCACTATAAACAAATAAAGGCGTTCCTTATACATCACCCAGACCAGCTTCTGTTCTGCTTTTCCACGCACTCATCTTCACCCACATTTCTGACAAGCTCGACTCTCATTCACAAAAGCTCCCTCTCAACCTCAATCCATCTAGATTTCTTTGACCTTCCTCTAGCCTCTGTTCCTCCCTCCACAAACGCAGACTCACCCTTCCACTGCTGCGGTACGATGCCGTCTCTGCGCTGGAACACTGGTTTGGGGACAATACGGCCCGTCCTGAGGGAAACGCGCACCTTCTCCCCCTCCTCTGTGAACCTCCACTCCACCTCGGTGGGTTTCCTGTTGGAACAACAGACAGGAGTCATGTTTGGTATCAAACTCAGGACTAAAGTAGTCAGGATCAGTCAGGGTTCAAGTCAAAGCATTCACTAATCATAAACTATTTAAATACAATAGAAATTTGGGTACATCTGTGTACAAAAACGCTATTTATTGCACCTTTAAATACAAGTCCTGCACATAAAATCGACTGAAAATCTAAACTAAATCCAAAACTAAACTCTGAGCATGGACACAAACCCTGGTTCTGGATAGCTACTGCGTGAGCAGGCTGTTGTTACGCTCTTTTTTTGCATGGGTGTTTTCTGCACCACCCTGTGGTAAAGGTATGAATAACATGAGACTTTTCCACTGAAGCCCTGGTTAACTGAATCAGTTGTTTCAGTATTGGGCTGTTACTAAAGCCTGCACACCCAGCAACTACCTAGAAACAGGGTTGGTGATCATGGGCATAGACAAATGTTCGAATCTGGACCTCCCCATACTGCCCTGGGACTCACCTGTCAGTGGGGTCGACGAGTGAGATGTCTCGGAGTAGGAGGGGAGCTTCACTGGCAATGTAGGTTCCCCGGTAATCTGCTGATTTCCCAATGTACCTGAAATGCTAAGATGGAGAAATACTGGATTCATTTAATCTATTCAAACATTGCAGAGATAACAGAACTTGCTGTTGAAATCAATGTCCACGGTTTGTAACATTCCTGTAACGTAGCCTAAAAAGGGCCATATCCTTTTTTATAATATAAAGTGGGGTTCAACATAAAAATGCAGTGTTTGTTAACGGAAACATGCCATACTTGTTTATCATCATAGGCCAAAACATGACAAAATTCACTGTAATGATGGGAGCAAAATCAATTACTGGATGGCATTAAGCCTAGTTTGTGAGTTGCTCTTAAAATAGGATCCTATGGTTCTAACGATGAAACCGGGCCCTGGTCTTTGCTTTTGCAACTGTAGCTTGGCCTGTGAAGCCTTGAGAAGGCTACCCAGATTCAAAGACAGTGCACTAGAAACCGGTATGATAAAAATGTTAGAAGGAAGCCCATCAAGCAATGGAACCGGGCATTTATGAAGCTCCTCTTTGGTAGTAGGGACGGTTTTCTAAAATGCTAAAATAAATAGGTGACTATGCAACAACAACCATAGCTGGCACTATTTCAAGTGGGTTATACAGTATGTATAAAATTGTTGGGTGTTTATACTGAATGCAGTGTATGAATGTGTTCTCTGTTATGGAAGTGGCAAACATATCCCCTCTTACAGCGATGACTGGGATTCTTACCGTGTTCAGCCCGTCCAGGATGACCCAGTTTCTGTGTCTGAAGACCTGGGCCACTTTGCCCTGCTTTCCTTTGTCTTTCCCAGAGAGAATCTCAACCTGGTCAAGGTGGAATACTAGTTTAGAATATCAAAGCATCAAAACATTAGGCTAATGGCTGAATAAACCTTGACAGTGACCCTCCCTTCTCAGTCCTACAACTCATTATTATGACCTTCCATGTGTTGACTTTATAGCAAGGAATTGATCAACTCAATGGTTTGCCTAACAGTTTGTTAGTGTCTAATAACTGGTATATCTGCAAAGGAATTAGGCATATAGCTGCAATACCAGTGTTTGGAGTGAACCATAACATATTCAGTGTAAGAACAGCCCTTAACTATAGTATACTGGCTATATACCACACCCCCTTGTGCCTTATTGTTTAAATATTCCATATCTAAAAGTCTTCATTGTCCTTTTGGCATGACCACTTACTGTGTCCCCTTTGAAAACAGACCAGTCCTCATAAGCTATGGGCTCAACGAACACCTTTCTTCTCTTCTTGCCTGGTGGGTTCAATCTCTTGGCAGCTATGGTCCATGGCCGACTTGTACCATAGCGGTAGTCTTTAGGGAAGGCAGCCTTAGCGGCCATTGACAGTAAGGCTGTTAATCGCATTTTCCTGGCCCAAAAAATTAAAACATAGAATTTTACTACATTGGTGTGTGTGTGTGGTTTGTAAAAATCAAAGGGAGACAAAGAGAAGTGATGATCTTTCAACATTTACTACTCAACAGCCTAATTATGGATCCCCATACAGTATACAGCTATATAGGCCTATCTAGTTTGCTAGATAGAGAAGATTAAATGTGCTGATTAGCACATTTTTTGTTATGATGAAAAGTTGATTATAAAATAGATTAAATTATTTTTTAAGTATACACCGTGTGAATAACAGTGTGCATTTTCATTATTGACACAAACGCAAAATATTGACGTTGAATTGAACGCAACACTGACATTGCCAGATGCTGGATAACATTGGCTATGCTAGCCAGAATGGCAATCGTTCCTATAGCTATAGCAAAACACACCGGATATTTTCTGGTTACTCGTATGTTGGCAAGCGGATATGTAGCTAGTTAGTTACATTTTAGTAGCTAACCCGACAAAACTAGTGCTAGCAATGTAGCTAGCTAGCTACATTGTTGTGACAGTTAGCTAACGTTAGTTTGCTTGAAAAGAGAGATGCATGCCGAGGAATCAATAGTCTCCACAATCCAGAAAACGCAACTAAAATAGATAGCAAAACAACATATATAACATACAATTCCAAATTATCAGAAAATTGCATTTACCCCTTCTCGTTTTCAATGTCACATGCGTAAATCGTTCAACTTTGACTCCTACTACTTCTTCTTCATCTTATTATTCAGTGCGTTTATCGGCGGTTGGCATCCAACGTTATGGTGCATTACCGCTACCTACTGTACTGGAGTGTGGACCAGAGACAGGGAGAAACTAAATCCTACCTGCCAGCCCCGTTGCTTTTAAAAAAGATGATAAAATATTTGAGACTATATCTAATGTCGTTCTACTCAATATACTCTTTCAACTAATTTCCTGTATCCCTTTCTCCCTCATACTAGATCTCATCCTCGCTCTTTCCCTCTGATACTTCCCACACTGTAGCAATACATGCTCCACGGTCTCTGTTTACTGACAATAATCACACTTTCCTGTTGGATGCTTTCCTAACACATTTAATGTCTTATTCAACTGGCTGTAAAATCTTGTAAAAAATAGCCTCCTCTCTTCTGTCCCTTCCTGCCGTCCTCCCCGACTTTCTTCTGTACTTGAAATAAATGCCTTCCCTTATTATCTCTATTCCACTGCTACTGACATCTCTGCACCATCACTGTATATATCATTATTTTTGCCTCTGACTTGCTCATTGAAACTTCAACATCAACATCCCCACTACTAAGTGCTTGTTTAGCCTGTTCATCTACTGCCTCGTTCCCCTCCACCCCCACATGGGCTGGGACCCAAGTAAATCTTATCTGAATACCCATCTGTTTAATCCTGCCATGGGTTTGTAGCATCTCATAAAGCAGGTCTTGTCTGCTACGTGAGCTAAAGGACTGGAGACTCATTAACACTGCACATGAATCAGAGCAAATAACTACTCTGTCTTGTTTGACTTCCTCCACCCACTGCAACGCCAACAGTTTGGTCATTGAATCCTACTACTTCTCTAGGGTTTGTAATGAGTTTACTGGATCATTACCGCCAACTATCGTACCAGTGGAGTGATGAATCTGTGCCACTGTCAGGTGAACGAGGAATGATAGCCAAACGAAATCACCTGCAGACGCTGCACTCGCTCTACCAGAATCTGGACACAAGGAAGGGATATTTGTTTGGCAAAGCCAGCATGTTCATGGCATTTATTGGCCTTGGGCTCGGGGTCATTAATAGTAGTGTAAGTCGCTCTGGATAAGAGCGTCTGCTAAATGACGTAAATGTAATGTAAATGTCTATGAGCCAGCCCCCCAAATGTGGGCTCTCGGTCTATGTCCCTGCCCTAGTGTTGGAAAATGTGTGATAGCATTGCAGCAACAGGAGCTTACTGTTATCACTATATCTTTCACCCTCCATCTCATGAATTTTTCCAATAGGGCTTTTACTCTATGACAAACATTGTCAGTATAAAACAAGTTATATCATTTAATCATAAATGGAAAGCTTCACAGCTATCCATCAGACACATTTTCAGGAATGGTCAGGTCAACAACACTTTGAGATTTCACCTCTAGGGTACATATCAGAATTACCTGTTTAAATTGCTTTAAAAAGGAAACCCTGATACATTTTAAACTGTGTTTGACAAGTGGTTCTGAAAGGTCATGAAATTACCTTTCAAATGATATTCGGAAAGTGCATTCGGAAAGTATTCAAGCCCCTTGACTTTTTCCACATTTTGTTATGTTACAGCCTTATTCTAAAATTGATTTAAAAAATAATCATCATCAATCTACACACAATACCCCATACTGACAAAGCGAAAACAGGTTTATCAAAATTGCAAATGTATTAAAAATAAAAAACATAAATAGG
This sequence comes from Coregonus lavaretus, assembly GCF_964263955.1. Taxonomy (NCBI): domain Eukaryota; kingdom Metazoa; phylum Chordata; class Actinopteri; order Salmoniformes; family Salmonidae; genus Coregonus; species Coregonus lavaretus. Next base: position 23,646,491 of record NC_139994.1, read on the forward strand.
TGGAGTCCACCTGTGGTAAATTCTATTGATTGGACATGATCTGGAAAGGCTATATAAGGTCCCACAGTTGAGAGTGCATGTCAGAGCAAAGACCAAGCCATGAGCTCGAAGGAATTGTCCTTAGAGCTCAGAGACAGGATTGTGTCGAGGCACAGATCTGGGGAAGGGTACCAAAAAATGTCTGCAGCATTGAAGGTCCCCAAGAACACAGTGTCCTCCATCATTCTTAAATGGAAGAAGTTTGGAACCACCAAGACTCTTCATAGAGCTGGCCGCCCGGCCAAACTGAGCAATCGGGGGAGAAGGTCCTTGGCCTGGGAGGTGACCAAGAACCCGATGGTCACTCTGACAAAGCTGCAGTTCCTCTGTGGAGATGGGATAACATTCCAGAAGGACAACCATCTCTGCAGCACTCCACCAATCAAGCCTTTATGGCCAGACGGAAGCCACTCCTCAATAAAAGGCACATGACAGCCTGCTTGGAGTTTGCCAAAAGGCACCTAAAGGACAGACCATGAGAAACAAGATTCTCTGGTCTGATGAAACCAAGATTGAATTCTTTGGCCTGAATGCCAAGAGTCACATCTGGAGGAAACCTGGCACCATCCCTACGGTGAAGCATGGTGGTGGCAGCATCATGCTGTGGGGATGTTTTTCAGCAGCAGGGACTGGGAGACTAGTCAGGATCGAGGGAAAGATGAACGGAGCAAAGTACAGAGAGATCCTTGATGAAAACCTGTTCCAGAGAGCTCAGGACCTCAGACTGGGGCAAAGGTTCACCTTCCAACAGGACAACTGTGGCGTACTGCATTAGCATCGAACAGCTATGCAACTTTTCAGGGAAGTCAGGAACCAATATACACAATCAGTTAGGAAAGCAAATGCTAGCTTTTTCAAACATAAATTTGCATCCTGTAGCACTAACTCCAAAAAGTTTTGGGACACTGGAAAGTCCATGGAGAATAAGAGCACCTCCTCCCAACTGCCCACTGCACTGAGGCTAGGAAACACTGTCACCACCGATAAATCTACAATAATCGAGAATTTCAACAAGCATTTTGCTACGGCTGGCTATGCTTTCCACCTGGCTACCACTACCTTGGCCACCAGCTCTGCACCCTCCGCTGCAACTTGCCCATGCCCCCCCCCCCCCCGCTTCTCCTTTACACAAATTCAGACAGCTGATGTTCTGTCAACCACAGCATTCTTATTGGCAGACTAAATAGCCTTGGTTTCTCAAATGACTGCCTCGCCTGATTCACCAACTACTTCTCAGATAGAGTTCAATGTGTCAAATCAGAGGGCCTGTTGTCTGGACCTCTGGCAGTCTCTATGGGGGTGCCACAGGGTTCAATTCTCAGGCCGACTCTATTCTCTGTGTATATCAATGATGTCGCTCTTGCTGCTGGTGACACTCGGATCCACCTCTATGCGGACAACACCATTTTGTATACATCTGGCCCTTCATTGGACACTGTGTTAACAAACCTCCAAACGAGCTTCAACGCCATACAACACTCCTTCCGTAGCCTCCAACTGCTCTTAAACACTAGTAAAACTAAATGCATGCTCTTCAACCGAACGCTGCTTGCACCCGCCCACCCGACTAGAATCACTACTCTCGGCGGGTCTGACCTAGAGTATGTGGACAACTAGAAATACCTAGGTGTCTGGTTAGACTGTAAACTCTACTTCCAGACTCACATTAAGCATCTCCAATCAAAAGTTAGATCTAGAATCGGCTTCCTATTTCGCAACAAAGCCTCCTTCACTCATGCTGCCAAACATGCCCTCGTAAAACTGACTATCCTACCGATCCTTGACTTTGGCGATGTAATTTACAAAATAGCCTCCAACACTCTACTCAGCAAATTGGATGTAGTCTATCACAGTGCCATCCGTTTTGTCACCAAAGCCCCATATACTACACACCATTGTGACCTGTACGCTCTTGTTGGCTGGCCCTCACTACATATTCGTCGCCAAACCCACTGGCTCCAGGTCATCTATAAATCACTGCTAGGCAAATCCCCGTCTTATCTTAGCTCACTGGTCACCATAGCAACACCCACCCGTAGTCTGCGCTCCAGCAGGTATATCTCACTGGTCATCCCCAAAGCCAACACCTCCTTTGGCCGCCATTCCTTCCAGTTCTCTGCTGCCAATGACTGGAACGAACTGCAAAAATCTCTGAAGTTGGAGAATCCTATCTCCCTCACTAACTTTAAGCGTCAGTTGTCAGAGCAGCTTACCGATCACTGCACCTGCACACAGCCATTCTAAAATTAGCCCATCCAACTACCTCATCCCCATATTGTTATTTATTTTGCTAATTTGCACCCCAGTATCTCTATTTGCACATCATCTTTTGCACATCTATCATTCCAGTCTTAATACGAAATTGTAACTATTTTGCACTATGGCCTATTTATTGCCTTACCTCCATAATTTACTACATTCGCACACACTGTATACATATTTTCTGTTGTATTTTTGACTTTATGTTTTGTTTACCCCATATGAAACTCTGTTGTTGTTTTTATCGCACTGCTTTGCTTTATCTTGGCCAGGTTGCAGTTGTAAATGAGAACTTGTTCTCAACTGGCTTACCTGGTTAAATAAAGGTGAAATAAAAAAAATAAAAAAATCGAGATGTGAAAATCCAGCAAAATGATGTAACGTTTAATTCTGCCCCCTCCTGGTTCAGTGTTGAATTTCAGGTGAATCATAAGCAGAGTGGGTTTGGTGGTGCCCAGCACTTCCTTCAAACAAATGACTAGCACCGTCTAAAATTCCAAACCACGTTTTCTATGAGAGCTAATACAAGGTACTTGGTCCTGTAACATACTTTGTCCTGGTAGAAGGGAAAATTAGATGATTTTATTACCGGCAGGGATGTAGCTCAGTTGGTAGAGCATGGCGTTGGAACTTGTTCTCAACTGGCTTACCTGGTTAAATAAAGGAAATGTACAGAAAATAACAAAAAACAACGACCCTAAGCACACAGCCAAGACAACGCAGGAGTGGCTTCGGGACAAGTCTCTGAATGTCTTTGAGTGGCCCAGCCAGAGCCCGGACTTGAACCCGATCAAACATCTCTGGAGAGACCCGCCGAAAATAGCTGTGCTATTTTGGATATGTACATGTGAATAGTCATGGAAGTGAGTGGATTAAAATGATATACAATGTTATCCTATTAACAGGTTATTATGGTTATTATGACAGTTTGATGTTTTAGTACCTCCGAATATGGCCCTGTTCACAGGATGGATAGCAGAACTAAATAGCTGAAGCTCCTTTCATCATGTCTTTAGTCAAATCAGTGTCCAACAGAAACAACAGTCTATAAAACTATAACTACAGCAGCAGTCAAACTCATAGGAAAACCTATTTAACTCATTCATGGAATGACAGAAACACTTTACATTTTCCCATTGATTTAAATGAATCAAGTGTGTGGCTGTATGTCAAATGTGTTACTTAAGTTTGGCATGGATATGGCCATATGATGAATCCAAAAAGGTGTAATGCAGACGCAAAGGTCCTGGCATGTGCACAATACATCCATACACTACCGTTCAAAAGTTTGGGGTCACTTAGATATGGCCTTGTTTTCGAAAGAAAAGCAACTTTTTTGTCCATTAAAATAACATCAAATTTATCAGAAATACAGTGTAGACATTGTTAATTGTTGTAAATGGCTATTGTAGTTGGAAATGGCAGATTTTTAATGGAATATCTACATAGGCGTACAGAGGCCCATTATCAGCAACCATCAGCCCTGTGTTCCAATGCCACGTTGTGTTTGCTAATCCAAGTTTATCATTTAAAAAAACTAATTGATCATTAGAAAACCCTTTTGCAATTATGTTAGCACAGCTGAAAACTGTTGTGCTGATTAAAAAGTAATAAAACTGGCCTTCTTGAGACTAATTGAGTATCTAGAGCATCAGCAATTGTGGGTTCGATTACAGGCTCAAAATGGCCAGAAACAAATCACTTTCTTCTGAAACTCGTCAGTCTATTCTTGTTCTGAAAAATGAAGGCTATTCCATGCGAGAAATTGCCAAGAAACTGAAGATCTCGTACAACGCTGTGTACTACTCCCTTCACAGAACAGCGCAAACTGGCTCTAACCAGAATAGAAAGAGGAGTGGGAGGCCTCGGTGCACAACTGAGCAAGAGGACAAATACATTAGAGTGTCTCGTTTGAGAAACAGACGCCTCACAGGTCCTCAACTGGTAGCTTCATTAAATAGTACCCGCAAAACACCAGTCTCAACGTTAACAGTGAAGAGGTGACTCCGGGATGCTGACCTTCTAGGCAGAGTTGCAAAGAAAAATACATATCTCAGATTTGGCCAATAAAAAGAAAATATTAAGATGGGCAAAAGAACACAGACACTGGACAGAGGAAGATTGGAAAAAAGTGTTATGAACAGACGAATCGAAGTTTGAGGTGTTTGGATCACAAAGAAGAACATTTGTGAGACGCAGACCAAATGAAAAGATGCTGGAGGCAGTGGCGGCTCCTGAAAAAATTCTCAGGAGGGGCAATTTTTCTGATGATTTAGGTGACCTACACACATTTAAAAAAAGATATGTCCAGCAACAACATGAAGACAGGGGCAGCATATAAGTCAATACCAGAAGCATTTATTGACTGATCTCAAAAGTGTTGGCTTACCAGGGTTGGTGGAGCCCTCAGTTTCATCTTTGCCTCGCAAAGCTAACTCAAACACTCCGCAAAACTTCACACACTGGATTAGCCGGCTGAGGATGTGGCGGTTCTTGCTAATGTCGTAGTAAATATATTTGTTATAGTGAATATGGAATATGATATGTTGAGTAAAATGTTGTGCTAAGATCTATTTAGGTCAGGAGCTGGTTATAAGTTCTGTTCCTATCCAATAACAATGGACAAAAGGGTCCTATCTTGTCAGCCTTGTCAGCAGGTGGCCAAGGACAACACCCACGCCATAGGCCTCTCAGTTCTTCCAACTCACGAGTTCTTGCTCTGAGGACACACACACACACAAACACACACACACACACATCATCACTGTTAAACACACACACACACACACATCATCACTGTTAAACACACACACACACACACACAAAAATCCCCTCTCTTAGGCTGAACATTTGAAGACAGAGAACCCGACTCAGAGCCAATGCAACAGTGACAGTAGCCTGCAGGGGACCTCGCCCAACTCATCAGGACCAATCAGAAGATCAGAACGACTAGATTGAACCTACTTCATTTATTGCATAAAATGTCTGCACACAATGTTTCGGGGCTCTCTTCAGATAATAATAATAATAATAATAATAATATGCCATTTAGCAGACGCTTTTATCCAAAGCGACTTACGGTCATGCGTGCATACATTTTTGTGTATGGGTGGTCCCGGGGATCGAACCCACTACCTTGGCGTTACAAGCACCATGCTCTACCAGCTGAGCTACAGAAAGTGGATACTCATGGATGCGCATTGCAATTGTAAAATGTCAACACAATTGGAGACACCACGTCATTTTTGGAGACATGTTATTGACAGTAAACTATTGTAGATGCGACTGCTAACTAACTAAAACATTTTAGCTGGCTAGCTAATCATCTTAGCTAAATGTGGGGCAAACAATTCAGTTATTTACCGTTAATTTGAGGGATTGGGGTGAAAGAAATCGAGTTACATAGTGATACTTTACGATATACTGTATTGACAATATCGCAATATTTTAGCGCTAGTTGGCTGTACCTGCACCAAAACACCATTATTGTTCCTTCATAGCTTGTTCTCAATCTTTTCACATTGGGAGCCAATTTGTTTTCAGCACTTTTATTTCCATGACTGATCAAAACTCGTTCTCATGGCTTTCTGATCCCTCTGCAACAGACATATGGTGCGCAATAAAATCACAGTATCGAATCGCAATACGTATAGAATCATGAGACTCGCAATGCTGATGCATATATCTTATCGTGAGGTTCCTGGCAATTCCCAGCCCAAGTTCATTTGCCACAACAAATCTCTTCGCTAGCAAACGCGATGTCTTCTCCAAAACGGCAATGTGTCTCCAGCAATGTTTACTTTTTTGACGTTCTATGGCATCTCCACTTTCCAAGCATATATGACCACATGTAATATTTTGGTAAGTGATGCAAATAGTGAACTATGTAGGGCCAGGATGTAAAATATATGTAGCTGCAGCAATTTCTCTTATCTGATATGGTAAGTAATGGGGCTTAATTTATAGCTCCCTAAGAGTTTGACGAACGGGTCCGTGAACGCGATTCCAGATATATTTACCTCTGAATAAACTGCCTTTATTACACCATATCCACATCCAGTAAACTTGTGATTATCAACACTAACCTCATCGTTGTGGCGGCGGACAGCTAGCCTGTATCCCTCGTCATCCAGTTGAGTGAGTGGCAATGTCTTTTTTCGTTCGTACCAATTTTTGGAAAATCCTCGGGTGTAGGACTTTCCGCCTTTAGTAGAAACCTGTTGAATTATTAAATTTGGTCTGGGAGGTCCTAATTGTTTCGTTGCCAATTTATCTTCATTTGTTCGCCGACAAAAAGGAATTTCTTTCAAACAATCCACTCTTTTCTCAGTTACGTTCATGGTTACGTAACGTATGACGAAAGCGCGTAAGTGCAAGCCCACAGACACCCATTGAGATTGTATTGAAGGCTCTGAAATTTGAAAAAAATAGATTTTACATGGGAGTCTATGACAGAAGTTCTGGGCGATTTTCAATCTGACTGAAATCGCCCCAAAAGGGGGTGGAGCCATTTGAAGCACGACTTTAGCCTGATTCGACATTTAGTGGCAGTGTGGCACTGTGGCAGATCAGACGTATAGATTACAACACTGATAACTACTGTTGCCGTGATATAATTGATTAGAAAAAAAATCCCTTCCTTTTCCCGTTTGGCAGTGCGTCGCCCATATCGCCCTATTGAACAGGCCGTCCCTGGCTGGAGGAGTGCTTGATGCCATCTGTCAAGCATGGTGGAGGCAATGTGATGGTCTGGGGATGCTTTGGTGGTGGTAAAGTGGGAGATTTGTACAGGGTAAAAGGGATCTTGAAGAAGGAAGGCTATCACTCCATTTTGCAACGCCATGCCATACCCTGTGGACGGCACTTGATTGGAGCCAATTTCCTCCTACAACAGGACAATGACCCAAAGCACAGCTTCAAACTATGCAAGAACTATTTAGGAAAGAAGCAGTCAGCTGGTATTCTGTCTATAATGGAGTGGCCAGCACAGTCACCAGATCTCAACCCTATTGAGCTGTTGTGGGTGCAGCTTGACTGTATGGTACATAAGAAGTGCCCATCAAGCCAATTCAACTTGTGGGAGGTGCTTCAGGAAGCATGGGGTGAAATCTCTTCACATTACCTCAACAAATTGACAACTAGACTGCCAAAGGTCTGCAAGGCTGTAATTGCTGCAAATGGAGGATTCTTTGACGAAAGCAAAGTTTGAAGGACACAAATATTATTTCAATTAAAAATCATTATTTCTAACCTTGTCAATGACTACATTTCCTATGCATTTTGCTATATTTCCTATTCAAACTAATTTCATGTATGTTTTCATGGAAAACAAGGACATTTCTAAGTGACCACAAACCTTTGAACAGTAGTGTACATTAAAATTATAATGAATAAAACACAATACATTTCCATTGCGATCCTTCTATTTAATGTTATTTAAATTCAATTGAATGCGGTTTTAATGTTATTTAAATATAAAATGTTTTGACCACCATGTTGTGATGCTTCTTTAGGATCACATTGTTGTTGTCGTCACAGAAGAGTACGGAGATGGGACTGAGCTTGGTGGGTGCGCAGCACGCTTTGGGAACCTCGTCCGGCTTCAGAAGGTGAACCTGCCATGAAAAAAGGTCAATCAGACTTATTCATACATGCACTTTTATATAATCAATGATACTATCCTGTTTATAAAAGAGATGTGGATTATTATTATGCAGATACTTCAGTGCTCTCCTACCTCAGTGGGCTGTGGCTTTGCCCCCCTTGTCTGAATTTGGTCAATATATTTTAAACCGGGTTGTCTGTGCTCCACAATACTTTATTATCCACTGAGCCAAAGCCTAGACTTTCAGAAGTTCAACAACAACAACAACTTCCATGAAACATGCTAAAACATGTCAATGGGCCATTGACCTAGCTAGTGACTTAAAAATAACATTTGGTGTTTTTGTTTTATATTATACCAACAACATAGGAAATCCTCTGGTGACAAAATAGGGTCAATAGAATTAGAATGATGACTAGGAATGGCATTTTTATAGAATTCTAATGGTAACCATAGAGTTCCAAACTCATTTCTATGGCAACACAGCTGTCCATTTTGTAAACAACAATTTTCTAAAATATGTGTTGCCAAGAGACATCTAACCGATAGAACATCTCGGCGTTCTATTGAACGTTTTCTGTTCGAAAACAACAATAACTTCAGTTTGCTGTTCAACAACAACAAACTTGACTGATTTTTGAGACCTGAGACTGAAAAATCGGCTGGAAAATGCCTGGGTGCTTTTCAAAATTAATGGAGAGTCGGCGGTCTACTGCGTCGACAGGTTGTTCAAATTCATTTGTGGGTTGTTTTTGTTGTCTTTTTCCGTTTTGCAGGGTTCGCAATCGTCGGGAGGTGGACAGCGACATCGACTTCGAAGAGGGTATGTTGAGTTTAAACTTCTTATTTTACCACATTTAACAATATAAATGTAATTTGTGAAATGTTGTGTATTTCTGTAATCCATACTTGCAAGCTAACGTTAACTTTAGTAACTTTTGCTAAGAGATGCACTTTTGAACTAGTAGTACTAGCTAGCTCGCTACGTTTTACAGCCTAACATTTGTTTGTTTGTATTCCAATGTTCCTAATTTTAGAATCAACTGTCCTGGATGAGGTCCAGTTGGTTGTGCCATTGGATGATGTGCCGGATGTACCACTGCTGCCAGCCATCCTTGAGGAGGTGCCAGATGTGCCGACTATCCTTGAGGTACAATTTTCAGAAAGTTTTATGTTTGAAAAGTATCCCAGATATTCAATTTGTGTCACTTTGACATTCTAAAAATCGTTGTTGTCTGCTTTCTGCTTTAGGAGGCCACTGGTAATTGGCAGTTGATACCGATTAGGTTTAGCTCCCTGTACTGTGGGCCTGTTGTGATCAGGGTAAGCGACCCACACACACAGTCACATCACTGTTGCAGTGTTTGCTGTTTCTAACCTGAATGTATTGTAATGTCAACCCCCTCTTGTGCAGAACAATGCCGGTCCGGTGGCTGAAGCTTGGAGAACTTTCCAGTTCATCAGCCCCATTATCACCTACATGCGTGGGGGATCCCAGGTATGTGTCTTTGTCACTACCTAATCCTAATCTACATTGTCAGTGTCATGTGATCTTGATGGAAATATGTTACAGCGATGGCTGATATTGTTTTGTTGATGTTGTCTTGTTGTTTCACTACACAGCAGGTGGTGGTGAGGATGCACCATGCGTGTAGGGTTCGAGGCCTGGAGACTCGCCTGGAGACTCAACTGATGTGGGCCATCTCCAAGGAGACAAACAGACTTAGTCCAGAGGGCATCCCCTACTGTGCCACCAAGGTGCAGTCCATCTCTTGGATCCAGGTAAGATGTAAATACTACTGAATTAGTATTATATTAGGCTTTTCTTCACTTACTCCATTTGGCCTTAACATGTCGTTTCTCTCTGTCAGTATGTGGCTGGCAGGGTGACCCAGTATGCGTCTCACCTCCGCCACGAGACGTCTGTGGCCGTGACGCTTGGCTGCTACCAGGTAAATAAACAATTTCCTATGTATATAGAATAGAAATTACAGGGCATTTTCCCATTAGATATGGTTTGTTTTCTAATAACGTGTGTTGTGTGTGTGTGTTTTGAGCAGCAAACTGATGTATCGGTGGCGTACGCCACTCTCCACATGGGGCTGGATGGGCTGCTCTCCTTCTCGGCGTGGTCGGAGGTTGCCTCCGTCTCTACGCCCACCACTCAGCAGTTCACTGAGCCAGAGCCTGAGGGCCACAACTGCTATGAGGTCAGATGTTACACACACACATACACATACTATTGACTAGTAGCATTAAGATCCTTCGATTGACCCATTGTTTGTCATGTCATTACATTGGTCACTGATGTTGAATGTTTGTTCTGTTGTTGTAGGGCTGGGAGGAGGACCTGCTGCCTGAGGAGAGGGAGGTTCCTCTGCTAAAGTGAGTCCCTCTAAATGTGTGTGTAGCCTGGGCTTGTCAGATGCTGAAGGATAGTGGTCACAATGCTGTTATCCCCCATTGACAGTACTGGTTGACATGCTCCATTCCCTCTCTTCCACAGCCTCTACCTTACCACCAAGAGAGTGGAGGACATCGGCCTGAGGCTCATCTCCCTGCGCCAGGCCTTTACTGTGAGTGGACCCACTTTTCTTTGACTCTCTGTGTCTTCCTGTTCTGTCTGTCTCCTAGAGGAAGATGGGTGTCTCACCCTAACTCTTCCCTCTTCTCTAGACCCTGCTCGGTTCCACCCTGAGCAGGAACCATCTGTTTGTGGCGGGAAAGGTCCTACTGGGCGCACTGGTTCAGGTCCACCAGATGGTAGCTCACTAACTCATTGTCCTTCAAGGGAAAGAGAGCGTCCTCGTGGGAAATGTGTTCTGTGCACTAACATCACTGCTCTTTGCTTTGTGATAGGATGAGGCCGAATTCATCCGTGCCTATAACGACTTTGTGAACTACCTGAGTGACCCCTCCAAGCAGATTGACATTGAGAGGGAGCTGGCTGAGGCAAAGGTGAGTTCATTAACTCTTTCAAGTCTCACTTTGAGTTCTTCCACATGCATGTCTTTTATACGGAACAGTAGCTGATCTATTTGAAATCATTCCTATTTTCTCCAAACGTGTTTTCTTGTCCTAGATCCATCATGTTAACCTGATAGACGTCCTTTTTGAGCTGGTGCTGTTTGGGGTGATGACAGCTCAGAAATCCCTGATGGTGGTAAGTAGCATCTCGCTGGTAAATGTTTAGATGTCTGTCTATTAGCAATTTCACTTCAATTTCTCTTCTCTCCTCCTCTGTTTACTTTAGCAACCTGGTGGGTTCATGGAGCGTCTGTACGCTCTCCTGTACTCCTTCCTGCCCACTGTTGCCAGCATTGAGCCAAAGGCTGAGAGATACCTGTTGCTGCTCAATGTAAGAGTCAAGAGTTTACTTCCTGTTTTCTTCCTTATTACTAGTTTACTTCCTCTTTACTCGTTCCTGGTTAACAGGGTTTCAATTCCGTTTTAGGGGGAGTAACTATCATTGTCTCTCTCCTCTTGATAAGCTAGTAGCTCAGAGCCATTTTCTATGTGTTGTGTGGGGTTCCCTTCAGGGCGGGCTGATGGCTCTGCTAGATGACATGTTTGGGCAGCAGCTGGCCTGGTACTTTAACCGAGAGTCTCTGGTCACTGAGCTCTCCAGCCTCCTGGAGTACCACCTGGAGTACCTCATGGCCAGCATGTAGTCCTACTGCAGAGACTTGAAGGGCCACGCCACACTTCTCTCTCTCTCTCTCTCTCTCTCTCTCTCTCTGTCTCTCGCTTTCTCTCTCTCTATTACCTCTCTCTCTCTCTCTCTCTCTCTCTCTCTCTCTCTCTCTCTCTCTCTCTCTCTATGGAATTGAGGACTTGAAGTGCTTCGTTGAACCCTGATTAGTTAACACCCATTAAATGAATGTATTCTCTTGTTTTCTCTCCCCACAGGATTCTTGTGACACTTTGCCACCTAACAGGGATCTATACTTTGCACTGAATTTGACATTTTTAAATAAAATAAATAGTAGTTCAAAAGCATTTGTCTCTGTCTTTTTCGTTTATTTGATTATTTCATCACTATTTCCTATTCCTGGAGTTGTTATGAGGCTAATATTACATGAACAATTATGCTTTATTCTTTGCTTATGGAAATAAAAACCAACTTTAAGTTGATTTACATGTACTACAGGCCCACACTTTATGGCATTGTACTGTGATGTGTGATACTGTACTATTTAAAAACATGTAGGCCTACATACACTGAGTGTACAAAACATTAAGAACACCTTGCTAATATTGAGTTGCACCCCCTGTTGCTCAGAACAGCCTCAATTTGTCGGGGCATGGACTCTACAAGGTTTCGAAAGCATTCCAAAGGGATTCTGGCCCATGTTGACTCCAATGCTTCCCACAGTTGTGTCAAGTTGGCTGAATGACCTTTGGGTGGTGGACCATTCATGATACACCTACTACCATACGAGCAAAGGATCATAGCTTTCACCTGAATTTACCTGGTCAGTCTATGTCATCGAAAGAGCAGGTGTTCCTAATGTTTTGTACACTCAGTGTATGTTAGTTGTGTTGTAAGCTGGTACAGTATAAAGTCGACCACTATAGGGCACAATTGCTTCAGTCTTGAAAGTTACTTCTCACTATCCGAACTCTATATTAAGACTCTGCCATTGTAGACTCAGGTAAATTGGTTATTTTAGTTTCAGTTTGCCATATTTGCCATTAATGTCTGAGTCATTTACCGTCATTCCAACTGAAACCAATGTTAGAGTTCATGTATAGCCCCTGGTTCACCCCAGACTTGACTGCCCTTGACCAGCACAAAAACATCCTGTGGCGCACTTCATTAGCATCGAACAGCCCCTGCGATATGCAACTTTTCAGGGAAGTTAGGAACCAATATACACAATCAGTTAGGAAAGCAAAGGCTAGCTTTTTCAAACAGAAATGTGCATCCTGTAGCACTAACTACAAAATGTTTTGGGACACTGAAAAGGCCATGGAGAATAAGAGCACCTCCTCCCAGCTACCCACTGCACTGAGGCTAGGAAACACTATCACCACCGATAAATCTACGATAATCGAGAATTTCAATAAGCATTTTGCTACGGCTGGCAATGCTTTCCACCTGGCTACCCCTACCCCGGCCACCAGCTCTGCACCCTCCGCTGCTTCTCCTTCACCCAAATTCAGATGGCTGATGTCCTGAAAGAGCTGCTAAATCTGGACCCCTACATATCAGCTGGGCTAGACAATCTGGACCCTTTCTTTCTAAAATTAGCCGCCGAAATGGTCGCAACCCTATTACTAGCCTGTTCAACCTCTCTTTCGTATCATCTGAGATCCCCAGAGATTGGAAAGTTGCCGCGGTCATCCCCCTCTTCGAGCTGGTCATGGGTGCACCTCAGCCACGCTCAATGTCCTAAACAATATAATAACCGCGATCGATAAAAGACAGTAATGTGCAGCCGTCTTCATCGACCTGGCCAAGGCTTTTGACTCTGTCAATCATTGCATTCTTATTGGCAGACTAAATAGCCTTGGTTTCTCAAATGACTGCCTCGCCTGGTTCACCAACTACTTCTCAGATAGAGTTCAGGTTTTAGGTTTCTTTTCATGTCTAGTCCATTGTACTGGCCTGTGTGATGTGTAGTAGTTTGATGCATCTTATTGCTTTGCTTATTTTTTGTCATCTGAAAATTCAGTCTCAGCCATTGATATCCTTAATTCCTTACCTGACCCTTACAGACACAGATGCCGGACCCGAAGACATTCAAGCAGCACTTTGACAGCAAGCATCCCAAGTCCCCAATACCTCCAGAGCTGGTTGATGTTGAGGCTTAAAAGACCACACACACAAAATGGACCTACAGCTGGGTTAAGATGCTCTCATCATTCAGACTCACAGTATACATGTTAGCAGCAAACTCTTGCCCTATGCTTCAGTTGTATTTCATATGGCTCAATATGTGGAAATGTTGTCACTCATCGCCTTTCATGTTGTGATTCACAGACACACGATGACCACGATTTGAGCGCTGCAACTGGGACTGAATGGCGTCAAGGGACAAAACACTGAGACCCCTGGACATGGGTGTGGGAATATTTGTGTGACAATGACCTAAAAGGGTCATTGGGGGGGCAGAAGCACACCAGCACCCCATCTTATTTGAAACCCCACCTCTTTAAGGAATACCTGGGATAGGATAAAGTAATCCTTCTACCCCCCCCCCCCCCCCAAAAAAAACAAAAACATTGTAAAGTGGTTATCCCACTGGCTATAAGGTGAATGCACCTATTTGTAAGTCGCTCTGGATAAGAGCGTCTGCTAAATGACGTAAATGTAAATGTATATGTCCAACCACCCCTCAACTTCAGACTCTATTGAAGCACCCATCTTACTTCTATGAGCCCACTCTACCTACATCCCTTTTCCCTATGCCGCTTCCTTCATTCATTCCTGATTCAATACCATCTAGACTGTTACACGTCTAAAAGTTTCATGGTGTTACTTTTTCTCATCTGTGTACCGCTGTCCTACTTTTGCCCCTTACTCTTTTCTATACCTCCTCCCATACACTCTTGTGCAAATCATTTCTGCTTTCTTTGAGAATGGTGTCATAATGGAAAGGATTTGTTAGTTGCCCAAGACTGAGCCTTGTTCTGCCTGTAAAAGGCCCTGGTCGAAACAATGCCAAAATCACTTTTGATAGTCTCCGGGTCCACGTTGTAACAATTGTTTTTTGCATTTGACCATTTCCAATAAATGTAGAAATATATATGAAAGCATTCCTCTGCCTGTTTGATCCATTCTGAAGGAAAGCAGTGACTACGTTTTGTGTGTGAGAGAATATGTATGCCTTGTAATGCTAGCAGAAAATCAATACTTCCGAATGCAAGTTAAACGCCATTCCGTCTATACTGATACCAGACAAATGTATACTTATAAGTATTTTCAAATGTATTTCCAATATACTGCAATGCTATGTAGCTGAAGAGGGGTGACACTGTCTAGGATAGGAGTGTCGATCAGTTTCTGGAGGTCTGTGTTCACTGGCATTTACTCTCACTTCTGCATCAAATCAACCTCTACAATAAATATTCTAGTTTCTTTTATTACAAATATAGCAGTACACAGTCCTCCAGAAATCTGTTGACAATGACACATTCCTGTGTATTGGATCCTCTGTATATAGAAAATGGCAAAATAAAAGCTCATTTGGTATTTTCCATTGCTACTAACGTATGCTGGTTAAAAGTATAATTAAAGAAATGCACACATTTTTGCCACGCATATATAGTCCATATATTTAGCTTTTTAATTGAACCATGTGTAGTACATCTAAAAGAGACAATGAGAAATTCATGGTTCAACAAGACAACATAGCCATCAAAAGGGTAGAAATGTAGCATTGCACTTATGTCACAGTACTTTACAGCTTTGATTGGATACATAGAATATATGACAAAGGGTGATGTAATTATCTGAATTACTGTAGATTTTAATAGTTTAATCAAGAGTGAAGTATGGTTATAAGTCCAATGTGAAGATCTCAATTTAGGATTTCTTTATGGAGGAGGTGTTATTCATATACCATTCTCACACTAAATAATCAATATATTATACTGAACAAAAATATAAATGCAACATGTAAAGTGTTGGTCCCATGTTTCATGAAATAAAAGATCCCAGAAATTCTCCATTCGCACAAAAACCTTATTTCTCTCAGATTTGGTGCACCAATTTGTTTACATCCCTGTTAGTGAGTATTTCTCCTTTGCCAAGATAATCCATCCACCTGACAGGTGTGGCATATCAAGAAGCTGATTAAACAGCACACCTTGTGCCACACGACACAATGTCACAGATGTCTCAAGTTTTGAGGGAGCATGCAGTTGGCATGCTGACTGCAGGAATGGCCACCAGAGCTGTTGCAAGAGAATTTAATGTTCATTTCTCTACCATAAGCCGCCTCCAATGTCGTTTTAGAGAATTTGGCCGTAAGTGCAACTGGCCTCACAACCGCAGACCACGTGTAAGCACGCCAGCCCAGGACCTCCACATCCAGCTTCTTCACCTGCGGGATCGTCTGAGATCAGACACCTGGATAGCTGATGAAACTATGAGATTGCACAACTGAAGAATTTCTGCACAAACTGTAAGAAAAAGTTGCAGGGAAGCCCATCTGCGTGCTCGTTGTACTCACCAGGGTCTTGACCTGACTGCAGTTCGGCATCGTAACTGACTTCAGTGGGCAAATGCTCACCTTCGATGGCCCCTGGCATGCTGAATAAGTGTGCTCTTCACGGATGAATCTCGCGTCGCGTTGCCGAGTGGTTTGTTGATGTCAATGTTGTGAACAGAGTGCCCCATGGTGGCAGTGGGATTACGGTATGGGCAGGCATACGCTACGGACAACAAACACAATTGCATTTTATCGATGGCAATTTGAATGCACAGAGATACCGTGACGAGATCCTGAGGCCCATTGTTGTGCCATTCAACAGCCGCCATCACCTCATATTTCAGCATGATAATGCACAGTCCCATGTCGCAAGGATCTGTACACAATTCCTGGAAGCTGAAAATGTCACAATTCTTCCATGGCCTGCATATTCACAAGACATCTCACACATTGAGCATGTTTGGAATGCTCTGGATCGACGTGCATGACAGCGTGTTTCAGTTCCTGCCAGTATCCAGCAACTTCGCAAAACCATCGAAGAGGAGTGGGACAACATTCTACAGGCCTCAATCAACAGCTTGATCAACTCTATGCTAAGGAGATGTGTCCCGCTGCATGAGGCAAATGGTGGTCACACCAGATACTGACTGGCTTTCTGATCCATGCACCTATCTTTATTTAAAAAGGTATCTGTGACCAACAGATGCACATCTGTATTCCCAGTCATGTGAAATCCATAGATTAGGGCCTAAAGAATATATTTTAATTGACTGATTTCCTTATATGAACTGTAACTCAGTAAAATCTTTGAAATTGTTGCGTTCATATTTTTGTTCAGTGTAGATACAGTGGGGAGAACAAGTATTTGATACACTGCCGATTTTGCAGGTTTTCCTACTTACAAAGCATGTAGAGGTCTGTAATTTTTTTTTTTTAAATCCAGAAAATCACATTGTATGATTTTTAAGTAATTAATTTGCATTTTATTGCATGACCTAAGTATTTGATACATCAGAAAAGCAGAACTTAATATTTGGTACAGAAACCTTTGTTTGCAATTACAGAGATCATACGTTTCCTGTAGGTCTTGACCAGGTTTGCACACACTGCAGCAGGGATTTTGGCCCACTCCTCCATACAGACCTCCTCCAGATCGTTCAGGTTTCGGGGCTGTCGCTGGGCAATACGGACTTTCAGCTCCCTCCAAAGATTTTCTATTAGGTTCAGGTCTGGAGACTGGCTAGGCCACTCCAGGACCTTGAGATGCTTCTTACGGAGCCACTCCTTAGTTGCCCTGGCTGTGTGTTTCGGGTCGTTGTCATGCTGGAAGACCCAGCCACGACCCATCTTCAATGCTCTTACTGAGGGAAGGAGGTTGTTGGCCAAGATCTCGCGATACATGGCCCCATCCATCCTCCCCTCAATACGGTGCAGTCGTCCTGTCCCCTTTGCAGAAAAGCATCCCCAAAGAATTATGTTTCCACCTCCATGCTTCACGGTTGGGATGGTGTTCTTGGGGTTGTACTCATCCTTCTTCTTCCTCCAAACACGGCGAGTGGAGTTTAGACCAAAAAGCTCTATTTTTGTCTCATCAGACCACATGACCTTCTTCCATTCCTCCTCTGGATCATCCAGATTGTCATTGGCAAACTTCAGACGGGCCTGGACATGCGCTGGCTTGAGCAGGGGGACCTTGCGTGCACTGCAGGATTTTAATCCATGACGGCGTAGTTTGTTACTAATGGTTTTCTTGAGACTGTGGTCCCAGCTCTCTTCAGGTCATTGACCAGGTCCTGCTGTGTAGTTCTGGGCTGATCCCTCACCTTCCTCATGATCATTGATGCCCCACGAGGTGAGATCTTGCATGGAGCATGAACTTCTTCCATTTTCTAATAATTGCGCCAACAGTTGTTGCCTTCTCACCAAGCTGCTTGCCTATTGTCCTGTAGCCCATCCCAGCCTTGTGCAGGTCTACAATTTTATCCCTGATGTCCTTACACAGCTCTCTGGTCTTGGCCATTGTGGAGAGGTTGGAGTCTGTTTGATTGAGTGTGTGGACAGGTGTCTTTTATACAGGTAACGAGTTCAAACAGGTGCAGTTAATACAGATAATGAGTGGAGAACAGGAGGGCTTCTTAAAGAAAAACTAACAGGTCTGTGAGAGCCGGAATTCTTACTGGTTGGTAGGATATCAAATACTTATGTCATGCAATAAAATGCAAATTAATTACTTAAAAATCATACAATGTGATTTTCTGGATTTTTGTTTTAAATTCCGTCTCTCACAGTTGAAGTGTACCTATGATAAAAAATGACAGACCTCTACATGCTTTGTAAGTAGGAAAACCTGCAAAATCGCCAGTGTATCAAATACTTGTTCTCCCCACTGTACATACTATTTATACACATATTGCCAGATTATTGCTATCAACTGCTGGTTGCAAGGTATATTACCCCGTTTGTATCTTTTGGAACAATGGTAGTCAAGTTTATAAAAATGATGTAGAATAGATGGGCTACCACAGGTGTCACAGGCATCCACAGGTCCAGTTGAAGACAGAACTCTGACCATTCAGCAATGGAATCTGTCCAACAACTGTCGCCACAAAATTTGCCCAGTTTGTGACTTTTTCATTTCATGCTCTGCTAATTGTAGTAGGCTAGTTTGACAGATTGATATTGAATATATCCAACTTACTGACTTGAACCTCATGTCATGTCCCCATGTCTAACCATCACAATAAAACTGTGACATAAACAAGTTAGTTATTTTATAAATATACAATTGTTTTCACATACAAATAGATTATATTTCTATGTTTTCACTCAACATTCTTTGATGTACACTACATGGCCAAAAGTATGTGGACACCTGCTAGTCGAACATCTCATTCCAAAATCATGGGCATTAATATGGAGTTGGTCCCCCCTTTGCTGCTATAACAGCCTCCACTCTTCTGGGAAGGCATTCCACTAGATGTTGGAATATTGCTGAGGGTATTTGTTTCCATTCAACCATAAGAGCATTAGTGAGGGCACTGATGTTGGGCGATTAGACCTGGCTCGCAGTCGGCGTTCCAATTCATCCCAAAGGTGTTCGATGGGGTTGAGGTCAGGGCTTTGTGCAAGCCAGTCAAGTTCTTCTACACCAATCTCGACAAACCATTTCTGTATTCCCGTGTGGCTCAGTTGGTAGAGCATGGCACTTGCAATGCCAGGGTTGTGGGTTCGATTCCCACGGGGGACCAGTACGAACAAATATGAAAATGTATGCACTCACTACTGTAAGTCGCTCTGGATAAGAGCGTCTGCTAAACTGTAAACTGTATGGACCTTGATTTGTGCACGGGGCATTGTTATGCTGAAACAGGAAAGGGCCTTCCCCAAACTGTTGCCACAAAGTTGAAAGCACAGAATTGTCTAGAATGTTACAGTATGCTGCAGCGATAAGATTTCCCTTCACTGGAACTAAGGGGCCCAGCCCGAACCATGAAAAACAGCCCCAGACCATTATTCCTCCGGCACCAAACTTTACAGTTGGCACTATGCATTGGGGTAGGTAGCGTTCTCCTAACATCCGCCAAACCCAGATTCGTCCATCGGATTGCCAGATGGTGAAGCGTCATTTATCACTCCAGAGAGTGCGTTTTCAGAGTCCAATGGCGGCGAACTTTACACCACTCCAGCCGGTACTTGGCATTGCGCATGGTGATCTTAGGCTTGTGTGCGGCTGCTCGGCAATGGAAACTCATTTCATGAAGGTCCCGACGAACAGTTATTGTGCTGACGTTGCTTCCAGAGGCAGTTTGGAACTTGGTAGTGAGTGTTGCAACCGAGAACAGATTACTTTTACACGCTACACGCTTCAACGGTCCCGTTCTGTTAGCTTGTGTGGCCTACCACTTCGCAGCTGAGCTGTTGTGCTCATAGAGGTTTCCACTTCACAGTAACATCACTTACAGTTGACCGGGGCAGCTCTAGCAGGGAAGAAATTTGACGAACTGACTTGTTGGAAAGGTGGCATCCTATGATGGTGCCACGTTGAAAGTCACTGAGCTCTTCAGTACGGGCTATTCTACTGCCAATGTTTGTCTATGGAGATTGCATGGCTGTGTGCTCGATTATATACACCTGTGAGCAACAGGTGTGGCTGAAATAGCTGAATCCACTAATTTGAACGGGTGTCCATATACTTTTGGCCATGTAGTGTATTACTGTAATGATCACAAGGAAACAAGATTGTTTATGTAAAATATATGCTTACAATTTTGGTCTATGCTTTAAGTTTTATGATAAATAGTTTTTCCAATAGTCCGTTGTTTCAGGTCCTGGCATAAAAAGAGAGTCACTGGATTCCTCTGAGAAAAGTGTCTGGGATTGAGATCTTGTCATTTGTGGCCTCTACTGCACATTCGGCCAACAAACAAAGGAAATTGAAATTGTCCATGTTGTACCCTTGCCTTGTAATATTTGAGGTGTTCATGCAATTCTCCATGGAGCCCGTCCCACACGTATTTCTCAGGAAATATGTCCAGCATTTTCTGGAGGACAGTCCCTTTCAAGTTGCTTACAATCTGCTCATACTCCTCTTCACTGCAGTCCTTCAAACTTTTTTAGACTCACAGAATCCAGACTGAATGGTTCCCCTTAGATTTATTCTGTCAACACCTCATACATTTTTCCATTCTCAATCCGGATGACACCCTCTGCCAACTTGAGCCTAGCAGCAGATATGCCTGTTACAGCCTCAAATCAGGTTAGACTTAAGTAATCTTGCTTAGTGGCCTTGGGTGGGCTGATGATGCTTTGCTGCAAATAAACAGAATTGATCATTAACGTTTGAAAATACTTGGTCACAGTGAATTGTGTCTCCTCTGTAAATCTACAGAATCCATTTTCAGGTATTTAGATGTAGACAATAGATTGATGTCACAGCCCGATGCTCGCTGTAATCTCATGTCCCTGAGAAAATACAACCATATACAGAGTTAAGGATATATTATGTGTGTGAGAGTGAGAGTGAGTTTATTACCTGGCATCCTTAGTCGATCTATTGTTGGGGTTTGTACTCTTCTTTTAAGTATCATTATAACAAACACACGTTTAAAGTATCACGTCAGTGCAGATTACTGGATATTACCTACTACTATAAATCTAGTTTGAATAACTTGGTGACGAATGGCAAGATTCCAACACTAATGATAAATCACAGAACGAACAATGAGCCAGATAGTTCACCAGATGTATAAATGTGAAGCATCCGGTTGGCGTTTCCACGCACTACCAAATATGGTGATGTCGCATAAAACTGACCGATCACGCGCTACAAAAATAGGGTTCGCAATTTCAACCAATCTCGCACATTTGCTGCATAATATGGTTCAATCAAGCCACACGTCAACAAACGTTTTCCCTCGTCAGTGCATTTTCGTGACAAATTGGACAAAATCATTGCCGGATGTATAAATGTGAAGCATCCGGTTGGCGTTTCCACTCACTACCAAATATGGTGACGAGAGGATGCCCAGTGGCCGGCAGTGGAAGAAGATGGAGCGAGATGGATTTTGGCCGACATTCTGCTAATTTTCTCATCGATTAAACATTTGATCTCCATACAGTTTTCTGTTTGCAAAACTAGAATATGTAACAAAAAGAGTGGAGTGTGTTTTGTAGACTTTACCCTTTGCCAAAGTTGTAAAAAAATTGCATTGTTTAAGAGTGCATGGGCAAATTTAGATACTTCACAGAGTAGGTGTTCCCTAATGGAAATATGCAAATAAATGCTAGAATGCACCAATAGGATCTTACTAGCTCATGCTTGGCTCTGCCCACATCCATGCTTCTTCTGCCCACTATGATTAATTTGCTCCCATTGGAAACGACATGCTCTGGTCTATCTTGGGTTAGTTATAAACATCTTTGGCTAAACTGGTATCAGTTGAGTGGCTGTTTCTATGTAGTGGTTGCCACACAGTGGACAAATGTAATAACTTTTAAAGTGATATTCTAAAAATGTCATAAATGACCTACCTACAGGATATGGAGCCAGTTCAGTCGACAAACTACTGTATATTACATCTAAAGACACTGATGAAAATCAATCTGATCATGTTGAGTCCAGTCATCTTATCAGTTCATTGTAGCAAGCCATCAAATGTATTTCTCTATCAAGCCCTTCTGTATGCCCTTAGGCATATCATACTATGGCTGCATTTACACAGGCAGCCAGATTCTGATCTATTGCCCAATCGTTGGTCTTTTGACTATGAAGACTTACGGGACAGAATCATATTTTTGTGAAAAATTGTTTCACAACACAGCACAATGGCACATTTTTATGGAGAATAGCCTGGAGTCATTTTCTCTTAAATCCTACTCAATGAAGCTTACAGTAATAACATATTACTGTGAAGCTTTAAAATGCTTTAAAATAATGTGATTTTCTGCAGTAGGCCTAAATTCAACGCAAATGACACAGATTATTTTTGCACAAATTGAACAGTTTATTTGCAACAGTAAGATACGATTGTATAAAAATAAAGACAAAACAACTTATTTAAGTGGTTTGTGATCTGTACCAAAGACAAGGAGTACCATACATTTGTTTAATAACTATTAGTCTTTCTCATCATCATCTAAAGCAGCTTAAAATGAACCAACTTTTTCATCTGTTTTTAGTTTCTGAATAGCTGTCTAGCAAAAAAACATGTGTTTTCATTCTAAATGCAATTTTGGCAATATCACAGTTTTCGAAGTGATTTTCAGATTTCTGTCCAGTTAATTAGCTGACAACACATACATTATCTAAACTAAAAGGTCTCTAAACACCAGCATAAACTTGTTTGTTTCTGGAAGAGATAAGCCCTACAGTGTCAAATCAACATCATGTTCTCATGGCTTCACAGACTGCAGGATTTCCAGAAATGTGCGTTTTGGGTGAAAGAGAAAAAAGAAAAGCAAGTTAGAAATACTTGAAGTCATTGGCAGCACATTCAACAGAATGACAAAAATAAACCAGCAAAATAAATAACAATAGAACATTGTACCATACGACGTGCTCCGCTAACTTTCGCTATGACGCTGCATAGAAAGAAAGTGGTTTAGCAATGTAGACCTAATGCTACAAAATCACTGTTACAACAGAAAAGGCTGTTTTTGTGTTCCTCGCGATATGCATCCACACTGCCTGTGATTTGAGTGGACACGTTAGTTAATAGTTAGTGCTAGGAAACCTCTTTAGGAGCCATTTCGTTTTTTTTTTGTGGCAGTGTAGTGGCAGAGGCAGTTTTTGTGGCAGTGAAGTGATGCAGTCCTTCATGTACATTCGATAAAATCGGCTTTCTTGGCTCTTTCATTAAATACACAATAACAGTCTAGTCAATGGAACCTCGTCTCCAAAGTATATACAGCACAATAATACACAATATTATATAACAGCAGTGAATCATGTTTATCTGTCTGCCCATTTTATTCACACAGGCTGGTATCGTACCAGAAGAAAACGGTGTACTTTTAGTTGAGTTACCACATCAGGCCATACAGTCTTACTCACTGTCATGACAGTCCACACACAGTGCTGCAGTTAGCCGTGTTGATGTAAAATCAGAGTGACCATGTAAAGGCTACATTGTTCTCAGGTTGTGTGGATATGGTATGTCAATAGTTAGGGTGAGATGTGGTTGACTGTGCTCAGATAGGGGTGTTGGGCAGATGCCCATTATAGCCCCTCGGCGTGCCGTTGCACACGACCCCGTTGGCTTGGCCGTTGTGTGCCAGCTGCCCGTTCCGCTTGTCATTGCTGCGCGGCGACTGATTCCCCTGAAGGGCCTCCCGCTCCTGAGGGCCACCCCTCTCAGAGTCCCTCCCTGGGGTGTTGGCCTGGGGCGCCGTCCTGCTGCGGCAGCGCTGCTTCATGCTATATAGTGCCATGGTTAGCAGAATGCTAACGCAGCACACTAGCAGTACAGACACCACCAACAGCTCCTTCAGGTAGGTGTTCACCAGCAGCAGCTTCTCCCCTCCCCGCGACTCCGCCTCAGTCTCCCCCGACTGCTCCACCCAGAAAGTAAAGTTCCTGCTGGTCCGCCTCGTGGTGACCGGAGTCTCCCTTGCCGGCTCGGTGGGCTCCGGCTCGGTCTGCTTGGGCCCAGTCAAGTGTGGGGTGAACCATCCTCCTGAGCTGGCCTGGGTGGTTGAGGGGAGGGCCGGGCTCTGGGGGAGTGCCGGGCTCTGGGGGCGGGTGGGCGTCATGCCAGGGGCAGTGGCCAGAGGGGTGGGGCTGCTCTTCTGCTTTACCTGGTAGATGGCCAGGTTCTGCTGGAAGCCGTTCTCTGTGGAGAGACACAGGTAGTGGCCCAGGGTGGTGGGCGTGGCCAGGAAGTGCAGGCTTCCGTCCTCCAACTGCAGGTAGAGGTCCGGGGAGAGGCGGCTGTTGGGTCGCTCCCAGTGGCGGTGGGCCAGGCTCGAGGCCTCTGGGCACTGCAGTCGCACCACCTCATTCAGGGACACAGACACCAGCTCGCCTGGGGGAAAGGAGTCTAACAGAAATCAGGAGTCACTGACTGAGGCCCAAGCTTAGACTGAGACGGATGCTAGATATGGCAGTTAGCGGCTAAGCTAGCGGCTAGCCCACAAACAAAGGCTTGAGCACACACACACTGCAGTGTGTATCTATGTATTCATGAGTTGCATGTTTCGTCACAATATTGTTTTGAATGTTCGTTTTGGATTGATGCCCGACTGAGCATTCTACTCAATGCATCGTCAATGAGCGCTGATGAAGATTTCATCAAAAGTGCCTTGGAAATACTATGACATTCAAAAGGAGGCAGATAATTAGTAGGAAAACCTTTTGTCATAATTTTGTTGGCGCCAGATTGACTTTAGATGCAGTATAACATTAGCTAGCTAGCTAAGATTGAGGGGAGGCCACCGGATTTTAGCTAGCTAACATTAGCATTGCTAGCTATTTTTGACAAACATTGCTAGCTAATGACAACATTGCCATCTGACTAAAGTACATTTGACGACATGATAATGCTCGCAAAGTTGTTTCCTACTAAATATTTGACTACTTTAGCAATGTCATCGTATTTTCAGGCATTAGTAGTAGTTAGCCTCCATCCAGAACAACTGGGCTTATCACCACTTTAGGGCACCACTACGGCGCTGCCGGCAGCGGGCGGCTGAGAACATTCATAACAATGGCATGATGCAACCGAGTGATAGAGGTGGAACCTATGAATCCTATACTATCTAGCTATACTATACTAGTCTGACAGATAGATAAAAGGATAAGTACGAAGATGTGTGATTCTCACCTGCTTTACCTTTGTGCAGTCCAAATCTGGATCTGGGCGAAGCACACGCCTCCTGCACATTCCCTTCATCCACATCCTGGCCTCTGTAGAAGAGGAGATAAACACTGTTTGTGTGTGTGTGTGTGTGTGTGGGTCGATGCATTTGTTTACGTGTGAGTTTGTGTGATTTATTCTGTGCGTCTGTCCATGCAAAGTTCCCGCTTACATTCTGGTTAACTCTATAATGACGCATAAAGCTTACTTCATATTCGTATTATTATTCACTGTATCAGGGATAGTGTACACAGACGTTTTGGCATTGCAGCCTTCTTTAGTGTGTAGGTACAAATAAATTATTATTTGTAGAAGATTGTACCCCCTTTTGTGATTACGATCTTGTCTCATCGCTGCACGGGAGAGGAGAAGGTCGAGTCATGTGTCCTCCAAAACATGACCCGCCAAGCCGTGCTTCTTAACACCCGCTCGCTTAACCCGGAAGCCAGCTGCACCAATGTGTCGGAGGAAACACTGTTCAACTGACGACCGAAGTCAGCCTGCAGGCGCCCGGCCCGCCACAAGGAGTCGCTAGAGCACTATGAGCCAATTAAAGCCCCCCGGCAAAACCCTCCCCTAACCCGGACGACACTGGGCCAATTGTGCGCCACCCTATGGGACTGCCGGTCACGGCCGGTTGTGACACAGGATCGAACCCCAGGCTGTAGTGACGCCGCAACACTGCAATGCAGTGCCTTAGACCGCTGCGCCACTCGGGAGGCCATACAAATAATTTAATTGTACCTACACACTGAAGGCTGCAAAGCCAAAACGTCTGTGTACGCTATCCCTGATGCAGTGAATATTATTTTTTATTATATAAAAAAATGAAGTAAGCTTTATGCGACATCTTTCTGAGTGCGGACCCATCACTTTTTGCTTATCTGAATTCACAGGTTTTACGCACCAACTAAACTTCTGGGAGGGCGCGATGGTCCCCTTTCGATTAACTCTATAATGTAAAAAAAAAAAAAAAAAAAAAAAAAATATGACTCAATAAAGTATGTACTTTACCTATACCCTAAATAAATACCCATTCAATGTTATTCTGTTTATTCTTAAATATGATGGGACGGTTTTAGGGACACTTTAAGTCTACTCATGTAGTACTATGAAGCATGTTCAATGGAGATTATCCATTTAAAGTGCTTTTTAGTAAAGGACTAGGCTCATCTGTGCAGGGAATCCAGCCCTGAAGGAAATTAATTAATTCAACAAAATCAAATGCAACGGCCTTTATCCAAAAGTAATTTTTAACACCCAGCTCTATGCAAGTAGCATATTATACTTGCCATGGTAGATTCTATAAATCCTCCAGTGTATTGGTGTTGTGCCTGCTGGGTGGAGTGGTTGTAATGTAATGTAACATGATAGGGTGTGACACTCACACGTTGTCCTGGATGCTGGTGGCGTGGGTGCAGACTTTGTTGGAGGGGTCCCAGCCACAGAAGGGATCCCGGGACAGCACACACTCGGCGCAGCTCCAGTAGTAGGAGCAGTTGGAGGCCGGGACCCTCACCACGCCTTCTGATGAGCCCACAAACACCACACCCTGTGGGGGTGAAGGATAGCATTAGTGCTAAGTCGCTAATGTTAGTGTACATAGGGGATAAGGACAGAAACATGTTAGCATTAGTACACACTTAATGACCAAGGGCACAAACTGATGGATTGGGTAGTAATTACGAGAATAATTAATTTAAGCTAATTTTGACAGTTAGTCTTGGTTGAAGCGTGGCGCTCTCAACACCGGGGTTGTGGGTATGGGTCACGTACTGAATATAAGCCTTTCAATCGACAGTTGCTTTGGATAAAAGTGCCTGCTAAATGAGCATATTTTTGTTCAATCAGAGAAGAAAGATTATCTGCGACATGTTGTGACCCCTACGTGACATTATGTCCTAAATAAATGACTTCAACAGACAGCCATACTGAAGCAGAAGTAAACTGAACCGTGCACACCTCTCTCTCCCTCCCCCCCATGGTGTACACTTAACAATAGTTCAACAGTCCCAAAAATTCGACAATTTCTATTACTCATCAGCATTTCATTATTTGCAAAGAAAGCTGTTAGATAAAACCTTGCAATATTATATGCGGTGGTAATAAAAATGTTTCACAGTTTCTGCGTGTGCAATTGACTTTGTGTCTCTTCCGTGCTAACCAACCACCTCGCACTTCACAGAAGGCGTGAAGCCAGCAAGTGACACAGACTCCCCAGGCCATGTCCATCTTCCAGTCCCTAGCAGATGTGACATTATTGGTTGAGACCTCTGGGCATACTGGTGGGGTTAGAGAGCAGATGAACCCAGCGCACGCATACACGCATACACACATACACTGACCCCTCACCAGGGCCTGCCTGCCCCACCATATGCATCACGCAAATAACTATCGTGACACTCGCTCCACTGTTAAACTTTAATGTGATCTACTCCTCAGGGGCGAGCAATCGTTTTCCTCACGGTAAAAGGAACTGACAAGGACGTCACGTATGAGGTGACCAGATGTACAGTGCCTTCGGTAAGTATTCAGACCCCTTTACTTTTTCCACATTTTGTTACGTTACAGCCTTATTCTAAAATTGATTACAGGTGTACAAGCTTGGCACACCTGTATTTGGGGAGTTTCTCCCATTCTTCTCTGCAGATCCTCTCAAGCTCTGTCAGGTTGGATGGGGAGCGTTGCTGCACAGCTATTTTCAGGTCTCTCCAGAGATGTTTGATCGGGTTCAAGTCCAGGCTCTGGCTGGGCCACTCAAGGACATTCAGACACTAGTCCCGAAGCCACTCCTACATTGTCTTGTGTGCTTAGGGTTGTTATCCTGTTGGAAGGTGAACCTTCGCCCAAGTCTGAGGTCCTGAGCGCTCTGGAGAAGGTTTTCAAGGCTCTCTTTGTAATTTTCGCCGTTCATCTTTCTCTCGATGCTGACTAGTCTCCCAGTTCCTGCCACTGAAAAACATCCCCACAGCATGATGCTGCCACCACCATGCTTCACCGCAGGGATGGTGCCAAGTTTCCTCCAGACATGACGCTTGGCATTCCGGCCAAAGAGTTCAATGTTTGTCTCATCAGATCAGAGAATCTTGTTTCTCATGGTCTGAGGGTCTTTATGTGCCTTTTGGCAAACTCCAAGCGGGCTGTCATGTGCCTTTTACTGAGGAGTGGCTTCTGTCTGGCCACTCTACCATAAAAGGCCTGATTAGTGGAGTGCTGCAGAGATGGTTGTTCTTCTGGAAGGTGCTCCCATCTCCACAGAGGAACTCTGGAGCTCTGTCAGAGTGACCATCGGGTTCTTGGTCACCTCGCTGACCAAGGCCCTTCTCCCCCGATTGCTCAGTTTGGCCGGGCGGCCAGCTCTAGGAAGAGTCTTGGTGGTTCCAAACGTCTTCCATTTAAGAATGATGGAGGCCACTGTGTTCATTGGGACCTTCAATGCTGCAGACATTTTGTGGTACCCTACCCTAGATCTGTGTCTCGACACAATCCTGTCTCGGAGCTCTACGGACAATTCCTTCGACCTCATGGCTTGGTCTTTGCAGTGTCAACTCTGGGACCTTATATAGACAGGTGTGTGCCTTTCCAAATCATGTCCAATCAATTGAATTTACCCAGGTGGATTCCAAGTTGTAGAAACATCTCAAGGATGATCAATGGAAACAGGATGCACCTGAGCTCAATTTCGAGTCCCATAGCAAAGGGTCTGAATACTTATGTAACTCAAGTAAAGTTAAGTGCCAGCAGGTTCTGCATTAAAATGTAATGTGACAGCGAAGCGAGGGTAAAGTGGGATGAGTACTCGACTTTACATTTACATTTTAGTCATTTAGCAGACGCTCTTATCCAGAGCGACTTACAGGAGCAATTAGGGTTAAGTGCCTTGCTCAAGGGCACATCGACAGATTTTTCACCTAGTCGGCTCGGGGATTAGAACCAGAGACCTTTCGGTTACTGGCACAACGCTCTTAACCACTAAGCTACCTGCCTACTTGAGATGGAGAATACCCAATGACTCAAACGGTACCTTGGATATGGAGAGCAGGAGGTTCTTCACGGGCTGAGGCCGCTCGAAGACCTGGATCTCCTCAATGATGTGTGCACCCTTCTCCAGCAGCACTGCTTTGTGGAGGTAGCCAGATTCTGAAAGCAAGTGTGAAAGAATTGACTAACACGGTAATGGTGTGCACATGCATACATGTACTGAGTAATACATTCATATTTAGGCCGATTCCAGTTCAACTGCCTGCCACACTGAGTTAAATACATGTCCAGTACCTGTGAGCAGGAAGAGAACGGTGTAGTCCTTGCCATTGGCGGCCTGTACTCTCTGCGTGACCACATGGCTGTAGTGCTGGTCAGGTGACACCATGGTCAGGCTCCGCCCCACAGGGTGTACGCTGTCGTCCGCAAGGAAGTTTTCTTTGACAAAGCGAAGGGTGTTGTCTGAGGCGTTGTGCAGACCACACTGAGACGAGGGAGAGACAAATGGGATTGAGCCAGGCACAGCTACTGAGAAACATCCAGCTGTATGCCAATTGGCCTGTGTGGGAGTCATCCACAGCAAGTATGTTAAGGAGCTTGGAGAAAAGGAAACTATGAATAAAGAAGACTTCAAAGTCTTAAAACTCCAATATCACATTTATTATGTGTGGAAGTTTCTTCGTTATTGAACATCAAACCAGGCCACGCTTATGAGCTAAGGCAGTGGTATTCAAACTTTTTCAAAGGGGACCCCATTTTTTCCACCAGAATTTCTGGGGACCCCATTGTTTCCCCAAGAATTTCACCCCACCCCAAATCCGATGACACAACCTTAAAATCTGTAAATTTAGATTTATACAACAAGTAACCTTCAATTCATTGCATCTTCATCTCTTATCAAAATCAAAAAGAAACCAATAAATACATTTACTCAATAAAATTGAATCTTTCAAATGATCTTTCTCAAAAACGTTTGTATATTGTCCCATACAATAACCTGTACTCAGAATGTTTTGTTCCCAAAAAATTCAAATAAATGTTTTACATTTGAATACCACTGATGTAAGGCATGGCTGATTGATCCTCAATCCAATACAACATGGGGAGACAACACCATATGTAAAGAAATCCAAGACAAATCAGAAACTTAACTAACATTTACCTAGGCAAGTATAAACAAGGCATTCTCCCAGCATTGTTTTGTCTAGAGAAGTTGTTTTAACTTCTTATGTATCTTTTCCTTTCATCCAACTTCTTAGAAGAAGTCAAAATTAGCTAACAAGCCAATTTAATTATTCTAACCCTCTGGGGACCTCTGTCATTCGAGACGGGGACACTGCTTACCTCTCCCGGGTTGGCGACCTTCTCCTGAACCCGCATGCTCCACCGAAGCGTGTCCCGATTCAGGACCTTGTAGTTGCCTGCGAAGACCGCTTTGATGTCACCAAGGCGGAACGCACACACTGCCGACTGCCCTGAGTTCACTGACCTAGTAGTGCACAAACATCAAAGACACTTGCGGTCACAACCATGCTACAATCTGGTAGCAGCTACATTTGTAAAAACTTGTAAAAAATCCGCAAATCATGAACACCCTTCTGAAACGCACTCGTTTCAAAAACCCTCGACACACCAACCAGTCTTTCAAAAAAGTGGTCTTATTTGACAAATATTTTTCAGTTCATATACTGTACTAGAAAAGACCGGGACTGGTCATTCTCTAGCAAGGTACAAGTAACTGCCAAAAAAAAGGAAACACCAACATAAAGTATCTTAATAGGGCGTTGGGCCACCACGAGCCGCCAGAACAGCTTCAATGTGCCGTGGCAAAGATTCTACAAGTGTCTAGAACTCTATATTGGAGGGGTGCGACACCATTCTTCCACGAGAAATTCCATCATTTTGTGTTTTGTTGATGGTGGTGGAAAACGCAGTCTCAGACACCGCTCCAGAAAGTGTTCCCATCAGTGGCGTGCATTCATGGATGTGAAAAAAGAAAAAAAACATCAAATAATCTATCTTTCGTCTCTCTGTGTTTCATAATTTTCTTTCAATTCGCAAGAGGCTGAATGTATCTCACCGGAGAAAGCATCTGAGCGAGCGAAACACTGCCCCTCTATGTGTAGGCCATCTATCTGATGCTATCTGGTCCAAGAGTATGACATTGCTGCCGCCCGTTGCATTGAACGCAGGGGACGCCAGCGAGTATTTGGCCTCCCTTGATGATTTTTTAATAAAATAGCCAATCAGCATTGAGCTAAACCGAGTGAGCTCAACTGTGAATAGTCCCTGCGCACCAAAAAAAAGAAAGTGTCAAGGGAAGCCAGTTTGGATTTGACGTCACTCCTATCAAATCGCATTGAGAGCATACGTCATTGACAGAAACAACTTGAATTGTTGCACCTCATTGTGTTGTGTGGCTATCCAGCGAGCTAAAATTGGCCCTTTCCTAAATTAGCCATGGATGGAGATAGGGATTTGGACTTGTGGTTTTACTTAATTCTCCATACTGGCCATTGATTATAACGGCAATTCTGATCCAAGCATTAATTCATACATTGTACCCCTGGCCTGAGAAGATGGAAGTTCAATACGCACCCACCCACCCACCAATCCACACATAGAGAGAGATATCTGAACCATGGACAGCCACATCATATTTAGCTTTTGTTGATTGGACTAAATTGTTTTGATATCTTTTAGTTGTCACTGTATTAGACTAAGCATAGGTGATTTGATGATATTGAAATGTTGAAGTTGAAATGGTGCTGGAATAGTGGAGGCAGCTCCTGTTTTCTTTACGACTTGCGGTAAATCTCCATGGTTCTAAATAAATAGTTGTTTAGTGGTCTGAAAATGTCAGAAACATTAACTTGCTTGACCATGCTGTAGGTCATGAAACTTTTTGTTACATGCAATATGCTTTGTGGACTTCACTGGACAGAGGTTGCTCTCCGGTTTTGTGATGAAACAAAGGTGTGGTTGAATTTATTCTGCCACTGTCTTCTTATTGTCTTGGCCTTTAGGCCTACACATCACGGTGTCAAGGCATATGAACTCACAGGTTATAGAGCAAACAACGCAATTATCAGAACACATAGGTTGTAATATGGATATTTTTTTTTTGGCTTCCCCAGTGATTTTACCCACACACCGCTACTGGTTCTCATAAGTGTTCAATTGGGTTAAGATCTGGTGACAGACCTGTACATATTATTAAGACCTGCTAACAAGAAACAACAGTTGCCATTCGTACAGGAGACTGTCAACAGATTACTTAATCCCATTCATAGCGTATAGAATGTGTAAACTACTGACCACTGAGAGCTGAAGATGCCGAAGAAAAGGGTGTCGTCCACTGGGGCCCCCTCAGGTGGCGGGAGGGTGACGATGTCCTGGATGACATTGTAGGGCAGCTCGTGGTCAGACTGGCACAGGAGCTGGGCTTTGGCGAAGGTGGTCCAGCGTCGCTGCAGGGTACGATGGCCCCCAATGTCACTCTGGGACAGACAGGAAATGGCTGAGAGGATTATTATCAACATGCATCTGCACACACGCAGATGTACAACCACACAATCAATGACGTACAACCACACAACAATGCAGCTCTTAGGGTCTTACCGTGCAGACTTGGGCGATGCGAGATACAGTGAACTTGTCAATGAAGTCGTACTCCCGGCCCACCTCGCTGAAGAAGAAATAGATCTTCTCCTCACTGGGGACGAAGTTGGAGCTGATGAAAGTGGGATCTGGAGAAAAAGATTGAACAATTGGCTAGACTAATCGAGAGATAAGTGTGTTACTGAAAGCTTGTTAGGCCAATTAATTAACGAACAAATCATTGGAAAGTATTCCAGACGTATTGGTTAGGAGGCTTAACCAACACCAAACGACTTATGATTCAACTATTTCCTTTTAAAAAATCGAGTCCTTTAAAAGACCAGTTTAAATATAGAAGTCGAAATGTACATTTCCTTTAAGCTGTGCTTTATGTGGGAAAAGTCTCTTGTAGGTATTTTTCCCTCTGTCACAT
This sequence comes from Coregonus lavaretus, assembly GCF_964263955.1. Lineage (NCBI taxonomy): Eukaryota > Metazoa > Chordata > Actinopteri > Salmoniformes > Salmonidae > Coregonus > Coregonus lavaretus. The sequence goes on from NC_139994.1 coordinate 23,679,920, forward strand.
ATTGCTAAATATCCAATATATGTAAGAGCCTTGGGGATGTGTGTAATACATCATGAGTAGTTCGTTGCAGACACGTACCCTCCAGCCATCCCAAAGTGTCATCCAGCTTCAGATCAACATGGCTGCCCTCGCTGAGGTGGCGGGAGATGACTGGCCGGTTTCCCATGTAGTCCGCTACCGTTCCAGTGTACAGCTCTCCATCTGAAGACACACACACACACAGTGAGCGTCATCCAGTACGAGCCTCTGTGTGCCTCAAACACGTTTAATCTGAGTAAACATACAGGAGAATTACATAACAGCCAAAGCAGACAAATTCCACCACCATTAACAGAGTGCAATACCTCTATTAATGATAGAGTTAAATAAATGTACTGGCTTTGGATGACAACAAGGTCATGGTCAGAGGAAAGAAAAACAGTCAGTGCATGAAATGGCCTTCCACATCAAGACACAATGCCTTAGCAGGTGACGACAGATTCTGTCAAGACTTGATATTTATTGCGAGGGATACAAGATGTTTGCAATGTTTACCATTAACCTTGCGTAGTACGTGGCAGAGTTGTCATATGAGCAAGCTCTGCTGGGGAGAGATTCTCACAACCAGTCAAATTTCAAACGGTAAGTGAACTCAATCTCGAAAACATAAAATGCTAATTATGGCCACTGGCAGATATATAGGTAAAACTGCCCCCCTACTGTAATGTTTGCTAGCAGTCACATGCCGCCCACATAAAGATAAAAACATCAGGCCAAGGATTTATGGACAAGAGGATTATTAGCATCTGCTCTTCCTCGCTCTCACACAAACACAGACTAAACGCCACCACATTATCATGGCAATCTCCACCACCTTTATGCACACTATTCTTAACACCCTACACCCTCCTACAATGAGATGGGACAAATATGACATCGAAGAGACCAAGAAGTTCACATGAATCCCACATGGATCCCTATCCCCCTAGGCACTCCTGTAGATCTGAAAGGATTGGATTGGTTCAAGCAATATGTTAATTGCTTCATATTGCCTTATCATTGGTTGGGTGACATTTTTTTGTCATATAACTCAGACCTATCAAATCCTTTCAGATCTACAAGAGTAGACACCAGTATACCATGACGAGCATGATATCATTGGTTCCATTCAGTACATTGAAAGCCATTGGGTTAGAGTGATTACATTGACTGGAGCTCCGACCGTAATGGAACACTTCCTGGAGAACGTGTAAGGCTATGATGTCATCAATGCCCTTTGCCAATTACATTTCCTTGTCTAAAGAGAAGGCTCTGCCCCTGTTGTTCTTTATCTACCCCCTCCACTTCCTGCGAGTCATCTCTTTACCGACGGTGATGGCCGAGTTACGTTGGTAGGGGTCGTAGGGGCAGCGACCTCTGCCCTCCTCTGGCTTTCCGCTGGGGCTCATCACCAGGGAGAACATCTCAGAGTTCTATAGGGAAAAGAGCAGAGTAGGGTCACACCAAAGGTCATGACTCATGAGGGAGCCAACGTTGTCCGTGTTTAGTGCAGTTTTATCTAAGACCATAAGAGTTACAGACCTGCTACACTGGACTCTTAATTTTTGCCCAGCATATGCCACAAGTGATACCCTCCCCCTGTAGTCAATTAATCGTCATTTTGAAGTGTGACATTATGCTTGGCTCTATTTTCTGCTAATTGACCATCGACTCATGAGGGTAAATACTTTAAGAGGCTTGAGCTTCCTCTGGGATACGCTTCCAGTATAGCCGCTAAAAACCTACAAGTGTTAGGCAACTTAAGACAAACACAGGCTTCTTTGATGCTAAAGGATGCTTTATTCTAGCTAAGTATATAAAGGAGCAACAGCAAATGGTTTATCTATACCACAGACACAGATAGATACAAGTGTAGCCCAGACTTGGGCATCATTATATATGAGGGATATCCTGTCTGAGTGGCCCGGCTAGCGTTGGCTATGTGAATGTAGTAGAGTAAAGCTGCCAGCATCAACATGACCCTAGTTAACAGGCTGGACTAGTGGTCACACAAGGATCCATTCTCTTAAACATCATCACACAGAAATGCTCTCTCACACACACACACACACACACAGTCTCAGCCCCTGGGCATCAGACTCAGGGGGCGAGCCAGCAGAGTACGAAAACATTGCCGGGGCTGGTTGTTGAGCTCAGTACCACACATAACTGGATTAAGAAATTATCAATCTTGTGTGAAGCACTGGCACGCACGTTTCTGAGCAAAAAATAACCTACAGCCGTGATGTGCTTGGCACTAATGTCGTTGCCATTGGATATCTAATATAGGTTTACTGTACAGCCCATGACCAAGCACCATTACCCTCTTAAGAGAGTTGGAGAAGATACTCAGTGAGTGGGAGAGAGGAAGTGATAGATGGAACAAAAATGAGTACAGAGAGGGTGAGGGAGGCAGTGGCAGAAGGAGTGAGCAAATACGGACAAACAACCAATAAAATAAGTTAGAGACTGTGATGTAAATTCGAGATTGTGTAGAATGAATAATACAAACTTGTTAAGTTCTTGTTGTCCTCACTGTATTTGCCCTTGAGTACACTGCTTGGATAACACTGAATCGTATATTTGGTGACGATAAAGCTTGTTTTTATTTGAGTATGAGAAAAGTATTTTGAGAAAATAATCTATGTAGGTGTGGGTTCCAACATACTGTACAAATGTATGTAGCGCCAGTAAAAGCTTGTTTCAGTTTGGAGAAAGAGAAACATGGAGAAAGATAAAATAATGATCTGGAAAGAAGAGCATCTTACGATGTAGGTGCAGCGTGGGCTGAAGGCGAAGGTTCCACAGGCATACATGTGCGTTGAGTTGAGGAACTGCAGCACCCGGATGAAGTTGGGACAGTCCGTCTGAAGAGGGGACACAAGATAGGGACCAAGAACATTTTTAGACAGTGCAAATAACTAGGTACAGTTCCTAGAAATGTGAGTGCAGAAAACTGTAAGACAGTGTTGTAAAATGGTTTCCTAATTCTGGTCCTTGAGGCACACTGTGTGCTACTGTCTGTCACTCCAGTCTACACAATACTCTTGTTCTAGGAATTGTAGAATTTAAACTTTTGCCAAGTGTGATAGGTGATAGCCAAGCCAAATAAATAAACCTGATAGCCAAGCCAAATAAATAAACCTCCAAAACACAATGAACTTCCAGAACCAGAACTGGGTGACCCTGCAACAAAGCTTGGGTCAGTCTACCTAAAGAGAGCAGGTAAGAGGGAGGGAGCACCGTTAGTGCCAGTAAGCCAATAGCGCTGGTAACCCTAATCTTATTACTTAGTTTAATGAAGCCACACGTGGAGGCTTACTTCATGGGAGACCTACATTACAATAAGCCATGGCATTTCCTTGTTTCTGCCCCACCAACGTTCATTCTAATGAAGGCCATTAACTTGCTTTTAACTTGAATTAGATCAAGCGTAAAGACTTTATTGCGAGAATTGCGTCTATTCTCCCCCACCACACACACACACATACACGCTCAGAGCAGCTTGCGTCGCATAATTTTTTTATCCCTCTGTCAGATATAACTTATCACAGCTCCTTCCTCAAATCTTAATCATGGGATGTGGGCCATGTCAGTAATGTTGACACATATTTACCTTAGTGCATAAGCTGTGCAAGCTACCTTCGTGTATAAGCTACCGCATAACCTTTGAAGAGGATGAAGTCTATATTGTATAATGCGATTGGTCTTTTTTTGTATGCATGGCCATTATGGTCATTGCTCATCTGATTTATACTATGGACAGGTATAGAAGATTGGCTCTGTTTGACCTGTCACAGAGGAAGATATGTGAAATGTAGCTAAGCCCATTGCCAGTGGTGCTACGTCAGGGGTCATGTTAAGAGTTCAGAAATCTGCATTTTCAGAACGCAGACCATCCAAAAATCTGCGTTTTAAAGCATTTCACCTGCGTTTTATTTTGAAAGTCAACTTTTTTTTTTTCTTCAATAGAGTGATCAGGGGAGTGCAACTATAGTTTCCCTTCAAAGTAAATACATTAGTGCAACACATTCAGCAGAAAATAGCTTCATCAAATGACAACAGAAGTGCAACGCTATTTGGCTAGCAGCTACACAAGAAAATGCGCATACAATGAAAAAGCAAGGTCTTTTTTGCTAAAACTATGCATGGCCTTCATATTGCTAATGTTTATTAAAGAAAGAATGTAGCAATTTACATTTACTAATGTTTTGCTTGAAGTTAATCTTGCATTTTACCGGAGAAAGTAGGATACACATAGAAAGGTACCGGAGAAAAGTAGCTACACATCAGCCACAGTGCTGTCTGCTAAAAGAATGCCTGTTTTTGAATTCTCATCCAAGTGGAGAAGTGCAACTGAAGCCCAAAGTTAGTCTGATGCCGAGCAGCAATTACAATAAGAAGCATGTTAGATCTGCGTTTACAAAATGCGGCAAGACATTTTATCTTGTGTGAAAAACGCAGAATTCTGCGTTAACGCGAACCCTGCACCTACAGGTCCATAGGTCTGCTAATCCCTATTGGCTAAGACCATCTTGTATCAACTTCCTCCTTTTGTATCGCAAGCACATTGACGGCCAGGAAGCCGGTTTAAGTTATCCAATCAAATAGCAAAAACATTCCATTAGGGAATTACAGTCTTGGTGGGGTGGCTGGTAGTGGAATGCAGCGACAGCTGTGCCTCCGCTGAGTAATGTTTCTCCTCCCTAAGACAGACCCGCTTGCCCAGCCTTATCATATCCTCCCACCTACTTGCTTTGTTGTTTTATTAAATTTCTAATGTATTAAGTTATCATCTAAGTTCTAAAGTTCAAATTAAGTGCTATTGAAAAACCTTGTGATATTATTTCAGGGGCCTAAATTGCCCATCCAAGATCAAATCTAGGGGGAAACACTGGCAGCATGCGGCATTAATAATGCTAATGAGTTGAACGGAAGAGCCAGGGTTAACTTGCCTTTTTCTTGCCCTTCATGGAGCATTCGTCCAGGTCCTTCTCTGAGGGGGACCAGTCCAGCTGAGAGAAGAATGGAGGGAGAGAGGTCAGTGTTAAGACTTGAACCAGCTGTGTTTGTGTTTCAGATGACAACCGCTGAACTAAACCACTGGAGGGGGAAATTTTCTGCAGCATAGATGGGCTCTATGCAGTGTTTAATATTTCCCAACAGAAAACTGCTGATCCGATATAGCCTGCATGAACTGTAGGGCTTAAGTATTTTCCCACAAAATCTGGTGGTCTTATGCATGAAGTCTCATAAAGCTCATCATACTTGTTAATAACTTCTTGATAACACGGGTGTCAATGTCAATGGTAAAATGTCAACCCCCCCCACCTTGCTCCTCATCACAATGGCGTCCTCCTGGCTGACATCCAATGAGAGAACTGCATCCCGCGCTCCCACAAACAGCGTGTCCCCATCATCGCTTAGCAACAGTGTCGTGGTGTTGCCGACGTCCGAGCTGTCGAAGCGGCTGAGAGACCTCCCGGGTGTTCCTGTTACGCAAGAGATTAAAGTGACAGGTGTTAGGCTTACCTTTCACATTAAAAATGAAGTGCATTCAAATACAGTTGGACCTTCATATCAAGCTGACTTCCACATGAAGCAAGGAGTATCATAAGGCTCAGATAGTTGGAACACGGTTTTGGCCCCACAAAGGTTGTGGGTTCAATTCCCACATACGCTATCCATGTTGGATTGGAGTAACTAGTAAATGGTCAAAAAGAATATCAGCAGCAGAAATGTCAAAAACCCAATAAACTACTCAACAAAGGGCTTTTAACCTATTCAAATACACCTGTCCTCAAAGACACTAGATTAAGGGTTAGATTAAGATATATTAATACTATCATCTATTATTAAGATCCCAGTATACTCCGCACCCAGCACTTAACAGTATGTTTGACTGCAGAGTGCTCTAACCACCAGAGGGCAGACTTGGCACCAAACCCTAACCATACACTGAACCTAGGCCTATAGCCTAGCCTACATAAAAAAGCCTACATATTTTTGAGCATTGAATAATCATTATCCAGCACAGAATATTTATAAAGATTGTCTACTCCAGGGAAAGAGTAGACTCATTCCAAAGTTTCAATGATGTACAACTGCAGCTATTTTCACACGAGGACATGCAATATAATGCCCTACTAATTATACTATATTAACCTGCTCAGATTGAGTGTCGAGAGTGAAACGACATTTCATGAATTTCTTCCTCATTTCATTAACCTTTTCCATACAATAAACACAGAAGGCGGCACCGCCTCGTTCCACGCACTCTACAATTTAATTTGGACTGGAGGACCTCAAGCAGGGCGCTATGAAAGATGGGGAATAGCACGTGCACATGAGCGGTACACACACACCAAGTACAGTACTGAAGAAAGTACAGAACAAACTCTTAAAGTAAAGACCATCCCATGGCCTTTAACCAATTACAATAACTCAACCCACATGCCTATTAGGTAGAGCCATTTCGAAAACTATTTGTAAGCATGTTTTCTCTGTAAAAAGCTCTCTATGAACACTATGAATGGAACAGAGTTGTCATGTTTGAATTCCTCTCCAACATGGGGATGTGTGTGTTAGAGAGGAGAGGGAGGGAGACTTTTACTCAATACATGGCACGGTTTGCGTGACAGCTTGTAAGGTCATGGTTTTGACTTTCTGTAACCCTACTAGTCACGTCAAAGATTTCAATACAGTTAAGAAGATATGGCACAACGTGACAAATATTACATCTTTGTGTAGCATGATTAAACAAACTTGGGCTGAGAAATTGTCAACATTTGAGTAAAAAAAAAAAAAAAATACTTTCCATGATATTATACTATAGTATCGTTCATTGTAGGCAAAGTAGTAGCAAGGGTGCAACATTCAACCTAACCTCCCTCATAATGGAAATATAGGCACTTCTCAAATGCCACAAAATCTAAAAGCAAGCAGGACTGTCTGGAATTATCCATTTTATTATGCTGTGATACGCTGTCTAATCAAGAATTAGCTGCAGCATTTGAGTCTCTAAAGAGCGGGCATGAGCACATGAAGAGCATAATCCTCTGCTGTTGCCATGGTTTCCCTACCCATGGCATCATTGGGGACAAAAAAAGAAAAAAAAGGTTTGGCTTTGCTATTAAGGGAAAATTACACCCCAAAACTATTTCAGTATTTGTTTTATTAGTCCATTGTTGATATAAACTCAGCAAAAAAAGAAACGTCCTCTCACTGTCAACTGTGTTTATTTTCAGCAAACATATATAAATATGTGTATGAACATAAGATTCAACAACTAAGACATAAACTGAACAAGTTCCATAGACATGTGATTAACAGAAATGGAATAATGTGTCCCTGAACAAAGGTGGGGTCAAAATCAAAAGTAACAGTCAGTATCTGGTGTGGCCACCAGCTGCATTAAGTACTGCAGTGCATCTCCTCCTCATGGACTGCACCAGATTTGCCAGTTCTTGCTGTGAGATGTTACCCCACTCTTCCACCAAGGCACCTGACATTTCTGGGGTGAATGGCCTCACCCTCCGATCCAACAGGTCCAAGACGTGCTCAATGGGATTGAGATCCTGGCTCTTCGCTGGCCATGGCAGAACACTGACATTCCTGTCTTGCAGGAAATCACGCACAGAACGAGCAGTATGGCTGGGGGTATTGTCATGATGGAGGGTCATGTAAGGATGAGCCTGCAGGAAGGGTACCACGAGGGAGGAGGATGTCTTCCCTGTAACGCACAGCGTTGAGATTGCCTGCAATGACAACAAGCTCAGTCCGATGATGCTGTGACACACCACCCCAGACCATGACGGACCCTCCACCTCCAAATCGATCCCGCTCCAGAGTACAGGCCTCGGTGCAACGCTCATTCCTTCGACGATAAACGCGAATCCGACCATCAGCCCTGTTGAGACAAAACCGCGACTCGTCAGTGAAGAGCACTTTTTGCCAATCCTGTGAGGTCCAGCGACGGTGGGTCTGTGCCCATAGGCGACGTTGTTGCCGGTGATGTCTGGTGAGGACCTGCCTTACAACAAGGCCTACAAGCCCTCAGTCCAGCCTCGCTCAGCCTATTGCGGACAGTCTGAGCACTGATGGAGGAATTGTGCGTTCCTGGTGTAACTCAGGCAGTTGTTGTTGCCATCCTGTACCTGTCACGCAGGTGTGATGTTCGGATGTACCGATCCTGTGCAGGTGTTGTTACACGTGGTCTGCCACTGCGAGGACGATCAGCTGTCCGTCCTGTCTCCCTGTAGCGCTGTCTTAGGCGTCTCACAGTACGGACATTGCAATTTATTGACCTGGCCACATCTGCAGTCTTCATGCCTCCTTGCAGCATGCCTAAGGCACGTTCACGCAGATGTGCAGGGATCCTGGGCATCTTTCTTTTGGTTTTTTCAGAGTCAGTAGAAAGGCCTCTTTAGTGTCCTAAGTTTTCATAACTGTGACCTTAATTGCCTACCGTCTGTAAGCTGTTAGTGTCTTAACGACCGTTCCACAGGTGCATGTTCATTAATTGTTTATGGTTCATTGAACAAGCATGGGAAACAGTGTTTAAACCCTTTACAATGAAGTTCTGTGAAGTTATTTAGATTTTTACGAATTATCTTTGAAAGACAGGGTCCTGAAAAATGGAAGTTTCTTTTTTTGCTGAGTTTATATAGTCCCAAAATGTTTTGCATGTCAGCAATCAAGTTTTCAAGATATGTAACTTTCAAAATACAGAAATATAATGCAAAATGCATCATACCGGCTGTATTTCGAAAGTTTTACAGTGCCTTCGGAAAGTATTCAGACCCCTTGACCTTTTCCACATTTTGTTACGTTACAGCCTTATTCTAAAATTGATTAAAAATAATAATAATTGTCAGCAATCTACATACAATACCACAATGACAAAGCGAAAACAGGTTTTTAGATTTTTTAGCAACTGTATTAAACAATATATAAAGAAACGATTTACATAAGTATTCAGACCCTTTGCTATGAGACTCGAAATTGAGCTCAGGTGCATCCTGTTTCCATTGATCATCCTTGAGTTGATTCTACAACTTGATTGGTGTCCACCTGTGGTAAATTCAATTGATTGGACATGATTTGGAAATGCACACACCTGTCTATATAAGGTCCCACAGTTGACAGTGCATGTCAGAGCAGGTTGACCAGTTGACAGTGCATGTCAGGGAGGTGACCAAGAACCCCATGGTCACTGACAGAGCTCTAGAGTTCCTCTGTGGAGATGGGAGAACCTTCCAGAAGAACAACCATCTCTGCAGCACTCCACCAATCAGGCCTTTATGGTAGCGTGGCCAGACGGAAGCCACTCCTCAGTAAAAGGCACATGACAGCCCGCTTGGAGTTTGCCAAAAGGCACCTAAAGACTCTCAGACCATGAGAAACAAGATTTTCTGGTCTGATGAAACCAAGACTGAACTATTTGGCCTGAATGCCAAGCGTCACGTCTGGAGGAAACCTGGCACCATCCCTACGGTGAAGCATGGCGGTGGCAGCATCATGCTGTGGGGATGTTTTTCAGTGGCAGGGACTGGGAGACTAGTCAGGATCGAAGCAAAGATGAACGGCGCAAAGTACAGAGAGATTCTTGATGAAAACCTGCTCAAGAGCTCTCAGGACCTCAGACTGCGGCGACGGTTCACCTTCCAACAGGACAACAACCCTAAGCACACAGCCAAGACAACGCAGGAGTGGCTTCGGGGCAAGTCTCTGAATGTCCTTGAGTGGCCCAGCCAGTGCCCGGACTTGAACCCAATCGAACATCTCTGGAGAGACCTGAAAATAGCTGTGCAGCAATGCTCCCCATCCAACCTGACAGAGCTTGAGAGGATATGCAGAGAAGAATGGGAGAAACTCCCCAAATACAGGTGTGCCAAGATTGTAGCGTCATACCCTAAAAGACTCGATGCTGTAGTCACTGCCAAAGATGCTTCAACAAAGTATTGAGTAAAAGGTCTGAATACTTACATAAATGTGATATTTCAGTTTATCTGTTTTTGCTTTGTCAGTATGGGGTATTGTGTGTAGATTGATGAGGGGGAAAAACAATTTAATCAATTTTGTGTAGATTGCTGACAATAATTATTATTTGTAATACATTTTAGAATAAGGCTGTAACGTATTTAAATGTGGAAAAAGTCAAGGGGTCTGAATACTTTCCGAAGGCACTGTACATCTTGAAAACTTGATTGCTGACATGAAAAACATTTTGGGACTATATCAACAACGGACTACTGAAACAAATACCAAAATATTGTTTTTTTAAAACAGGCACAGAATTGCACTATGACAGTGATTGTGAAAGGTGCCCGTGTGTGTGTGACATTGAGCTGAAGAACAATGCACAAAGCCACTTCCTGCTTAGGGCAGTATTGCTGGGGAGGAGATGAGATCTCGGTTTTATTATAAGATAAAGAGATTTGGAGTGATGTGCTTACACAACAGCGGAAACATGCATGTACCACGGCTCAACCATACAGCTATTGAAAGCATGCACAGAAACATACACACAGTCCTTCCTCAAACATGGCCACACATAAAACAGAGGTGTTTAAACACATGCATACATACAGGCCTTAACATTTAACACACAGGCCTTGATTTAAACACACAGCACAATTGCATGTGTATACAGTGATCTATATGTGTGGATGCCTGACAAGTACATCAGTGTTCTGAATTGTTCTACAACTTCTGCTTACTGAACAGAGGCACTGCAATCCAGAAAACTGTAATGATCCGTTACAATCTCTCTTGACAGGAGGCAACACGTAAGCCCGGGGCATCAGAAGTTATTACTAGAATGCCATGGGCATTACAGGCGACAAAACATTGACAAAGTTAATGAGACTTGAAAAGTAAGTGCCATGAGTGAACCAAACAAATAGCTTTAGGCAATTCCTCAAAATCGTCAACAGCCAAACTGATTACATTGATTAGGCCTATTTCACGCATTTCATGGAAACTGTTCTTTTTGAAGACTTGTGAATGCATTTGTTCTGCTTTTGCATGGCTTGCCGGGTTTACAGCTGTCAGACACACGACTGGTGGACAATACTAGTTCCGCTTGAACTCTGAAGAGTAGTTTTTGCAACAGTCCAAAGTTTGGCCAAATATGGGTTTACTCTATGAACTGCTTTGAAAATAGTGTGGTGGTTTGACTGGTTTGTGTCATTGAAGCAGAGAGTTTGGGAACCATTTACATCAGCCACTATAATTATCGCCCTAGAATCAGTGTGATGATCATACGACTGAATCATAATGATGTTTGAAAAGTATTTTCTTCAAGTCTTAATTCCCTTGCATTGAAAACGAATTATACCTTTGGGTTCACAAAGGTTAAGCAATCTGAATATTTTAAGCAGTAACGTCCTCAAATGAGTCATGTACTCAGCCAATAAATACGTTTTGAACAGACCACAGCACCAATGCCCTACATGGAAAATATGTGATTCCAGTTGAAAATGTTGGTGTTAGTCCTGACGCGGGGGCGCTAGAGAGCGTGCTATGGAGTAGACGTGCATTGCTAGAGCTCCGCTCAATTTTGAAACAAATTAATATTTATCTTAACCTCTCACAACCTATAACTTCAAACAAATATGACAAAGGGAAAAGGCAACAAAAAAGGGGGCGCTAAACAAGATAATTGGAATGAGATAGACAACGAACCAATTTCAACGTCGCCGACCCACGAGGAGCTAGCTGAAGAGGCTAGCTTCCAAGAGTTCCCCACAGATCCTACTCAAAGTGACATACTGGCTGCCATAAACGCACTAAGCAAGAAGGTGGACACAAGGTTGGCTGATATCTCAAAGAGTATTGGGACTTTGGCCGAAACTGTGAAGGCAACTAAGGGAAGGGTGCACGAGGTTGAGCAGACGACAATCGATCACGAGGCCAGGCTACAGGACATAGAGAAACAGTGCGCAACGTTCAAAAATGACAACAAAACCCTGAAGGCCCGACTGGAAATGCTCGAGTCGCATTCAAGACGCCAGAACATCCGAATATGTGGGATCCAGGAGGACACGGAGAAAGGGAAACCCACTGAATTTGTCTCGGAGCTGATACCGGCATTGCTGGGGAGTGAACACTTCAAAGCGGCCATCCTGATCGACCGCGCACACAGAGCACAGGCAACGAAGCCGGCCAAGGGCGGGCCACCAAGGCCATTCATTGTAAGGCTGCACTATCCCCACACCAGGGATCTCATCCTCAAGCTGGCTAGTCAAAAGTTCCCCCTTAACTACAACGGAGCCAGGGTGTCTTTCTACCCAGATCTTACCTTGGAGGTGAGGAACCAACGGAAAGAGTATGATGAGGTACGCAACAAATGCAGGGCGGCCAACATCCGATATGGATTCCTCTTCCCAGCCCGGTTTAAGGTGACAGTCGAGGGATCAACACGTACGTTTGACAACGCAAAAGAGGCAGATCTGTTCTTGACAAGCAAGCTCCCCTGCTGAGGATACAGAACGGCTGTGCCAGCAGGCTAAATGGCCAAATACAGGCCAGGAATGTGTGTGAATTGAATTTCCGGCCTATGTCTTTTCGATCAGAAGATCAGAAATTGGGACTTATAGGATAGGTGAGATGTTGTGGCTAATATAGCATTGTTTGGCATGTCATGTTTTAGCGCCACTCACCCCCTAACATGAGAGTTAAGTTAAGTGTTATTTAATATTAGTTTATATGCGGAGCATCTATAGACGACGAGTTAGTTCAAGCTTTATGTCTAGACACCCTAACGTTTGTGTGTTAGCCAAGGAGTGCTTCGTTTGGGGAAGTCACTCAGTAAAGGGACGGGAGGGGGGTTGGGGTCTGTGTTTTATGTTCACGTTTATTAGTACAGGTGGCATGACAAGCTCCCGCACGGCGGGACGTTTTTCTTCTGGGTTTTGTATGACAGCAGCAATTTGCTTTAAAATAAGAAATGCCACATAGTGACCGAGCACAGAGTAGACCAGGTGGAATAAAGATAGTCAGCTGGAACTGTAATGGATTAGGGCATGTCGTGAAACGAGCTAAGGTTTTTTCTCATCTTAAATCACTGGGTGCTGACATAGTGCTTCTTCAAGAAACTCATATTAAACGCCCCGCGCAGGCCAAGCTACGAGTCGGCTGGATCGGTCAGATATACCAGTCTAACTTTGATGCAAAAGCGAGAGGGGTAGCAATCCTGATAAGGAAAAACATTCCTTTTGTTTACTCAACCTCGATTTCAGATCCTAATGGTCGGTATATTATTGTGGCTGGTACACTGAATTCAAAACCAATAACCTTGGTCAATTTATATGGACCCAACTTCGATGATCCAGTATTTTTTCAAAGGGTATTTAAGGCCATACCAAATATCTCGGATACAGGTGTTATTGTTGGAGGTGACTTTAACTGTACGTTAGACCCTCTTTTAGATAAACAGCTATCAAGGTCACTTCAACAATCAAATGCCAGTGTCTGTCTAAATACATTGATGACAAACCTTAACATTGTCGATATTTGGAGACTGACGCACCCAACAGACAGGGATTATTCTTTCTTCTCATCAGTTCATAAATCATATTCCAGAATTGACTATTTTTTGTTGGACTCCAAACTAATCTCAGCAGCTGAGTCGGTTACCTATCACCCCATTCTAATTACGGACCACTCTCCTCTGTCCATGGTGCTGAAACTCGACAATATGTCGACAGGTCGGCGACCGTGGCGCTTAGACGCATACCTGTTGAAAGATGAGGCTTTCTGTCAGTATTTGGAGGAGCAGATTGCCTTTTTCCTCAGTACTAACGACACGGGGGATGTTGACGACTCCACCCTTTGGGAATCTCTAAAGGCTGTGATTAGAGGTTACATTATTTCTTATACATCAGAGAGGAAGAAACGTGCCAATACTAGGCTGAGAGAAATTGAAAGGGAGTTAGGGGAACAGGAGAACGTTTTTAGGACAAATTCCTCGTATACAGTCCTTGAGAAGATCACAAAGTTAAAGTATGAATACAATACCATCCTTTCGAAACGGGTGGGCTCTTTACTTGCTAGAACGCAACAAAGTTATTTTGAACTGGGGGACAAACCACATAAATTATTAGCAAGACAGCTAAGGCATGTACAAGCATCTAGAGCTATTCACAAAATAAAAGACAAGAAGGGTAAAATAGTAACAGATCCGCAGGACATTAATAAATGCTTTGCACAGTTTTACTCAGAGCTATACCAATCAAAATGCGATGCTACTGATCCACAAACTATGGAACGCTTTCTCGCTGATTGTGAACTTCCTAAACTAGACAGGGGGGCAGCTGCCGCACTCGATGCAGGGATAACCTTAGATGAAATTAACACAGCGATAGCACAATTTCCAAACAGCAAGGCCCCTGGGCCCGATGGATATGTAATAGAATTCTATAAGAAGTACTGCGCTAGTCTATCTCCACTTATGCTGCGAATGTTTCAACAATCCAAAGAAAATACCAAACTCCCGCAAACACTGTATGAGGCTACAATAGCCCTGATCTTGAAAAAAGATAGAGATTCCATGGAGATGTCGTCGTATCGCCCCGTGTCGTTACTCCCCATAGAAAACAAGGTGTTGACAAAGATATTGGCAAACCGATTGAAAAAATATATTTCCGACATTATACACCCTGACCAGACAGGTTTTATCCCGGGCCGACATATATACTACAATTTGAGACGCCTTTTCAACGTAATGTATCATGATCATAAAGTTGAGGCAGTGGTAATAGCTCTTGATGCAGAGAAGGCGTTTGATCAGATTGAGTGGAAGTATATGATGTCGGTTCTGGAGCATTTCGGATTTGGAAAGGAATTTATTAATTGGATAAGAATTATTTATGCACACCCAATGGCGTCCGTGGTGACCAATCAGGAAATGTCGCAGTCATTCCGCCTGTTCAAGGGGTGCCGACAGGGGTGCCCTATTTCGCCTGCTCTCTTCGCTATAGCCATGGAACCCCTTGCTACGCGCATTCGGGCATGTGCCGATATAGCTTCTGTTAAAATAAAAGACACACAGCACAAAATTTCCCTATATGCAGACGATGTTCTTTTGTTTTTGTCCAAGCCTAAAACGTCTATTCCACCATTACTTAAATTGATAAACACATTCGGCTCCTTCTCTGGCTACAAGATAAACTGGCAAAAAAGTGAGATGATGCCAATATCACGGCCTGTGGATATGCAATTTCTGCAATCTACCCCGCTTAGAACAGTGAGGGACAAGTTCACAAGCCTTGGCATTGTAGTGACAAGAGACCTTGACCAGCTATTGAAAGTGAATTGGGACATGAAAATATATCAGCTTAAACAAAATATAGATTTCTGGAAAACTCTGCCTATTTCCTTGGTTGGTCGTATAAACGCTATTAAAATGGTTGTCCTACCCAGGTTTCTTTACCTCTTCCAATGTCTACCCAATTTCATACCACAAAGCTATTTTAAGAAACTGGATTCAATAGTAACTCCATTTTTATGGGATAACAAGGCAGCCAGAATTGCAAAGAAGCATTTATGCAAGTACAAGATAGAGGGGGGCTTTGGCCTTCCTCACTTCAAACTGTATTATTGGGCTGCTAATCTGAACATTGTGTCTTTCTGGAGGGAAAGTTTACCTGAGATGAGACGGAAGGATATGCCTTCATGGCTTTTGATTGAGCAGGCCTCCTGTCAACGTTCCTCACTCCCTGCACTTGTTAATAGCCCATCATATGTGAAAAAAGCCACTTATGACTCCAATCCAGTCATTTGTCATACTCTTAGGATCTGGAAACAGATTAGGGATTTTCTTAACATACCCACTGTGTACATAGACAGCCCGATTAGCCGGAATCATGCTTTCCACCCTGCAATGGATGATGTGGTGTTTTCACAGTGGAGGGAGAAGGGGCTCACAACAATTGGTAATCTATACATAGATGGTCAGTTAGCTTCATTTCAACAACTACAGGCAAAGTTCAACATGCCAACAACACATTTTTTCAGATACCTCCAAATCAGGAATTTCTTAAGGACACACATCCCACAGTATGGCATGAAGCCAAATAGTCCTACATTAGATAGCTTGATCCTTGTCAAACCCCATTCAAAAGGGTCGGTCTCCAGACTGTATGATGTGCTACAGGCCCACATAGAGGTATCCACAGACACCATTAAAAGGGCTTGGGAACAAGAACTTGGTTCAGAAATCTCAAATGAGGACTGGATAGAAGCTCTCAGGAATATAAACCACAGTTCAGTGAATGCCAGACACAACCTTGTACAGTTTAAGGTGATACACAGGTTACACTACTCAAAAGTAAAACTGCATAAAATATTCCCGGACACCTCACCACTGTGTGAGAGGTGCAAGCAGGAGGAGGGGACGTTGTCCCACTTATTCTGGACATGCCCTAAATTACAGGCTTACTGGGCTCTCATTTTTGATTACTTATCTAAGGCCTTTGATAGAGTTCTAGCCCCAGACCCATTGATCGCTCTGTTTGGTACAGTTGATGGGAATAACCAGGAGGGGAAAGCTGTCTCTCTTTGTACTCTATTAGCCAAAAGGCTCATATTGCAATTTTGGAAATTGGAGACTGTACCTACCTTTGAAATGTGGTTACGGGATTTAGGGAATGTAATCCATATGGAAAAGATTCGATACAACACCTCCAATAGAAGTCCATTGTTTTACAAAATATGGCAGCCGATACTGGATAAATGGTCTAGTCCCGCTTCATAACTGGGCTGACGATCTGCTGCTACTCTGTGCTGTACTCCACTCAATATTTATTTTTGGCTGAACTACACTGCTTGTAATGACTATATGCTGTCTTCTTATACACGTACCACCTAATAGGATTTTGTTTTATTTTGTGTATGTGTGAGTTAACTTTTGTTTTGTCCTCTAAACTGGCCATCCCATCCAACAGTACAATGAATGTCATTGTTTGTATTGCTGTCTCTTTTACTTTATTTTTATTGGAAAATAATAAACATATTATAAAAAAAAAAAAAAAAAAAAAAAAAAAAAAAAAAAATGTTGGTGTTAATGTAGCAAAGGTAGTCAACACTTGTCGTTAGGTCTCGGGCAAGGTTGCCTCCCGGAGCTTTTGCCACCCCTCTCTAGTTTAACACTGGTTTCACTGTGTGCGCAAGGTCACCTTTCACCACTCCGTCCTTCTCCAAGCTCCGTTAGCAGGAGACGTCTCGCAAAAGCGCCAGCTCAGGGATCAAGGTAATTGTTTTTCCTCCATGCCCACCCCACCTACGAAGTAGCTCTGTCCAGGCCATGGACACAGTGCTCCTTTGTTGTGAAGGTCATGAGAAAACCGCATCAGCTGAGGAGTTAATGGGGACGTGAAACAGCAAAATCAACTGTTGCTTGTTTGTCTGGGCAAGGCCTCCTCCACACGGCCTTACTAAGGACCCCACATGGCCTTAATCAGGACCCCTGTGTGTCCGGTGCCAAGCTTGGAGGG
Organism: Coregonus lavaretus; assembly: GCF_964263955.1. Taxonomy (NCBI): domain Eukaryota; kingdom Metazoa; phylum Chordata; class Actinopteri; order Salmoniformes; family Salmonidae; genus Coregonus; species Coregonus lavaretus. Next base: position 23,697,436 of record NC_139994.1, read on the forward strand.
GTTGCAGACTACATTTCACTTGAACGGTTGCCAAGGACTGTCTGCTTTACTCCTCGGGCCTCATGAGACTTGTTCTGTGTGAAGTCATGCTCTGCAGGCAGTTTACGTCTCAGCGCGTGCCTGCAAGGGTGTGGAGTCTGTGATGATTCATGTGGCCATGCATGGGTGTGTGTGAGAGCGTATGAGCGTGGCGTGTTTGTGTTCAAGGTTTGTGGGGTACATCAGCCAACGGACATCATTCATACCCACCGCAGTGAGACTGAAAAGAAACTATGTGTGGGTGTGCGTATGTGTGAACTTTCATTCTGAGCGTAGAGGAACTTTGAGGTTGTGGGAGAATCACCCAGTGTGCTTTTTGCCCACCCCAGGGAGAGGGAGACGTGCCAAGTAATGATGAGTGTGGTCTGTGAGCTCTGTGCTTCAACAGGGATGTGCTCTTCCACTGGGATTCTCAGTCACGGAAGTGGTTGCTCAAGGAAATGGGAGGATGGCAATACACATGAATGAATGAATGAATGAATGAATGAATGAATGAATGAATGAATGAGAGAGAGATACGCCCTGTGAGAGGGTGTGAGAGAAAATGTCAGTGGGAGAGAGGGAAAAAGAGAGGAGACAGAAAGAGAGCAAATGTGGGTGAGAGGAAAAACATGTGAGAAAGACACTGCCGCTGAAATGGTTGGCTTAAAATAATCATCCACTCAAAAACGATCTTTTGGTATTTTTTTCATTAGTCCAACGTTGATACAGTCCCAAAATGTTTTGATGTCAGCAATCAAGTTTTCAAGATATGCAACGCCAGTGTTGTGGGTTCGATTCCCATGGGGGGCCAGTTTGAAAAAATAAAAAAATAATGTATGCACTCACTAACTGTAAGTCGCTCTGGATAAGAGCGTCTGCTAAATGACTAAAATGTAAATGTCATATAGGACTCTCAAAAACCAAATTGTAATGAAGTGGCAAGTTACAAACTGATTTTTGAAAGTCCTAGATCTTGAAAACTTGATTGCTATTTTGTGACTGCATCAACAGTTGACTAATACAAAAAATAAAGATAGTTTGAGTGGATTATTCCTTTAAGTGAAAAAGATAAACTGCACATGAAGAAACAGTGAAAAAGAAAACAGCCTGTGAGTAAAACCTCATGTAGAGTGCTTTCATAATACAGTACCTCTACAGCTGGTGGGTGGAGGGAGTTAGGGTGGGGTAGGGTGAAGATCTATGTCCTTGCTTGAGGGTGAGGGGAAGGATCTATGGCAGTGTTTTTTCGCAAGATAAACTGAAATAGAAAATTGCGCTTGGTTCTTTGAACCGGGGTTACGTCAGTAACTTCCGGTAGCCGTTAGATGATGTTGTAATAAACAGAGGAGTTTTTCTTCTTCTACAAATGCGGCTCTATCTTTTGAAAGGTTTAAGCTACAAAATATTATGACCCAATCACTGAACGAAAAGACTCTCAGGAACAGGTATGTGTCTTCTGTTTCCCTACAATGCCCACAAGCCGTGCAGGACTCAGAACAGAGCGGACAAGACCAGGCACTAAAATCAGACTGGGGGGGGGGTGGAAGAACATCATCAATGATGTTATTTTCTACATACATACTGTAGGAGATCAATACAACATTACAGCCTTATGGATCTTCCGAACTTCCCAATACCTTTCTGATGCATTTCAGTCACTTCAAACCGTACTTCCTTCAGATTGAAATACTATCAAAAGTACTGTCAGACTGATTTGTAATAGCCCCAATTAAAAAAGTAAACATTGGCCGTTGTTTACATAACTTATTTTACATGGTGGGGTTTTGAAACAAAAAAGTTTGGGATCCCTGATCGATGGCTTTGCCTGGGAGGCTGAGAAGAGACTGTTGGTTGTGACTAAACACAGCAAACATGATTGGTGCTGATCAAATGTTGGCTGTCAGACCTTGAATCTGGCCCACGTGTGTGTGTGTGTGTGTCTGTGTGTGTGTGTGTCTGTGTACAGCACTTAGAACACTGAGATCTGGAACACAAATGGCTTGGCCAGAGTCCAGTGCTTACTGGATTAACCAGAACTGAGCACTCAAGAGAGACAACCCATATCAGACCCAGAGGTGAGGGGGTGGTGCCTTCAGACAGGTATTTTAACTCAACACAGCTGGAGTGGAAGATGAGCTAAAGAAAGGAGTCACTGACTTCACTTGAAATAGTAAAATATCAAACGTTCGCACCGAGAAGCCCAAAACATCTGTGAGCTCCTTACCTGTGAATACAAATGTAACACTTCACATTGTAGAGTTGGCCATGTGAGACATTTGGCAGAGGGAGTGAATACTGCATTTCCTGACTACGGTGTTGCTCTATGGGTCATGTATCATAGGTGGGTTACTCATGAATGAGCAACAGCTGGGCTACTGTGTGAGCAGTCACCCATTTAGAAAGAGAGTGAAGTGGGGGAGGGGGAAGGTGTTGCGCAACACGGCAGATAAGACCTGTCATCCTGGGGATTAGGAGGGATCCCTTCCTGTACCTGTCAGTGCTTGTCATCATCCCTCAGCTATCTGGACACACATACAGACACACACACAGACACACATACAGACACACACACATAGGTTTCCAGGCTCGTCTCAGTGAGGAAATGAAGAGACCTCAGTGGAAGCTAATCCTATGAGATTATTTTCACTCTCACACACTCCCTCGCTCTCTCACACACTGAACACCCTTGTGGATACAGGACTCATATGTTTATCCCTTTCTCTTGGTAATTTGATGCCATTTTGAGTCTAAATAACTACCGTAATGGTCAAGACCAACGAGACGAGGAACTCCAAAAATCCCCATGTCAGCACAACGAAAACAAGCGAGTTCTGTAACGCTTAGTGAAAAGTGATAGTCTTAGGTCCTCGTCGATGGCCAACTCAAACACTATTCTGTGGAATTCTAAACAGCACAGGGTCACGAGGAGTTTAGCTTGTAAACATGCAAACATGGTCGTCTATCTCAACCATGTATCTTGGCTCTCACACTATCAGAAAATAGTTTGTCCTCATTTAGCTAACAGAGAGTGAGCAGAAAGCACATTCTTCACAACTTTAGTTTCTGCACCTGCCCTGAACACCTGAGGTAAACATTTCTACACTACATTCTTAAAACGAGGCAATTCCCCTACATTTGTAAAACATTTTATTTATTTATTTAACTACAGCAGAGGTAGACCAGATATTGGGGTTAATAGGCTATACCTGGCAAACTGGGAGAAAAGCATAAAATACTTATTATACTGATTTGACCCATGGTCTAACATAAGACAAGCTGCTTTTGTAAATTAGGCGATTCCTGTACACAAACTCCAATAACGCAATGTTATTGTGAGAAAATGATAGGACTACAACCAAACTCCAAAGCAGCAGGCAGGCCTTAAGGCATCAGCCTGCCAGGCTCTATTGGTCATCCCAGCCACAGGTAGCCGAGCTAATCACCTTTACGAGCTGCATGGGAGGAGGGGGACGCCACAGGTTTCTATTAAGTCCCCTAATCGCCTGCCTGCCTCCAACCCTCCTTAAGTGAGATCTGAAAGGAGAAAAGACCCTGGATCAGCACCCCAGACCCTAATACCAGGCCCTACACAGTCAGCATTGGTGGAGATGCTGATCTTGGGTGCCGAGATGGAGGAAGTGTTGTCAAGATGGCGTAGCATTGCGGTCGCGGTTTTATTCATTGTCCTTGTGTAAATATCCCGTTTCTTGTTTTTTTTTGTCTATTTTGTATATATTTCTCAATTTTTACTTTTCATTCTTTAACTAAATATACTTTCCTGCAACCCGCCTGCACACACTGTATATATATATTTATTTCTGTTGTATTTTTGACTTTGTTTTGTTTTACCCCATATGTAACTCTGTGTTGTTGTTTTTATCGCACTGCTTTGCTTTATCTTGGCCAGGTCGCAGTTGTAAATGAGAACTTGTTCTCAACTGGTTTACCTGGTTAAATAAAGGTGAAATAAAAAAATAAAAATAAACTAACTTAGCGTTTGTGCTGGTTCATTGAGTGTGGGAAAATGGGTCTTGAATGAGGTATTGGCAATTATCTATGAGAATGGACATTTTTCCAGTAATTCAATTCAGGCTTCAAGGGAAAACTAAAAGCTTACCCTTTTCACACTACTGAGCCGAGCTTAGCTGTACTGCAACGGCCTGTTGCTGGAACCATCCTGAAATGCACAATGTGAGAAGATGCTTCCGAGCCAGCAAAGAACAGTTTGGGTAAGCACAGTACTGTGAAAAGGGTATGAGTGACCCTACTTGTCCTATTCCTTTGTAACACATACAAACACACGCAACCTAATCAGATACTGTGCACAAACAATGGTGCTATTCATTCCAGGCCACAGAGAGGACTCAAACCAAAAGCCTTCACCTACATCAGCAAATCTATCAGCTTTCACATTAATTTCTCTCCTCAATCAGGTCATCTTCGCTTCCTTTTCTTGTAGTCGGACCCCTTTTGGGCTTCCGTTTGTGTTCTACAGCAGGTCCTCTCAACGTGAATTTAGGGCCCTATAAACGCGGATGGAATTACGGAATCCAGACATTACAACATAATCCAACAATATACTGAACTTAGTAGGAAATCAACTAAATGTATTGAACTTATTAGAAATGTCATAAATGTAATCGTAAGCCATGAACAAAATGCATCAGTGATTAGTATTTTCCTGCCACTTTCTGAAACGGCACAGGAATGCCTGTGTGTGTGTGTGTGTGCGCGCATATGTCTACACTTTGTGTAGCTGTTAGCGATGATGCTAATGATAACCTTCTTCTAGTAGAGATGGAAAGGCTTTCCCAAAAACCTTCTCAATTAAACGTTAACTACAAAGTAGCCTATGGCAGAATTATATGATTATTTGCATCAATCCAGTGGCCATTTGTTTTGCAAACTCTGCAATCACATGAGCGCTACAGCAACATTGCTAACCAAACAAAGGTATCTTTCTGGTGTGCACTTGCATTAAAGGGTAACTACACCCAAAAATATACATTTCTTCTATTTCTCCCAGAACTCAAAAGTGGTCTCCTGATGTGGTTTAAGCACTGTTATGGATTCCAAAAATTAATTGGATGTTCTATAAAAAATAAAAAAAAGTGATTTTCTGAGCGAAAAACAAATTTTTTACCGAAACCTGTAAAAACATAACGAAGAAAACAGAATATGGGAAAAAAAATAAACAATCAGGCAAAAAAATGTAAAAAATTTCTTCATAGGGCCCTATGAACTGCACATCATTATAGGACCTGAAACTATCTTCCAAATTGTGCCAGTGTCCACATCTTGTCAAGTAATATTTGCAAGCCAAGGGCCTATTCAATTCCCTTCATGACACTGCAGACTATTTCCCTGTTTTACTGAGTACTTCTCGGCAACTCAATATTTAGCTTCGCACAAAACTTCCGATGTTAATTATAAATCCCTTAGGACCTCTGTCTCAATAGACAACACAGCTTTTAAATAAACCACAAGCCATACTCTGGAAAGTTAAAAGGTAAATATGTGTGTGTGATACTGTGCATCACGAGATATTTGATCAGAAACGGAGGCATTTTCTGCACAAACTAAGGCAGGAACAGTATTATTATACAAACAAATGGCCAACAGTGGATGTTATTTACTTTATGTTCCAACTTCCAATACTTAAAACTGGAGCAAACAAAAACAGTTAAAACCATATTACAAAATTTCATTTTTTTTAAATACCCAGCCCCTTAACGATAGTAATGAATACAAGCTTTGAAGACGATGCAACCGAACAGTTCAACCATTGTGATGTAATCTGCTAGCTGCCTTGTTAACCATAATGCATTTCCCATTAGTACATCGTTAGTTGGGGCAAAACTCGGGAGCTTTTCTTAAGATTGCAGAGAGCAGTGCTCAACTTTCATTCCCCTCTCCAGAATATCCACAAATGATGTATGGCAACAGACCACTCAAAGTTGTCCTGCGTGAGCCTATAATAGGTTCACGTGGGACAACTTTGGACCTAGCAATACAATGTGCACATAAGCACAGCATCTCCATATACAGATGACAAAGATTTGTATTTTGGCACTAGTCTGAAGAAATCATCTTTGCTCAGAGAGATTAGTATGCAATGAGCATTGATCTTTCGTAAGTGATTGATTCTTGAAAAAGGACTGAACTAACACGACTTAATGCTGAAACTCCCTCACCCAGCCTCGCTCGTCAGTTACGATCGCATTTCCACTGTTAGCACTGTTGCACTTCTGACCTTTCTTTGGTCCTGTTGAACCTCTATCTTGTCATATCAGGGATGCAGTTAATACCAGAGCTCCAATAGTGACCACCATAACATAGATCAATACTTACCCTGCCATTCCAAGTCCTTATGTTCATATCATGACAAGTACAGGAGCATTGTTAAATTGGACATGTAAATGTCTGGACTGGGTGGGTGTCTTCAGCCCAAGCAGGGCATGACAGACAAGCATTCACACCAAGAGTGTCTTTCTGATCTGTTCTTAAGTCAAAAAACACAAATCCATAACTAGACAGTCACTGGAGCGTATCACAGCTACAAAGTACCTTGCTTTAAGTGAGTGTCACTATTTCAAGACAGTGAGACTAAATGAAAGCATTGAAATGTATCACTCGATTTCAAAGTTCATATTCACAATCGAGGAGCTAACAAGATCATAAAAAGTGTTTGACTTACCCATAGGAAAGGAGACTCGGGGGGTAAGCCTGGCCACACATGTAGCCATAACCCCTAGAATGACCACGATGATGGAGAGCAGGCCTTGGTGTTCCATGATGACCCAAAGAGGAAGAAGAGCAAAATCAGGGTTGGGGAGCTAGCGTCAGGCGAAAAGTGTCTGGTGCTTGTCTGTGATGTCAAAGACTGGGTCTGTGGGGGGAGCACAGAGGCAAGCGCCACTTCCTCTGGTCTCTGGAGCCAGCCGTCATCGCATCTGAGGGAGAGAGAAAGAGAGAGAGAGAGAGGGAGGGTCAGAGAGAAGAGCAGTACTCCCTTAGCACTGTGGAGTTGTGGTTGGACTGAGCCTGCATGTAAGGGAATGACTAATTTCTCACGAGAAGGGGGGAGGAGTACAGGCCACTTCCTCTAACACTACGAGGCTAAACCACTAGTATGTTTGAGCATTATAGATCATATCTTCGCATCATAAGGCACAATCAACCTGAGGGTTCTTTAGTGAGTGATCACGTCATGTGACAGAGTTAAAATTATCTAATAAGTTCAGAAAAACATGTCCAAATCAGTCGTCACCAGTCTGCATTAAGAGGAATAAATTACTTCTGGGATATCCCTGAATTACTTCACGGACTAGTATATTCCATGTACAAGAAGGCAACGCCAACACAGGCTCTTTAGGGGAAAACATTACCAGAAACCTCCTGGAATATCCTGAATTAGATAAATGATTCATATGGTATGGAATACAGTAATTTCAGTAACAACTAGAGAAATGCCTGACAAACTGATTTTGGACTTAACTATCACTTTGAAATTCCATTTGACATAAGGAACATCACGGGGGTTCAGTGACGAATACAGATAAGACCTACTCTGCACTAGGTTGAAATGACTGCTGCTCACAACAATATGAACCTTTTAAAGAGAATGATATAGAGACAGGTATTACCATCATGTTCATTGATATCTACTGTGCAAGGTAATTAGGGCCCTGTAAAATCTATCATCTTTGCCTAATTCCGTTTTTCCCAAAATTCATTTTTCTCCGTTTAGTTTTTCCAGGTTTCAGAGTTTCCCTGTTTATTCAGGTTTTCGCTCTTAAAAGCATACTTTTTTAATAGAAAAACTAAAAAATATGATGTTTCAAGTCAGGGTTCATCAACCGGTGGTGATTTTATTTAGCCCCAGAAGTTTTGGGAGCAAAAAAATAAAAAGTGGGACGTAAGACTGTAAAAACACCAGCAAATCAGCTCCAAATTATTTTAATTTTGGAAATCTGTTCCAAAGTATTCCCACGCAAAATAGAGAGATATTTGATCGTGTACAAATGTAAGCAAGGTTTGAAATGATTATGGTTTTAGTCAAATGTTATATCCGTTTGCAGTCTACAAATTGTTTTGTAATTATGCCCCGGCCATCCCCTCAAGAAAAAATTGGCCCGATGCTGATTCTAGTTGGATAATCTTTGTTTTAAGTCCACAACAATGCTTAAAACTACATCAGGATACCACTTTTGTGGTCTGGGAAAAATCTAAGAAATGTTTGGTTTGGTTAGCAGCGTTTCTGTGGCACACATTGCTAAACAATCGCCACTGGATTGATGCAAATAATCATATCATTCTGCCAGATAGGCATAGACTACTTTGTAGTTAAAAGGAAAGGTTCACCCATTTTGAATGTTATATTGTTTTTGTGCCTCTCTGAGTGATGTTCTATCGATTCCCTTGGTCATTTCATGTTTTCAAGTTATCGGCATTCAAGCAGGCAGAAATCCGGCAGGTATGACGTAGCACCGTGATAAAGTTAATGGAAGTTAATAGGAATACGACTTTCAGATCGCGAAAATGTCTATCATACATGTCAGATTTCAACACTGGCCGATGTCATAAGTAAGGAGGATGTCTTCTCTCGAATGAGCCATTGATCATATGTTTTGCGATACTCCTACCCTGAGAAATTGTTAATTTAACGGAGGGTCTAGCACATTTTTCCTATTTGTCCGCCTCTTTAGTCCAGGGTGCATTGCATGGTGCCGTTGCCAGAGATATTATAGGAAGGAGATAGTATGAATCCACTGAATGAAGGAACGTATAACGTCCCACCCAACAGAAGTTCACATTGTCATGCTGTGTCACGCAGTTGCTATGCTAATCGTCACGCAATCCCTTCTCAAAGTCAGTGTACATGTCGAGAAACTTGGCTATTTTCCTCGAAAGTACGTAATGTCACGAATACTACAGTTCATTATCTCACATCTTGGAAAATATTTGTAATGTTGTACTTCTTGTTGATGAAATTTGTGCTAATCTTGGGTATTTGAACTAGCGCCCAATAGACTCCCATTCACTCCTTGAAGGAGAGCGCCCCTTGTCCCAGAACCGCCCAGAATGCATCAGACGGCCCACTGACGTAGCATGGGCAATGTTTCATCTCCTCAAAAGTATATCTGCCATTGCGAATGTTAGACTCCACTCTGAAACTGCCTGGAAGTTGGAAGCAGGCGGTAGTGGTGCCAGTAGGGAAACCTGAGAAAGACCCTACTAGTCCTTCAAGCTATAGGCCGATAGCGTTGACATCTCACGGAAAGGCTGACTTACTTTCTGGAGAGTAGAGGACTAATGTCACTAGATCAAAGTGGGTTCAGGAAAGGCAGGGGAACAATGGATCTTGTTCTGTGCCTTGAGTCAGTCATACGGAAGGGAAGGCAAATAGGGAGGTGGTGGTAGCAGTTTTCTTTTATGTAGAGAAGGCTTATGATATGATGTGGAAGGAAGGTCTACTTATCAAGCTGGATAACATGGGGGTTGGAGGAAGGGTTTTTAACTGGATAAAGGATTTTCTTTTTGGGCGATCAATACAAGTGAGGGTGGGGCGCTCTATGTCAGAAAGCTATGAGGTGGATACTGGTACCCCCAAGGGAAGTGTCATTAGTCCTTTGTTGTTCTCCATTATGATTGACAATGTATTCTCTCAGGTGAGACCTGATATTGGGAGGTCATTGTTTGCGGATGATCGAGCGCTGTGGAAGAGAGGGAGAAATATTACCCATACAGCCAGAAGAGTTCAAGAAGCGATTAGTGAAGTAGAGCAGTGGTCCCTTTAAGTTTTCAGTTGAGAAAACACAGACTGTGTTTTTTTCTAGAAGGAAGGTTGGGGAGGAAATATACTTGAAGTTGTATGGAAGGAATCTGGAGAGGGTGGGAGGGTTTAGGTTCCTGGGGGTCTGGTTTGACACACGAATGACATAGGCGGAGCATATTAGTAGTTGTCAAAGGAAAGAAAATATTGAATGTGATGCATTGCTTGTCAGGAATGGAGAGGGGGGCAGATACAATGTCGTTGAAAATTATATATAGTTGAAGTCAGAAGTTTACATACACATTTTTTTCAACCACTCCACACATTTCTTGTTAACAAACTATAGTTTTGGCAAGTCGGTTAGGACATCTACTTTGTGCATGACACAAGTCATTTTTCCAACAATTGTTTAGACATATTATTTCACTTATAATTCACTGTATCACAATTCCAGTATGTCAGAAGTTTACATACACTAAGTTGACTGTGCCTTTAAACAGCTTTGAAAATTCCAGAAAATTATGTCATGGCTTTAGAAGCTTCTGATAATTGACTTCATTTGAGTCAATTGGAGGTGTACCTGTTGATGTATTTCAAGACCTACCTTCAAACTCAGTGCCTCTTTGCTTGACATCATGGGAAAATCAAAAGAAATCAGCCAAGACCTCAGAAAAAAAATTGTAGACCTCCACTAGTCTGGTTCATCCTTGGGAGCAATTTCCAAATGCCTGAAGGTACCACGTTCATCTGTACAAACAATAGTACGCAAGTATAAACACCATGGGACCACGCAGCCGTCATACCGCTCAGGAAGGAGACGCATTCTGTCTCCTAGAGATTAACGTACTTTGGTGCGAAAAGTGCAACTCAATCCCAGAACAACAGCAAAGGACCTTGTGAAGATGCTGGAGGAAACAGGTACAAAAGTATCTATATCCACAGTAAAACGAGTCCTATATCGACATAACCTGAAAGGCCGCTGAGCAAGGAAGAAGCCACTACTCCAAAACCACCATAAAAAATCCAGACTACGGTTTGCAACTGCACATGGGGACAAAGATCGTACTTTTTGGAGAAATGTCCTCTGGTCTGATGAAACAAAAATAGCACTGTCGTTTGGCCAGGGGGGATGCTTGCAAGCCGAAGAACACCATCCCAACCGTGAAGCACAGGGGTGGCAGCATCATGCTGTGGGGGTGCTTTGCTGCAGGAGGGACTGGTGCACTTCACAAAATAAATTGCATCATGAGGAAGGAAAATTATGTGGATATATTGAAGCAACATCTCAAGACATCAGTCAGGAAGTTAAAGCTTGGTCGCAAATGGGTCTTCCAAATGGACAATGACCCCAAGCATACTTCCAAAGTTGTGGCAAAATGGCTTAAGGACAACAAAGTCAAGGTATTGGAGTGGCCATCACAATGCCCTGACCTCAATCCTATAGAAAATACGTGGGCAGAACTGAAAAAGCGTGTGCGAGCAAGGAGGCCTACAAACCTGACTCAGTTACACCAGCTCTGTCAGGAGGAATGGGCCAAAATTCACCCACAATAAGCTTGTGGAAGGCTACCCGAAACGTTTGACCCAAGTTAAACAATTTAAAGGCAATGCTACCCAATACTAATTGAGTGTATGTAAACTTCTGACCCACTGGGAATGTGATGAAAGATATAAACGCTTAAATAAATAATTCTCTCTACTATTATTCTGACATTTCACATTTGTAAAATAAAGTGGTGATCCTAACTGACCTAAGACAGGGAATTTTTACTAGTATTAAATGTCAGGAATTGTGAGTTTAATGTGTTTGGATAAGGTGTATGTAAACTTCCGACTTCAACTGTATATAGCGCTGTTAAGGTCATCAATGGATTATGGAAGTATAGCATATGGATCAGCAGTTCAAACATTTTTTAAAAAGCTAGATGTTATCCAATCCCTATGAATTTGTTGTGGAGCCCTCAGGACCTCCCCATTGGCAGCGATGCAGGTAGAGTTGGGAGAGATGCTGTTAAAGTTAAGAAGACAACAGCCAGCCCTGACATATTGGGTACATCTACAAGGACATAAGGTTACGCATCCTACAAAAAAGGTGCTCCTAGAGTGCTGGGAACATGAACAACATCTGAATACAAGCTTTGGGTGGATAGGCAATTGCATGGCGAGAGAGATGGGGTTGTTTGGGAGGGAGTTTAGCCCCTCTGTGGTTCCTCCTGCTATCCCACCTTGTTTCTCCCTCAGCCAGTGATAGATCTAGGGTTGCTTGAGAGGGTAAGAGATGTTGAGGAAGGAGTAGATTCAGTTGTAAGTGAACATTTAAGGACACAATACTATGCTTTCTTGAATATATTCACAGATGGATCTAAGGACCCTAAAACAGGGAGGACAGGAGCAGCTTTTAGTGTTCCTGGGTTTAAGGTGGCAGTGACGAAAAGAGCAACAGATCATTTATCTGTTGGCCATACTACTGGCTGCAGAGTGGGTGGAGGAGGTGAGGGCAGACTGACTCCAGTGCAGCACTGATGGCTGCAGAGTGGGTGGAGGAGGTGAGAGCAGACTGACTCCAGTGCAGCACTGATGAGCTTAAATTCATGTGTGTCTCAGAGCAGACAGGATGTTATGTATGAGGTTTTGCAGTGTTTGTATAGGGTGAAACAGATTGGGGTATTTGTGATGTTCCTCTGGGTACCAGCTCATGTGGGAGTAGAGGGGAATGAGGAAGTGGATATTATTGCCAAGCAGGCTCTTAAACATCCTAATGTTGAGATGGAATTGTCAATCAGTAAAGCAGAAGCCAGGGGGTTAATAAGAACAGTGGTTAAAAATAAGTGGCAAGAGTTGTGGAACAGGGAGAGTAAGGGAAGACACCTGTATAAGATCCAGGAAAAGGTGGGGGCAGAGAGGTCCTCAGGCCGAGAGAGAGAAGGGAGGAAAGTGTAGTCACAAGGCTGAGACTGGGACACACATGGCTAAATAGTACATTGAAAGTGGTGGGGAAACATCCGACTGGGAGGTGTGATCAATGTCAGGAGGAGATGGAACATGTTCTATTTCAGTGCCAGAAATATGTGAAAGAAAAGGAGTGATTGTTATTAGATTTGAGGAGTAATGGGGTTGAAGAGCCAGGATTAAGTGAACTGCTGGGGAAATCTTCAGGGGATGTAGTATTTAAATATGTATTTCGTTTCCTTAGGGAGACTAGATTATTCGGTAGGATTTAGACCTTCACTGTCTCTGGTCCACACTCCAGTCCAGTTGGTGCCGGTAATGCACCTTAAAGTTGGTTGCCAATCACCATATAAAATCCACAGAAGAAGAAGAGTCCACTCCGAGGCACATCAATCTGCAGATTGACCATGGTGAGATTGTAAACTCCTAAATTGAGTGCACTTTATTTAGGTGATTTTACAGCTAACTAGCTACGTTACATGCTGATATGGTCTTTGATATTATTGTGTGTAGCTACGTTTGCTAGCTAGCTACTTAGCTTGCTAGGCAGCCCATAGAGAGAGCATTGCAATGTGGATTTTGTAGTAGACTTGATCTGCAACAGAGTTCCACAATGATTTTCCATGTTGCTACCAACCTTATTATAACGGCAAAATGAAACATTTGTTCACAAAAAATATTGTTCTCACTGTGTTATTTAACACATGCCCTTGCGTCAGAAAGTTGAAGGCAAATGCTATTGATGTAATTTGTTCATGTCTTATGATATTATTGGGCAAAATAATTTCCCAATACATTTTTGAATATTGTTGAATTCCGTTTTAATGTCTGGATTCCGTGATTCCATCCGCATTCTCGTCATCCCGGATTTTATAGAGCCCTATTTAAGTAAGCTCTACCTGCCGAGGAGCCCCCATAACTCCATAGATGGTGCCAACTCTGTGTTGGGTCACTAGGCCAATCAAGAACAGAGTCCACCCCTGTTAGAGTGGCATAACAGGATTACCCAGATGCTGTAGGCATGAGGATTAGCACAGATATGTCAGCCTTTACCTGTGGCAATAAGGACAGGTTGAAGTCTCGGGCTGACTAGACAGAAGCACCTCACCAACAGATCTCATCATTAATTAGAGTAATCGTTCCAAGTCAATCTACTGGAACTATAAATATACCCGCCATTCATCCCTTTATATGTTTTACCACAAACCTTTTGGAGACTGTATTATCTAATATAAAATGTGCAATATCTTCACAACAATATTTGGGGTATCTACTACAGCAGGCCATTTGTTCAAAATGTGAACAAACATAGCCTAATTAGTTTACTCACATACACATTCCACAGCAGGTATGTCCTTGGATAGTTTGTCTTTTTATATTTAACCTTTATAATGTCAGGGTGACCCATCTTCTGGGGGTTTCAGTTTCCTTCAGTAGAATGAAAACATCCAATTCAGTAGCTACTAATCTCCCTATTCCAGACAAAACAAAAAACACACCTCAAACATTAATTCACCAAGAGGTTAACAGTTCAGAGAGCAGAGCCTGTTTCAGATCTCCTTGGTGGTCAGTCTCTTTCTCCCTTTCAGTTTCTCTCTCCCTCACCCTGTTTCTACCATTCTGGGCAGTGTTGTGAAGGATGCTGGTATCTCGTAGGGCGAGATGTGATGCTGCATTCCTGCAAGGCACTAATAGAAAACAGAGCGTTGTCTGGGGGATCTTTATCAGATGACTGGGGCGAGGGCCACGCCACCACCATTATCAGGGACCAGCTTTTGCAGAACCGGTTTCTCAGGCTCGGTAGACCAGGTTACATCACTGGAAAAGCTGGCTGATTTTTCCACCACCTAGATTGACCCTGTACTTTGACTCAGTGGTTCCCAACCTTTTTCGTTTACTGTACCACCAACAGAATTTTGCTCTGCCTGGAGTACCCTTGAAGTACCCACTAATGCGCATTTTACCAGTAAGCCTAAGGTCTCATGAGTCTTCTCAAATACCCTGTGGATAGAACACATACCCCCAGGGTTCCTAGTACCCCTGGTTGGGAACCACTGGTCTGGGATATGCCCACATTGATGACATTTGAGCATTAACTAAAACTGACTGGAATCATTAAGACCACTAGTCCATGACCATCAAAATTAGAAGGATTAGGGACGTCAGCATGTCCATGTGACACCTCCAGCGTGACAAACATGTGAAGAGATGAGCCCTGCTGTCACTACAATCCACATAGCTCAAGGATGTCTGACTTGTTCCTAGTGTTGTCACCAATGTTCCCTCTAAACTGTGTACGTGCGTGCACACGCAGTAGCCCCGAGACTGCCATGCAGCTCCTCAGGACTGCCACACAGAAATATCAGCCCACAGAGAGAAGCACAAGATTGAACTTCACTCAACTTTCTAGAGCAGTGGTCGCCGACTGGTCGATCTCCAAGGCATTCCTATTCGATTGCCAAACATTTCTGTAAAAACCCCAATGATAAAGCCTTGTTCCTTTTTGGGGGGGCTGTTGGCGGTAGGTGCACCCATTCAGCTGCCGTGCGCGCCGGGTCGGCGAACGGTTGCCATTTTGAACCATTTTATGTGTCTTGAGGTACAAATTCTGCCTTCTCGGCAGGCCCAGAAAGCAAATCAAGTGCACTATAGGCCTACTGCTGGCCAATCGGATGGCTCAGATTATCGTGTCTGCAGTAATGTAGCAGGCATAAACGAAATCTACAGCAAAGTTGATACTGTGAGATTTCAAAATGTTTAAAACCATGACAAGAGAGAGACTGTCAACAAATACAGCAAAGAGATGCTGTTATTATGAGTGACTTCATGTTTAAGTTCTTACTTAGCACTGTCAACACTTTGTATTCAACACTTTTATAAGCAATAAAATGCTAATTCTTCCCATTTCCACTCAGCAAGAACTGCAGCAGTAATGAATGAGTAGGAAAGTATCTATAGGCTTGCGTTGTTGATATTATTAGTGGCTTGGGTCTTTTTTAATAGAGGAATATTTCACTTTCTCTGTTCATAGGAGTAACAACATGAATTTGTGCATGAGGCAGAAATAATGCGGTGCAACTCGAGTTTCGCTAGCAGCTGAAAGACTATGCACCTTTTGGTCAGTGTCAGCAGAGGAAAGGGAGAGCGGAGGGACGTTGAGAGGTAGACCCTCAGTCTGCTGCTCTCTCCTTCCACTGAGACTGACCATCAGATGCAGGCACCATCAGCCCAGTAAAACAAAAAGCTAATTATTTAAAAGTATGCTCACTCAATGGCCCAAACAACAAAGCATTAGCAGGGCAATTCAAGCAAAAAAAAATCTGAGCGGTAGATCTGAGCGGTAAATCTGAGCGGTGACCACTGTTCTAGAGTTTTCCTTGTTAACACTATCAATGTTTCCCTTTACTGTGGCAATTGTGATCAAATCAACATAATATTAGCCACTTTCAATGCAACATACCAAAACAAACTATGCAAGAGTAGGATTATATTGTATTGACACACACTACTCAGCCCATACTCTACACAGACCATACAAACAATCAGTGCTGCAGTAGGCCTATATGCAAACAGACCATTGCCATATTTGGATCACTGCCATTTACTTCGAAATGGAATGTGTTTACAGCATGAGCGGTCATGAGTAGATGCGCTTGTTTTGAGATCAAAGTGAGAGCTGCATATAGCCACGTGTGCACATTTTGTTCATATCCTTTGCAAGTTAGTGAGTTATTATCCCAGTTATAGATAATTTGTATTCAGCGATAGGGGAGTGATTGCTTCCTACAAGAGAACAAAACGTGTACATTTCTAGACATCTTTGAAAAGCGAGTCAGGTAAAGAGCTTTTTTTGTTTGTCTTAAAGGGGCAGTGTTGTATTTTGAGACAGGCTTGAATAAGCTAAGTAGCCAATAGGCAGAGGGTAGCATAATTTATCTGATTCTCTGTAATAAATGGTATGCCAGTGGCCATCGAAGGTGAGCATTTGCCCACTGAAGTCGGTTACATCGTCGAACTGCAGTCAGGTCAAGACCTTGGTGAGGACGAAGAGCATGCAGATGGACTTCCCTGAAACAGTTTCTGACAGTTTGTGCAGAAATTCTTCGGTTGTGCAAACACACAGTTTCATCAGCTGTCCAGGTGGCTGGTCTCAGACGATGCCGCAGGTGAAGAAGCTGAATGTGGAGGTCCTGGGCTGGTGTGGTTACACGTGGTCTGCCGTTGTGAAGCCGGTTGGACATACTGCCAAATTCTCAAAAATGACGTTGGAGGCGGCTTATGGTAGAGAAATTAACATTCAATTCTCTGGCAACAGCTCTGGTGGACATTCCTGCATTCAGCATGCCAATTGCACACTCCCTCAAAACTTGAGACATCAGTGCCATTGTGTTGTGTGACAAAACTGCACATTTTAGAGTGGCCTTTTTTTGTCCCCAGCACAAGGTGCACCTGTGTAATGATCATACTTTTTAAGCAACTTCTTGAAATGCCACACCTGTCAGATGGATGGATTATCTTGGCAAAGGAGAAATGCTCACTAACAGGGATGTAAACAAATGTGCACAACATTTTCGAGAAATAAGCTTTTTGTGCGTATAGAACATTTCTGAGATTTTTTATTTCAGCTCATGAAACATGGGACCAACACTTTGCATGTTGCGTTTATATTTTTGTTCAGTGTATCTCTATGAATGCACCCTGGACTGAAGAGGCAGACAAATAGGAGAAATGTGGTGTACCCTCATAAATTATACATTTCTCGACGTAGGAATATAACAAAAATATGATCAATGGCTAATTCGAGAGAAGACATTCTCATGCATTACGACATCAGCCAGTATTGAAATCTGACATGTATGATAGATGTTTTCGCGATGTAAAAGTCGTATTCCTATTAACTTCCAGTGTAGTGACAGCGGCTTTATCATAAGGCTATGTCATACCGGACGGATTTATGCTTGCTTGAAAGGCAATTGTGCAGATACACATGAAAACATGAAAAGGCCACCAGGAATCAATTGAACATCGCTCAGAGATTCACAAAAACAATATAACATTTAAAATAGGTGAATCTTTCCTTTAATAAAGCAGCAAAGAGGAAAAATAATCTCTCCACGGACAAATAATTTCATAGTACCATTCTAAATTACAAGTTTACTTCGGTGCCTAAATCTGAATTGGGGCTGAACAGAACTTTTTCTTGAAATAAAAAACATTTTGTATGCAGCTTCCCAAATCCGTCAAAAAAGGCAGTGCAAAACAGGGCCAGCAAAACAACAAGGGGATTAGGCGAATAAGCAAAGATTTTCTTAAAACCCTCAAACTTCTACAGATGCACAATTGAGAGCATCCTGTTGGGCTGTATCACCGCCTGGTACGGCAACTGCACCACCCGCAACCGCAGGGCTCTCCAGAGAGTCGTATGGTCTGCCCAACGCATCACCGAGGGCACACTGCCTGCCCTCCAGGACACCTACAGCACCTGATGTCACAGGAAGGCCAAAAAGATAATCAAGGACATCATCCACCCGAGCCACGGCATGTTCACCCCGCTATCATCCAGAAGGCGAGGTCAGTACAAGTGCATCAAAGCTGGGACCGAGAGACTGAAAAACTGCTTCTATCTATCTCAAGGCCATCAGACTGTTAAAATAGCCATCACTAGCCGGCTACCACCCGGCTACTCAACCCTGCACCTTAGAGGCTGCTGCCCTATATACATAGACATGGAATCACTGGCCACTTCAATAATGGAACACTAGTCACTTTAATAATGTTTACATACTGCTTTACTCATCTCATATGTATATACTGTATTCTATTCTACTGTATTTAGTCAATGCCACTGACATTGCTCGTCCTAATATTTATATATTTCTTAATTCCATTCTTTTACTTTTAGATTTGTGTATTGTTAGATACTACTGCACTGTTGGAACACAAGCATTTCGCTACACCCACAATAACATCTGCTAAATATGTGTATGTGACCAATAAGATTTGATTTGTGTGAGAACTGCTTCATATTAAGGATGTGAGTTGCGTCCGCACAGCGACAATAGTTCAGATGTTTATAATGTAATGTGGGGGCTAAAACCACCTAATTCTGGCCAGGGTATAATCTGAGACAAAATTGGGGACTAGGGTTAAATTAAAACGTCACTATGACTCATTGGGGTAGGAGTAGGGCCACACCGGCAGTCATGAGTCATGACCACAGTAAAATTCCAAAAGGAGTTGACACTAATCTCCTCTAATGCATTCAGGACATGGGTTGGTTTTCCAACTCACTAATTGCCTGGTAGCTCAAGGGCCCCGTGTAGCTCAATTGGTAGAGCATGGCGCTTGCAACGCCAGGGTTGTGGGTTCTATTCCCACAGGTGGCCAGTATGAAAAATGTATGCACTCACTAAGTCGCTCTGGATAAGAGTGTCTACTAAATGACTAAAATGTAAAAACTCAAGGCTCTATTGTCCTTCTAACCACTGACATCAATACATAGCCTACAGCATATTACGCACCGCAGAAAACGGTTTAAATTTTTTATTTAAGATGTCTTTAATTGTTCTGGCCTATATTCCAAAATTAAACAAATTCTAGTAATCTCCTTTGAATGTAGAATGTATTATTATGCATTCTGGATGGACTGGTTACCTTATGCTACACTCCAAAGTTTCTATCCATGAGTCTGGGAGACAACCTATAGGCCTAAGCAATGCTGTTGGTTCATTAATTGTGCAGGGTGGCTTACAGAGTTAGCCTACAATAGTGAATTTGTATTTGAATAGACTAGTAATAGGGCATGTTTTTATATTTTCATAATTAATAGGGTGACACATTACCTTTAGCTACAGAATATCTCACTACCGTCCGTATGGAATATCACCTGTCGTGCAGCGAGAGGCTGCATGCTCCTCAAACCGAGGTTGATGCATGGGTTGAAATAACCGGAGTAGCCTACCCGAACAAACAGGGGAATAGTGGCCTCAAGTGCATAGTGGGATGACATCTTTTTCCCCTGCCCCTTTGATAAATGGGTCATTTTAAATCGAGATTAAATTGAGAATAGTCTGATGGGTGAAAATATGATGAGAACAGTGTGTGCAGCCTGAGGCAAGGAACAGAGCGCAAGCTTTTTCAAGTCATCAATAGCCTATAGTCGCATCATGCAGCCCATATAAATTATGTTTTGATTTCTAAGACATTCTAAATCTAGCGTAGCCTATAGAACCTGTTTCAAATTATCACTTTTACACTCAACATAGCCTTCATATGCGCACACGCTACGGAATGGGAAAAATATCCTTTCTACTTTATTCAGCTAAGTTCAATTATATTCTTCTTACTATAAAATCATATAATATAAAATAATGACACGGGACTTATAAGCATATCTTGTCTGCTAAATGAACGATCCTACGGCATAGCCAGATAACATACAGTAAGTAGGCCAACTCATATTCTGTTAAGCTGAAATACATTTTCTTCATATCATGTTTCTTTAGACCTACCTAAAATAAATAATGGATTTATTATGGGGTATATTAAATTGATTTATTATATACTTTTTTTAAATGTAGATGTTCCAAAGGCACGCATCAGCGGCTTGTATGCAGCTTGTATGTGTGGAGGTCTGGAGATGCTAAATGTGTTTGTTAATTAACTGTCAATTATCGTGAGACAGGCAGTCTTTTGCATTACAATAACCGTTTGACCGCCACAGCCCTAGGTAGGGGTAACCCCAGCTGCAAAGAAAGAGAAGACTTGTCTTTGTCAGGGTACAGGTATGGCATCGAGAGAGTGGGACAGAGAGGAAAATCTCCTGGAATGGCTCAGCGAAGGCTTTGATCCCCTAGGCCCCTGTGGGGTTGCCATGACTACAGCAGATCTGACCAGCCCAGAGCATAGAGAGGTGAGGAGGAGTTACAGCTCCACGAACCGTTCCTGTCAGGAAGTCATTTAGCCATTCATTGTAGCCATTGGCGCTCTGTAGAGTTGCTATTTTCTCGAGTTCTCGTGTCAATTAACTCGTGACATTCCTTAATTACTCATTATACTAAAAAAAGTCAGATTTAAAGTGGAACTGACAGCGTTTTAGCAACATGCAATCGTATTAAAATCTGTTCATATACACCCACAGGAAGAAAAATGTTATTTATTTTTATTTTATTTCTGACAAGAAAGCACTTTCATATATTCATTTTCATACTTTAATAGAATGTTTGGGAATGATGTAGAGCAAGGCATTTGTGAAAATTCTATAGCAATATAGAGTTGTAAAGCGGCTGCGCGTTTGGACAATTAATAGACGCTGCAGTAAATAAACCCTAATAAAAACATGTATTGTCCAGGACCAGACTCTACACAGCCATAGCCAATCAGAGCTACAGTAGACCTAAACTCAGCAAAAAAAGAAACGTCCCTTTTTCAGGACCCTGTCTTTCAAAGATAATTCGTAAAAATCCAAATAACAACACCTGCACAGGATCGGTACATCCGAACATCACACCTGCAGGACAGGTACAGGTTGGCAACAACAACTGCCCGAGTTACACCAGGAACGTACAATTCCTCCATCAGTGCTCAGACTGTCCGCAATAGGCTGAGAGGCTGAACTGAGGGCTTGTAGGCCTGTTGTAAGGCAGGTCCTCACCAGACATCACCAGCAACAACGTCGCCTATGGGCACAAACCCACCGTCGCTGGACCAGACAGGAATGGCAAAAAGTGCTCTTCACTGACGAGTCGCGGTTTTGTCTCAACAGGGATTTGCGTTTATCGTCGAAGGAATGAGCGTTACACCGAGGTGGGATCGATTTGGAGGTGGAGGGTCCGTCATGGTCTGGGGCGGTGTGTCACAGCATCATCGGACTGAGCTTGTGTAACAGCGTTGCTTCCGTCCCTCTCCTCGCCCCTACCTGGGCTCGAACCAGGGACCCTCTGCACACATCAACAACAGTCACCCTCGAAGCACCGTTACCCATCGCTCCACAAAAGCCGCGGCCCTTGCAGAGCAAGGGAAACAACTACTTCAAGGTCTCAGAGCGAGTGACGTCACCGACTGAAATGCCACTAGCGCGCACCGCTAACTAGCTAGCCATTTCACACCGGTTACACTCACCCCCCTTTTGACCTCCTCCTTTTCCGCAGCAACCAGTGATCCGGAAGACATCCTCCTCCCTCATGTGGTACCCTTCCTGCAGGCTCATCCTGACATGACCCTCCAGCATGACAATGCCACCAGCCATACTGCTCGTTCTGTGCGTGATTTCCTGCAAGACAGGAATGTCACTGTTCTGCCAAGGCCAGCGAAGGGCCCAGATCACAATCCCATTGAGCACGTCTTGGACCTGTTGGATCGGAGGGTGAGGGCTAGGGCCATTCCCCCCAGAAATGTCCGGGAACTTGCAGGTGCCTTGGTGGAAGAGTGGGGTAACATCTCACAGCAAGAACTGGCAAATCTGGTGCAGTCCATGAGGAGGAGATGCACTGGAGTACTTAATGCAGCTGGTGGCCACACCAGATACTGACTGTTACTTTTGATTTTGACCCCACCTTTGTTCAGGGACACATTATTCAATTTCTGTTAGTCACATGTCTGTGGAACTTCTTCAGTTTATGTCTCAGTTGTTAAGTTTGCTGAAAATAAACGCAGTTGACAGTGAGAGGACGTTTCTTTTTTTGCTGAGTTTATATGCAAATAGGCCATTTTCCACACAGGCCTGCCATCATTCACTTTGAACTGGGCTGCGTGTTTACAGGCAACAGTAACAGCGCAATTTTAGATAATTAGAAAGCATTCGCCAAAAAAATACACCTGAATGGATTTCTGCAAATATGTAAATAACACGGGAGTCCTCTTACATTTGGGAACTTTACAGTCTTATTGATCAAACAACAATGAGGTAGGCTCTCTCTCACTCAGTTGCCTATGCACATCAACAACAAGATCAACTAATGTTAGAAAGAGCGAGATAGGAGCTCAAATCTAACGAGTGAACAGTAGATAAACCTTTTCAGCTTGTAGTTGGCCGTCAAAATTGCACTGATAAACGATGGAGAATAGTAGCCTGCTTGCCTTTCTGCAGCTTGCCTGCCAATTCATGCTTGTCCCGAACCCACGTTTTGACAACTGAGTGGGAACTTGCCTGCCCACCCATTTGATGGATGCCAAATACATTTGATTGACAACTAAGAGATAGGCTAACTGTGGATAACAGTCGTTCAAGTTCAGCATAGCTACCTAGCAAAGTGATTCATATTTCTTGCTAGCTAACCAAATGACACCTGCATCTCTAGCTGTAGCCACGGAAAAACGATATGGGGGGGAAAAGTCATCCACTCGTCCAATGACATCATCCTCCCAGCAGCTAGTTATACTGAACAAAAATATAAAACGCAATATGCAACAATTTCAAAGATTTTACTGAATTACAATTCCTGAGGGGATCGGTCAATTTAAATTAATTAATTAGGCCCTAATCTATGGTTTCACATGACTGGGAATACAGAAATGCATCTGGTGGTCACAGATACCTTTAAAAAAAAAATGGGCCTCAGGATCGCTTCATGGTATTTCTGTGCATAGATAAAATGCAATTGTGCTCGTTGTCCGTAGCTTATGCCCACCGCCACCATGGGGCACTCTGTTCACAACGTTGACATCAGCAATCAGCTCGCCCACACAACGCCATACACGTGGTCTGTGTCTGTGAGGCCGGTTGGACGTTCTGCCAAATTCTCTAAAATGACGTTGGAGGTGGCTTATGGTAGAGAAATGAACATCCTATTATCTTGCAACGGCTCTGGTGGTCATTCCTGCAGTCAGCATGCCAATTGCACGCTCCCTCAAAACATCTTTGGCATTGTGTTGTGACAAAACTGCACATTTTAGAGTGGCCTTTTATTGTCCCCAGCACAAGATGCACCTGTGTAATTATCATGCTGTTTAATCAGCTTCTTGATATGCCACACCTGTCAGGTGGATGGATTACCTTGGCAAAGGTGAAATGCTCACTAACAGGGATGTAAACAAATTTGTGCCCAAAATTTGAGAGATATTACTAAACACCCACAAACGTTGAATTCCAGAGTGAACTCTGGATGTAAATTGTATAACATTAAAATAACAAACCCAAGTACAAGAGAATGGAAAACGGTCAATACTTTCCACTCCCGAAACATTCCACAGCGCGAGTCCGCCACAGGCAGCGGGAAGCACGTGTTTTCCCAAGTTCATTCCAGAATTGTGTTCTTTACGTATACAGGGCGCAAAAGTCATTCAGAATCATTTGCAAAATACAATCGTACATTATCACAAATGTGCATCGGTTGTTTTGTTCCGTTTCCAGTTACAACGCAAATTCCAGAAACCTGTGCAGGCTGCCAGGACACGAGAGTATGCTGGCTATAACATGGGCTGTTTGCAATCAAAACTCACTTAAAAAAGCCGAGCTAGCAAACGTTAGCAGGCTAACAACGTTACCTGGTTGTGCTGGTTGAAATATGCTAATTTAAATTGCATAGCTAGCTATATAGCCTACCTTTAACGTGTTGTAGCGCAAACGAATTGAAAAAAGCTACTAAGATGCCCTACTGGACACAGCGTTCTTACCTACATCTCAAAGTGCAAAGGATTGTGTATTTCCCCTTTGTTGTTCTAGCCAGAGCGCCCTTGCGTTCAGGTAGACTGGATCTGATTGTTGTAGTAGCCTACCTACGCCGCTCAGGTAGTAAGCTCTCCTCTCGCTACGAACGAAATAAGTCGTGCCCACAAGAGGAAACCGCTGACCGTAAACATTTGCTCATGGAGCTCCAAACGCCTGTCTGCTTCCTCCCATACAATTGTATGGCCCCCGCTCAGAGCGAAGTGAACACACACCGTCGATCAACAGATTGCTGTAGACTATCTCTGGTGATCAACAGGCGCCATCTACATGAGGAAACCTGCAAGACTATAACCAAAAATTATATTATCCTAAACTGCTGATAACACAATATGGTAGGCTATACGGACTAATCCACTATGTCGCTTGTGGTCACATCATTACATTTTCCCTTCATTACAATTAAAGTTAACACATTTTCTCAATACCATTGTCAACTTAAAGCCCATTCTGGCTTTTACTGGCATCATCCACTACTAACTCAACTTCAGCACAGCATTCTGGCAGACATATTACTTGACTATCCGTTTTTGGAAACAACAATGCCGATTATAATAGGTCTACTGTAGGATATATTTTGGAATAGGTAGGCCTAGCCAAATTGATTTGAACAAACCCTGAAACTAAGATGGCCCATTGAAATCCACAAAATGACAAAAGTATCTCATAGCCTAAGCTTTTAATTACAAATCAAACCATTGGGTAGGCTTTTCACGCTTACCTTGTAGGCGAAACCACCTTACAGGTGATACCTGGATGAGTGTAGCCTATGACGTACAAATAAATTACCTGGGAAAAGTTACATATTGTTTAGCCATTCATTTGTTTGATATATGCTGGACCAGCCTGCTGAGTATAAAACAAAACTTAACCTACACAGCACAGGATGCATAAACCCCCAACATCTGCCTGCAACCCTGCGCCTCAGAGCTCATAACAGGTGCAGACATGTACTGTAGATAATTGATACGTTTTACCTGGTAATGACTTGATCATGCTCCCTCCACAGAATTTCTCATCAGTCAGTCTCTCTCTGGTCTATTCTCTGGTGAAAATTCGAGAAAGCTCTTCCCTCAGCCTTCTTGTTGGGATGGTTTACGGAAGGTCATTAAGGAAAGGACAAGAGAAACGCTTATTATAACAGACCATCATTTTCTTGTCATGTCATTTAAATCAATTTGCCACCGCAGCCGCTATCTTGGATAGTCAGATGGGCGTTACATGCCTATACCCGCGGCAATTTCGAACGAGGCAGTTAAACAACTGCTAAAACATATCTCCGAAACGGTTAGGGTACTAGGGGGTAACTAGCCCCCCCCAAGAATAATGTCTATTGCTGACACACAAAAAGCAACTTTAGAGAAAACTTGGTATGGGATAGGGTTTCACACAAGTGTGTTAAAATCTATTTAATCCGTTTTATTTAGAAATTCTTTAGTAAGTAATACTTAAAAGCTAAGTCTAGTTGTCTTATTTTAATTATTTTAATAAAATATGGTTGGGGGGATGGTGTTGAACATGTCACCATTAATATCCGGACTATGAGGAGATTTTATGTAAAGTCCCTTTTTTTCCCCCTCACCTGCACATTAATTTTCTTTGTTCTTTCTTTGTTGTTACTTTTCCATACAATCCATTATGTACAATTGCACTAAATAGTATTTGAATAATGCAAGATTTTAGATCCCAGCAGTCTTTAAAATGACATTCAGGAGCAAAAGGTTTTCAATAGTTGTTTTTAATTCATTAAAAACAATATTCATTGGAATATAATATTGGAATGGAATATAACTAATAACATTACATAACATTGGAATATAACATTTAATAACAATAACTGAACTAATTAATTCAGTGTAACATTGATGTGGCAACTCTCTTATGCTCTGCTATTGCACGATTCTAATTTGTACATAGGTCACAAATAAAGCTATCCCCAGTAAAACTGGAGCACAACTCATGAGCCTACCTCCTGCACTGGTCACACCTAATTCAATCCCCACCTGTGACTGAAAACAGGGGGAGAGATGCCAATTGAAAAGCTCTCTTAAAAACGTAGCTAGCTATCTAGCTACAGGACATAAAATGCTGTGTAAAATAGCTAAAAGGCTATAAAGTAACATTAATTGTAAAACTAGCAGTCACTAGTGGAAACATTTATAACTGCAATTAAGTTATGTTATCTTTTTCATGTATTTTACGTCAGACGATCTAGTAGTAAGGTTGCTAGCTAGCACTCCTAGCAGCTTATGCTAACTGGCTAGCATTTACTGCTAGTGAAATTGCTAGCTAGCAAGTTAGCATAACCCAGTCCTTCTCAAATAGTGGGGCACGCCCCCCTGGGGGGGCTCGGAGCGATGCCAGGGGGGGCGCGTGTGACCCCGGGGAACATGCTTTTTTTTGCCGCAGGGAGTAGTTTTTTTTTGCACTGAACAAGAGCACACAGCACAGAGCAGGAGATATGAAGTGCAGATAACAAACCCTTAAGAGACACCATGGAAAAATATTTAACAGGGATGAAAAGAAAGGCGGAGAGAGACAGAGATTTATGGACAGGTCGTTAGCTCTAAGTCTAGGTATTCCATTGGTTCCCCTATCCACTCCACTGCCCACCAAAGCACTTGACAGTCGACCATTAGGGTCAGGGTTCATTAGGGAAGTTACAGCACCAGTCTAGATGGTTACCCAAAGGACCCATAGAGAGCACGTCACATTTTTATTATTATTTCCCTGTTGTGTTGGTCTTCCCTGGTTAGCACTACACAACCCCACCTTTTCATGGCTGCAGAGGGTTCTCACGTGGTGGTTGCGAGAGTGTCAGGGTAGGTGCCTAGCTGTTTCCGTTGGTGCAATCACAGTGGAAAGTCCAGACACTTCCTCCACCGTGCGCATCCCACCAGAAAACCTAGATTTGGCGCATGCGTTTTCCAAAACACGCAACCAAATTACCACCTCATCAGGGCGGGGGGGATTGCGCGATAAACCTACGAGTAGACGCTGTGCCTCCCAGGAGTCATGTATATCCCCTGTCGCAGGCTGAAACGGAGGCAATGGAGACATACGTCTCCGAGTCCCTGTGCCAGGGGTTCATATGTCCCTCCGCTTCGCCCGCCTCCTCAAGTTTCTTTTTTGTGAAGAAGAAAGATAGAGGTCTGCGCCAGTGCACTGATTACCGAGCATTGAACAAGGGGACAATACGTTATAGTTATCCTCTGCCCCTCATCCCATCTGTGATCGAGTCAATGCATGGGGTGCGCTTTTTCACAAAATTAGATCTTGGGAGTGCGTATAACCTGGTGCGTGTCCGAGAAGGGGACGAATGGAAGACAGCATTCAGCACAACCACGGGGCATTACGAATATCTGGTGATGCCGTACGGTTTGTTTAATGCTCCATACGTTTTCCAGTCCTTTGTGAACAAGGTGTTTCGGGACATGCTTGGTCACGGTGTAGTGGTCTACATCGATGACATTCTGGTGTATTCCGCTACGCGCGCCGAGCATTGGAAACTGACTGTTGGAAAATGACCTTAATGCCAAGGCAGAGAAGTGTTTGTTTTTCCAGCAGTCCGTCTCCTTCCTCGGATACCGCATTACCACCTCAGGTGTGGAGATGGAGGGAGATCGCATTTCAGCCGTGCGTAATTTGCCGACTCCAACCACAGTAAAGGAGGTGCAGCGCTTTATTGGCTTTGCCAACTACTATCGGAGGTTTATCCGGGGCTTTGGCAAGGTCACAGCTCCCATCACATCTCTGTTGAAGGGTGGGCCGTCCCGGCTCCGCTGGTCTGCTGAGGCTGACAGGGTCTTCAGTAACCTGAGGGTTCTGTTAATAATAATAATAATAATAATAATATGCCATTTAGCAGACGCTTTTATCCAAAGCGACTTACAGTCATGCGTGCATACATTTTTGTGTATGGGTGGTCCCGGGGATCGAACCCACTACCTTGGCGTTACAAGCGCCGTGCTCTACCAGTTGAGCTACAGAGGACCACTGTTCACCTCAGCCCCGGTACTGGCCCATCCCAATCCATCACTACCGTTCGTAGTGGAGGTGGATGCGTCTGAGGTAGGGATAGGCGCTGTCCTGTCTCAGCGCTCGGGCACGCCACCCAAGCTCCGCCCCTGTGCCTTCTTCTCCAAGAAGCTCAGCCCGGCAGAGCAGAACTATGACGTTGGTGATCGGGAGCTGTTGGCTGTAGTCAGAGCCCTGACAGTGTGGAGGCACTGGCTCGAGGGGGCAAAACACCCTTTCCTCGTCTGGACGGACCACCGTAACCTGGAGTACATCCGGGCAGCGAGGAGCCTGAACCCTCGCCAGGCCAGGTGGGCCCTATTCTTCACCCGGTTTGAGTTTACTCTGTCATACATCCCGGGTACGAAGAACTTGAAGGCAGACGCGCTGTCACGACTGTACGACACAGAGGAGAGGCCCATAGACAACACCCCCATACTCCCGGCCTCGTGCATTGTGGCGCCAGTAGTATGGGTGATGGACGTGGACATAGAGTGGGCGGTACGCACAGAGCCATCTCCACCTCAGTGTCCAGCTGGGCTGCAGTACGTGCCGTTTCTTGTCCGTGACCGTCTGATCTATTGGGCCCACACGTCTCCCTCCTCTGGTTCCCAGGTATCGGTCGTACAGTGTGCTGCCTGACCGGAAAGTACTGGTGGCCTACCATGGCAAAGGACGTGAGGGTGTATGTCTCCTCCTGCTCGGTGTTCGCCCAGATTAAGGCACCTAGGCACCCCCCAGCGGGTAAGTTACAGCCCTTACCAGTTCCACAACGGCCATGGTCCCACCTGTGTATTGACTTCCTAACTGATCTTCCCCTCTCTCAGGGTAACACCACCATCCTGGTCGTTGTGGACCTCTTTTCAAAAGCCTGTTGCCTCCTTCCTCTGCCCGGTCTCCCCACGGACCTGCAGACGGCGGTGGCCCTGTTTCCTCACGTCTTCCGGCACTACGGGGTGCCAGAGGACATAGTGTCTGACCGGGGTCCCCAGTTCACATCCAGGGTCTGGAAGGCGTTCATGGAACGTCTGGGGGTCTAGGTCAGCCAGACCTCTGGGTTTCACCCCGAGTCTAATGGGCAGGTGGAACTGGTGAATCAAGATGTGGGTAGGTTCCTGCAGTCCTACTGCCAGGACTGGCCGGCGGTGTGGTCGGTGTTTTTGCCATGGGCCGAATATGCCCAGAACTCTCTTCGCCACTGCTCCACTAACTTAACTCCCTTTCAATGTGTCTTAGGTTATCAGCCGGTTCTGGCATCATGGCATCCAAGCCAGACCGAAGCTCCTGCGGTGGATGACTGGTTTCGGCGTGCGGAGGAGACGTGGAACCCTGCTCATGTTCACCTCCAGCGCGCCGTGCGTCACCAGAAGGCCAACGCTGACCGGCACCGCAGTGAGGCCCCGGTTTTTGTACCGGGTGATCGGGTCTGGCTCTCGACCCAGAATCTGCCCCTCCGCCTGCCCTGCCGGAAGCTGAGCCCGCGGTTTGTGGGGCCGTTCAAAGGCCTGAGGAGAATCAAAGAGGTTACCTATAGGTTACTACTCCCTCCAGATTACCGTAGTAACCCCTCGTTTCATGTGTCTCTCATCGGGCCGGTGGTGGCTGGTCTGCTCCAGGAGTCTGAGATGCGGAAGGTCCCTCCGCCCCTTCTGGACATCGAGGGGGCCCTGGCGTACTCTGTCCGTTCCATCCCGGGTAGGGGGCCTTCAGTACCTCGTGGAGTGGGAGGGGTACGGTCCGGAGGAGCGGTGTTGGGTCCCGGTGAGGGATATCCTGGGTCCCTGTGAGGGATATCCTCGATCCCTCCCTGTTGCGGGATTTCCACTGTTGCCATCCGGCTCCCCTGCTCCGCATCCTCCTGGCCGTCCCCGAGGCCGGTGTCGGCACGCTGCTGGATCTGCACATTAGGGGGGGGGGGGTGTACTGTCACGACTTCCTCCGAAGCTTCCTCCGAAGCTGCCTCCTCTCCTTGTTCGGGCAGGCTTCGGAGGAAGTCGTCACCGGCCTTCTAGCTACTGCTGCTCCTAATCTCATCATTCCATTTGTTTTGTCTTGTTTATTGCACACACCTGGTTTCAATTCCCAGTACCTGTATAACTGTTCCCTCTGCCCCCTTGTCTTTGTGTGTGATTGTTTATTGTGGAGATTATATGAGCTCGGTGGAGCTCCTTGTACTTTGTATTGACATATATTGTCATGAACCCTGCGTCCTGAGTATGTTCCTGCCTGGGTTGCCGTTTTTCTGCTCGGTATCTCCTGTTTTCCCGAAGGTTCCTGAACACACCCTGTCCGGTTGCCGGGCGACGTTGCTAGGCGGGTGATCTCTCGATTACCCACACCTGCTTCTCATCAGCCTCGGCACACCTGGTCCTGATCATCACCCCTTCTTAAGCTCTGACCTGACATCCATTCCCTGCCGGATCGTTAGCCATTAACAGTATGTTTTGCCAGCGTATCAGCCTCTGAGTACTAGCGTTAGTTTTGTTGTTTTTGCACCTTGTTGACCTGCCTTGTACTTACCTCAGTTTTTTTCTGTCTACAGTAATTCTCCCGGAACCTTCACCCAACCCCTGCCGTGCCATCATTTAATCTGCCACTTCACCTCCACCTACTCATCTCCGCCACCCGCTCCGTCTCCTGGATTATTCTGCATCCTTTTGAATCTGTAAATAAACACTCACCTTCGTTCAACTCACCTTGTCCTGGTCTGCTTCTGGGTTCGGTCTTAGAGAACCGTGACAGAACGATCCGGCCAGAAATGAACCCAGCGGACCTGGACTCTGTTCGCCATGCCATTACCCATCAGGAGAAGATGTTGGGACAACATAGCACGGCGCTACAGGAGATAGCGTTGTCAGTTTGGAACTTTTCTACCAGTCTGACAAAGATCCAGGCTCAGCTCAGTTTGCCGGTGGAGAATCCACCACCGATTTCACCCATCTCGCCTGCCGCTTCTGGTGCTGTGCCCTTCCGTGAGCCCAAGGTTCCGACGCCTGATAAATATGAGGGGGATTTGGGAAGATGCCATTCCTTTCTTATGCAGTGTGGATTAGTGTTCGATCTACAGCCCCACTCTTATGCCACAGACAAGGCTAGGATAGCCTTTGTCATTGAATTGCTGCGTGGTAGAGCCCTGGAGTGGGCTTCAGCCGTATGGGAACGACAGGACACCTGCATGGCTTCATACCAGGAGTTCACGGCAGAGATGAGGAAGCTGTTTGACCATCCTGTCCGAGGTAAGGACGCAGCTAAACGCCTGTTTTCTCTTCACCAAGGAGCTCGCAGAGTTGCCGACTTAGTTATCGAATTCAGGACATTGGCTGTGGAGAGTGGGTGGAATGAAGAGTCACTGCAAGCGGCCTTTTATCGGGGGTTGTCGGAGCAACTCAAGAATGAGCTGATCTCCTATCCGGAGCCTAGTGACCTGGACAGTTTGGTCGCTTTGTCTATTCGGGTGGATAACAGAGTTCAAGAGAGGAGGGAGAAGCAATGGGGCCCGTCCAATCAATCAGCTTCTCGGTTCCCAGTCGGGTCAGGAGGTGGACCAGAACGCGTCGATCTTTGTCCACCACACGGGATTAGTGGAGAGGTCCTGCCTCTAGATTCTGAACCCATGCAAGTGGGGCGGCACGGGTTAACCAAGGAGGAGCGCCAACATAGACGTGAGACCAACCGCTGCCTCTACTGTGGTAGTTCGGGACATTACATCTCCACTTGTTCCCAGCGGCCGTCAAACTGCCCGGCTCGCTAAGTTTGGGAGGACTTTTAGCGAGCCGGTTTCAACCTCTCAATACCCCTGTCAGACCCCGTTTCCCGGCTACCCTCATGAACAGGAATCAGAGTTTAGCGATTAACGCTTTCATCGATTCAGGTGCCGATGGCAGCTTTATTGATGCCGACATGGTGGAACAGCTGGGGCTTCCCAAGGAGCGACTACCGGAAGCCATTGAAGCTACCACTCTGAACGGCAGTAGTCTGGCACGTATCACGATGAGGACTGAACCTGTTAAGATGCTGTTGTCAGGGAATCATTCTGAGGTTATCTCATTCTTCATTCTGCCTTCTCCCCATGTTCCTCTGGTCCTTGGATACCCCTGGCTGAAGGAACACAATCCCACATTCGATTGGGTGACTGGCAAGGTAACTAGTTGGAGCATTGATTGCCATGCTAACTGCCTCAAGACTGCCTGTTCCCATTCTGTTCCCAGTCAGGTCATTGAGGCTAACCCCCAAGATTTGTCCCTGGTCCCCGAAACATATCACGATTTGGGGGAGGTGTTCAGTAAGCAGAGGGCTCTGTCACTCCCTCCCCACCGACCATATGATTGTGCCATAAACCTGTTCCCTGGAGCTGTCTTTCCCAAGGGACGGTTATACAGCATCTCCCGACCTGAACGTGAAGCTTTGGAGACCTACATAAAGGAGTCCCTAGCTGCTGGTCTCATTCGTCCCTCGTCATCACCCCTGGGGGCAGGATTCTTCTTTGTGAGTAAGAAGGATGGCTCTCTTCGACCTTGTATTGATTATCGGGGGTTGAATGATATCACGGTCAAGAACAAGTATCCCCTGCCCTTGATGAGCTCTGCTTTCGACTCCTTACAGGGTGCTACGGTGTTCACCAAGCAGGACCTACGCAATGCGTATCATCTGGTCCGGATCAGGGAGGGTGACGAGTGGTTGACTGGTTTCAATACACCGATGGGTCATTTCGAGTATCAGGTGATGCCGTTTGGACTGACCAATGCTCCAGCAGTGTTCCAGAGTATGGTGAATGATGTCCTGAGAGATATGATTGGTCTTTTTGTGTTCGTTTACCTGGATGACATTCTTATCTTCTCTAAGGAGCCTTCCAGCCACGTCCAGCATGTCAAGCAGGTTCTGCAGCGATTGTTGGAGAATCGCCTGTTTGTGAAGGCCGAGAAGTGTGAATTTCACGCCCACACTACATCCTTCCTCGGGTACATCATCTCCAGGGGAGAGATTAGGATGGACCAAGAGAAGGTTAGGGCGGTTCTGTATTGGGCCCAGCCCGGTACGAGATTGCAGCTCCAGAGGTTTCTGGGGTTTGCAAATTTCTATCGTAGATTTATCCGTGACTACAGCCGTGTGGCCGCTCCTTTAACTGCACTGACTTCTAGTACCAGAACCTTCAGTTGGAATCCTGAGGCGGACCGAGCATTTCTGGATTTGAAGAGGCGATTCACCAACGCTCCGATTCTCTCTCAACCTGACACTGCCCGTCAGTTTGTCGTTGAGGTGGATGCGTCTGATGTGGGGGTTGGCGCCATCCTGTCCCAGCGATGCTCCACTGACGGTAAACTCCATCCCTGCGCCTACTACTCTCGTCGTCTTTCGTCTGCGGAGAGGAACTACGATGTGGGTAACCGGGAGCTTCTCGCAGTGAAACTTGCCTTGGAGGAGTGGCGCCACTGGTTGGAGGGGGCGGAGCAACCGTTTGTCGTCTGGACTGACCACAAGAATCTTGCTTACGTGCAATCGGCTAAACGTCTCAACTCCCGTCAGGCCAGGTGGTCGTTGTTTTTTGGACGCTTTAATTTTTCCTTGATGTTCCGACCGGGGTCTAAGAACGGCAAGGCGGACGCCTTGTCCCGGATGTTCTCCAAGACGGAGGAGAGTGGGGCCAAGACTGAGACAATTCTTCCCCGGAACCTTGTCGTAGGAGCCGTTATGTGGAGGATTGGGGAGGAGGTTATGGCGGCCCTTCGGACGCAGCCCGGCCCTGGTAACGGTCCACCCGGTCGGTTGTTTGTGCCTGAGTCGGTCCGTTCGGCTGTCCTCCAATGGTCCCACGCCAGCAAGATGGCTTGCCACCCTGGCGTGGCTCGGACGATGGCGCTTCTACGCAGACGATTTTGGTGGCCTGCCATGGGAGAAGATACTCGGAGGTTTGTTGCTGCCTGTCCAGTTTGTGCGCAGAACAAGAGTGCCAATCGGCCCAGCTCTGGACTTCTTCACCCCCTACCTATCCCCCGGCGACCATGGTCGCATCTGGCCCTGGACTTTGTCACTGGGTTGCCCTCTTCTGAGGGGAACACGGTCATTCTGACTATTGTGGACAGATTCAGCAAGTTCGCCCACTTTGTGCCCATCTCCAAGCTTCCCTCTGCCTCTGAGACGTCCAAGATCCTGGTTAGGGAGGTTTTCAGGGTTCATGGATTGCCCAGTGACATAGTTTCCGACCGTGGTCCTCAGTTCACCTCTGCTGTCTGGAAGTCCTTCTGTTTGGCCATTGGAGCTACAGTCAGTCTCACATCTGGATTTCTCCCCCAATCCAATGGACAGGCGGAGAGAGCCAACCAGAAGATGGAATCCACGCTGCGCTGCCTTGTTTCCTCCAACCCCACCTCTTGGGTCTCTCAGTTGCCTTGGGTTGAGTATGCCCACAATACTCTCCCTACTTCTGCCACTGGGATGTCTCCCTTCCAGTGCCTATACGGCTACCAACCCCCCCTGTTTCCTTCTCAGGAGAAGGATCTCTCGGTTCCCTCTGTCCAGGCCCACATTCGTCGTTGCCACCGGACCTGGCATCGGGCCAGAAAGGCCCTCCTTCGAGTTTCTGACCGGTATCAGCTCCAGGCGAATCGTCGCCGTATTCCAGCCCCCGCTTATGCCATCGGAGATAGGGTCTGGTTGGCTACACGGGACCTCCCTCTGCGGACTGAGTCAAGGAAACTGTCGCAGAGGTTCATTGGTCCGTTTGTGGTGGAGAGAGTGATCAATCCGGTTGTGGTTCGACTCAAGTTGCCTAGGACGCTCAGAGTCCATCCCACCTTCCATGTCTCCTGCCTCAAGCCTGTTCTCCTCAGCCCTCTGTTGCCCCCTCCGCCTCCTCCTCCTCCTCGGATGATTGGAGGAGGTCCTGTCTACACGGTGCGCCGCATCATGGATTCCAGACGGCGGGGCCGGGGTTTCCAGTATCTCGTGGACTGGGAGGGGTATGGTCCTGAGGAGAGGAGTTGGATTCCTCGGCGTCAGATCCTTGATGCTGACCTCCTTTGTGACTTCTACCGCCTCCATCCTGGCGCTCCGGGTAGTCCGCCCGGTGGCGTTCATCGGAGGGGGGGTACTGTCATGAACCCTGCGTCCTGAGTCTGTTCCTGCCTGGGTTGCCGTTTTTCTGCTCGGTATCTCCTGTTTTCCCGAAGGTTCCTGAACGCACCCTGTCCGGTTGCCGGGCGACGTTGCTAGGCGGGTGATCTCTCGATTACCCGCACCTGCTTCTCATCAGCCTCGGCACACCTGGTCCTGATCATCACCCCTTCTTAAGCTCTGACCTGACATCCATTCCCTGCCGGATCGTTAGCCATTAACAGTATGTTTTGCCAGCGTATCAGCCTCTGAGTACTAGCGTTAGTTTTGTTGTTTTTGCACCTTGTTGACCTGCCTTGTACTTACCTCAGTTTTTTTCTGTCTACAGTAATTCTCCCGGAACCTTCACCCAACCCCTGCCGTGCCATCATTTAATCTGCCACTTCACCCCCACCTACTCATCTCCGCCACCCGCTCTGTCTCCTGGATTATTCTGCATCCTTTTGAATCTGTAAATAAACACTCACCTTTGTTCAACTCACCTTGTCCTGGTCTGCTTCTGGGTTCGGTCTTAGAGAACCGTGACATATATACTGAATAAACCTTTATTCTGTGATTTACCCTCCTACGTCTGACTCCGTCCAAATCACACGCCACAGCAGCACTCCACCAATCAGGCCTTTATGGTAGAGTGGCCAGACGGAAGCCACTCCTCAGTAAAAGGCACATGACAGCCCGCTTGGAGTTTGCCAAAACGCACCTAAAGGACTCAGATCATGAGAACAAGATTCTCTGGTCTGATGAAACCAAGATTGAACTCTTTGGCCTGAATGCCAAGCATCACGTCTGGGGGGGAAACCTGGCACCATCCCTACGGTGAAGCATGGTGGTGGTAGCATCATGCTGTGGGGATGTTTTTCAGCGGCAGGGACTGGGAGACTAGTCCGGATCAAAGGAAAGATGAACGGAGGAAAATACAGAGAGATCCTTGATGAAAACCTGCTCCAAGGTGTTTAGGACCTCAGACTGGGACGAAGGTTCACCTTCAACATGACAACGACCCAAAGCACACAGCCAAGACAACGCAGGAGTGGCTTCGGGACAAGTCTCTGAATGTCCTTGAGTGGCTCAGCCAGAGCCCATACTTGAACCCGATCGAAATTCTCTGGAGAGACCTGAACATAGCTGTGCAGCGACGCTACCCCTCCAACCTGACAGATCTTGAGAGGATCTGCAGAGAAGAATGGGAGAAACTTCCCAAATACAAGTGTGCCAAACTTGTAGTGTCATTCCCAAGAAGACTTGAGGCTGTAATCACTGCCAAATGTGCTTCAACAAAGTACTGAGTAAAGGGTCTGAATACTTATGTAAAAATGATATTTTTGTTTTTTATTTTTAATACATTTGCAAAATTTTCTAAAAACCTAGTATATTCTGAATCAGGGGTAGATGGAGAACAATCCTTAAAATAAATATATATATATATATATATATATTTCGTATTTCAATCTTCAATAGCTCTTAAAGCGTGCCATGACTATGGAAATTATATTCTTAATAAGGGGATGGTGAAGAATCCACACTTTTTTTTTTTTTTTTTTTACTTTTTTATTATTATTATTATTTTATTTTTATTTTTTTTATTATTTTTTTCTGGGGGGGATGGATCAGCTTAATATTGCAGATAGATTGTATCTTCTATCAATGTAATTGTCTGCATCACTTCCAATCCCCCATGTTTATTTTTATTTTTTATATATATATTCCCCTTTATTACTTTTCAACCCCACCATCCTTTCCCTACTTGGAGTAAATTAGTGAACAACAACGCCCAGGCCTCTACTTCCGGTCTATAATTACTATCTACACCTTATGGACAGAGTTAATTTTACAATAATTCTATATCTATATATATATATATATATATATATATTTATTTATTTTTTTGCTCCTGAACTTCTTCTACTCTCAACCTCTCCGATCATTTTCATGATGTCCATCCGGTTTGCTTCTAAATGCCATATCTTTCTAACTGTGCTCTTTCCCAAAAGCTCCCAACATACAACCTATATACTTATTATGGACACAGTATGCTTACATTATTAGCTATCTTTGTTATTATTTGTTGTTATTTGTTATTAGTCCCATCCTTCAACTCTATTCAATACCTCCCATCTATCTCTTAACACCATCCATATAGGATTTCTATTTGCCATATATATTTCAACCGTACTGTGATGTTTTACAAAAGTTCTGAACCTTTCTATTCTCATTGCTTCTACAGATTGTGAATTAAAAATAAACATTTTTGCTAAAAGTATTATTATATTATTGATTGATTGACTATGACTTTTCAGATCACCCAGTAATGCTATCTGCAAGGTTAGTTCCAGGTAAATATTGCAATCCTTTAGCCATTCCTGGACCTGTGTCCAAAAACAAGCTACAAATGGACAGAACCAAAACAAATGATCTAATGATTCTATCTCTTCACAGCAAAATCTGCAGAGCTGGGAAGATTGTATCCCCCATATAAATAACATTCTATTGGTAGCAAGAATTTTATATAATAATTTAAATTGAAAGATTCTAATTTTTGAATCCGGTGTCGTTTTGCGTGTCAGTTCATAAACACTATGCCATGGGATTGGTACGTCAAAGATCTCTTCCCAACTATTTTGCAATCTATATGGGACGGCTGACAATCCTTTGGTCCTTAAGTGAAACTGATATACTTTTTTATTTATCACAGTTTTCCTTAACCAATTATGTTCTTTAATGCAAGGCCGACAGACAAGTTCCTTACTTTCTCCCCCTTCAACTTTCCTCTTCCACTTTTGCGGTAAGGCTGCAATTATTTGGTTGTAATTTTGGGTAGAGCAGACATTTCCATATGTTTT
Organism: Coregonus lavaretus; assembly: GCF_964263955.1. Classification (NCBI taxonomy): domain Eukaryota; kingdom Metazoa; phylum Chordata; class Actinopteri; order Salmoniformes; family Salmonidae; genus Coregonus; species Coregonus lavaretus. The sequence goes on from NC_139994.1 coordinate 23,735,813, forward strand.
TGTTAGCTGCATGTGCGACATAACTCCACCAGTCCTACCGATGATATCATTTACGAAGATTATACCTATTTTAAACATTCTGTCAAAAAATAAAGGTTTTTTGTCAATTAGTATATTTGAATTTAACCACAATATTTGTTGCATTATTTGTTCTGTCGTTTCTGGAGGATTAAATTGAAATTGCAACCAACTTTATATGGCTTGTTTTAGAAATAGTGACATTTGGGAGATTATTTCCTTTTCAAATAACTGAAAGTGAGAGGTTGTAATCTGAATAAAGGGAAAAAGGCCTTTCTTGAACAGTGGGTGAGACAATCTTACTAATTTGCTTGAGAACCAGTTCGGATTTAAGTATAACTTTTGGATGACTGAAGATTTTAGTGATAGGTCTAATGCTTTAATATTTAATAATTTCTGTCCTCCGAATTCATATTCATTATATAAATATGCTCTTTTAATTTTGTCTGGCTTGCCGTTCCAAATAAAATTGAATATTTTTTTCTCATATAATTTAAAAAAACTGTTTGCTAGGCGTAGGCAAGACCATAAGCAAATAGGTAAACTGGGATAATACTAAAGAGTTAATCAGGGTGATTTTTCCACAAATTGACAGGTATTTTCCTTTCCATGGTAGTAAGATCTTATCTATTTTTGCTAACTTTCTATTAAAATTTATTGAAGTGAGATCATTTATTTCCTTTGGGATATGTATTCCGAGTATATCCACATCACCATCAGACCATTTTATTGGTAAACTACATGGTAATGTAAAAATTGTATTTTTTAGTGATCCAATACGTAATATAGTACATTTGTCATAATTTGGTTTTAATCCAGAGAGGTTAGAAAATGTATCTAGATCCTCTATGAGGCTGTGGAGGGATTCTAGTTGTGGATCTAAAAGAAAACATGAATCATCTGCGTACAATGACACCTTTGTTTTTAAGCCCTGTATTTCTAATCCTCTGATATTATTATTGGATCTGATTTTAATAGCTAACATCTCGATGGCCACAATAAATAGATATGCCGATAGTGGACAACCTTGTTTCACTCCTCTTGACAGTTTAAAACTTTCTGAGAAATAGCCATTATTTACTATTTTACACCTAGGGTTACTATACATGATTTTGACCCATTTTATAAGAGATTCTCCAAAATTGAAATGCTCCAGGCATTTATATATAAATTCCAGTCGAACTTTATCAAATGCCTTTTCGAAGTCTGCTATGAATAGCAGGCCTGGTTTCCCATATTTTCCATAGTGTTCTATTGTTTCCAATACTTGCCTTATATTATCTCCAATGTATCTTCCATGTAAAAAACCTGTCTGATTAGAATGAATAATATCCGACAATACCTTTTTAATTCTATGCGCTATACATTTTGCTAGGATTTTTGCATCACAACACTGAAGTGTAAGGGGCCTCCAATTTTGTAAATGGACTGGATCTTTATATTTTCCACATGTATCCTGTTTCAGTAATAATGAGATCAGACCTTCTTATTGAGTGTCAGATAATCTACCATTTACATAGGAGTGGTTAAAACATGCTAATAACGGTCCTCTTAGTATATCAAAAAAGGTTTGGTATACCTCGATTGGTATGCCATCCAACCCTGGAGTTTTCCCGGACTTAAAGTCTTTAATTGCATCCAGAAGTTCCTCCTCTGTAATTTCACCTTCACATGAGTCTTTCTGTGTGGCTGTTAATTTGACATTATCAATAGAAAAAAAATCTCTACAATTAGCTTCAGTTAGAGGAGATGGAGGCGACTGAAAAGAAAACATATGCTTAAAATACTTTGTTTCTTCCTTCAAAATATCATTAGGTGAATTATGGGTGACTCCGTCAATTGTAACCCGTTTCATTAAGTTCTTTTTGGTAGCATTCCTATGTTGAAGATTAAAAAAGAATTTTGTGCATTTTTCCCCATATTCCATCCAGTTTGCTTTATTTTTATAATATATTACACTTGATCTTTCTTGAATAAGTTTTTCCATTTCTTTTTGTTTTTCCTCTAATTTATTCTGAGCCTCTATGTTACAGTTTTTATTGCCATCTATCTGTTCTGTTAGACTTTCTATTTCCTTTCTTAGTATAAACTCTTTTGACCTAAATTGCTTTTGTTTTCGAGATGAGTACTGAATTGCATGGCCTCTAAAGGCACATTTAAAGGTGTCCCATACAATAAGGGGATTCGCTGTACCTATGTTATGTTGGAAAAAGTCAGTTATAAATTCCTTTGTTCTAATTATAAATAAATTATCATCTAATAGGCTTTGATTAAATTTCCAATATCCTCGCCCACGTGGAAATTCAGTCAGAGTAATGTATATGCCTATTATATGATGGTCCGACCGCATTCTGTCCCCTATCAACACTTTTTTTACTTTTGGTGCCAACGAGAATGAGATAAGAAAGAAGTCAAGACGACTAGCTTGATTCAGTCTCCGCCATGTATATCTCACTAGATCAGCATATTTAAGCCTCCATATATCTACTAGTTCTAATGTATCCATGACATTCACAATTTCCTTAAGAGCATGTGGGTGATTGTTTGTGGTGTGATTTCCTTTTCGGTCCATTGAGCTATTTAAAACAGTATTATAATCCCCCACCATAATAATATTGTCTTGAGTTGCTTGCAGGCTTGATAATTTATAATATATATTGTCAAAGAATTGTGGATCATCATTATTTGGTCCGTAAAGGTTAATGAGCCATATCTGTTTATGGTCCAATACCATATTTAAAATAATCCATCTACCTTGCGTATCTATTTGGACAATTTGCACATTCGGATCAAAATTACTATTAATTAATATCATCACCCCTTTTGAATTTCTTTGCCCATGGGAGAAGTATATTTCCCCCCCCCATTCTTTTTTCCACGCTACTTCATCTCGAATTGTTGAATGAGTTTCCTGTATACAATAGATATTATATTCCTTCTCTTTGAGCCATGTAAATATTGTTCTTCTTTTGTTATTATCAGCTAAGCCATTACAATTATAACTGGCTATACTTATTTCACCATACACCATAATGAGATACAAGTTTCAAGTCTATTTATCATTATATATGTTTGTAAATTTACCAATAAAAAATAGCGTAATGATTGAGTGTCCATATAGCTGTACCGTGATATTTGCATTGCTACGGAGTAACCCTTCAATTGTTCTCCACTAATTCCCCCGCTAAAGCCCCTCCCCATCCCAAGTTGAGCCGTCATCCCAGTGATCAGCATCCCACCCACGTCCCTCCGTATCCCTAAGGCCCCGAGAGGCCAGGACCCATCCATCGAAAACAGCACACAGTGCCACCCACAAAACAGAAGCAGGTTAACCGCCAAAAGCATTTCCAATGCTTTCACCTCTATATATATATATCTATATAACTATTTTATTTATTTTTATTATGCATATCCTATTTTCCATCATTATCAATTAATATACGTAATAATGTCGGCAGTTCACGCATAGGATTCTAACATATAACCAGGATTGCCATTGTATTACATTTAATTCATTGACAAGCAATTATTATCCTAGCAAATAATTCCCGCGGTCCATCCCATACCCCCCCCCCCCCCCCAACATCCCCACCCCCCCCACAACAGATGCCAGACCAGCACACACGCACATACTCACATACTCCAACACACTCAACCCCCCTTCTCCACAATCCACCATAAAATCCGATACTCAACGGCTGTTATATCCCAGAGCCCAACTCGAGAAATAACTTGATCTACGAGTGCACATACAGTTAAAGCTGATTGAGAAAGCATGCAGATTGAGCAGAAATTGATAACAATGTGAGATTTGATTAATCTACTTAATCTATGTCAAGTCCTAGGTGATGGAGATCAGATCCACCCTCTTCACCTGAGACACAAACACTCTGATCCCCTGTTGTAACCATTTTCCCAAGCATCTCCATGCGGTCAGACCTTTGATTATTTTGTGCCACCTGGGCCACAATGATAAACCCCCTCTCTGATTGTCCGAGTGTGACCCCCTCCCCATGGGTTACTGCAGCCAGTGTTGCCAGCACTGCCACTACCTGGGTGGGCGTACCCCACCGGAATCCCCACCGGCTAGGTAAAAGGTCGTCAAGGTTCTCATTAGCAGCTTTGAGAATTTCCTTGTATATTATGCTCTCCCATCAGGGGGCTCTGGCTTTGTAGGACCAACCCTGCCAGGCAGGCTCAGAATCTTGAGGGGGCGGTGCTGCTCAAGTAGGTCTCTGACCGCATTTATTTCTCTGTTTAGGCTGCATATTCACAGCAGGTCCATAAAATAGATGGGAACTTCTCTTTGGTGTATGGGTCGCTCAGGTGGGTGTCCAGGTTATAGGGTTAGGGATCTTTCCATCATGATAGGACAATGAATAATTAGATTAGATGTATACTATATTTAAAAATGTATATCCCTCATCTACACAAAATTGAAAGCTCTCTCTCTCACTACCCCTGTTCATAGACCCCCGGTCGGCTCTGGGATATGCAACCATTTCCCCTCTCACTCACTTAACGCCGTACCTTTTCAAACACAAAAATGCACACCACATGGTTGACTGCGGAAGAAATGGGCCGATCGTGCAAACGCACCCGCATCCACATCTGCTGCAAGGGGGAAAGGACGCCAGAGAGAACACAGGACCAACCACAACAACCATCCGCCAAAACAACAATCTCCCGCCAAAAAATCCATGTTCTAATTATTTGTATATAAAGATGTATTATTCTGCTTGTTATATCGTTTTATCCATTTATAAAATACTATACTTACTATAAATGTTATTTAATATTACAATCCCTATCATTGCTAGTATCAGGTGCTCCAATATTTGACTCCTCTATTACAACTTTTAGAATAGCCATGGAGTAGTCTTTGTGTCTCTGAACATTTGGTTGTCAATATATAATTTATCCACCACTAGTGCAACACGTTTCCCTTTTAATCTGTTTTCCTTGAAGATTGGATACAGAACTTTGCGCCTTTCTACAATCTCCTTCGGGAACTGATCATTCATGCCTATTTTCGTGCCAGCAAGTCTTTTTCCCAGGCTTTTCACCATAGCTTTGTCCTTAAAAAAAGCAAATTTGGCAACGATTGGGCGCTCATATTTCTGTCCTCTTTTTCCGAAACGATGTACACGTTCGAGTTGGATTTTATCGACAGCCTCGAGTGGGATTTGTAGCGCTGTATGCAGGAAGTCCTTCATAATATTCTCTGTTATTTCTCCCTCCTTTTCCTGAATACCCGTAAGTACTAGATTTTCCCTCATCGATCTAGTTTGGATGTCTAGTAAGGCTTCTCTCAGAAGATTGTTCTCCTTTTTTAATTCCCTAACGTCCGTTTCCATTTTAGAGACTGTCACTTTTATTTCTTTGGTTTCTTTCTCCATTACCAAAGCTTTTTCGTCACTCATTTGAAGACTCGCTTTCAACTCTTTTACGTCTTTACTGACCAATTCTAATATGCCCAATTTGTCATTTATCGACTTCAACAGGTCGCTTTTGTTGATAATCACAAGTTTACTGGAGAACTGAGACCAAGTAGAGACTTTTGGACAGGGTGGATAATGGTATAATATAAGGCAGTTTATTCAGAGGTAAAGATATCTGGAATCGCGTGCACGGACCCGTTCGTCAAACTCTTAGGGAGTTATCTGAAGAGAGCCCCGAAAACATTGTGTGCAGACATTTTATACAATAAATGAAGTAGGTTGAATCTAGTAGTTCTGATCTTCTGATTGGTCCTGATGAGTTGGGCGAGGTCCCCTCCAGGCTAGTGTCACTGTTGCATTGGCTCTGAGTCGGGTTCTCTGTCTTCAAATGTACAGCCTAAGAGAGGGGATTTTTGTGTGTGTGTGTGTGTTTAACAGTGATGATGTGTGTGTGTGTGTGTGTGTGTGTGTTTGTGTGTGTGTGTGTGTGTGTTTAACAGTGATGATGTGTGTGTGTGTGTGTGTGTGTGTGTGTGTGTGTGTGTGTGTGTGTGTGTGTGTGTTATCAGTGATGATGTGTGTGTGTGTGTGTGTGTGTGTGTGTGTGTTATCAGTGATGATGTGTGTGTGTGTGTGTGTGTGTGTGTGTGTGTGTGTGTGTGTGTGTGTGTGTGTGTGTGTGTGTGTGTGTGTGTGTGTGTGTGTGTGTGTGTCCTCAGAGCAAGAACTCGTGAGTTGGAAGAACTGAGAGACCTATGGCGTGGGTGTTGTCCTTGGCCACCTGCTGACAAGGCTGACAAGATAGGACCCTTTTGTCCATTGTTATTGGATAGGAACAGCATTGATTGAAAACAAACGCCCAACACAAAATGGGTCATGCACAAGATTTTAGTCAGACTAAGCTATAACATTATATATTTACTACGACACTTTCCACACTTACCATACCCAGTGGTGAAAAGCATATATCATCTGTATCTGTCGATGAGTCGCGTTTTCTTTTGGGGATCGGCTCTCCACGCTTGTCTTCAGTCATGTTTGGGTGTTGCTTGTTGTAGTAATATTTGTCGATATATTTCTCTAGCCTTATGATCTTATTTCTGTTATTATCCAGATTTAATTATATTAACTGCGAATATATTAAATGCTAATATTTAGTCTAACTAACTGATTTTGAATATTATGTTTTTATCTTAAGGTGTTTTGTACCGATTTCTATTCAATACGCCATCTTGTTTACGCGTGCCCCTCCCACTGTTGCCCTAGGCCTCTCTTATCCTCCTCTCCCCTTTCAATATACCTCTATTGTCCCCATCCATCTATAGAATAATTACTTTATCCTCTCTTTAATCCTACACCTCCCCCTCTCCTCCTTTTACCCATCACCCCTCCTCCTTTTACCCATCACCCCTTTTTGTTGTTTCAATTTTGAAGATTTTTTTTGTATCTAGCTTTCAGTCTTCAATAGCTCTTACACAATGCATGCCATGACTATGAAAATTATATATTCTGAATCGGGAGGGTGGAGAAAAATCCACATTTTTTGTTAAAGGAAATTATTAATTGCATTTTTTGGGAAAAAACTGAATTTTTCTCCATCTTCCCCTGATTCAGAATTTATAATTTTTCTAATCATGGCATTACATTTTACATTTACGTCATTTAGCAGACGCTCTTATCCATAGCGACTTACAAGTTGGTGCATTCACCTTATAGCCAGTGGGATAACCACTTTACAATATGTTTTTTTTTTCTTTGGGGTGGGGTAAGGGGAAGTAGAAGGATTACTTTATCCTATCCCAGGTATTCCTTAAAGAGGTGGGGTTTCAAGTGTCTCCGGAAGGTGGTGAGTGACTCCGCTGTCCTGGCGTCGTGAGGGAGCTTGTTCCACCATTGGGGTGCCAGAGCAGCGAAAAGTTTTGACTGGGCTGAGCGGGAACTGTGCTTCCGCAGAGGTAGGGGGGCCAGCAGGCCAGAGGTGGATGAACGCAATGCCCTCGTTTGGGTGTAGGGACTGATGAGAGCCTGAAGGTACGGAGGTGCCGTTCCCCTCACAGCTCCGTAGGCAAGCACCATGGTATTTTAATCAAACCATGGCATGGTTTGTGTAAGACCTATTGAAATCCGAAATCTATCATTTTTATTTATTTGTAATATGTGGATTGTTCTCCATCCACCCCTGATTCAGAATATACCATATTCATTGTCGTGCCATGCTTGGTTCAATAGCTATTGACCGAATAGTGTTACAGGAGGGGGTCGCAGTTCCGGAGCGACCCACTAGGTGTCATCTTCCGACAACCTTAGGCACCTCCTTGCTCACTGTCGGGACTAATCATCATCCTATTGATGTCACCTTTGTCTATCGGTTCACCTGTGTATTTATGCCCTCACTTCCTTGTGTTCCCTTGCTCAGTTTTCTCTGCTAGTTTCTCTATGTCCTGCAGTACTACTCAGTGTCTGATCGGAGATCTATGTACAGGTACTTGAGAAGTGTTCTCCCTGTTTTGTTATTTGTTTCAGTATTAGGTAGCATTTCGTATTTTGGCTGTCAGATGGTTTTTGGAGACTTATTTGCTCCGCCTTTCTTTTATCGTGATAAGTCCGATATTCGTCTATAGCAGGGGTGTCAAACGTCCGGCCCGCGGGCCGGATCAGGCCCGCAAACGGGTTTAATCCGGCCCGCGAGATGATAAAAAAAAATAAAAAAATAAAAAAATTGGTAAAGTATAAAAATGCGCTGCAATTTTTCTATAAAATAAACTGCTGTTCCAATTGCGTCCACTGGATGGCACAATAGCAATTGTGTTAAGCAAGCAAACTGTTTATACCGGGGCAGAGCAAGTAGGTCAAGCACGTGCAGCCAATGAGCTACTTTGTTTTGCCCGCGATATTTATTACGGCTTCTACTTTTAACATTATGTGCTTTGGCACCCTCATTGCCCCAATATGTCTCTGTCAAAAAAGAGAAAAGTGGACGCAGACTGCAGAGTGTTCGAAGAAAAATTGTCATCCTATTTATTCACGGAATTGAATGGGAAAGCTGTATGTTTGGTGTGTTCAGAGCATGTTGCAGTGCTGAAAGAATATAACCTTTGTCGCCACTATGTGAGTCTTCATGTCGACAAATATGACAACTTTCAAGGACAGCGGAGATGAGTGAAGGTGAATGAACTGTTGGCGGGTCTGAAGAAACAGCAGTCTGTGTTTACTCACAGCCGAGACATCAGTGACGCTGCAGTGAAAGCTAGCTACCTCATTGCTAATGAAATCGCAGTGGCTTCAAAACCATTTAGTGAGGGTGAATTTGTAAAAACATGCATGATGAAGGCAGCGGAGATTGTGTGCCCTGAAAAGCGGCAGGCTTTTGCAAATATCAGCCTGACAAGAAACACAGTTGCAGACAGGATTTCCGATCTTTCAGTGGATTTGGACAGCCAGTTGAAGCAAAAAGTAAAGTCATTTATTGCGTTTTCGGTTGCAATTGATGAAAGCACGGACATTACAGATGTTGCACAACTGGCCATTTTCATCCGCGGAGTTGATGACACATTGACCGTCACCGAGGAGTTCGTGGAGTTGGTGCCGATGACAGATACAACGACAGCAGCTGATATTTTTACTGCACTCGTTGGCGAGCTGGACAGGGTCGGAGTGGACTGGTCCTGCGCTGTCAGCCTGGCTACAGATGGTGCGCCCTCAATGATCGGGAAAAAAGCAGGCGTTGTGACAAAGTTCAGAGAGAAAGTGCAATCTGCAAATGGAGGACGTGATTTTTGGACTTTTCACTGTATTTTGCACCAGGAGGCTTTGTGTTGCAAGTCATTAAAGATGGATAACGTCATGAAGGTGGTCATCCAAACTGTTAATTTCATCCGATCCAGAAGCCTGAATCACTGTCAGTTTGACAGCCTTCTCAGAGAAAAAGACCACATCTATGGCCTGCCATACCACACTGAGGTAAGATGGTTAAGCCGAGGTGCTGTGCTGAGGCGTTTCTTTGATTTACGAGAAGAAATTGAACAGTTCATGGAAGAAAAGGGCAAACCAGTGTTAGAATTTCATTCCGCAGAATGGATGCAGGACCTTGCATTTATGGTGGATGTTACAGAGCACCTGAATAACTTGAACAAACAGCTGCAAGGGCGCAACAAAGTTGTCACGCAGTATTATGACAGCATACGTTATTTCAAGTTGAAGCTGTCATTGTGGGAGACGCAACTTGCCGGTGGTGATGCAGCTCACTTCCCCTGTCTGAAAAATGTGTGCGCGACCCAACATAATATAATATAATAATATGCCATTTAGCAGACGCTTTTATCCAAAGCGACTTACAGTCATGCGTGCATACATTTTTGTGTATGGGTGGTCCCGGGGATCGAACCCACTACCTTGGCGTTACAAGCGCCATGCTCTACCAGCTGAGCTAGAAAGGACATGTTCATAATAGAACACTCATATTTTTCTCAAAAACCTAAAGTCAATGTAATCAGCTGCGTACACAGGCTCAGGGGCCTGAGAGGGGGGAGCATCTTCAGACAATATTCCCTGCAATGTTTCAGCCGTGAAGTCCTGGAGATCCAAGAACCTTTTAGCCACGTTCACAATTATATCGATTTTTTGTTTAGTTAGTTTGTCCTGTACAATTAATCACCTGCGCAATAAACACAACAAAATCAACCTTCTTCACAATTAGTGTTTCAGGACCACTCAAGTGACTGACATCCACAGACTGCTGGGCATCCATTGCCATAGCTTCATGATCTCTACTCACTCCTTCAACAATTTTCACTGCCTCTGCATAGGAGACCTCAACAGCACTGATCCTTTCTACTTTGACCTCCTTTACCCTAACTGGGCACTCAGGGAACTCTGGAACATGATTCCCATCACAATTGCAACACTGTGCATCCTCAGACTCTTCAACAATGATATTCCGTTTGCAAACACTTGACACGTGGCCAAACTTCTTACATTTTTTACATTGAAGCGGCTTTTGTACATAAGCTCACATGCATATCTCATATTGCCCAGTTTTACATGGGTCGGGAGAAATTCTTCATCAAACATCAATATTACAGAGACTTTCCTCTTTCTTTCCATTCACGGTGTAGGTTAAGTGACGTGAATCAACTATTCCTGGCATGTTCATCTTAAACCATGAAGCCTCAATATCCATCGAGACACCTGATTTGACACCTTTTATCGGTGCCTTACTCCGATAACCATAACTTTCCACTTCATGTGTCGATAATTTGCAGAGCCACAGTGTATTCTGATTTTGTTCTTTTAACACATGAAATCAACATCAAACCACTCCTGGTCACTCTGACTGACTCCACTTCTCCCAATGCATCCTTCAAATCAAATCAAATCAAATCAAATTTTATTGGTCACAAGCGCCGAATACAACAGGTGCAGACATTACAGTGAAATGCTTACTTACAGCCCTTAACCAACAGTGCATTTATTTTTAACACTATTTTTTCACCATCTTTGTGACCGCAAACAGGTTTCCTAAAAAACATCCTTGCTCATGAATAGCACTCCAACACGGAATGAGGCGTTATCATACAGATGCTTATCTTGATTTCCAACTTTAGCCCTTTTAACTCCATTCTTAGATGTTACAGCATTCCACTAATTTCCTCTATCTTCACTCGCGCCAACAGAATCAAATAGCACTTCTGCTTCCGCCATGTCTCCTATCTGAGTAGAATCTCCTTCCATTTGAAAAAAACATAGTAAAGTGCTCACTGTGAATTTGTGATTAACTAACAACAAAACTGATCCTTCAATACTGGGGGAGTGAGTCAATTCCCCATGCATCCCTACCTGTTTGCCTGTGATCTTGTACAGCTGACCCACCACCTGACCCATAACCCATGTGAGACTGCTCTCTAGTGGTGAGAAGTGACAGCCCAAACAGACACAACTAGACAACATACACCAGGGATCATCAACTAGATCAGGGGTGTCAAACGTACGGCCCGCGGGCCGGATCAGGCCCGCAAACGGGTTTAATCCGGCCCGCGAGATGATTTTGAAAAAAACTAATTTAAGTATAAAAATGCGCTGCAATTTTTCAATAAAATAAACTGCTGTTCCAATTGCGTCCACTGGATGGATCCAAACTGTTAATTTCATCCGATCCAGAAGCCTGAATCACCGTCAGTTTGACAGCCTTCTCAGAGAGAAAGACCACATCTATGGCCTGCCATACCACACTGAGGTAAGATGGTTAAGCCGAGGTGCTGTGCTGAGGCGTTTCTTTGATTTACGAGAAGAAATTGAACAGTTCATGGAAGAAAAGGGCAAACCAGTGTTAGAATTTCATTCCGCAGAATGGATGCCGGACCTTGCATTTATGGTGGATGTTACAGAGCACCTGAATAACTTGAACAAACAGCTGCAAGGGCGCAACAAAGTTGTCACGCAGTATTATGACAGCATACGTTCTTTCAAGTTGAAGCTGTCATTGTGGGAGACGCAACTTGCCGGTGGTGATGCAGCTCACTTCCCCTGTCTGAAAAATGTGTGCGCGACCCAACATGAAGCGGTTCAAAGATAAAATAACGGGACTGTTACGGGAGTTTGAGCAACGCTTTCAGATTTATGTTTATATGTTTTTATGTTGATGTGCTATTGTTTTTAATTGATTTTATTTTATTTAACCTATTCTTGACTCTGTGGTTCTTGCACTTGTTTGGGGAACAGGATTTCATTATTTTTATCTACATTTCTGCCTGAGAAATGACACCCTGATATAGTTCTGTGATTTGTGATATACTTCTGTGAATCACTGAGGCATTGTGTGTTTGTGTGTTCTTTGTCCTCAGAACTTTCAAATAACTTGAGGTGTTTTATGATTAATAGTAATGTTGTGCTTTTGGACACTGTCCTCAGGCTCCAGCTTTATGTTTAAATGTTTTTATGTTGATGTGCTATTGTTTTTAATTGATTTAATTTTATTTGTATATTTAACCTATTCTTGACTCTGTGGTTCTTGCACTTGTTTGGGGAACAGGATTTCATTATTTTTATCTACATTTCTGCCTGACAAATGACACCCTGATATAGTTCAGTGATCTGTGAAACAGTTCTGTTAATCACTGAGGCATTGTGTGTTTGTGTGTTCTTTTTCTTTAGAATTTTCAAATAAACTTGACGTGTTTTATGATTAATAGTGATGTTGTGCTTGTACTATTTTGGAAACACTGTCCTCAGGCTCTAGCTTTATGTTGTATGTTGATCGTATTAAAACAAAGAAAACAATCTGAAGTTGTTGTTTTTAAGTTATATATACCATGATTTTTCCGGTCCGGCCCACTTGGGAATAGATTTTCCTCCATGTGGCCCCTGAGCTAAAATGAGTTTGACACCCCTGGTCTATAGCCTACACCTTATCTGGCATGGTAAATAAACGGTGCATGTTGCCATAACACATTATTCAATAGGCCTGCAAATTCAAGCAATTATTACAATCTAAAAGTAAATACCTACAGTTAAATACCCTGTTATTAATGTAGCGAAGTAGGCTGTTATTTTATATGTTCATAATTTGTCTTTGATAGGCTATAAGTCATGGCAGTGTCTTCCGACTGTCTGCGACTCGAGAGTCAAGGTACATGGTGGCCTAACCCGCGTGCGTAAATGTTTAGCAAAAGAGGGCGTGCTCATTATAAGTCCAAATGTTTTTTTTCTTTTAATCAAATTCCTAACTACAAGAAGCATCTCTGTGAATGTTATGGGAACATTATTGGAGTTCACAGTTACGCATCAGATTTAGTTTAGCTTATTCATTCGACAATTTTTTAAAACAAGCACACATAAAACTTCAAAAAATCCATACATGCACATTAGTAAAATAATCGAGGATAACACAATAAAGTCTGGGTCTTATTTCCATTGTGGTCCTCTTTATCATTCATACATCCGTCAAACACTGCATTAAAGACGATGCAAAATATTACCTCTTGAAAGCCACTAACTCATAGCATAGTTGTGTTGGAAATGCTGACATTTTTCACAAAGACTGAGATTTATTTTATTTTTTCGCATGACTGCAGCATCAACGCATTTAGCTCAATCACCATGCCCCCTTTGCCTTTACCATGACGACAAAATGCTCCCGTAGACCTATTTTCAGTTTTACTTTTCAGTTTTAGCCTAAAACATTTGATTGTAATTTAATCAAACCCCTTTGGCGATTTCCAGACATATGTTCAGACTGACATGTTCAGCAATGTCTGCATTGTCATGCACCCATCTCAGTTTCCATGAGCTTGGTGGTCTAGAAACCATAATGGTAAACAGGTAGTTTGTGTAGGCGCCGAGTCTAGCAATTTTTTCCTCGCTCGGTTGCAACGTCGCTTGCGCCCTTTGTGATTAGATCAAGGCAAGCAACGTTAGAATAAATGGCAGGAGTTTACGAACACAAGCATAAACACGGCTGAATATACTGTCACTCTGGCCATTCGATCTGTATGTAGCTCTTAGTCTTTTGGAATAATAGGCTAGGCCTATTCAAAACAATGTTGTTTTTCCCCCACTTGAATATGAACTATTTAGTGTGATCAAATTAAACATTGCAATTGTTGTTTTGTTATATAAGACAAAAATAAGCATTATGAAACACGTAACTGTCAGTATTTGAATGTAGGCTATCTAATGTTTCTCTTAACCTTTTTGTTCTACTTTTTTCTTTATTCCCTTCTGTAAGTAAAACAGCCTATAATGCAAGTTTGGCATGAGCTTTGGCTTGGAATCCGTCATTAGTTGCATGCAGAGCCATAAATAAAGATAATTATATTAAGTTCAGATAATTAAGCAATGTTAACGATTATAATAAAACATTATTACTATTATTATTATTATTATTATTATTATTATTATTATTATTATTTAACAATACTATATAGGCATGACGTTTTTAGTGATGCATTGTTTAATAACGATGATTATCGATAAGATAAAAAATGATAATGATAAAATAGTCTACCATAGCCTAATATTAATATTGAATTAAGCCAATGTCAAATAAAATTCAGAAAAGGTGGTCTTGGCCTACACAACTTTACAGAAAACTAGGTCTATAATATTTTCTTACAGAGTGAATTATGTTAAACGCCTTTGTTCAAAATGATGTATTTTCATGTGGGGTTATAGATAGGTCGGTGCAATCTTCTCAACATCGCATTCAGTCGAAAAACATGTTTTGTTGTTATCTTTGCTGGAATATGACCTATATTTTCTTGCTCACAGTTTGTTATAACGCAGGACTTTTCATGTGTTCATTTCCGGTGAGATGTTGTAACGGCGGTCTCGCATTTTGAGATGTAGGCTAGGCCTATGGGCAAGAAATCTTCATCTCGTAAAGGTGGCTCAACGGACTCAAAGAGATGATGCCCTTCAAATTTCGTGAAACTAAAATGCCAGGCACCGTGCTACTTCTGCTGTGCTGGAGCTATGTCTTGAAAGGCAAGTATGACGCTATATTCTGCACACGTTGACAATGTGTCGATAATTAATTTAGAAAATGTACATTCAGCGCTAACTCATGATGACAGTGAGGGCTTTAGACTGTGTTTCATCATTACTCTGAATAGGCCAACATTAATTTATTTCAAGACATATCCACAGTATTCTAGTAGGCCTTAAGTTATAACTTTTTCATAAACTTGTATGTGAGATGAAACAGTGATCTGAAATACAGTATGTGATTACATCTATAACCTGGCTATGTAGTTTTGTTCATGTTATAATCAAGCAATTTCTAGATAATTAACATCTTAGGTTAGACAAAGCAGGCCTATAAGATCCAATTTCGAAATATTTTTACAAGTGGACAGAGATTAAGCTTTTTTCGCGGCAGGTGATGTAGCTCAGTTGGTAGAGCATGGCGTTTGCAACGCCAGGGTTGTGGGTTCGATAAAATAATGTATGCACTAACTGTAAGTCGCTCTGGATAAGAGCGTCTGCTAAATGACTAAAATGTAAATGTTGTGAATGTATCCATGCTTGGTATATTCATGTTCAGAAAAACCAACATTTGAAAATGCACCAAACATGCTAAACAGGAATGAGATGAAATGTGTGTTATATTCTTGTTATTCCTAATTCTGTTTTTAGCTACACAAACATCAATTATCACCCAGACACCTGGGGTGGTGATGGTGAAGGCTGGTGATACAGTGACCTTGAAATGCCATTTGAGTGAGCTTATGATCTACTGCTTCTCTGTGAGTTGGACAAAAGTGGACCCCAGGACTGGAACACAGTGCTTGAGTACAAACTTAAAGGTTGATAACATTTCAGATGAAGGGAATTGGGACAAACAATGTTCTGCTACAATCACCAATGCAAAAGTGAGCGACTCTGGCATGTACTACTGTTTGGCGGTCCACTCCCAAATGGTGCACACTGGCAATGGTTCTAAAGTTATTATTTTGGCAGGTAATTTAATGTCTTGTATGTTCATATTTATTCACAAAGCTGACTAAAACAGAAAAATATATTGTGCTAAAAAACGAAAATGTATATAACAAAATATAATGATATAAACCTTTAAAAAATAAACACAAAACTGATTGTTAAATCTAAATTAAACTATATATATATATATATATATATATATATATATATATATATATATATATATATATGTGTGTGCAAAGCTGTCACCAAGGCAAAGAGTGGCTATTTGAAGAATGTCAAATATAAAATATATTTGGATTTGTTGAACACTTCTTTGGTTACTACATGATTATTTGTGTTATTTCATAGTTTTGATGTCTTCACTGTTATTCTACAATGTAGAAAATAGTAAAAATAAAGGAAAACCCTTGAATCAGTAGGTGTCCAAACTTTTGACTGGTAGTATATATATATTTCTTTGATCATAAATCCAGTCATTGTTTTATTTAATTTTAAATAACCACTTTACCAGGAAGATAACCAAGTTGGTAATTCTTAATAATGTAATTGTTTAAAATTATGACCATTTTGTCCTTAGAAAGAGTGAGGGAAGGGAACAGTGCTGAAGCCCCAACCATCCAAATCGTCTCTTCGCCAGAGGTTGACGGCTTCTTCATCCCTCTCCTGTGTTTGGTGTTGGAAGTGGTCCCGTCTCAGGTCCGTGTGTTCTGGCTCATAGACGGGAGAGAAGAGAGTGGACTCACTGACTCCACCTGGACAAACAACAGTGATTCAGCCACAGAGTTCACTAGGAACCAGATTCTGGTCCAGGCAGAGGAGTGGGACAGACGAGCAGAGTTTACATGTGTGGTGGAGTTTGAGGGGCAAAATATCACCAAAACACTGCTGCAGCGCAATGGTAATTGCATTAGACCCAGATTTACTAAGCGTTTGCACCTGCTCTTCCAGTAAGGGATTTAACACTTTAAACAAAGATAAAACATTAACCTATCTTTATTTAGACTTCTTTGTCTTTATTTTCACCATAGATTCCAATGCCATGTGCACAATGCTGATGTATGGGACCTCTGCAGCTGCTCTCCTCACCATAATAGTTGCCGTCACTATCGCTGTGTGTCTGCACCGTGGTAATATCAAATCAATCAATAATGGGCCAATACTGTATGAAACAAACAACACATTATCTTGTGGAAGACAATTTATACCATTGTACTCAGCAAAGGATGTTATGACCATTTGTAATTTAGGGGACACATGCCCCATCAATTTGATACATTTGTAGGATATAAATGTACAAGATGTAGTCTTTTTATAACTTACTAGTGCCCCCTTGTGATGCCTATGGTCATTGGTAGTCGTGTAGGTAAGCCAGTTCAGTGATCAGACCTATATGGGTAAAGGTTTTAGTTTTTTTACACCAAAAAATAGGTGGCCAAATGTGGGAGTAAAGACTTTATTCCATTAGGCTGTTTTCTGAGCAAATGGAATAAAACAAGGATTTCGTAGGCCTATATTTTCTCTTGCACAGGAGTGTTGAGAATTGAAATCTGTTTAATTCTTCCCTTTGTTCGTCTATCCCCTCTTGCATACAAGTCAGGCTCTCTGTAGTGGTTATAGAGACCTTTATGGCAAGTGTCTGCTACGTTTAGACAGTTTATTTCAACATTGATAAAGAATAACTAAGTAGAAAAATCGGAGAAACCGAGTAGTACCAGCCACAGTCACGAATTACATTGGTTATCTTGATTCACTCTACACAAGAATGTTAGAAATAAGAATGTCAGAAATCTGTAATTGTAGTAGTTCTTGCTTAGTTGTACTTACAGTTAGTGAGTGCATACATTTTCCATACTGGCCCCCCGTGGGATATTAAATGTGGTATTTCTATTGCTTTTTCCTATAGGGCATCCCGTGTTTATTAATGCAGATGGAAGGTTTGTGTCTGACATTCAATCTAAAATTGGATTATAGAAAAGCCTGTGATTGCTTGAGTGTGAAATACTCTGTTTTAATTTCAGACAAAGAGGCACATGCACTGAGAACAGACAGGATCAATCTGGTAAAAAAAAAAAATACATTGTTAAATTGTTAGGATTGATACAATACAACAGCCGTCTATTTTAGAAGGATTTTAAGATGGCGTTTATCAACTTGGAGGTATTTAATGGCGGAAATGTTTTAGCATTTTCATTATCTCTTTAACTATTCAGTTGAAATAGATTGAATGAATGAGCTTTAATTAAATATAATTTGTTCCCCAAATTGTGAATTAGGTATTTTGACATTTTATAGGGGACTATGTTTTACATTTCAGCCTGAGAGATGAGATCAAAATAAATCATAGAGAAATACATTGTGTACCATTGTAGCACTTTCAGACACCATTAGTTTTCACAGCATCTCTTGATGAAGTATGCAGGGTTGGTTGATTGAAGGATTCCAAGTATTTTTGAAGTAGGCTGTCAGGGGATGTCATGGCTGCATTGGTGTTTATGTTCTGACTTGTGACGTTTGCAGGGAGACGTGGAGAAGCAAGAAAGGCAGTTAGATCATCCGTCTCGGTAAGGAGCCATTGTATTTGGGTTAAACTATAATTTTTGGTCGCGCTAAATGTTTTTTATGTTGCGTAATTTTATAATCCATTGCAATGCTATCAGATTTTCTTAGGTAGTAAAGGTGGTGGAATAAATAGTTATTCTCCATTTCGGCCCAATTTAACTATCGGGGCTGGTTTACTGGGAATAGATTAAGCCAATAGTCCTTGACTAAAAAACATTTTATATGGAGATTTTCCATTGAACATGGTTTTTAATTCAGAATTAGGCTAATATTTATTTCTGTAAATGGGCCTATAGTGTATTAATGTTGAAAAAACACGAAAGTTATGATCCGAACATACTGCTCTGAAATGTCTTGTACTGGTGTATTACTGGTTAAGTACAGTGTAATTACAGTACTTGTTTGTGTAAATACACATTGACATTTGTATATGGATTATATTTGTAAACAAACTCAAATGAATTGAGGCTAATCTACCCTCATCCCTAGAATGATTGTTTTAGATTACTCAATTATCTCCATTGTGAATGTATTGATTGAGATTGACTGACGTGATATAATTTCTATAGTATGAATAGTCACAAATGAGAGCCTGGTTTACATTTGCAGTATTGCTGCCCCAATTCAGTCCTCATAAAGTATTAAAGCATTTTTGTATACTTGAATATAAAGCAACAACTATACCTATTTCTGAACCCTTGAGAATTAACTCCCTGGTGTTGATCGTTCCACAGGAGGTCCAGTATGCGACTTTGGACCATATACATTTTGGGAGACTCACAAATACAGTTCTCCAATCAGATTTTGACAAAGAAATTGCATAAGAGTTCCATGTATTTGTTCATGATGTAGATGCTTATAAACTGCCACTGATAAAAAAAATAGATTATTATGTATGTATTTGTGTATAAAGCAAGAGCCAGTGTCCTCAATTGCAAAGTGCCCCAGAGCCAATGGTGCGGCACAGAGCTCTTTCTTTTATATTGGAATTCAACTGTGGAATAGCCTTCCATTAGCCATTAAGCTGGCCCAGTCCAAAAAGGTTTTCAGAGGTCAGGTTAGAGCCCTTCCATCAGAAAAAGTGTACAGGCCTACATAGGAAAATGACTGAAATAGTCTTGAATTTTGTATTGATTATGTATTTATTATGGTGGAGGCTAGTTAGCTGCCTATCATAGGCCCATGTCACAGGAGGTTGGTGACACCTTAATTGGGGAGGATGGGCTCGTGGTATTGGCTGGAGTGGAATTAATGAAATGGTATCAAATACATCAAACACATTGTTTGATGCCATTCCATTTGATCCTATGTGTTCTTACGCTATTGTGTGTCATCCTCTGGGATTCTTTGTACTTTTAAAACTGCAAGAATTGTATTATCCAAAATAAAATCAATCAATATGACTTGTAAATTGATGTCTTTTGTTTTTCTTTGATTTCATTTTATTACCTCTTTCATTACCTCTTATCTAATTTACCATTTTCCTGGAAGTCTTGGTGCCAACCATGCCTCTGTTTTTGAACAGATATCTAAACTTGGTGGTGTCTGTGCCTATGTTTGTGTTGCTTCACAGTCCCCGCTGTTCCATAAGGTGTATTTCTATCTGTTTTTTAATCTAATTTTACTGCTTGCATCAGTTACTTGATGTGGAATAGAGTTCCATGTAGTCATGGCTCTATGTAGTACTGTGCGCCTCCCATAGCCTGTTCTGGACTTCGGGACTGTGAAGAGACCTCTTGTGGCATGTCTTGTAGGGTATGCATGGGTGTCCGAGCTGTGCGCCAGTAGTTCAAACAGACAGCTCGGTGCACTCCACATGTCAATACCTCTCATAAATACAAGTAGTGATGAAGTCAATCTCTCCTCCACTTTGAGCCAGGAGAGATTGACATGCATATTATTAATGTTAGCTCTCTGTGTACATCCAAGGGCCAGCCGTGCTGCCCTGTTCTGAGCCAATTGCAATTTTCCTAAGTCCCTTTTTATGGCACCTGACCACACGACTGAACAGTAGTCCAGGTGCGACAAAACTAGGGCTGGTAGGACCTGCCTTGTTGATAGTGCTGTTAAGAAGGCAGAGCAGCACTTTATTATGGAGAGACTTCTTCCCAATCTTAGCTACTGTTGTATCAATATGTTTTGACAGTTTACAATCCAGGGTTACTCCAAGCAGTTTAGTCAACTCAACAGTTTAGTCACCACATTATTTATTACAAGATTTTGTTAAAGTTTAGGGTTTAGTGAATGATTTGTCCCAAATACAATGCTTTTAGTTTTAGAAATATTTAGGACTAACTTATTCCTTGCCACCCACTCTGAAACTGATTGCAGCTCTTTGTTAAGTGTTGCAATCATTTCAGTCGCTGTAGTAGTTGTGTCACACCCTGGCTCTGGAGACTCTATATGTTGAGCCAGGGTGTGTAAATTCTATATGTTTATGTTCTGTGTGGGTGTTCTAGTTGTGGTATTTCTATGTTGGCCAGAGTGGCTCCCAATCAGAGGCAACGAGTGTCAGCTGTTGCTGGTTGTCTCTGATTGGGAGCCATATTTAAACAGTCTGTTTCCCTTAGTGTTTGTGGGATCTTGTTTCCGTTTGGTTTGTTTCCGTGTTGGTTGTGTAAACCGTAGGACTGCACGTTTCGTTTGTTGTTTTGTTGTTATATTATCACTAAAGATAATAAAGTTTAAGTATGTTTGCAACTAACGCTGCGCATTGGTCTACTCTCTACGACGATCGTGACAGAAGATCCCACCATACCAGGACCAAGCAGCGTGTCCAGGAGCAGGCAGCCTGGACGTGGGAGCAAATATTGGACGGGCAGGGGTCCTGGACCTGGGAGGAAATCCAGGCCGGGATGGATCGCCGTCCATGGAGTGAGACGGTAGAGGCGCGACGGAGAGAGGAGCAACGGCGTCAACAGTGTCGTCGTCGGACGGACGAGAGGCAACCCCAACATTTTTTTAAGGGGGTGCACATGGCATGGACGACGGGGCTGCTGGAGGCAGATAAGGGGAGAATTCAGAAGGCCACCAGGTTACGGGAGCCATTGGTGAGAAGAGGGAAGGAAGATGTAGAGGCACGGCGAGAGGTACTGAGGTGTATTGCCAGTCCGGTCCGGCCCGTTCCTGATCCCCGTTTAAGGCCAGTGGTGTGTGTTCCCAGTACGGTCCGGCCTACGGTGTGCGTCGCCAGCCCAGCCCGGCCTGTTCCTGCTCCCCGCACCAAGCCTACGGTGTGCGTCGCCAGCCCGGCCCGGCCTGTTCCTGCCACTCGCACCAAGCCTACGGTGCGCGTCGCCAGCCCGGCCCGGCCTGTTCCTGCCACTCGCACCAAGCCTACGGTGCGCGTCGCCAGCCCAGCCCGGCCTGTTCCTGCTCCCCGCACCAAGCCTACGGTGTGCGTCGCCAGCCCGGCCCGGCCTGTTCCTGCCACTCGCACCAAGCCTACGGTGCGCGTCGCCAGCCCAGCCCGGCCTGTTCCTGCTCCCCGCACCAAGCCTACGGTGTGCGTCGCCAGCCCGGCCCGGCCTGTTCCTGCCACTCGCACCAAGCCTACGGTGCGCGTCGCCAGCCCGGCCCGGCCTGTTCCTGCCACTCGCACCAAGCCTACGGTGCGCGTCGCCAGCCCGGCCCGGCCTGTTCCTGCCCCTCGCACCAAGCCTACGGTGTACGTCGCCAGCCCGGCCTGTTCCTGCTCCCCGCACCAAGCCTACGGTGCGCGTCGCCAGCCCGGCCCGGCCTGTTCCTGCTCCTTGCACCAAGCCTACGGTGCGCGTCGCCAGCCCGGCCCGGCCTATTCCTGCCCCTCGCACCAAGCCTACGGTGCACGTCGCCAGCCTGGCCCGGCCTGTTCCTGCCACTCGCACCAAGTCTACGGTGCGCGTCGCCAGCCCGGCCCGGCCTGTTCCTGCTACTCGCACCAAGCCTACGGTGCGCGTCGCCAGCCCGGTCCGGCCTGTTCCTGCCACTCGCACCAAAGCTACGGTGCGCGTCGCCAGCCCGGCCCGGCCTGTTCCTGCCACTCGCACCAAAGCTACGGTGCGCGTCGCCAGCCCGGCCCGGCCTGTTCCTGCCACTCGCACCAAGCCAGGGGTGCGAGTCGTCAGCCAGTTCCTGCTCCACGCACCAAGCCAGGGGTGCGAGTCGTCAGCCCGGTCCGGCCCGTTCCTGCTCCACGCACCAAGCCAGGGGTGCGCATCGTCAGTCCGGTACGGCCCGTTGCTGCTCCACGCACCAAGCCAGGGGTGCGCATCGTCAGCCCGGTCCGGCCCGTTCCTGCTCCACGCACCAAACCAGGGGTGCGCATCGTCAGCCCGGTCCGGCCCGTTCCTGCTCCACGCACCAAGCCAGGGGTGCGCATCGTCAGCCCGGTACGGCCCGTTCCGGCTCCACGCACCAAGCCAGGGGTGCGCATCGTCAGCCCGGTCCGGCCCGTCCCTGCTCCACTCACCAGGCCAGGGGTGCGCATCGTCAGTCCGGTACGGCCCGTTGCTGCTCCACGCACCAAGCCAGGGGTGCGCATCGTCAGCCCGGTCCGGCCCGTTCCTGCTCCACGCACCAAACCAGGGGTGCGCATCGTCAGCCCGGTCCGGCCCGTTCCTGCTCCACGCACCAAGCCAGGGGTGCGCATCGTCAGCCCGGTACGGCCCGTTCCGGCTCCACGCACCAAGCCAGGGGTGCGCATCGTCAGCCCGGTCCGGCCCGTCCCTGCTCCACTCACCAGGCCAGGGGTGTGCGGCGTCAGTCCGGCACAACCCGTGCCTGGGTCACTGGTTTCTGGTCAGGTACCGGTCAGCTGCTCCACACCGGAGCTGAAGCAATCCGCTCCTACAATGTCCAGTCCAGCTCCAGCCAGCGGGGCCAGACCGGACCAGGGGCGCTACGGGGGGATTATTAGAGGGTGGTGGTCAAGCCCGGAGCCGGAACCGCCTCCGAGGAGGAATGCCCACCCAGCCCTCCCCTGGTTTGTTTATGTTCAGACGCGGTCGCAGTCCGCGCCTTTGGGGGGGGGTACTGTCACACCCTGGCTCTGGGGACTCTATATGTTGAGCCAGGGTGTGTAAATTCTATGTGTTTATGTTCTGTGTGGGAGTTCTAATTGTGGTATTTCTATGTTGGCCAGAGTGGCCCCCAATCAGAGGCAACAAGTGTCAGCTGTTGCTGGTTGTCTCTGATTGGGAGCCATATTTAAACAGTCTGTTTCCCTTAGTGTTTGTGGGATCTTGTTTCCGTTTGGTTTGTTTCCGTGTTGGTTGTGTAAACCGTAGGACTGCACGTTTCGTTTGTTGTTTTGTTGTTATATTATCACTAAAGATAATAAAGTTTAAGTATGTTTGCAACTAACGCTGCGCATTGGTCTACTCTCTACGACGATCGTGACAAGTTGATGTGTATAGTGTTGAGTCATCCGCACACATACACAAACTGGCTTTACTCAAAGCCAGTGGCATGTTGTTAGTAAAGATTGAAAAAAGTAAGTGGCCTAAACAGCTGCCATGGGGAATTCCTGATTCTACCTGGATTATATTGGAGCGGTTTCCATTAAAGAACACCCTCTGTGTTCTGTTAGACAGGTAACTCTTTATCAACAATATAGCAGGGGGTATAAAGCCATAACACATACGTTTTACCAGCAGCAGACTGTCAAGGTAGATGTAGGTGGGTGTGGTGGTAGAATCAGGCGCAGGACGCAGAACGTTAGTCCAACAGACTTTAGTAGATGCACACAAAACAATCACGAATAAATGCCCTGAGGCGAAAACTCCGCACGAAGGCGAAAAGAACGGGCGCACTAACAGGTGCGACAAAACACTCCAAACAAATGGAGAAATTAGCTCAACCGAGCAAACAGTAGAATGACAGCCTACCGGCACGACAGTAAAACAATAACACACAACACTAGACAAACACAACGAGAACTTATAGGACACTAATTACACTAAACGATAACAGGTGTAACAACAATCAGACAAAAGCAAACGAACATAGAAACATGCAACGGTGGCAGCTAGTATTCCGGAGACGACGAACGCCGAAGCCTGCCCGAGCAAGGAAGAGAGGCAGCCTCGGCCGAAACCGTGACAGTACCCCCCCCCTTGACGCGCGGCTCCAGACGTGCGCCGACTCCGGCCTCGGGGACGACCAGGAGGACGCGGAGCAGGGTGCGTCGGGTGCCCACGATGGAATTCCGTCAGGAGAGACGGGTCCAAAATGTCTCTCCTCGGCACCCAGCACCGCTCCTCCGGGCCGTACCCCTCCCACTCCACTAGATATTGGAGACCCCCCATCCGACGTCTCGAATCCAAGATGGACCGCACGGAGTACGCCGGTGCCCCCTCGATGTCCAATGGGGGCGGAGGAGTCTCCCTGATCTCACTTTCTTGGAGTGGGCCAGCTACCACCGGCCTGAGAAGAGACACATGGAACGAGGGGTTAATACTTTTATACTCAACAGGTAGTTGTAATTTGTAACACACCTCGTTCAACCTTCTCAGGACTTTAAATGGCCCTACAAACCGCCGACCCAGTTTCCGACAGGGCAGGCGGAGGGGCAGGTTTCTGGTAGAGAGCCAGACTCGATCACCAGGTGCGTACACCGGTCCCTCACTGCGGTGGAGATCGGCGCTCGCCTTATAACGATGGAGGGCCCGCTGCAGGTGGACGTGTGCAGCGTTCCATGTCTCCTCCGAGCACCACGCCCACTCATCCACCGCAGGAGCCTCGATCTGGCTCTGCTGCCAAGGTGCCAGAACCGGCTGGTAACCTAACACACATTGGAAAGGGGTTAGGTTAGTGGAGGAATGGCGTAGGGAATTCTGGGCCATTTCGGCCCAGGGAACGTACCTTGCCCACTCCTCCGGCCGGTCCTGGCAGTATGTTCTAAGAAACCTACCCACATCCTGGTTCACGCGTTCCACCTACCCATTACTCTCCGGGTGGTAACCCGAGGTGAGGCTCACCGAGACCCCCAACCGCTCCATAAAAGCCCTCCAGACTCTGGAGGTAAATTGGGGACCTCGATCAGACACAATATCCTCGGGTACCCCGTAGTGCCGGAACACATGGGTGAATAATGCTTCGGCGGTTTGCAGGGCAGTAGGAAGGCCCGGCATAGGGAGCAAACGACAGACCTTAGAAAACCGGTCCACAACGACCAGTATAGTGGTATTCCCCTGTGAAGGAGGAAGGTCAGTGAGGAAATCCACCGAGAGGTGAGACCATGGTCGTTGTGGAACGGGCAGGGGTAGTAACTTACCCCTAGGCAGATGTCTAAGCGCCTTACACTGGGCGCACACCGAGCAGGAGGAAACATAAACCCTCACATCCCTCGCCAACGTGGGCCACCAGTACTTGGCACTAAGACAGTGCACTGTCCGGCCGATACCAGGTTGTCCAGAGGAGGGTGACGTGTGAGCCCAATAGATCAATCGATCCCGAACCTCGAGCGGAACGTACTTCCGACCCTCCGGGCATTGAGGTGGACTAGGGTCGGTGCGTAACGCCCGCTCGAGTTCAGCATCGACATCCCACACTACCGGTGCCACCAGACACGACTCCGGCAGTAAGGGAGTCGGCTCCACGGACCTCTCCTCCGTGTCATACCGCCGAGACAGTGCGTCTGCCTTACCGTTCTGTGACCCAGGGATGTACGTGATCTTAAATGTGAACCGGGTCAAAAACATATTCCACCTCGCCTGGCGAGGGTTCAGCCTCCTCGCTGCCCGGATGTACTCCAGGTTACGGTGGTCCGTCAAAATGAGGAAAGGGTGTTGAGCCCCCTCAAGCCAGTGCCTCCACACCTTTAGGGCCTGTACTACGGCTAACAGCTCCCTGTCCCCCACGTCATAGTTTCGCTCCGCCGGACTGAGCTTCTTGGAATAAAAAGCACAGGGGCGGAGTTTAGGTGGCGCGCCGGACCGTTGCGACAGCACGGCTCCTATACCAGCCTCTGACGCGTCCACCTCTACCTGAAATGGCAAAGAGGGATCCGGATGCGCCAGCACTGGAGCCGAGGTAAACAGGTCCTTCAGCCTCCCAAACGCCCTGTCCGCCTCGGCTGACTACTGCAGACGCACCGGACCCCCCTTCAAAAGAGACGTTATGGGAGCTGCCACCTGTCCAAAACCCTGGATAAACCTCCGGTAATAATTCGCAAACCCCAAAAACTGCTGCACCTCCTTCACAGTGGTTGGCGTTTGCCAATTACGCACGGCTGACACCCGGTCTACCTCCATCTTCACCCCTGACGCAGACAACTGATAACCCAAAAAGGAGACCGACTCCTGGAAGAACAGACACTTCTCTGCCTTGACATACAGGTCGTGCTCCAACAGCCTCCGCAACACTCGGCGCACCAGGGCCACATGCTCGACTCGGGTAGGCGAGTACACGAGAATGTCATCGATGTACACGACCACCCCCTGCCCCTGCATGTCCCTGAAGATCTCATCCACGAATGATTGGAAAACTGAAGGAGCGTTCATCAACCCGTATGGCATGACAAGATACTCATAATGGCCCGAGGTGGTACTAAAGGCTGTCTTCCATTCATCGCCCCCCCTAATGCGCACCAAGTTGTACGCGCTCCTGAGATCTAATTTAGTGAAGAAACGCGCCCCGTGCAATGATTCCGTCATGGTCGCAATCAGCGGGAGTGGATAACTGTACTTCACCGTGATCTGATTGAGACCACGGTAATCAATGCACGGGCGCAATCCTCCATCCTTTTTCTTCACAAAAAAGAAACTCGAGGACGCAGGGGAAGTGGAGGGCCGTATGTATCCTTGTCTCAGAGATTCGTCTATGTACGTCTCCATAGCTCTCTTCTCCTCCTGAGACAGAGGATACACATGGCTCCGTGGGAGCGCAGCTCCTGCCTGGAGGTCTATCGCACAATCTCCCTGCCTATGGGGAGGCAACTGCGTCGCCCTCGACTTACTGAACACAATAGCCAAATCCCCATACTCAGGGGGAACGTGCAATGCGGGCACCTGGTTTGGACTCTCCACCGAGGTAGCCCCTACGGAAACGCCTAAACATCGACCCACACACTGGGCAGACCACTCCATCAGAGCCCTCTCCTGCCACGAAATAGATGGGTTATGGGTACTCAACCAGGGCATGCCCAGCACCACCGGATACGCAGGCGAGTCGATCAGAAATAGCTGGATCATCTCCTGATGACCCCCCTGCGCACACATCCTAAGTGGCGCAGTGACCTCCCTGATCAAGCCCGCACCCAACGGACGGCTATCTAGGGCATGAACGGGGAAGGGGACGTCAACAGGGAGAAGGGGAATCCCTAAGGCTAAACAAAACTTCTTATCAACAAA
The DNA here is from genome assembly GCF_964263955.1 of Coregonus lavaretus. Classification (NCBI taxonomy): domain Eukaryota; kingdom Metazoa; phylum Chordata; class Actinopteri; order Salmoniformes; family Salmonidae; genus Coregonus; species Coregonus lavaretus. The sequence continues at coordinate 23,763,600 of NC_139994.1, forward strand.
ATTCCCAGCCGCGCCTGAATCTACCAGCGCCTTATGCTGGGAATGAGGTGCTACCTGTGGAAAACGCACAGGTATACAGAAATGTGCAACAGAGAGCTCTGGGTGAGTGGGGCGCCTACTCACCTGGAAGGGCTCCCCAGTGCGGGACCTGTCGTCCTCTCCCCTAGGAGGCCATCCCCTGCACCTAGCCGCGGTGTGTCCTCCCCGACCACAGTTGGTGCAGGAGATGGACCCCCTCGTAAGCCGACCCCTCCTCTCTCTAGCGCCAGCGCTCCCGAGCTCCATGGGGCACGGCTCGGAGGCGCTGGAGGGTGAAATGGACGGACCCCCCTCGGGACGTCCGCGGGTAGCTAGCAGGGTATCCAGCCTGATGGACATGTCGACCAACTGGTCGAACGAGAGGCTGGTGTCCCTACAGGCCAGCTCCCTACGGACGTCCTCGCGTAGGCTACATCGGTAGTGATCGATGAGAGCCCGCTCATTCCACCCTGCATCCGCCGCTAGAGTACGGAATTCCAAAGCGAACTCCTGAGCACTCCTCTTCCCCTGCCGGAGGCAGACCAGACGCTCCCCCGCCGCTTTCCCCTCCGGGGGATGGTCAAACACCGCCCTGAAGCGGCGGGAGAACTCGTCGTAGGTGATGGTGTCCGCGTCGATTCTCCTCCACTCTGCGTTGGCCCATTCCAACGCCTTCCCGGAAAGGCAGGAGATCAGGGCGGACACGCTCTCGTGTCCCGAGGGCGCCGGGTGCACGGTGGCCAGGTAAAGCTCCACCTGGAGAAGGAATCCCTGACACCCGGCCGCGGTTCCATCGTAGGCCCTCGGGAGCGAGAGTCGAACTCCTCTGGGTTCCGGAGCGGGAATGGGCTGACCTGCCGATGGTGCGGGCAGGGAGGATGGCGGTGGAGGAGTCCCTCGGGTCTCCCAGCCTCGGATGGTGGTGATCACCTCCTGCAGTGCGGACCCCATCCGCAGGATCTGGTCATTTTGTTCGCGGACCCTGTCCTCCAACGTCGCCTGTGCTGCTGCGGCTCCTGCTGATTCCATTCTAAAGGTGTGTTATTCTGTCAAGGTAGATGTAGGTGGGTGTGGTGGTAGAATCAGGCGCAGGACGCAGAACGTTAGTCCAACAGACTTTAGTAGATGCACACAAAACAATCACGAATAAATGCCCTGAGGCGAAAACTCCGCACGAAGGCGAAAAGAACGGGCGCACTAACAGGTGCGACAAAACACTCCAAACAAATGGAGAAATTAGCTCAACCGAGCAAACAGTAGAATGACAGCCTACCGGCACGACAGTAAAACAATAACACACAACACTAGACAAACACAACGAGAACTTATAGGACACTAATTACACTAAACGATAACAGGTGTAACAACAATCAGACAAAAGCAAACGAACATAGAAACATGCAACGGTGGCAGCTAGTATTCCGGAGACGACGAACGCCGAAGCCTGCCCGAGCAAGGAAGAGAGGCAGCCTCGGCCGAAACCGTGACACAGACTATGATCGATAATGTCAAAAGCCACACTGAAATCTAACAAAACAGCCCCCACAATCTTTTTATCATCAATTTCTCTCAGCCAATCATCAGTCATTTGTGTAAGTGGTGTGCTTGTTGAATGTCCTTCCCTATAAGCATGCTGAAAATTTGTTTACTGTAAAATAGCATTGTATCTGGTCAAACAATATATTTTGCAAAAGTTTACTAAGGGTTTGTAACAGGCTGATTGGTCAGCTATTTAAGCCAGTAAAGGGGGCTTTACTATTCTTAGGTAGCGGAATGACTTTTGCTTCCCTCCAGGCCTGGGGGCACACACTTTCTAGTAGGCTTAAATTGAAAATATGGCAAGTAGGAGTGGCAGAGTTGCAAAGAAAAAGCCATATCTCAGAATGGCCAATAAAAAGAAAAGATTAAGATGGGCAGTCTGAGATATGGCTTTTTCTTTGCAACTCTGCTTAGGTGGTCAGCATCCCGGAGTCGCCTCTTCACTGTTGACGTTGAGACTGGTGTTTTGCGGGTTCTATTTAATGAAGCTGCCAGTTGAGGACCTGTGAGGCGTCTGTTTCTCAAACTATACACTCTAATGTATTTGTCCTCTTGCTCAGTTGTGCACCGGGGCCAATTTGCGCTGTTCTGTGAAGGGAGTAGTACACAGCGTTGTACCAGATCTTCAGTTTCTTGGCAATTTCTCGCATGGAATAGCCTTCATTTCTCAGAACAAGAATAGACTGACGAGTTTCAGAAGAAAGTTATTTGTTTCTGGCCATTTTGAGCCTGTAATCAAACCCACAATTGCTGATGCTCCAGATACTCAACTAGTCTCAAGAAGGCCAGTTGGATTAGCAAATACAACATGCCATTGGAACACAGGACAGATGGTTGCTGATAATAGGCCTCTGTACGCCTATGTAGATATTACATTAGAAATCAGCCATTTCCAGCTACAATAGCCATTTATAACATGAACAATGTCTATACTGTATTTCTGATCAATTGGATGTTATTTGAATGGACAAAAAATTGCTTTTCTTTCGAAAACAAGGACATTTCTAAGTGACCCCAAACTTTTGAATGGTAGTGTACTTGGGTGTGTAGTGTCAGCGTTTGTTGCTGGCATGTCCTAAATTTGCTAATCTTGCCAATGAAAAAATAATTAATGTAGTTGGCGATATCAGTCGGTTTTGTGATGAATGAGCCATCTGATTCAATGAATGATGGAGCTGAGTTTGCCTTTTTTCCCAAAATGTCATTTAAGGTGCTCCAAAGCTTTTTACTATCATTCTTTATGTTATTTATCTTTGTTTCCTAGTGTAGTTTCTTCTTCTTTTTATTCAGTTTAGTCACATGATTTCTCAATTTGCAATACGTTTGCCAATCGGTTGTGCAGCCAGACTTATTTGCCATTCCTTTTGCCCTATCCATCGCAACCATAACATTTTTCAATCCGTCATCAATCCACGGGGATTTAACAGTTTTTACAGTCATTTTCTGAATGGGTGCATGCTTATCATTTTTCACAAGGAACGGTTTCTTACCATGGAGCTGCCCAAAATCACAGCTGGCGAGAAGGACGAGAAAATCCCACTCCCACGCTTCACAAGATTCGGAGAACCCTTTAAGGACGGGCGAGAGGCAGGATAACTTGAGCCCGTTGCTCCCGGCGCCTGGTGCAGGCCTCTGACAGATGGAGAAGCCCCGCTCCATCCAGAGTAGGGACGAAAGGTTGCCGACTTCGACTTCGAAATCTTGAAGTAACACTCACATCTACTGGATGTTTGGAGACAGTGCCACTAGATGAGAAAGAAGAACATTTCATCATGACAGTACTTGAAGGATAGATAGCACTTTATGGAAGCACTAGGCTCCTCTAACATATTTCATTTTTATGCATATTGCATAAAATGTAATGAATCAAAAAGAAAAGAAGTCACACAAAATTATCCTACAGCCTTTCAACACCCAGTTTGCCAGCCGCCAGAGAGAAAATGTACTACATACTTAATATCTTCCTAGTTTGTATGAAGCACTCTGATTCTCTCAAAGCGTAAACATTCTGAATGTTGGTTTACTGCAGTTTTCACAATGAAAGCCCTCATCCTTTTTCTTTAGTTTGGGGATTTTCTGTTGCTTTTCTTAAGCTTGCCTGAAGAAAAAACTAATTAACACAGATAGCACTTTCAGTTGGTCAAAAGTAAAAAAAAGAAAGAAAAATGTAAAATAAAAAAACTAATATGTGTGTATTCACATCGGACTACGATTCACGCACACACGTACAGTGGCTTGCGAAAGTATTCACCCCCCTTGGCATTTTTCCTATTTTGTTGCCTTACAACCTGGAATTAAAATAGATTTTGGGGGGGTTTGTATCATTTGATTTACACAACATGCCTACCACTTTGAAGATGCAAAATATTTTGGGGTGCGAAACAAACAAGAAATAAGACAAAAAAAAACAGAAAACTTGAGCATGCATAACTATTCACTCCCCCAAAATCAATCCTTTGTAGCTCCACCTTTTGCAGCAATTACAGCTGCAAGTCTCTTGGGGTATGTCTCTATAAGCTTGGTACATCTAGCCACTGGGATTTTTGTCCGTTCTTCAAGGCAAAACTGCTCCAGCTCCTTCAAGTTGGATGGGTTCCGCTGGAGTACAGCATTCTTTAAGTCATACCACAGATTCTCAATTGGATTGAGGTCTGGGCTTTGACTAGGCCATTCCAAGACATTTAAATGTTTCCCCTTAAACTCTCGAGTGTTGCTTTAGCATTATGCTTAGGGTCATTGTCCTGCTGGAAGGTGAACCTCCGTCCCAGTCTCAAATCTCTGGAAGACAAACAGGTTTCCCTCAAGAATTTCCCTGTATTTAGTGCCATCCATCATTCCTTGAATTCTGACCAGTTTCCCAGTCCCTGCTGATGAAAAACATCCCCACAGCATGATGCTGCCACCACCATGCTTCACTGTGGGGATGGTGTTCTCGGGGTGATGAGAGGTGTTGGGTTTGCGCCAGACATAGCGTTTTCCTTGATGGCCAAAAAGCTAAGTTTTAGTCTCATCTGACCAGAGCACCTTCTTCCATATGTTTGGGGAGTCTCCCTCAAACGTGTTTGCTTATTTTTTTCTTTAAGCAATGGCTTTATTCTGGCCACTCTGTGGCGTGTATGGCTTAAAGCGGTCCTATGGACAGATACTCCAATCTCCGCTGAGCAGCTCCTTCAGCATTATCTTTGGTCTCTTTGTTGCCTCTCTGATTAATGCCCTCCTTGCCTGGTCCGTGGGTTTTGGTGGGTGGCCCTCTCTTGGCAGGTTTGTTGTGGTGCCATATTCTTTCAATTTTTTAATAATGGATTTAATGGTGCTCTGTGGGATGTTCAAAGTTTCTGATATTTTTTTATAACCCAACCCTGATCTGTACTTCTCCACAACTTTGTCCCTGACCTGTTTGGAGAGCTCCTTGGTCTTCATGGTGCCGTTTGCTTGGTGGTGCCCCTTGCTTAGTGGTGTTGCAGACTCTGGGGCCTTTCAGAACAGGTGTATATATACTGAGATCATGTGACAGATAGATTGCGCGAAGTTGCTGGATATTGGCGGGAACTGAAATCTGCCTGCCCATACCATAACCCCACCATGGGGCTCTCTGTTCACAACGTTGACATCAGCAAACCGCTCACCCACACGACGCCATCTGCTCGGTACAGTTGAAACCGGGATTCATCTGTGAAGAGCACCCTTCTCCAGCGTGCCAGTGGCCATCGAAGGTGAGAATTTGCCCACTGAAGTCAGTTACGACGCCAAACAGCAGTCAGGTCAAGACCCTGGTGAAGACGATGTGCACGCAGATAAGCTTCACTGAGACTGTTTTCTGTCAGTTTGTGCAGAAATTCTTTGGTTGTGCATACCCACAGTTTCATCAGCTGTCCGGGTAGCTGGTCTCAGATGTGGAGGTCCTGGGCTGGCGTGATTAAACGTACTGCCAAATTCTCTAAAAACGATGTTGGAGGCGGCTTATGGTAGAGAAATTAACATAAAATTCTCTGGCAACAGCTCTGGTGGACATTCCTGCAGTCAGCAAGCCAATTGCACACTCCCTCAAAACTTGAGACATCTGTGGCATTGTGTGACAAAACTGCACATTTTAGAGTGGCCTTTTATTGTCTCCAGCACAAGGTGCACCTGTGTAATGATTATGCTGTTTAATAAGCTTCTTGATATGCCACACCTGTCAGGTGGATGGATTATCTTGGCAAAGGAGAAATGCTCACTAACAGAGATGTAAACAAATTTGTGCACAACATTTTAGAGAAATAAGCTTTTTGTGCAAATTATCATTTGTGGGATCTTTTATTTCAGCTCATGAAACATGGGACCAACACTTTACATGTTGTGTTTATATTTTTGTTCACTGTATTATGAACTACAGTATCATACAAAAATACATCTTACCTGAATTGTTGCTCTTGCCTGATAGTTGTGCCCATTTAGTCAATGTAATGAGAAGAAGAAGAGCGGAGACAATCCCAACACCCTGTAGAGACTCACTATGGTGTAACACATCATGAAGAAGTCTGACAGGACACACAATAACATCTCATCAAAGGGAATAGTACAGTTTAATACAGAAAGTTTTTCAATATCTTCATATTCACTGAATTTATTGTCAAACTAATACAACTACTTACTACATTAACATACGGTCAATATTATTATAGTAGTACTAACTACAGGGACGGCTTGTTCAATAGGGCGATATGGGCGACGCACTGCCAAACGGGAAAAGGAAGGGATTTTTTTTCTAATCAATTATTTAAAAAAAATATATAAAAAAATTATAATTTTTTTTTTATAAATTTATAAAAAATTATATCACGGCAACAGCAGTTATCAGTGTTCACGTCTGATCTGCCAGCCACTAAATGTCAAATCAGGCTAAAGTCGTGCTTCAAATGGCCCCGCCCGTTTTTTGGGCGATTTCAGTCAGGTTGAAAATCGCCCAGAAGTCTCTCATAGCCTGTCATGTAAAATCTATTTTTTTCACATTTCAAAGCTTTCAATACATTCTCTATGGGTGTCTGTGTGCATGCACTTACGCGCTTTCGTCATACGTGACGTAACGTTGAACGTAACTAAGACAATGGCGGCTATCAGCGTCTATGTTGCGACCTGCAGTGTGGCGTTATTTTATGTTTTTAATTTGTAGACTTAGTTTACAAACATTCTGCAAACATTCTGCTTTGGACTGATCTTCGGTTTTGGACTGATCTTGTTGATCGTGTACATACCCGCTACGAACGGACTAAATAATGAAAACGCTGCAGGCAGCTGTAATCCCAATACAGCTGGGAGACTTGACTGGATGACAGAGTCCCGGACAGAGAGGTGGAGCCGGTCACCTTCACCCTGGTCAGAGCGGACCGCGATCCTGGTAAGAGAGCGACTCTGTACCCCGACATTGAACTGCTTTCTGTGTCATTGAACCTTACTATTGTTGATAAAACAAGTTTACTGGAGAACGGAGAAAAAGTAGAGACTTTTGGACAAGGTGGATAATTGTATAATATAAGGCAGTTTATTCAGAGGTAAAGATATCTGCAATCGCGTTCACGGACCCGTTCGTCAAACTCTTAGGGAGCTATAAATCAAGCCCCATTACTTACCATATCAGATAAGAGAAATTGCTGCAGCTACATATATTTTACATCCTGGCCCTACATAGTTCACTATTTGCATCACTTACCAAAATATTACATGTGGTCATATATGCTTGGAAAGTGGAGATGCCATAGAACGTCAAAAAAGTAAACATTGCTGGAGACACATTGCCGTTTTGGAGAAGACATCGCGTTTGCTAGCGAAGAGATTTGTTGTGGCAAATGAACTTGGGCTGGGAATTGCCAGGAACCTCACGATAAGATATATGCATCAGCATTGCGAGTCTCATGATTCTATACGTATTGCGATTCGATACTGTGATTTTATTGCGCACCATATGTCTGTTGCAGAGGGATCAGAAAGCCATGAGAACGAGTTTTGATCAGTCATGGAAATAAAAGTGCTGAAAACAAATTGGCTCCCAATGTGAAAAGATTGAGAACAAGCTATGAAGGAACAATAATGGTGTTTTGGTGCAGGTACAGCCAACTAGCGCTAAAATATTGCGATATTGTCAATACAGTATATCGTAAAGTATCACTATGTAACTCGATTTCTTTCACCCCAATCCCTCAAATTAACGGTAAATAACTGAATTGTTTGCCCCACATTTAGCTAAGATGATTAGCTAGCCAGCTAAAATGTTTTATTTAGTTAGCAGTCGCATCTACAATAGTTTACTGTCAATAACATGTCTCCAAAAATGACGTGGTGTCTCCAATTGTGTTGACATTTTACAATTGCAATGCGCATCCATGAGTATCCACTTTCTGTAGCTCAGCTGGTAGAGCATGGTGCTTGTAACGCCAAGGTAGTGGGTTCGATCCCCGGGACCACCCATACACAAAAATGTATGCACGCATGACTGTAAGTCGCTTTGGATAAAAGCGTCTGCTAAATGGCATATTATTATTATTATTATTATTATTATCTGAAGAGAGCCCCGAAACATTGTGTGCAGACATTTTATGCAATAAATGAAGTAGGTTCAATCTAGTAGTTCTGATCTTCTGATTGGTCCTGATGAGTTGGGCGAGGTCCCCTCCAGGCTACTGTCACTGTTGCATTGGCTCTGAGTCGGGTTCTCTGTCTTCAAATGTTCAGCCTAAGAGAGGGGATTTTTGTGTGTGTGTGTGTGTGTGTGTGTTTAACAGTGATGATGTGTGTGTGTGTGTGTTTGTGTGTGTGTGTGTCCTCAGAGCAAGAACTCGTGAGTTGGAAGAACTGAGAGGCCTATGGCGTGGGTGTTGTCCTTGGCCACCTGCTGACAAGGCTGACAAGATAGGACCCTTTTGTCCATTGTTATTGGATAGGAACAGAACTTATAACCAGCTCCTGACCTAAATAGATCTTAGCACAACATTTTACTCAACATATCATATTCCATATTCACTATAACAAATATATTTACTACGACATTAGCAAGAACCGCCACATCCTCAGCCGGCTAATCCAGTGTGTGAAGTTTTGCGGAGTGTTTGAGTTAGCTTTGCGAGGCAAAGATGAAACTGAGGGCTCCACCAACCCTGGTAAGCCAACACTTTTGAGATCAGTCAATAAATGCTTCTGGTATTGACTTATATGCTGCCCCTGTCTTCATGTTGTTGCTGGACATATCTTTTTTTAAATGTGTGTAGGTCACCTAAATCATCAGAAAAATTGCCCCTCCTGAGAATTTTTTCAGGAGCCGCCACTGACTAACTATGATAGTAAGGGAAGAGGAGTTACCATTTTGTTGCATGGTTTTGGTGATATTCTGCCGTTCAAACTCTACCACACATGTGAACTCTGGCGGAAGGAAATAAAAATGGTTTTAGATCATTTGGAAACTGATGTAATCTTTTTTTAATTTTTTTTTACAAATACTACATCAGTGACATAGCACATGCCTGTGACTCTTACAGAACAGAAGTTAAAGTAAAACTTGAGACACAACAAAACAAGATAATGCAAAATCAGGTTACATTAATGTTTTAATAGTTAAAATGCTATAGGACTAACCTTTAACAATCACTGTGGTGCTGTTGCCTAAGTAGATCTGCTTGCCATACAGTGCATTCGGAAAGTATTGGGACCCTTTTTCCACATATTATTACGTTACAGTCTTATTCTAAAATGGATAAAATAACATTTAAATTCTCATCAATCTACAAACAATACCCCATAATGACAAAGTGAAAACAGGTTTTTAGAAATGTTAGCAAATTTATAAAAAATCGAAAAAAGAAATACCTTATTTACATAAGTATTCAGACCCTTTGCTATGAGACTCGAAATTTAGCTCAGATGCTTCCTGTTTCCATTGATCATCCAACTGTGGTAAATTCAATTGCTTGGACATGATTTGGAAAGGCACACACCTGTCTATATAAAGTCCTACAGTTGACAGTACGTCAGAGCAAAAACCAAGCAATGAGGTCGATACAGGATAGTGTCGAGGCACAGATCTGGGGAAGGGTACCAAAAACAGTCTGCAGCATTGAAGGTCCTCAAGAACACAGTGGCCTCCATTATTCTTAAATGGAAGAAGTTTGGAACCACCAAGACTCTTCCTAGAGCTGACTGCCCGGCCAAACTGCGCAATCGGGGGAGAAGGGCCTTGGTCAGGGAGGTGACCAAGAACCCAATGGTCACTCTGACAGAGCTCCAGAGTTCCGCTGTGGAGATGGAAGAACCTTCCAGAAGAACAACCATCTCTGCAGCACTCCACCAATCAGCCCTTTATGGTAGAGTGGCCAGACGGAAGCCACTCCTCAGTAAAAGGCACATAACAGCCCGCTTGGAGTTTGCCAAAAGGCACCTAAAGGACTCTCAGACCATGAGAAACAAGATTCTCTGGTCTGATGAAACCAAGATTGAACTATTTGTCCTGACTGCCAAGCGTCACGTTTGGAGGAAACCTGGCACCATCCCTATGGTGAAGCGTGGTGGTCGCAGCATCATGTGGTGGGGATGTTTTTCAGAGACAGGGACTGGGAGTCTAGTCAGGATCAAGGGAAAGATGAACGGAGCAAAGTACAGAGAGATCCTTGATGAAAACCTGCTCCAGAGCGCTCAGGACCTCAGACTGGGGGCGGAAGTTCACGTTCCAACAGGACAACGACCCTAAGCACACAGCCAAGTCTCTGAATGTCCTTGAGTGTCCCAGCCAGAGCCCGGACTTGAACCCAATCGAACATCTCTAGAGAGACCTGACAATAGCTGTACAGCAATGCTCCCCATCCAACCTGACAGAGCTTGAGAGGATCTGCAGAGAAGAATGGGAGAAACTCCCCAAATACAGGTCTGCCAAAAGTGCTTCAGCAAAGTACTGAGTAAAGGATCTGAATACTTATGTAAATGTGATATTTCCGTGTTTTAAAAAAAAATACATTTGCTAAAATTTCTAAAAACCTGATTTGGCTTTGTCATTATGGGGTATTCTGCCCCGGGTTGTCTGGGCAGTCTCATCCAGGCGATGGTATTACAGTAAGACGTCAACCCCTCCAGAACGCAGTTCATGGCGATGTTGCCGCCGACCACCTCCTCAACAAAAGGTGGAAACTGGGTCACTGTTGAGTCCTCCAACATGATGGACCACGCAACTGAATATAGAAACATGGTAATGAACCAAATGCCTTGCATCGATTGATATAGGGTTAAAGTGATAGTTCACTTTTACTGAAGTGATAATGAAAGTGTTTTGATTTCAGTTTATTTTATAGGTCAATGGGGAATCGCTATGATAAAAAAGTTGTAGTGTAACACGTATCATTACATATCTCACCTATCTTGAATTGTGTAGAATCAATGAATGAATGACATTAAAGGTGCTTTTAATTTCAAAACAATTTCTGAAACATATTACAGTGACGTTTATGTCGTTTTTTAGAGAGCTAACAAACTAACACCTTTTAAAGAAAAGAGGTAGTTACACAACATAGTGGTCTCCATTGTGTTATATTGCGAGTCAGCGCAGTATGCAAAGCTCCAATTGTTTTATTAAATTGGAATGGAATTGACACAAATGATGATGATCAGTATGACGGTATGTTTATCATAATTAATAAAAGGTTTATAAAACACCATTAGTGACAAATAATTAATAAAGACACAAAAGGTCACCACCGTTGCAATGGGGATTTTCTTTTCATGAGTGCATGCATTCTTCAGAAGTCAATCTATGAGCTTTACCTTGAAAGCCCACCTCAGTTTGTGCCGCCTCTTCAAACCACAAGCCGCAGCTGTACCTTCTGTCAACTGCTCTGGTACAATTATAAACGGAACACAAACCACATTTAGGACTACTCTGCTACTGAGTCTCACAGCTGTAGATCTCACATTATTTTCAGTAATGACAAAGGAGTAACACATTGTAAATGTATACTTATCTTTCTACTTTTCTATATGAAAATGTTATTACTCCACTTAAATTAGCCTATGTGTTTTAACTCCTCATTTGGAAATGGGTTGTATGTAATGTCTCATCATTGGCATACACTGAGTTTACAAAGCATTAAGGACACCTGCTCTTTCCATGACATAGACAGGCCAGGTGAATCCAGGTGAAAGCAATGATCCCTTATTGATGTCACTTGTTAAATCCACTTCAATCAGTGTAGATGAAGGGGAGGAGACAGATTAAAGAAGGATTTTTTCTTGAGACAATTGAGACATGGATTGTGTACGTGTACCATTCAGAGGGTGAATGAGCAAGACAAAATATTTAAGTGCCTTTGAACGGGGTATGGTAGTAGGTGCCAGGGCATCTGGTTTGTGTCAAGAACTGCAACATTGCTGGGTTTTTCACGCTCAACAGTTTTCCATGTGTATCAACAATAGTCCACCACCCAAAGGACATCCAGCCAACTTGACACAACTGTGGGAAGCATTCTAGTCAACATGGGCCAGCTTCCCTGTGGAACGCTTTCGCTTTCGGGGGGGAGGGGTAGTAGCTAGTTGTAATAGTAGCTAGTAGCTAGTTGTAGGTGAAATGTGAGATGCAATGATTCTACCAAGGTGTTTCCTTATGTTGTTATAGTCTGTGCGTACGCTGCTTTAAACAGACAATTGGACAGGAAACACAGGCCAATGCAGAGAACACAGCCTTGTTTTTGATGAAACATCGTGTGGTTAGAGGTGGAGAGAGACTATGCGCTAACTCTGTGAGCTCCTTGGTAGACGACTGTACTTTTTTGCAAACACATACAAAATATGTGATGATTACTGAAATATCCATTACTAACCATTATACCATATTTGAGTGTATACTGTACTTTACGTTCCATCTTTGAATTGTAATGCCTTTCTGTGTCCTTTAGGGGTGTATGATGTTGAATGTTGAGCATTTTAATCATTTTGGAGTTATGCCAACTACAGGAAATTGCATTATTTGAGTGTATTGTACTGTACATCCTATTGTTTAATGTGCCTAACAATTAATGCATGTATATCCAACTGCAATAAACAACTACTATGCATGTTTGTTTTTATTTGTAGCACTGCAGAGCTTCTCAGTCCATTGCTCTCTAACCCCCAAGGTGTGCACATTTTGGTTCTGGCCCAGCACTATTAACACATCCGATTCAACTCATCAAGAGTTGGGTGATTAGTGATTAGTCAAGTAGTTGAGTCAGGTATGTTAGTGCTAGGCCCTCTGGGTCCCACAGGAATGGGTTTAGAAAGACTGTAGTACTGTGGTCAATACACAAACCAGCCTAATCCTTGTTACAAATATAAATCAGTTGGTTGTTTCGCAACTGCTTTTATAATTTTTTGTTTATTTTGTATTTATAAAAAAAACTGTTATACTTCCAAAAACAACATAATATCAGCATGAGCATAATATGGGTTGAGTTAATTTACTATCATTGAGATAGTAAATGAAAGTATTTATTAGAATTGACTCATTCAATGTTTTTAGCTAGACCTACGCAGGTGCAATTAGGCCTAGCAAAAAAAGTGATGTAGAAAGGAATCAAATAACATCACAATTAAAATGAATTGTTATCCTCTCATGCATGACTTGTACTGAAAGAGCATCAGAAAGCAGAACATAAAGAATATAAAAAGTAATAATTTGTTGAAAAATTAATGTGTGACGATGCACCTGTGAGACATCGCCACAAATATTGTATCTGAAATACTCCATTAACCACTGCCCTGCATTTTTCTTCAACACCCCTGGAAATGAAATTAGAGCAAATTAGAGAGAAGGGTATATATATATATATATATATATATATATATATATATATATATATATATAATTTAGATTTAACAATCAGTTTTGTGTTTATTTTTTAAAGGTTTATATCATTATATTTTGTAATATACATTTTCGTTTTTTAGCACAAGATATTTTTCTATTTTAGTCAGCTTTGTGAATAAATATGAACATATAATACATTAAATTACCTGCCAAAATAATAACTTTAGAACCATTGTCAGTGTGCACCATTTTGGAGTGAACAGCCAAACAGTAGTACATGCCAGAGTCGCTCACTGTTGCTTTGGTGATTGTAGCAGAACATTGTTTGTCTTGTTTCCCTTCATCTGAAATGTTATCAACCTTTAAGTTTGTACTCCTGCTCAGTGTTCCAGTCCTGGGGTCCACTTTCATCCAACTCACAAACAAGCTGTAGGTGAAAAGCTCACTCAAATGGCATTTCAAGGACACTGTATCACCAGCCTTCACCATCACCACCCCAGGTGTCTGGGTGATAATTGATGAGTGTGTATAATTAGCTGGAAACAAAAACATGGATTAGTGAACTGATACTTTTAAAATAGGTTTCGTAGTCATGAAGTAAAACATTGGACTGACTAATAAAAACAACTGCCAATGTTGATATTTGGAATAATATATGACCATTACATTTTTGTAAATTATTTTTTTACAAAAGTGTGTACAATCATTCAAAATACAAATAGGTAAACTAAGACATCTCTTACCTGGAAGAGTACACCACAACAGCAAAAGAGAAGCACGCATCTTGACATAAAGGATAAAATTGAATAAAAGCTTTTCAATAGTGCATCTACACCTAAGCTATTGTCTAGGTGCTGGAAATGTTTTTTTCTTTTAGACCCTCAACAGTTATTGACAAGAGAGTAAACTTTACACCAATGCTAAACATTTTCATAGAACATACAGGTATAGAACAAGAAGGCTCACACACTGTTAAAGCTCACAATCACCGCTTTATTGACAACGTTTCGATCCGAAGAACATACAGGATCACAATAATTTTTTAGAAAGATTTTAACATTGTTCCTATTATTTCTTTTAGAAACCTTTCAGGGCCAGACTAGTCCAATTGTTGGGAGTATTTTGACAGTGAGTCCAAAGTGTGTGCATTAGTCATGGTAGATAATCCTCAACACTTGACTAATTAAACTATGGTACTGAGGTTAACGGGTATTTCAATGATTTACTTTAGTCAGTAGGTAATAAAAGTTTGCACTCAATTTGCTGAATAGAATACCCATGACAATGTCATATATTAGCTCAAACACACCTGCAAGAGTGCATTCCCTTTCAAGATAAATAGAATACTTTAATGACCTATCCTTTCAAAATCATGTTCATGGCAATTACATTTTTCTTCTCAAATGTCATGAAATAACACTTCAGCAGTTGATGGTCTGAACAGGACAATTAGCAGACACTCTTATCCAGAGCAAGTTACAGGAGCAATTAAGGCTAAGTGCCTTGCTCAAGGGCACGTTGACAGATTTTTCACCTCGTCAGCTCGGGGATTTGAACCAGCAACCTTTCAGTTACTGGCCCAACACTCTTAACCACTAGGCTACCTGTCTCTATGCCGACTACTGGTACTCTTTCTTAAAGGTATTTTAATGTTGACTTGCCTGGTGTTTGGTAGTGTATACGTCATTACTTTGTCACTTGTCTAATGAGGGCCTCAAAGTGTTTGTGAGAACAGACTCAGTCTCTCTCCACTTCTAACCACACAACCTCACTTCAAAAACAAGGCTCTGCTCTCTGCAAAGGCCTGTGTTTCCTGTCCACTTGTCTGTTTGAAGCAGGAAACACACTGACTATTACAACATTAAGAAATACCTCAATAGAACCATTGCATATCTTAATTACAATTACAAATACTAATAATTGACAGCTCTTTTCTTGGAAATGTAGCTGCTCCTTACATGTATTGCAGAAGAGCTAGTTCTTGATGTTAGGTCAATATGGAACATTAGTATATTCAACAAAAATAATGACTCACTTTTGCAGATCTACAGTAATTACCCAATCTGTTAATACTATTTACTGTGTTGAAAATGCAGTTTTAAGGACCACGGTGTCTGACAGGTTTTGTTCAATTCTTTGAATCAGTCTCTGGGGATTGGAGTTGAGAACATTTAGATTACAGTGATAATGCTGCTGGTTTCATATTTAAATTGTACTACCTACTATGCCCTGTAGGGTGCTTGACATTTCCTCAAGGGTAGAGGTCTATAGGATGAGGCTAGCAGGAAATCTATGAATGAATCTCAATAATCTAAAGCACCCTCCTCTCCATGCCTCCTTTCCTTTATTTGCACTAATGTGAAAAGAACTGGACAGGTCAAATTATACTTCCGGTCGGCATCCACCATATTGCTTTCACTTATACTGTGTTTTTAGACCAGTGCAGATGAAAGAGCAGAGACATGGAGAGGAAGCCACTTCAGACTATTGAGACGCACCCTACACTGTACTCATCGATTTGACATTCCTGGGAAACGTGATCCTGCCAGGTTCTCATCAGCTATATCAGCGCCTCACCTCATGACAGGGTGTTGAGCCACACATACGTTGCAGTAATGTCTATGGCCAAGTATGTAATCAAGACCGGAACATAGTAAATTCACTGTGCTACAAGTTTTAACAGGTTCTGGCATTCCGTAATAATGAGGTGACTGAAGGGAGAGGAAAAGCTGTTTGGCTGGCTGTTTTTTGGTTTCACTTGAAAAAATCAAACAGTATCTCTCTATCTCTCTCATAGTGAAACATAATTCTGATTTAAAATATAAGTGATGTCATTGTGGAAGCACATAACAAGCACTACCAAAAAAGTTAAAAATACTGGGACTGTGGTCAGCCTATTCGCCTTGAACATGAGACCAGGAGTTTGATACAACTCCCCCAAATCGCTGCACCATATCTCAACTATGAGACTTTGTCATTTAAGGACTCAAGACTATAAAAGCACAGACAGATTTTGTCAAATAATTGAAAGGTAGTTCTGAGACTTAAAGTCAAAACAGTTCAAGTTGCTCTTTTCAGACTTGTCAAGTAAACAATTTACATAAGGTGTCACAGACATTGACAAGAATTCTGTGATGTGACACAAACACACACACAGACAGACACACACACACACACACAGGCTGACACACATAATGACAATATTACAACACAAAGGGCATGACTGTCTGAAAGTGAATTATGTGGAAGACTGTAAGAATGCACTGAATTGCCTGTGCCAGAGTGTTTCCTTCTCAAAATAATATCTGTACAGTATATGAGTAATTGTGTGTGTTTGTTTGTATTTTATGAAGTAGTTTGTATAAGTAACTTACTCCTACTGTACTTTCATTCATTCATAGTTTTTTTTTTTAATCTTAAGCTCATTAAAGATAATTTGATCATTAATGCCTAATTTGACTATTGTTTAAAATAGTAGGTATACTGTAGGGTGTAGGCCATCCTTTAGTCTCCTGAACAGTGTCATTTAAACATAGGCCTAAACGTCTCAACAATGAGTCATCGTGCCTGAGACATTGACAGATCCCTGAGTTGCCAGCCCTCTTAAATCCACTTGATCCTGTGGCTTCGCAAATTTGGGCGTGGTGTCTGTTTTTTCTGGAAGACAGCAAGCAGGAGCGGCGAGAGAGCAGTATATTTTAAACTCTGAGTGGAGGACACACTCTTCCCCAGGGATACCAGCTTGTGAAACCAAACAGCTGCGCATTCTTGAGACACATTCAAAGTTTTACCATGGTATTCGATTATGACATTAATTCGTTTTTACAAGCATATTTTTAACAGAGGTGGGTGGTAGTACTAACAACGGTTTGGACCTGACAGTGTGGATCCAGTATCTAGGCTAGATTTAGGCCTGTCAAAACAGACAACCTGGTCTCATAGCATTTCGTATTATTCTGTATGTAAATCCGAGACACCCCATTTGTGACCGACCGCCTTGATTCGGTCTTAAGTAGCAACATTTGAAATTGTGTTTTTTTACATTGGTTAAAAGCAGAGACACAGAGCTACAAAATGGTATATCATACACTGCATTTAAGGGAACAATGGGAAAGTAATTCTGCTTTGAAAGTTGATAAACTTGTAATCTCACTTTTGAGAAATTGGCTTTTGAATGTTTTGGTACCTACTGAATAACTCTTCTTTGTCTACACCCATTCAGCATTGTTCACACCCTCTTAAGCTTTAGCCCCACCCATCTTGTTTCGCTCTCGGAGCGTTCAGAGCGCACACTTGACGCTCTGGCCGATGAGTTGGGTTGACCTTAACGGCAGTCAAGCACCCAAGCTAACTGGCTAACATTGGCTAGCTTGCTAGCTACTTCCAGACACAAAATTGGGATTATGGTTCATTGTTTACCTCTGGATTACATGAAAACAGCCTAACCAACACCCCACTGACCATTTTATTCGCTGTAGCAGAGCTGGTTAGGCTGTTTTCATTTTACATTTACATTTTAGTCATTTAGCAGAAGCTCTTATCCAGAGCGACTTACAGTTAGTGAGTGCATACATATTTTTCATACTGGCCCCCCGTGGGAATCGAACCCACAACCCTGGCGTTGCAAACACCATGCTCTACCAACTGAGCTACATCCCTGCCGGCCATTCCCTCCCCTACCCTGGACGACGCTGGGCCAATTGTGCGCCGTCCCATGGGTCTCCCGGTCGCGGCCGGCTACGACAGAGCCTGGATACGAACCAGGACCTCTAGTGGCACAGCTAGCACTGCGATGCAGTGCCTTAGACCATTTTATCCAGAGTGTTGGTGACTGTAACTGTGCTGCTGGCAACAATTTAATTATGCTTTTTTGCCGACGTTTACTGACACCGGCCATATTCAACAGGTGTTGTGTGTTCGTAAATTAATCAGTTATTCTGCGCTCTGGCATACTCAGACTGAATTTACGAACGCACCCGAAATGGTTACTTGCATAGTGGAGTCTTTTGTTAAGACATGTAGCTAGCTAGCTAGGAAAATCAACCATAATCCCAACTCATGACGTTACTACCCTGCATGAATCTGCAGGTAGCTAACCAACCAGGTTCAATGTTAGCAAGCAAATGGCTCTGAGATACGAATAATAAGAGCATACACGTAATGTTAGCTAGCGAGCCAGCCAGCTAACGTTAGCTAGCTAGTTAAACAATGAACCATTTCTGCAAAAAAAACGCATTTTGATAAAAATAAAAAAGTTCACATTCAAACGGCTCTCCTGTGAAGTAGTGACCCGAGACATATGCCTAGTTTCCTGAAACAAGTCACATTTAGTAAGATACAGTATGTTATGTTTCGTATGGTTTGTATTAATTTGTGGATGATATGTATGATATGTTACGAAAGCAATTTCGTTGTTTTGCCTTAAGTAACCTTCTGTCTTATGTAAAGATACCAAACATAACATATCATACTAATTTGTGTGTCCAGGATTTATGAGACCAGTCTATGAGACCAGGCTGCAACAGCCCATGACTTTGTGGTAGCATAATGAAGACGCTGGTTGACTGGTTTTCATGTAAACACATCAGTAGGACTATGACAATTTATGGACAGAAACAGAGTCCCATGTCTCCCCACCCCTCTGTTAATACTTACAATAATTTGGTTGTGCCTGTTCATTGTGCACACATCACTTTTTAGTTCGCCAGCATGTCCTTATCAACCTCTGATAACTTTGCGAAAATGAATGTAGGCCTGATGGAAATTGGAATGGACAATGACAAACGACTTCAATTACAAACAACCTCGAAAAAAACCTGCCCATAAGGACCATGGATGCATGGTTCATAAAAGTTTCTTACAGTAGGCCTATTGAGAAATGTATTATTTTGGGAGGATATTCTAAGCTTTACAGAAACTGCAGAAAATAAGTAGGCCTACATGAGGGGTAAAAAATTGCAACAATAAAGAAGAAAAACTCCAGCCCACTTGCGGACTGTTCCAATTTCTGCTAAAGGTTTCCAGATGTTGAGTGATGCACTCGGGCTCTTCTTGAATAGCCTATACATTCCTTTTCACATGTAAGTTCCAAATATCTCTAACCGTCGCCCCAGCGTGAATCGTTTTATGCACGTGATGTCAGCATTCACTCACTGTTCGAAAATGTGATTGTTACGCAACAGGACAGTTAACACGTGCTGCCTGCTAATTATCTATTAGGCTATGTTTCAACTTCTAATTATTTTCTAACAAGTTTTATTTTCTAACAACAGTTTGAATTGAGGTATGTTCCGCCTCCTCATTAATTCACATAGAAGTAGCCCATTTCAGTGTTGCGGACAATTTATGTTTGAGGCTTTACTGAGTCGGACAAACTTCTCTCTTCGAGGAGAGCCCAAGCACTTCCCTAGTGTTTCCGCAGATCAAGTTTTTTGAAGGTTGTACTGATTATAATGAGCTAACGCTAAGCTATTTGCCAGCTATGTATGGCGCCATGTTTGTTGACATTATACAATGCATTCTGGGTGTCACGTAAACGTCTGTCAGACCAAAGATGTTATACTGAGGTGAAGGAATGGTTCTCTAATCTTTCGAGTACACTTCCGGAAGTGAATGATCCTAGATGACACACCCCCTTCAACATGCATACTGCAAACAGACCAAACTCAACTTGTCTCCTGTTGTTATCTTTGGTTGAAGCGAAAAAACAAGCATTGCGGCACGTACAAACTATCCATCGTCGGATTACTAGAAAGTGTTTTGCTCAATTGTTTTGATCATTGGTGAGCTCACCCGTGATGTGATAAATTATAAATAGTACTTGCTATTAGCTAATTCATATTGTGGTTTCTGTCAGCCGATAGTTCTCTAAATATGATCTATTGTGTTACTTAAATCTTTCCTCAGTTAGCGCTAGGACTAATGTAGCCTACATTTCCCGATTTGGATAATTATGTATGCTGTCGCTACTTCTGTGAATGTCTGAACATTGCATCCAAAAATAAACTGGTCACATTCAGGACATAACTTTGTAAGGACTGTGTTTGTGCGAAATGTTTCTATGAAAAAAAACTGTGGCTATCTCAAATGCTGACTGTTGGGTCAATCGAAACTGGACGTTCTATATAAGCGTTCTAATCAAACCGGTTTTATCGTACGCTGCGGGGACCAATGTAGAATGATCACACGCGTTTGTTGGTATGTGTGAAAAGGTTAAATGCACAATTGTGTAAGCTACTCTGCAGTGCTAGCTGTGCCACTAGAGATCCTGGTTCGAATCCAGGCTCTGTCATTGCCGGCCGTGACCGGGAGACCCATGGGGCGGCGCACAATTGGCCCAGCGTCGTCCAGGGTAGGGGAGGGAATGGCCGACAAGGATGAAACAATAATAATGTAAGTCGCTCTGGATATGAGCGTCTGCTAAATGACTAAAATAAAATAAAAATGTAGACTGTCTGCCTTGTGAAGTTTACAGTCCCAATGCATCGGGTTACACTGAGTGCACTTTACTTTTTCCCATAGCTTTCTCTGACTGACACTGAAGGTGGAATCCAGATGCATTTGTTCTTTTTCTTGAGTGGGAGTATTTAGGAATCTTGCCAAAATGTGACACAAGCAATTGAACGCTGAGCGAGAAAAGTAGCAATTACTGAACGTCGCAGAGAGTAAACTTTACTTTGAAAAAGGACAGCACAAAACGATCCAAATGGCAGAACAGGTAGGCCTACTATACCATTTTAATATCAGCACTTGTCAAAATGTTGCACCTGAAGAGATGGTGGCTTTACTCGTCCTAGAAGCAACGAAAGAAGTTGTTGCATTCTTTTGGGGACAACTTTCCCCCCAGTTGTACGCATCGTTCGGATTATGGTTGGAAGTTGCACAGATGTAGTTTACCGAAAATTCCATTGACATATTAAGCTATCCAATTTATATCAGGACACAGTCCAAGAGATCGTATTAAGTCCTATAGGTGTTTGCATATAGCCTACTTTCCATGCACTCTTGCCACCTTAATGCGAGTTTACCACTAATCATTTCAATGCACTGATCAGTGTGCATGCTGGACAGCAGCAAAGAATGTGGACAATGACAAATTAATCTAGGCCATATGCTGATGAGGGAGCAAGGAGCTATTCTCAATTGTGTCTATAGACAGAGACCATGTGTGGAAATGGAAAGCACGGGGAGGCAATCAGTCCCTTCTCATTCCGTCCCCATGGTCTATGCCACAGAGACCATTTTTGGAGATAGGCACTTAGTGAGGGATGACAGCTTGACGAACGGACGGACTGACACACCGGCCCAGTTTTTCCTCGAGGCCCCCATACTGGCCCATTTCCCCCCTTGATGCCCCCATTATTAGCCAGATAGTGATAATTTTGTGTGAAAAACCTATGTTAGAAAGGCCCAATTGGCAAAAAATTGCCCAAAATGCCAGATACCCACTCCGCCCCTGGCACACCCTGAAGATAAACAGTGACAGGGTGAGCTGCAGGTAGTTCAAGTCCTTCTCCGTGTAGCCAAGTGGACCCAAGTTGTCTGACTTCGCCTTCCTATACCAATAGGCCACTCAGTCTCTCGTTACTTAAGCTTACTCCTCCCCGCCCCACCCACAGATGCTCACATTTCAATAGCATATTAAAATAGCTATTTGAATAGGGGTGAGTGACATAGCAAAGTTCCTTAACAGTTAATAAATGTTGGTGATTTAGGATATAAATAAAAAAGTAGTATGAAAAACCTATCAGCTACAATAGATTGGGTGTTTGGTTATTGGTTTAAAGAGAGTATGGAATGATGTCCTTCACAATGACCAACATAACAAGTCTGTGTGACACAGTTTCATATGCCACTGCAAAACATAAGGTCTACTTTTCAAACAGGTGATTTGCAACCTAGAAGTATAACTGATCTTATTGGAGTATCTGTATTTTTCACTCAGCATATTATTTCTCACAATTTTTTCTTTAAAGCTCTGTTATCCTATGTCACCCATGAGCATACTGTTAGTTGTTTTGTGGCTTATTAGGTTTATAGCACTATACTAACTATTCAACATTGACAAAAATGACACATAGTTGGTTAACCACTAAGCTTTCAGTGACACTGATACTGTGAAAGGTGCAATACAAACACAATAATTAACTGAATGGAGCAGTGCGTGATATGTGTGGACAAAAAGCTGCAGTATTGTTCGATGTTGTTGAGATGAAGTCACTCAAGGACAGGGTTAAACATCAGTGGCATCATTGCGTAGGCTTCAAACACGTGGAGGCATGCAAGATATGCACATGAGGATGGGTGTGAGTGTCTGAAAAGTTGGGGGTATTTGGGACTGAAGTGAGTGGAGGTCGGTACACTTTGGCACCACAGGAGGTTGGTGGCACCTTAATTGGGGAGGACGGGCTCGTGGTAATGGCTTGAGCAGAATCAGTGGAATGGTATCAAATACATCAAACACATGATTTCCATGTGTTTGATGCCATTCCGTTCGCTCCGTTCCAGCCATTATTATGAGCCGTCCTCCCCTCAGCCGTCTCCACTGTTTGGCACACACCTCAGGAGTCTGTCTCAAGAATGTTAACTTTCTTTCTTTCTTTTTTAATGATCTATTATAATAATAAACTTCACATAATAAACTTCAAAGGACTGTCAGAGGACTCTTTTCCTATTGTTATATTATTTGATTCCCTCACCCTAACACGTTTTTTCTGCTCCTCTGGCGCAGCACTCAGACCTGGAAAAGGCCATCAACACTTTGGTCACAAAGTTCCATGCCGCTGCGGCCAATAAAGGTCCAACGCTCCAAACCGAAGAGTTGAAAGGCCTCCTCGCCTCCCAGCTGCCCAACTTAGTCAAGGTATGTAAGCTGCAACGGTCGGCTACATTGGCCTCGCCCTCCCCGGCCACACCTGCCATTAATTCTACCAGTAGGGCGTGAATATGACTCTTACTACCTCCCCCACTCAACCACACACATACAGTACACACCACCTCCTATAACTCCCAAACAAACACTCAGAAAAAGCCTGTAGGCGTCGGTTGCCGGGTTGGATGCAAATCCAACATTTGCTGTAATCTACTGTGCACTCAGTCACCAATTGAGTTTTAAACATGTTAGCACATATCATGAGCACCTACGCTGGATTGTAAGCTATCTGGGTGTCCATGATTTAAAGGCCCAATGCAGCCATATTTTCTCTCAATATCAAATCATTTCTGGGTAACAATTAAGCACTTTACTGTTTGTTTTTTCTTGAATTAAAATAGTCAAAAATAAACAAAAATAGCTTTTTAGCAAAGGACAATTTCTCAAGCAAGAATTTTGCTAGGACTGTCTGAGTGAGGGGCCTAATTGGACGACCCTAATGAGAGGGATATATAACCTGAAAACTAGATGTTATTGGCAGAGAGGTTTGAAATCCTTTGTTATTGGTCTATTAACTTATACCGCCCGGTCGCCAGGCAGGCCAAACTCCATCCCACCAAAACAGGCTGAAATTTCAGGAAGTCTTTTCAAACAGCTCTTACACTAAAACGGCATTATCATAATTTTTACAATTTCACAGTATTATTCCAACCTCATAATGTGGAAATGTACACTGACTGTACAGAACATGAACACCTGCTCTTTCCATGACATAGACTGACCAGGTGAGTCCAGGTGAAGCTATGATCCCTTATTGATATAACGTGTTAAATCCACTTCAATCAGTGTAGATGAAGGGGAGGTATTTTGGTATTTTATTAGGATCCCCATTAGCTGTTGCAAAAGCAGCAGCTACTCATCCTGGTGTCCAAACAAAACATGAAACATGACATAATACAGAACATTAATAGACAAGAACAGCTCAAGGACAGAACTACATACAGAGACAGGTTAAATAAGGATTTTTAAGCCTTGAGACAATTGAGACATTGATTGTGTATGTGTGCCATTCAGATTGTGAATGGGCAAGACAAAAGATTGAAGTGCCTTTGAGCGGGGTATGGTAGTACGTTCCAGGTGCACCAGTTTGTTTCAAGAACTGCAACGCTGCTGGATTTTTCACACTCAGCAGTTTCCCGTATGTATCAAGAATGGTCCACCACCCAAAGGAATCCAGCCAACTTGACACAGTTGTGGGAAGCATTGGAGCCAACATGGGCCAGCATCACTGTGGAACGCTTTCGACACCTTATAGAGTCCATGCCCCGACGAATTGTGCAACTCAATATTAGGCTAGTGTTCTTAGTGTGTAAAACACAAGAAAATCACATTTTTGACTGCACTAGCCCTTTAAAGTTAAACGTGTTGCTAGGAACTGAATCTGACACATGCTTTATTTGACATTAAAAAGGCCAAAGTATCTTCATGTTGGAACTGGCTGCTTAGTTGTCTGAGGCCTAAGGCGGTTTTCCAGGACGAGTCTGAATCTACCAGAGGGTGACAAAGATAGCTATGCTTCTGAAAAACAGGAAAAGGTCAGTTTAAATATATGAACAAGTGATGAAGGTTTAAGGTTGTTCTCTCATCTGGAGGGTGATATTACGATCTGACAGAGAAGTAAATAACAGTTTTCCTTATGAACAGAGCAGAACAACTGTAGGCCTAATCTGAATATGACTCCTTGCACCAAGTCGACTTCACCCACCACTCGACAACCAAGTAGAGTATTTCTGCTACACAATAGTTAGCCACAACAGCTAGGACATACAGTCAGGTCGAGTGGCCAAAGAGCTCTATTTTCATGTCATCGAACAAATGTAAACACCTGGAGTTTGTTAAAACGGTATTGGCACTTGGATTGGAACCGGTGCTATGGTAAGATGACATGGAAATAGAGCTCTTTGGACACGCACACCAGTGGTGTGTTTGGCGTCAAAAGGATGCATAAGCAGAAAATAACCCCATACCTACTGTAAAATATGGTAGTGGATCTTTGATGTATGGGTCAATTTTGCATCCACTGGTCCTGGGGCCCTTGTTAAGGTCAACGGCATCATCAACTTTACCCAGTACCATGACATTTTAGCCAAAAACCTGGTTGCCTCTGCCAGGAGGCTGAAACTTAGAGACAATAAACCCAAGCACACATCAAAATCCACAAAGAAATGGTTAATTGATCACATTTTATTGTTTGTTTTTTTACCACAAGATCAACATTTTGCAATGGCCATCTTAGTGTCCGGACTTGAACCCCATTGAACACCTGTGGTTTGAAATGAAGTGGGCAGTCCATAAGGGCAGACGCCAGATGTCCTGGATCTGGAAAGATTCTCCAATCTCATTAAACATTTTAGAAAAAGGCTCAGTGCCCTTATCCTCGCAAGGGAAGGTATTGAAAACAGGGGTGCCAATCATTTTGACCCCTATGTTTTTGAGAAGAAAACAATTACTTCTTAAACAAAATCTATTTCTCTGAGCAGCTGTATTAGTATAAAATAATATAATTTTCCTGTTTTTTTTTTACATATAATATAGCTCAGTATTTGTATTATTTATCTTATTTATTTTTGCTCATCTTTATCAAGGGTGCCAATAATTTTGGACCTGACTGTATTTGTTCATTTGTTGTGAAAGGTAAATTAGGTTAACGGGAGGGGGCACAATACACAACTGTTGAAGTGAATAATATGCTTAAATACCAAGTCCATATGTTTTTCATTACGTCCAGTCTTAGACATATATAAAACCAGAGTCTATTTCAAAGGAACAGGAATGATCACATCATTTAAATGGGATTCCAGCAAACAGCTCTTTATATTGTCTCAGCTGTGGACCAGCGTTCAGGACAGGAAATATTTTCCCAAATTAATTTCCTATTGTTTCCAGCAGACAGGAAGATCCACTGTGTTTGCATCTGCCTGGCTGGCAGCTTTATCAAATTTCAGAATGATCATAGATAAGACTGGCTACCCAGATACTGCTATTGGTTACATCTAGATTACCAAACAAAGAAACGGTTGCTATATGAAAATATCCATACAAATTAAAACGTTCCTAGAAAAATCTATGACCACTAGAGGGTAGCAAAGCCTGAAACATATGACACAGTTAATTGACAAAGTACACACTTGCGCTGAATACCAAATCACTCCCTTCCCCTCGCCCCTCCATTTGAGCATTCACCCACACTTCCGCCATATGCACAAGTGTCCCAAAGCTAAGGGAGTGAAAATGATGGAGGGTAGGGGCTAATTATACCCTTTGATAGCCACTTCCACTGAGCCAGCAAAGCTGCCGGAATCAGAGCAAAGTGGAATCCCATAAGGCACCGAGTTATTTTTGAGGCAAAATGTGTAGAATTTAAAACTGCAAAATTTTCTCTCAGCCTCATGGCAAAATTTGTAGAATAGCAGCAAATCTGCATTAAAACAGCTAATTGTTTTCTCTTTCCCATGGAAAATTTTGTAGAATTGCAGGAAAATTTCTTTTAAACTGCAAAATTATATTTCAGCCTCATGACAAAATGTGTAGAATAGCATTATAAAACTGCAACATTTTATCTCTGACCCATGGGGGGGTTGGTGGGCCCCCTGGAAGTAGGTACCCCAGCACCCCAAATGCGGTAGTCCAGCTCTAATTGGTAAAATACTGTAGGAATTGCAATTCGTAACATTTCATACGAATTGGATGATGGACATCCACAAATGAATACATACAGTTCCATACGAAACGTAACATATCATACTAGATGGAGGGAGAAAAATGTATGTTTACTATGTTACGTTTACCCCTGAGTCCAGGTTGATACAGCTGCATACAGTACAGTTGAAGAGTGGCCAATATTGGATTATGAAGTCAAACATAATTACTGCGCTGAGGATATCAGTAGTACTGTTATGAATATAGCCTACCGAGTAATGTAGGCAACAATGTTATACGCTCAAAAGTGTAATAGACTAATTGATAACTTCCTGCTAACACATGTCTATGCATGATTACTTTATTTCTTATAACCTGTCCATTAGTGCTTATTAAGTGTTAAATACCGTGTCCATATAGTGAAGAGTTGTTTTTGTGCTCCCTCCCTCCCCCAGACTGGAGGCTCAAAGCAGGGCCTGGGCGAGGTGATGAAACAGATGGGTGTGTCAGACGGTGAGGAAATCACCTTCAAGCACTTCTGGAGCTTGATCCAGTCGCTGGCTACCACGCAGCATGATCTTCTCAGTACTCGCAGTTGGTGTTTGTTGATGTGAGGTCCATGCCTTCTGACGGTGGTGTGAGCCAGGGGGAACCAGACAGCCTCATTGTATCCCACCCAGTGTCATTACCCCTTCTCACCGCACTGCTCTCCTCCAACCCTGGACACTCACATAGTCCTCACCCCCTCCACTACAGGCCTTTTATGTACATTCCCCATGCTTGGTAGTGCCAGCAGTGCTCATCTCCTAGCTCTATGCTACTTGGTTTACAGGATTTTTTTTTTACTCCCTCCCTTACAAAAATTTCCTGTGGTGATCCTGTGGTAATTTTACCACACCCAGTCAAGTATTCATGTGGTACTTCTCCTGTGGTAGTGTTGTCCCACTGGGCACTGACATTAGTTCAATGTCTAGTTTTGATTTACATTTGGTTTATTTGTAAACTAACCGTGAATTCAACGTGAAATCAACAACAAATGTCACCATGTCTTTGGATTTAGGTTAAACGTTGGGTGAAAAAAATACTAAATGCCCTTACGTTGATCACTTTTTGCAAATCCAATCAGTTTTCCACGTTCATTCAACGTCATCACATTTATTTTTGGCTTGACATGACGTGGAAACAATGTTGATTTAACCGGTTTTTGCCCATTGGGGTGGTACTCTGGGCTATTCCTGTGGTATCTGACCTGTGGTATCCAGACATTGTGTGGTATTTTTGATCATTTTACTGCAGGAATGTGTTATTGCTGTGGTACAAATCCTGTGGTTGTGTATGGTAATTTTGTTTTTTTATGTGGTTATTCAATTCGTTTTTTGTGTGGTTATTTGGTGTTACTATATGGTATGGTAATTTTTGTGGTAATGGTAAATGATGTGGTAGCTGTATACCACAGGAATTCAGGTTTATGTGGTAATCATGTGGTCCTAGCTGTACCATAGGTTTTTTTTACGGGGACTATATGGTCCTGTGGTACTTTTTGGTTAACAACTTGTCCTGTGGTAACTGAAACAATAAAACAATTGTAAACCAATAAAGCCTATTGACATACTGTATTTAAAAATACAATAAAAAGAAACATGAATGAAATGAATTAATTACAACAACAACAAAGGATTTAACTCATAAATCATATCATTTATTAAAAAGTGTTTTTTTCCCAGCCAAGCAGCTATTTTGGTTGAACGCTTTCTTCTGTCAGCCTCCCTCGAGGTCTTCACCTTCACCCCAGGATGCAGAAGCATTACTTTATCTGAAAAATATATGAACAGAAATCAGAATACAGAATGCAAAAACAGTAATACTGAAAGCTAAAACTTCATACAAATAGCAAACACATTCACACATTCTCAAATTTAAAATCTCAATGTCTTCATAAATCACTAAAGATGGTTGTGTGCAAATAAATATACACCCAGACGTTACACACCGCCTGTTCTCTGATGTTTTTCTCTCTGCCTTCCGGAAATACCTAGAATATTTTGTGACTGAATTGAAACATGTAAATGATCTACAAGTCAGAATCTAATATTCGTACATCTGAGCGGCACCTTCAGCATTCAAACACGAAACATAAGGACGGGAAGCATAGAAATAGCGCACATAGAACATATTTACTGCTTATTTTACTTGCTTAGGAGAGATGCACAACCCTACTATCACAAAATGTTGACTTACGTAGGCCTCTCTCTTCTTCTAAGATCCATCCCAATGTGTCTCATGAAACATTTTAGAAAAAGGCTCAGTGCCTTTATCACCACAAGGTGAGGTATTGAATGGTATTGAAAACAGTGGTGCCAATAGTTTTTTACTCCTATCTTTTTGAGAATAAAACAAATTACTTGTTAAACAAAATCGCTTTCTCTGAACAATTGTATTAATATAAATATAAATATATAAATAAAATGTAGCATACAATTTTATAGCTCAGTATTTGTATTATTTATTTTATACAGTCTTTTTTGCTCATCTTTATCAAGGGTGCCAATATTGATGGACCTGACTGTATATTATTAGAAGCTGTTCTTTTTCAATTGGATCTACTTACACTAAGGTCAGGCAATCATGGGCAGCTGAATAGCATGCCTATTCGGGAATCCAGTCTCAGTGAGACCTGATGCAGAGAAAAAAACGTGAATGATCATCAGCCTAGCTAGTACAAACCTAGCTCTTACCAAGCTGGTTAGTAGGAATCAATACACATTGAAGATCAGAGTATCAAAGAGAAAAAATATACATTTTGGACACAAATGCAATATGGAATGAATAATCAAGCTTCTCACAACTGCTGTCATGGAGTTTCATCACGTGGGCTAAATGTCATGATCAATGGTTTCAAGTTTGTATCCATCCATTTTTGACGAGCTGAACATAGCGAGAAAAAAAAATACTTATGCATTTCCCGCTGTATAAACACATTGCAAATAGGCTCAAGTTAACTCCCGATAAAGTTGGCTAGCTGATATTCAGAGCTAAAATAGCCAAATTGATTAGTCACAGGAATCAGGACTAATAAAGCCAATGCAACAGCCTGTGTTACAAACGGTGGGCCCACCACATGGATGGGCATTCAAAAAATCCATTGCAGGCCAACATGGTAGGCTACACCTCAGTAAGCACGGACCAACGCAGACTTCTTTTGGAGGTCTTTATTTGGTCCTGTCCGGACTAGCAGTCTTTTTTTGGTGCAGTCCAGACCGGCCTTGCTTTCTACGTCCACAGATGTTGGTTTTTGGTCCGGTCTGGACCATTATTGATTTGGCCCAAACATAGACGTCTATGTTTGGTTCAGATTTGGTGCGGTCCGGACCAGCCTTGATTTCAATGTCCACGGGCATAGATTTTTGGTCCGGCCCGGACCAAATCTCAACCAATCATAGACGTCTATGTTTGGGTCCGATTGTTGTCCAGTCTGGACCAGCCTTGATTAGGCCCAAACATAGACGTCTATGATTGGTTCAGATTTGGTCTGGTCTGGACTGGGCTTGATTTGGTCCAAACATAGATGTCTATGAATGACGTCTTTTCAACTTTCATTCAGAACCGGAAATGAACCTGATTTCAATGTCCGGAATACGTATTTTCACCTTTCATTTGGGAACCTAAATTTAACCTAACTTCAATGTCTGGAAAATACATATTTAAGACGTCTTTTCTATGTCATTTTGTTTACTAGGACTATTCTAGTTTTCCTAGGGGCTGCAATATTTTTGTCTCACCTAGGGCTGCAGAATGGCCATGACCAGCCGGCATACAGCAGTAGAAAAGGCCCAGTGCACTACTTATGTGAGAAAAAATGTATTTCCTGTGCTGCAGACGGCTATATCTATATCGGTCCGCTAATACATATACTGTATATATATATAGTTTTTTTTTATTCTGATTTTTCAGTGGATGCTGCAGTGGATGCTGCAGCACCCTCAGCACCCCTACTTCCTATGTGTGCTGGCAGCTGAAAATATTTTTTTTCCAGATCACATATAATTACAAAAAATTATTGTCATATTCGTATTCTGAAAATTCTCCATATCCTTTACAATACTCATTTTGTCAGAGTACTCGGCACACCCTATCTTAAACCACACAGAAGAAGCTGAAAAGCCTTCAACAGGATGTTATCTTTGTTACCATCCTCCATAGAGTTTTCAAACCTGTCTTTGATACTTGCTGATATCCAGTAGCTTTTGGAAAAGAAAATTGGAACTAAAGAACATTTTGATTGTTTGTAATTATTACTACCGAATGTTTTGAAATACCGAATAATAATACACTAGCGCAGTGGTATACAAAGTAGGGGTCAAAGGGGAACTGCAGTGGGGTCGCCGAAATCTGAAGAAAAAAATATATATATACTGTATATATACAGTCGTGGTCAAAAGTTTTGAGAATGACACAAGTATTGGTCTTCACAAAGTTTGCTGCTTCAGTGTTTTTAGATGTTTTTGTCAGATGTTACTATGGTATACTGAAGTATAAGTACAAGCATTCCATAAGTGTTAAAGGCTTTTATTGACAATTACATTAAGTTTATGCAAAGAGCAGTGGCGGCTCCAGAAAAAATTCTCAGGGGGGGCAATTTTTCTGATGATTTAGGTGACCTACACACATTTAAAAAAAGATATGTCCAGCAACAACATTAAGACAGGGGCAGCATATAAGTCAATACTGATATACACATTACTTGCTTCAAAAAGGCCTCATGGTTGAATTGGAAATATGTGCACCTGAGCATAATTCACAACAAGCAAGCAGGAGCTTTTGATAGAGGCTACTGAAAACATTGATGCAAGTTATTGGTAATAAGAAATTTTTATAGACTTCCATATTCTGCCCTCTTGTATAGATTGGTGAAAATGAACAGTGATAGACATTTTGCCTGAAAACAGAATTTGAAAATAATTTCTAGAAAAGGTAAACACAGCTATCTGTATGGCTTTGTAAAAATGAACAACCATATTCTGGCCAATTGTATAGATTTGTAAATATGAACAACCATATTCTGGCCAATTGTATAGATTTGTAAAAATGAACATGAACAGATTTTTTATTTTTTAAAACTTTTTTAAAAATGAAAAATAACTATTTTAAACAACATCAACTGTGAACTGATTTGGGCGTGTGTGTGTTAAAGAGACAGACAGGGAGGGACAAAGAGAGAGAGAGGCTACATTACTTGTACTGAAACTGTTCTCTTCTCTCTTTCAATAAAGCAAAGCGGTCAATGACTTTCTCATTGAAATCAGGCATGCTGAGGACTAGTTCCCTCTCCATGGAAAGCATGGCCAGTGCATTCAGACGTTCCTGGCCCATTGAATTTCGCAGGAATGTCTTAACTCGTGTCAAAGTTGAGAAACATCTCTCAGCTTCAGCTGTTGTCATGGGAGTAGTTATGAGGATGTTCAACAGAGTCACAGTCTCAGAGAACGTCTCCTGGAGGTTGTAGCTCATGAGAACCTGGTACAGTGCCAGTGCACCACAGCAGCCCTTGAATTCAGGATTCTCATAGATCAGAGATAGTTCTGTCTTGAGCTTTGCCTTGCTCAGCATGGGGTATGCATTCACAGTGGCATTCAGAGCCTCATCAGGAAATGAATGGCAGTACCTTTCAAACATGTCTGCTTGCAGTAAGGTAGCACTCACAAGGTGGCCAGAGAAAGAGAACCTTTCTTTGGTGTGATCCAGGATGGTGTTGCAGACCTCTTCAGACAGCCTCTGCTTCTCCTCTTCTCTCAAAGCTGTTCTGGGTCTTTTGGCTCCTGTTGCTTCTTGCAGCTGCTGTTGAGAGGAGTCCCTGAAGGCAAACAGACCAATGTGTTTGTTGGCTTTGTACAGTATTGTTGTCTATGTGATGCACAGGTATATGCAATGTATCCATGTATAGTACAAATACTTCAGTTCCACTTAAAATGGGCAGGGATGCATAAAGTCTTTAGTGTTTAAGTTAGCCTTTGTGTCTCACATAGCCTGGATGTTCAGCACAGTATACAGTGGTGCTCATAAGCTTATGAGCCCATGCTAAAGTTGACTAAAAAGAGGAATACAAAAGAAAAGAAAATTGGTGTCCTTAAAGGTTGGATTTTCCAACTTTTTTAATTAAGTCATTAAGATCAATTTCCAAAAGATGATTTTTAAATTTTTGTATTCCTCTTTTTAGTCAACTTTAGAATGTGTTCATACACTTATGAGCACCACTGTACAGTACACATAGTATATAAAATAAGCTAGATTACACCACTGTACATATAATGAGAATAATGTAATTTCAAACACAAATGCAGTCTCCTTTCATGCATACATTTTCAAATAAAGCTCTGCTTTGAGAAAGATCGAATGATATTGTTTAATCTTACCTTATGGCCTGCACACTGCTTGTGAAGCTGTCGAGGGCACGTTTGATGAAGACAGCATCGATGTCCTTCTTCTGTAGCTTCTGGTACAGAATGTCGACGTGGGGCATGATTTTGTGAAAAAGCCCCAGGAAAAAAATAAAATCTTCATCATGTAGCATCCTCACGTAGCCAGATGCCTCTCTCACGGTGGGCTGGTCAAATGAACCCAATGAACCCGTCCGGATGGCTTCAAAACATTCTATGAGGTCGTCTCGATTCTCGTAGACAGTGTTCACGACTCTGCTGTTGAAGTTCCACCGTGTGGATGAAGGTCTGGGCAGTCTTCGTGCAACAGTCTGGTCAAGAATGCTGGTGCGTTTGGGTGACCGGGAAAAAAAAGTTGCAATCCCGCTCAGATCGGAAAATAAAATGTTCACTTTTTTGATGCGAGAAGTAGCTTGCTGCATGATCAAATTCAGCTGATGCTCATAGCAATGCACGTAATGGGCATTCTTGAAATGCTCACGCACCTTTTGCTGCACACCAGCCTTCTCTCCCCTCATCACACTGGCTCCATCGTAAGCTTGCGCATGAATAAAGAATGGTACCAACACATCCTCCGAGAGCAACTTCTATGTTCCCTCATGACCGCTAGCATACACTCCAGTAGCTCGTTTTGAATGGTCTTTGATGTGCCCTTGAAAACTTTAGCATTTTTAAGATGGTCATCAAACACCTCATCTAATTGTGCCACAAAGTTGACAAGTCCAAGAAAAATACCAGGGTTGGTGGAGCCCTCAGTTTCATCTTTGCCTCGCAAAGCTAACTCAAACACTCCGCAAAACTTCACACACTGGATTAGCCGGCTGAGGATGTGGCGGTTCTTGCTAACCTCATCGTTGTGGCGGCGGACAGCTAGCCTGTATCCCTCATCCAGTTGAGTGGCAATGTTCACTCTCCCCAAAGCAGACAATCTCAAACAGCTATCCATGTGGGTCTTTGACAGCTCAAGTTTCTTAATCTTTTCTGAAAGATGGTGCATGTCCGTTACACCAGTCGCTGTCCAAGCGGTGCTGTCTGCCGTGCCGCCTTCAGGGTGAAAGAGTAAGCAGGGGAAGCAGAAGACTGCATTAGCTACATTGCAGCCTGCTAGCCAGGTTTTTCGTTCGTACCAATTTTTGGAAAATCCTCGGGTGTAGGACTTTCCCCCTTTAGTAGAAACCTGTTGAATTATTAAATTTGGTCTGGGAGGTCCTAATTGTTTCGTTGCCAATTTATCTTGATTTGTTCGCCGACAAAAAGGAACTTCTTTCAAAGAGACAATCGAGTTGCACTGAACGCTAGCCATCTTGACAGTAGTACGTGAATTGATTGACGCTGCTACCCACTCTTTTCTTAGTTACGTTCATGGTTATGTTACGTATGACGAAAGCGCGTAAGTGCAAGCCCTCCCAGAACCCATAGAGATTGTATTGAAAGCTCTGATATTTGAGAAAAAAAAATATTTTACATGAGAGTCTATGAGAGACTTCTGGGGCGATTTTCAACCTGACTGAAATCGCCCCAAAACTGGCGGGGCCATTTGAAGCACGACTTTAGCCTGATTGGACATTTAGTGGCAGATCAGACGTCTAGATTAGAACACTGATAACTACTGTTGCCGTGATATAATTGATTAGAAAAAAAATCCCTTCCTTTTCCCGTTTGGCAGTGCGTCGCCCATATCGCCCTAATGAACACACCTCCCCTGGCAAAGAGTCAATATTTGCAGTGTTGACTCTTCTTTTTCAAGACCTCTGCAATCCGCCCTGGCATGCTGTCAATTAACTTCTGGGCCACATCCTGACTGATGGCAGCCCATTCTTGCATAATCAATGTTTGTCAGAATTTGTGGGTTTTTGTTTGTCCACCTGCCTCTTGAGGATCGACCACAAGTTCTCAACGGGATTAAGGTCTGGGGAGTTTCCTGGCCATGGACCCAAAATGTCGATGTTTTGTTCCCCGAGCCACTTAGTTATCACTTTTGCCTTATGGCAACGTGCTCCATCATGCTGGAAAAGGCATTGTTCGTCACCAAACTGTTCTTGGATGGTTGGGAGAAGTTGCTCTCGGAGGATGTGTTGGTACCATTCTTTATTCATGGCTGTGTTCTTAGGCTAAATTGTGAGTGAGCCCACTCCCTTGGCTGAGAAGCAACCCCACACATGAATGGTCTCAGGATGCTTTACTGTTGGCATGACACAGGACTGATGGTAGCGCTCACCTTGTCTTCTCCGGACAAGCTTTTTTCCGGATGCCCCAAACAATCGGAAAGGGGATTCATCAGAGAAAACGACTTCACCCCAGTCCTCAGCAGTCCAATCCCTGTACCTTTTGCAGAATATCAGTCTGTCCCTGATGTTTTTCCTGGAGAGAAGTGGCTTCTTTGCTGCCCTTCTTCAGGCCATCCTCCAAAAGTCTTTGCCTCACTGTGAGTGCAGATGTACTCACACCTGCCTGCTGCCATTCCTGAGCAAGCTCTGCACTGGTGGTGCCCCGATCCTGCAGCTGAATCAACTTTAGGAGACGGTCCTGGTGCTTGCTGGACTTTCTTGGGCGCCCTGAAGCCTTCTTCACAACAATTGAACCTCTCTCCTTGAAGTTCTTGATGATCCGATAAATGGTTGATTTAGGTGCAATCTTACAAGCAGCAATATCTTGCCTGTGAAGCCCTTTTTCTGCAAAGCAATGATGAGGGCACGTGTTTCCTTGTAGGTAACCATGGTTAACAGAGGAAGAACAATGATTTCAAGCACCACCCTCCTTTTAAAGCTTCCAGTTTGTTATTCTAACTCAATCAGCATGACAGAGTGATCTCCAGCCTTGTCCTCGTCAACACTCTCACCTGTGTTAACGAGAGAATCACTGACATGATGTCAGCTGGTCCTTTTGTGGCAGGGCTGAAATGCAGTGGAAATGTTTTTTTGGGATTAAGTTCATTTTCATGGCTAAGAGGGACTTTGCAATTAATTGCAATTCATCTGATCACTCTTCATAACATTCTGGAGTATATGCAAATTGCATCATCATAAAAACAGTGGCAGCAGACTTTGGGAAAATTAATATTTGTGTCATTCTCAAAACTTTTGACCACGACTGTACACTGAGTGTACAAAAACATTAAGAACACCATCCTAATATTAAGTTGCACCCCCTCACTTTGCCCTCAGAACAGCCTCAATTCATCGGGGCATGGACTCTACAAGGTGTCAAAAGTGTTCCACTGGGATGCTTCCCATAGTTGTGTCAAGTTGACTGGATATCCTTTGGGTGGTGGACCATTCTTGATACACATGGGAAACTGTTGAGTGTGAAAAACCCAGCAGCGTTGCAGTTCTTGACACAAACCGGTGCGCCTGGCACTTACTACCATACCCCGTTCAAAGGTACTTAAATATTTTGTCTTGCCAATTCACCCTCTGAATGGAACGTCTCAATTGTCTCAAGGCTTAAAAATCCTTCCTTAATTTGTCTTCTCCCCTTAATCTACACTGATTGAAGTTGATTTAACAAGTGACATCAATAAGTGATCATAGCTTGAAAAAAATGTTGGAGTACAGATTGTTGTATTGGACAATATACAAACATTTTTGAGAAAGATCATTAGAAAAAAGAAAGGTTATTGAGTACATGTATTTATTGGTTTCTTTTCATTTTGATAAGAGATGAAAATGTAATGAATTGAAGCTTATTTGTTAATGTAAAAATCGAAATGTACAGATTTTAAGGTTGTGTCATTAGATTTGAGGTGGGGTCGTGAGAAATACTTGAGAAAAAATGGCACTGAGAAAATCTGGCGGAAAAAATTTGATCCCCGCTGAAAAAGTTTGAATACCACTGTACTAGCGGCACCCATTCAGTCA
Organism: Coregonus lavaretus; assembly: GCF_964263955.1. NCBI lineage: Eukaryota > Metazoa > Chordata > Actinopteri > Salmoniformes > Salmonidae > Coregonus > Coregonus lavaretus. Next base: position 23,800,812 of record NC_139994.1, read on the forward strand.
ATAAACACTGCCTTCAGAAAGTATTAACACCCCTTGACTTTTTCCACATTTTGTTGTGTTACAGCCTGAATTTTAAATGAATTAATTTTAGATGTTGTATCACTGGCCTACACACAATACCCCATAACATCAAAGTGGAATTATGTTAATTATTGTAAAGCTGAAATGTATTGAGTCAATAAGTGTTCAACCCTTTTGTTATGGAAAACCTAAATAAGTTCAGGAGTAAACATTTGCTTAACAAGTCACATATTAAGATGCATGGTTTTTGAATGACTGCCTCATCTCTGTACCCCACACATACAATTATCTGTAAGCTCCCTCAGTTGAGCAGTGAATTTCAAACACAGATTCAACCACAAAGACTAGGGAAGTTTTCCAATACCTCGTAAAGAAGGGCACCTATTGGTAGATGGGTAAAAAAAAAGCAGACATTGAATATCCATTTAAGCATGGTGAAGTTATTAATTACACTTTGGATGATGTATCAATACATCCGGTCACTGCAGAGATACAGGCGTCCTTCCTAACTCAGTTGCCGGAGAGGAAGGAAACCGCTCAGGGATTTCACCATGAGGCCAATGGTGACTTTATAACGGTTACAGAGTTTAATGGCTGTGATAGAAAACTGAGGATGGATCAACAACATTGTAGTTACTCCACAATACCAACCTAAATGACAGAGTGAAAAGAATGAAGCCTGTACAGAATAAAATATTCCAAAACATGCATCCTGTTTGCAATAAGGGACTAAAGTAAAACTGCAAGAAATGTGGCAAAGAAATACACTTTATGTCCTGAATACAATGCATTATGTTTGGGGCAAATCCAACACAACACATAACTGAGTATCACTCTTCATATTTTCAAGCATGGTCGTGACTCCATCATGTTATGGGTATGCTTGTCATCGGCAAGGACTAGGGATTTTTTAGGATAAAAATAAATGGAATAGAGCTAAGCACAGGCAAAATCCTAGAGGAAAACTTTGTTCAACAGACACTGGGAGACAAATTCACCTTTCAGCAGGACAATAACCTAAAACACAAGACTAAATGTACACTGGAGTTGCTTACCAACACAACATTTAATGTTCCTGAGTGGCCTAGTTACAGTTTTGACTTAAATCGCCTTTCAAAGCACTTAATGACTACCGACGTGAGTGCTACGGGGCGGTAGTCATTTAGGCAGGTTACCTTCGCTTTCTTGGGCACAGGGACTATGGTGGTCTGCTTGAAACATGTAGGTATTAAAGACTCGGTCAGGGGGAGGTGGTGCTCTCATTCATGCTTCAGTGTTGCTTGCCTCGAAGCGAGCATAAAAGGCATTTAGCCCATCTGGTAGACTCGCGTTACTGGGCAGCTCGCGGCTGGGTTTCCCTTTGTAGTCCGTAATAGTTTTCAAGCCCTGCCACATCCGACGAGCATCAGAGCCGGTGTAGTAGGATTCAATCTTAGTCCTGTATTGACGCTTTGCCTGTTTGATGGTTCGTCTGAGGGCATAGCGGGATTTCTTATAAGCGTCCGGATTAGTGTGCTGCTCCTTGAAAGCGCCAGCTCTAGCCTTTAGCCTGGTGCGGATGTTGCCTGTAATCCATGGCTTCTGGTTGGGATATGTACGTACGGTCACTGTGGGGACGACGTCATCGATGCACTTATTGATGAAGCCGGTGACTGAGGTGGTGTACTCCTAATGCCATTGGATGAATCACGGAACATATTCCAGTCTGTGATAGCAAAAGTCCTGTAGCGTAGCATCCGCATCATCTGACCACTTCCATATTGAGCGAGTCACTGGTACTTCCTGCTTTAGTTTTTGCTTGTAAGCAGGAATCAGGAGGATAGAATTATGGTCAGAATTTCCAAATGGAGGGCGAGGGAGAGCTTTGTACGCGTCTCTGTGTGTGGAGGAAAGGTGGTCTACAGTTTTTTTCCCTCTGGTTGTACATGTGACATGCTGGTAGTTTGCCTGCATTAAAGTCCTCGGCCACTAGGAGTGCCGCTTCTGGATGAGCATTTTCTTGTTTGCTTATGGCCTTATACAGCTCGTTGAGTGCAGTCTTAGTGCCAGCGTCGGTTTGTGGTGGTAAATAGACGGCTATGAAAAATATAGATGAAAACTCTCTACAGCTTATCATGAGGTACTCTACCTCAGGCGAGCAATACCTTGAGACTACCTTAATATTAGACATCTCGCACCAGCTGTTATTGACAAATAGACACACACCCCTGCCCCTCGTCTTACCCGATGTAGCTGTTCTGTCCTGCCGATGCACGGAAAACCCAGCCAAATGTATATTATCCGTGTCGTCGTTCAGCCACCACTCAGTGAAACATAAGATATTACAGTTTTTTATGTCCCGTTGGTAGGATAGTCTCGAACGGAGCTCATCCATTTTATTCTCCAGTGATGTGCACATTTACATGAGTGTTTCATTAGCTAAGTTACTAACTGACTAAGCACCTTTTTTATGAATGTTTTTGTTGTTTTGCATTTCAGGTGGAGTGGCATTGCTGACAGGCCAGCATGCTGACAGGCCAGGGCCCATATTCACAAAGAATCTCAGAGTAAGAGTACTGATTTTACAACCTGTCTCAGAGCATTTCGTATTATTCTGCACTTAAATCCGAGACACTCCATTTAGTATGATATGTTAAGTTTCATACGGTATGTATTCAATTGTGGATGTCCATCACCCATTTGGTATGTTATGTTATGTTATACACCCACCCATCCACTCCAACCAACCACCCTACTTTCATTTTTGCCTTAGGTAACCATCTATCTTATGTAACCATACCAAACGTAACATATCATACTAATTTGAGTAGCCAGGATTGACGTTTACTATGTAACGTCTAGTCTATGTCTTTTTAACGCAAATGGCCTTATAGACATAGTAACATAGTAAACGTAAATCCGAGACACTCAAATTAGTATGCTATGTTACGTTTGGTATGGTTACATAAGATAGATGCATTTGCTATTTAACACAACAGTTCTTGTGGCAAAACTATCGGTAGAGTTGAAAATGCGATGGAAACACATTAACATTTGTATTTTTATTTCGGTACATGAAAACTTTAGCTGTTGGGAAATCCGCATGTACACCTAGCCTGATTTGCAATGTAGTCCGTTGCAAAGTGTGCTGTGCAGGAGGTTCGACTGAACTTCTCTGACAGTTGATTATGAAAAATACATCTAAGCCAAATCAGACTAAGTAATTGTTTGGATATGCGGTGCAAAGGCAGCCATATTACACAATCTCTCTTGATTTTGGGTGGGACCAGCACCAAAACTAGGAGGGAATATGTAAATAAATGATGAACATTAATTGGTCTATTATAATCAGATCGGCAGGTGACTTTATGTGGCAGGCCAAAATTACATCCCACCCGAACAGGCTCTTAAACAGGTCTTACACAAAAAGGGCATTATTATCATTTCACATTTTCAGAGTGTTGTTTCGACCTCATAGTGTGGAAATATAATTTTTTTAAACAGGAAAACATGGTTTTAACTGCACTACCCATGAAAGTGTTTTTCACAAATTTAACAACAAAAAATCCATCATGGTGGACCTTATGGGTCCTTGAGGCAAATGTGTTCCTTGTGAGGAGAAGGACCTATATACCAAATTTCAGGACTTTAGCTAAAATGGGGTAAGGGGCGTGAGCTTTCAAAGTTTGCATCTTCAGTCGCTTTTTATAGTGCGACCATGTGGCCAATTGACATGTCATTGCTTGAGAGGGTATGGCCCTTAGCCCATTACTAGGGGTGTAACGGTACACGTATTCGTACTGAACTATTTGTTATGGGGACCTCTGTTCGGTCCACACTGTAAATGCCAAATGAATACTTAAAAAATATATAAAGACACTAGGCCTATAGGCTATGCCTATGTTGCATTGTATGCCTCTTTAATGAATCTGAGCTGAAAAAAAAAAACATTTCAGGCTATTCCGTTAAACCAACTAGACCCTATGTGCTAGAGGTCAACTTTTTGGACCCGTTTCAAAATGGATCTGGGGCTTTCCCACCCGACCCGATATGCATAAATAAAAAAAAATTTAATGGAGACCCGTTCCGAATGGACCCAAGGACCTTCAGACCAGTTCCGAAAAGGAAAACAGACCCAAACAGACCCGTGCTGGTTCGGATCGAGAGACCCGCTCAGATCCGAGAGTAAAAAGAGAGAGAGAAAGAAACCTCCAACTGGGCACTGCCAGCGCCATCAATGAACAAGCGATATTGGCCAAATTATCCTTAAAAACTGCCTATGACAACTTTTAAAAAATATACTTTTAGTTGTTTCGATGTGTAGCATATTCAAAATCTTATAGTCTATTGTTTTATTGGTCTTTACTTTACTGAAACAATAATTGTTTACCTGGCGGTTCAGCTGTCGGAGATTTCAGCGCTAAATGCATCAAGGCATTGAAAGCATATAGGCCTATAAGCATCCACTGTATGATATGAATATTTTAAAAATAAATATTAAGGGAAACAAGCTTTGGCCTAGCCCTAGAGCAGGGGTCTCTAACAGGTCGATCACAAGCTACCAGTAGCTCGCAGCCCACCTATGAGTAGCTCACCAAACAATTCTGAAACTACTGCAAACTGTCATAAACAAATCTCACAAGTATCAGACACCGCAAGCTCCCAGCTACTATCTAATCAACGCAACTTAACATTATCCATTGTTCTGCCTGATAATGAATTGCACACACCTGGTGTCCCAGGTCTAAATCAGTCCCTGATTAGAGGGGAACAATGGGAAAAAAAGCAGTGGAACTGGTTTCAAGGTCCAGAGTTGAGTTTGAAGGGGGTAGAGAATCATTGTACCATCTAAACCACTGTTGAATATATTTACCATAACCCAAAATATTGTATTTTCAGCTATTTGAAGCTGGTGTACAAAACCGAACATAGAAGACGCAAATTTTTTTAACTTCTTCTTCTTCGATGAGGTTTAAAGGCAGTGGCACCCCCCCCCAAAAAATAGCCTGCCATCTAACCCTACACTGATTAAAGGAAAACTCCAACCAAAAACTATCTTTTGGTATTGTTGATATAGTCCCAAAATGTTTTCAGACCCTTTGCTATGAGACTCGAAATTGAGCTCAGGTGCATCCTGTTTCCATTCATCATCCTTGAGATGTTTCTACAACTTCATTGGAGTCCACCTGTGGTACATTCAATTGATTGGACATGATTTGGAAAGGCACACACCTGTCTATATAAGGTCCCACAGTTCACAGTGCATGTCAGGGCAAAAACCAAGCCATGAGGTCGAAGGAATTGTCTGTAGAGCTCCGAGACAGGATTGTGTCGAGGCACAGATCTGGGGAAGGGTACCAAAAAATGTCTACAGCATTGAAGGTCCCCAAGAACACAGTGGCCTCTATCATTCTTAAATAGAAGAAGTTTGGAACCACCAAGACTCTTCCTAGCGCTGGCCGCCCGGCCAACCTGAGCAATCGGGGGAGAAGGGCCTTGGTCAGGGAGTTGACCAAGAACCCGATGGTCACTCTGACAGAGCTCCAGAGGTCCTTCCAGAAATACAACCATCTCTGCAGCACTCCACCAATCAGGCCTTTATGGTAGATTGGCCAGATGGATGCCACTCCTCAGTAAAAGGCACATGACAGCCCGTTTGGAGTGTGCCAAAAGGCACCTAAAGACACTCAGACCATGAGAAACAAGATTCTCTGGTCAGATGAAACTAAGATTGAAGTCTTTGGCCTGAATGCCAAGCGTCATGTCTGGAGGAAACCTGGCACCATCCCTACGGTGAAGCATGGTGGTGGCAGCATCATGCTGTGGGGATGTTTTTCAGTGGCAGGGACTGAGAGATCCTTGATGAAAACCTGCTCCAGAGTACTCAGGACCTCAGACTGGGGTGAAGGTTCACCTTCCAACAGGACAACGATTGATGAGGGGAAAAAAACAATTTAATCCATTTTAGAATAAGGCTGTAACATGACAAAATGTGGAAAAGTCAAGGGATCTGAATACTTTCCGAATGTAACTTTCAAAATACATAAATCTGGCCCGTATGATGCATTTTGCATCATATGATGCAAAACGCAGCATCATATGATGTAAATTGCCCATAAGCTTGACACCTGTAACAATGTAATGGATTCGGCACAAAAGCTTGTATGGGATAACTGAAATATCCTAACATCACTTTGTCGGGCAAAGACTCAACATCAAAACTCAAAAGAACAGACAATGACTCTTCTGTGTCACCACTCATGCCATCCTGTCTGCGTCGCACCAAACGACGAGCATCACAAACACTGGGAACCCCCACACTCATTTTTATCCTTACCATCTGTGCAAGCCTCGGGCTCAGAGAACTTCACCACACCTGCCACCTCCGATAATTTGCCCTCATTCACTTCCATTTCGCCTCCAGACCTCGATCCGGCATACGTCTCACTCTGCTTATACTTTCCACCATTCTTCTTCGACAAACCATCTCCCTTTTTTTCTGCCATCTTCAATCGATTCAAGCTCACCCTTTACCTCCCTCAGTCTCTTTGACCTCCTCTGCCTCTCTTTTCCCCTCCTTTCCTCCTCAGTATTCAAAGTATACGTCTCCTTCTGATAATACTGCACTTCTCCTAACATACTGTACATCTCGTTCTTGCCCTCTCAAAGAACGTCATTTTCTCCTCCCCCCGGCTATTCCACTTAAAACTAAACTTAAGCATGGAAAGCATAGAAATAGTGCACATAGAACAGATCTACCACTTCTTAGATTTCCTTTCAATGAGAATGACAGATACAGTATATACCTAAAATTTCTATGTGAATTTGGTAGGGTCGCCCAAAACGTTACATATTGCAGCTTTAACTGAAAAGAAGGCTTACCTGGCAGAAGTATATCATGAGTAAGTATATCATTTGTACACTATATATACAAAAGTATGTGGACACCCCTTCAAATTAGTGGATTCGGCTATTTCAGCGACACCCGTTGCTGACAGGTGTATAAAATCGAGCACACAGCCATCCAATCTCCATAGGAAAACATTGGCAGTAGAATGGCCCGTACTGAAGAGCTCAGTGACTTTCAACGTGGCACGGTCGTAGGATGCCACCTTTCCAACAAGTCAGTTCGTCAAATTTCTGCCCTGCTAGAGCTGCCCTGGTCAACTGTAAGTGCTGTTATTGTGAAGTGGAAACGTCTAGGAGCAACAACGGCTCAGCCGCGAAGTGGTAGGCCACACAAGCTCACAGAATGGGACCGTCGAGTGCTGAAGCGCGTAGCTCATAGAAATCGTCTGTCCTCGGTTGCAACACTCACTACCGAGTTCCAAACTACCTCTGGAAGCAACGTCAGCACAAGAACTGTGCCTTCATAGGCCTGCAGTAGCTAAGCCTAATAATAGCCACACCACACCAAACCTTCACAAAAGTTGCTTAACTTTATTAGGGTAATATCAAAAGTCAGTCAAGTCATTATTTATAAGGAAAATACGAACAGGTTACTATATTGCGGCATTAAATTAAGTTTTGCATCTTGCCCTTTGATGGTTTAAGTGCGAGTAGCTTAGTGTGCATACCAATAATTATGTTATATTACAGCAAACAGAACATTACAGCTGGAACTTTGGCTAATGAAAATGGCCCAACAGAATGAAACAAAACAGGCTTATATTGCAGCTATTACCAACAAAGGTGATTGCATACCGTAGCCCTACCCAACAAATGACAGCAATAGGCTAATGCTATTTATTTTACAACAGGCCTACTGTTAACCTTAAACTAAATACGGAGCGCAACATTATAAAGACAGAACTTAATGTAGCCTATGAAAATGCCTTAACCAAATCAAACAGGCTATTTAAAGAACTGGTTTAGATTATTAAATAAGGCCTACAATAAAAAATAAAATAACAATAGTTTACAATAATAATAATGACTAAACAATTGATAATAAATACGAAAATAAATGAAAGGTAGAAAATTGCATCAAACCTGAATAACGAGTTGCACACAGTCCATTTGGCTGCGCCAACGTTCTTCTCATCTTTGTCCACTACAATATTAAAAGTTGTCCCCGAGGACATTCTCCTTGTCGGTTTCTTTTCACTATACTCTTTCTCCTCTAACTTTCATTTTACTTCAATGAAAAAGGACTCCATCTTCGCAATCAAAAGTAGCCTAGGCCAAGGCTCCTTTCTCTCTCTCTCTCTCTCTCTCTCTCTCTCTCTCTCTCTCTCTCTCTCTCCCCACCCAATTGGGTCTAGTCGGTAAATACATTTTAATTGCACATACCCGAGACCCGTGGCAATTATATCAGACCCGACCTAGATCCGAGACAAAAATTAGAATTTAGGACCCGGACCTGCTCGGGTCCTGGGTCGGATCTTGGAATTTTGGGTCTGTTGAAACCCTGAAGACCTTTACTATGCGCACGTTGTAATAAAAATTTGAATCTTAATTGGCACATTTCAAACTGTCCTTTTGTGAGGTGCTGCCGGGAACTAGTTCTGTACGATGTCGAGTGGTGGTGTTGATAAACCAGGAGGATTCTCCATAATTTAAATCTCAAGTTTGGGAACATTTTGGTTTTCCAGTAGATTACAATGGCGATGGACAGAGAGAGTATGTCGGCACTGCTCAACCAGAATAACCTATGCAGCTGGCAACACCTCAAACATGTTGACACATTTACGCCGACATCATTAAGTAAGAAAAAATGATAGGCCTATACAATGTCTGAGCCATGTTTACATATTGATTTCACACGCATATTGCACTTTATTTTAGTGTTGTTGTTGAGAAATAGTGTGTTTTCATTTAAGAAGTGTTGGTATTCCTGATAGTGCTCTCATCAGGCATTTTATGGAATCAGGAATAATAACACTTTGTATTTTCTTAAATAAACAAAAATGAACTACAGTAACTGTTGGCATTTCATTTTCCAGCTGTACCGAAACCAAACCGTGACCATATTACACCCCTACCCATTACCTTCATGCAAAGTTGCAACCTCCTAGGCCTTACTATCTCACGGGAATTTGCATTTTTTCACCAAATCGGCAGAAGAAATATAATAATCATGCCAACAAATACAATAGGGTTTCACCAGCTTCGCTGCTTGAACCCCTAACAACTGAAGAAATAATATACAGTGCATTCGGAAAGTGTTCAGACCCCTTGACTTTTCACATTTTGTTACATTACAGCCTTATTCTAAAATGGATTAAATTGGTTTTTCCCCTCATCAATCTACACACAATACCCCATAATGACAAAGCAAAACCGTATTTTTAGACAATTTTACAAATTTATACCAAAAAACCCCCGGAAATATCAAATTTACATAAGTATTCAGACCTTTTACTCAGTACTTTGTTGAAGCACCTTTGGCAGCGATTACAGCCTCGAGTCTTCTTGGCTATGACGCTACAAGCTTGGCACACCTGTATTTGAGGTGTTTCTCACATTCTTCTCTGCAGATCCTCTCAAGCTCTGTCAGGTTGGATGGGGAGCATTGCTGCACAGCTATTTTCAGGTCTCTCCAGAGATGTTCGATCGTGTTCAAGTCCGGGCTCTGGCTGGGCCACTCAAGGACATTCAGAGACTTGTCCCGAAGCCACTCCTGCGTTGTCTTGGCTGTGTGCTTAGGGTCGTTGTCCTGTTGGAAGGTGAACCTTCGCCCCAGTCTGAAGTCCTGAGCACCCTGGAGCAGGTTTTCATCAAGGATCTCTCTGTACTTTTCTCTGTTCATCTTTCCCTCGATCCTGACTAGTCTCCCAGTCCCTGCCACTGAAAAACATTCCCACAGCATGATGCTGCCACCACCATGCTTCACCGTAGGGATGGTGCCAGGTTTCCTCCAGACGTGACGCTTGGCATTCAGGCCAAAGAGTTCAATCTTGGTTTCATCAGACCCAAGAATCTTGTTTCTCATGGTCTGAGAGTCTTTAGGTGCCTTTTGGCAAACTCCAAGCAGGCTGTCATGTGCCTTTTTATTGAGGAGTGGCTTCCGTCTGGCCACGCTACCATAAAGGCCTGATTGGTGGAGTGCTGCAGAGATGGTTGTCATTCTGGAAGATTCTCCCATCTCCACAGAGGAACTCTAGAGCTCTGTCAGAGTGACCATCGGGTTATTGGTCACCTCCCTGACCAAGGCCCTTCTCCCCCGATTTCTCAGTTTGGCCGGGCGGCCAGCTCTAGGAAGAGTCTTGGTGGTTCCAAACTTCTTCCATTTAAGAATGATGGAGGCCACTGTGTTCTTGGGAACCTTCAATGCTGCAGACGTTTTTTGGTACCCTTCCCCAGATCTGTGCCTCGACACAATCCTTTCTCGGAGCTCTACAGACAATTCCTTCGACCTCATGGCTTGGTTTTTGCTCTGACATGCACTGTCAACTGTGGGACCTTACATAGACAGGTGTGTGCCTTTCCAAATCATGTCCAATCAATTGATTTTACCACAGGTGGACTCCAATCAAGTTGTAGAAACATCTCAAGGATGATAAAAGGAAACAGGATGCACCTAAGCTCAATTTCGAGTCTCATAGCAAAGGGTCTGTATACTTATGTAACTAAGGTATTTCTGTTTTTAATTTTTAATAAATTTGAAAAAATGTCTAAAAACCTGTTTTTGCTTTGTCATTATGGGGTATTGTGTGTAGATTGCTGAGGAAATTGTTTTTTAAAATCCATTTTAGAATAAGGCTGTAACGTAACAAAGTGTGGAAAAAGTCAAGGGGTCTGAATACTTTCCGAAGGCACTAAAATGTAAATGAATCAAATGAAAGAAAGTGGGATTAATTATTTAAATAATAATTTATCTATTTACAGTGCCTTCATAAGGTATTCACACCCCTTGACGTTTTCCACATTTTGTGTGTTACAAAGTTGTCCTTTTTCGTCTATGATCAACACAAAATACTCTGTAATGTCAAAGTGGAAGAAATATTCTAACATTTGTAAACAAATCAGCCTGACCTCTGGGTTTCACCCTGAATCTAATGGGCAGGTGGAACGGGTGAATCAGGATGTGGGTAGGTTCCTGCGGTCCTACTGCCAGGACCGGCCGGGGGAGTGGTCAGTGTTCTTGCCATGGGCCGAATATGCCCAGAACTCTCTCCGCCACTCCTCCACTAACCTGTCTCCATTTCAATGTGTTTTAGGGTATCAGCCGGTCCTGGTACCGTGGCATCAGAGCCAGATCGAAGCTCTTGTGGTGGACGACTGGTTTCGGCATGCGGAGGAGACGTGGAATGCTGACCGCCACCGCAGTGAGGCCCCGGTCTTTGTACTGGGTGATCGGGTCTGGCTCTCAACCCGGAACCTGCCCCTCTGGCTGCCCTGCCGGAAGCTGAGCCCGCGGTTTGCGGGGCTGTTCGAAATCCTGAGGAGAGTAAACAAGGTTACGTATAGGTTACTACTCCCTCCTGATTACCATATTAACCCCTCGTTTCATGTGTCTCTCCTCAGGCCAGTGGTGGCTGGTCCGCTCCAGGAGTCTGAGGTGCGGGCGGTCCCTCCGCACCCTTTGGACATCGAGGGGGCCCCGGCGTACTCCGTCCGTTCCATCCTGGATTCGAGGCATCGGGTGGGGGGCCTTCAGTACCTCGTGGAGGGGGAGAGGTACGGTCTGGAGGAGCGGTGCTGGGTCCCGGTGAGGGATGTCCTCGATCCCTCCCTGTTGCGGGATTTCCACCGTCGCCATCAGGCTCGCCCTGCTCTACGTCCTCCTGTCTGTCCCCGAGGCCGGTGTCGGCGCGCTGCTGGAGCTGCGTGTCAAGGGGTGGGTACTGTCACAACTTCTTCCGAAGCTGCCTCCTCTCCTTGTTCGGGCAGGCTTCGTCGTTCGTCGTCACCGGCCTTCTAGCCACTGCCGCTCCTCATCTCATCTCATCATTCCATTTGTTTTGTCTTGTTTTTACACACACCTGGTTCATATCCCCTCATTAGTACCTGTATAAGTGTTCCCTCTGCCCCCCATGTCTTTGTGTGTGATTGTTTATTGTGGAGGTGACGATAGCTCGGTGAAGCTTTATATATTTGTATTGCCGGGATATTCACCCGTGTGCTTTGTTTTCTCCAGTGCGCCGTTATACCGCACTGTAGTGTTTTACGCATTGCTGTATTTGCCAAATAAACCATTTATTCTGTGATTTACCCTCCTGCGCCTGACTCCGTCCAAATCACCTGCTACACATTCACAGACCTTTCAGGTACTCAAAATTCATAATTCATATCTCGAAATTCATAACATACCAAATGCCTCTGTACAAAAAATATATACATTTTTGAGCCTATGTCTATTTATTTCTGCTGCAACATACTCACTCATCATCACAAATTGTAAGCAAGCTAGTTACAGTGCCTCCTAAAGACATGATTGGCATTGGGAAAAGAGGGTGGGCAATCAGCTGAACATTGATGTGTGATGTAAATCTGCTAGTTAGCGAGCTCGATTTCTTTTACTGATTGTGATTTACCTCTATGTCGTTCTGCCTCTATGTCGTATCAGCCAACCAGACCGAATATTGATGATGATGTTGGCTAAATCAAGTGTTATCAAGTGTTAATCAAATGTTATGCTGCTGTGGCAGTAGGCTACTGTTGATATTTAAACTAGGTAGCTAGCTACACACACTGGACCGGTGACTGCATCTCTCAAGCCATGCATGTTTGGATACCAGGTGCGCACAATTTCTGTACAGGGTAGACTGGGAGAAAGGCAGCAGATCAACTGGCGAACTTGACGACGACTTGCGGCCAGTGGGTTCCGAACAACAATGACAAGAAATCTATACAAAACAAGACCCATGGGGCGGCGCACAATTGGCCCAGCGTCGTCCAGGGTAGGGGAGGGAATGGCCGGCAGGGATGTAGCTCAGTTGGTAGAGCATGGCGTTTGCAACGCCAGGGTTGTGGGTTCGATTCCCACAGGGGGCCAGTATGAAAAAAAATATATATAATTAAAAAAATGTAAGTCGCTCTGGATAAGAGCGTCTGCTAAATGACTAAAATGTAAATGTAAATGTAATTATTTCGGGGGAAATTATACCACCACCCAAAAGGGCACTTTGGAGACTGGAAGGGCAAAGGAAGACCCCTATCTGTGCACGTGCCTGGACACCCAATACAATTGAAAGCAATGCTAGTGTATGTAAATACACCCACATTGCTAAAAGCACCTACGCCCAGATGAGACTTTGCTTATCTGTTCCTTCTTGCACAGTATTTACTTATTTTCAATGTAACGTTATTGTTTCAAACAGCGCCAGGAGTGAGAAACTACAACGGGCCAACTGTGCCAAGTTTGGGCCGCAAACATGAAGGTAAGAACAAAACTCTTACCAACTTAAATGTAAATACTTATTGGAAATATCTGCCATCTGTCTTTACAGACTGTCCCAATAAATGTATATAAAATAAAGGGGGTGGGGAGGTAAATATGTTAACATAGTGTGTCACTTCTAATACTTCTTGCATTTTGTAGCTTAGGTTTCTGTCTGCAATGGGTGCCAAGGACCTGAAGTTGACAGTGTGGCGGATGCTACATTGCATTCTGTCAAACCATCTTGCCATCTTCACAACCTAGACTGGTACAGGGGATAAGGCCTGTTTCGGGGACTTGTTTCTGAAGTCAATTCTTCACAGTAAGTTTCGATATTATTAAATGTGTTGTTTGTTCTCTCTACTTTTAATTACATTCTTAAACTCATGTGTAAGACCATGTGTGATTCAAATGTAACTCAATGTTCTTTCTTTGTGTATAGGAGCCATTTGGAAAAACCCTGCAACCCGGGATGCCAGGGATGAGGGGGTCCAGATTCAGGTCACCCATTACCTGAAAGGGGCCTCTGATTGTGAAGTCGGGAGGCAGTGGCACACAGGGGAGAGGGATCCGCTGCAGTGAGGGTCAACATCAAGTCTCGGACCACCTGTCTCAAAGCCAGCCTCTACCCCAAAGCCATAAGACTGTTTCAACAGCTGAACTCTGGGCTGACTACTGCACCCTTCCACACACTTTCATATTTTGTACACACTGAAATAATAATAATAATAATAATATGCCATTTAGCAGACGCTTTTATCCAAAGCGACTTACAGTCATGTGTGCATACATTTTTGTGTATGGGTGGTCCCGGGGATCGAACCCACTACCCTGGCGTTACAAGCGCCGCGCTCTACCAGCTGAGCTACAGAAATCACTTTTGTCTACCGGACCAATACAACAGTTATGTCACCTTACTGCACTACTAATGTATATACTTTTATATAATTCGATGCTGCTGCCTCCCGAGTGGCGCAGCGGTCTAAGGCACTGCATCGCAGTGCTTGAGGCATCACTACAGACCCGTGTTCAAGCCCAGGCTGTGTCACAACCGGCCGTGACCGAGAGACCCATAGGGCGGCGCACAATTGGCCCAGCGTCATCCGGGTTAGGGGAGGGTTTGGCCAGGGGGGCTTTATTTGGCTCATCGCACTGTAGCGACTCCTTGTGGCGGGCCGGGCGCCTGCAGGCGGACTTCGGTTGTGAGTTGAACTGTGTTTCCTCTGACACATTGGTGCAGCTGGCTTCCGGGTTAAGCGGGCGGGTGTTAAGAAGCGCGGTTTGGCGGGTCATGTTTCGGAGGACGCATGACTCGACCTTCGCCTGTCCCAAGCCTGTTGGGGAGTTGTAGCGATGAGACAAGATCAAAATTGGGGAGAAAAAGGGGGTAAAATACCAAAAAATAAATAATAATAATTATACGCTGCTATTTATATCTTATTTTATTTTATCTGCATGCCTCTTGTATTTGATTTAGTTTATTTCGTATTTTTATTAGTATGTTATACACTGTGTACAAAACATTAGGAACACCTGCTCTTTCCATGTCACCTGTTAAATCCACTTCAATCAGTGTAGATCAAGGGGAGGAGACAGGTTAAAGAAGGATTTTTAGGCCTTGAGACAATTGAGACATGGATTGTGTATGTGTGCCATTCAGAGGGTGAATGGGCAAGACAAAATATTTAAGTGCCTTTGAATGGGTTATGGTACTAGGTGCCAGGCGCACCGGTTTGAGTGTGTCAAGAACTGCAACGCTGCTGCGTTTTTTACGCTCAACAGTTTCCCGTGTGTATCAAGACATCCAGCCAACTTGACACAACTGTGGGAAGCATTGGAGTCAACATGGGCCAGCATCCCTGTGAAACGCTTTCGACAGCTTGTAGAGTCCATGCCTGACGGATTTAGGCTGTTCTGAGGGCAAAAGGGGGTGCAACTCAATATTAGGAAGGCGTTCGTAATGTTTTGTGCACTTATTTGATTGCTTTCCTATGTTACTTACAGTATTTGATTACAATGTCACTTTTGTCACCATTGCACTGTCAGAAGCCTGCAAGTACATGACAATTTGATTTGACTGGATTTGATTTCTCATCCCCAGTGTATCCAGGTGACCAGGACCGGCCCTCGTTATCTGATATATTTAGAACACACAATAATTTACAGTACATTTCCACAAACCTTTTTCAAATGGACATGGCATGCAATGTATCTTAAATAATAGAAAATCAATATACAGTGCCACCCAGACAGCTGATTAAACTGTGGGTTTGCACAACAGAAGAATTTCAGCACAAACGGTCAAAAACCATCTCAGGGAAGCTCATCTGAATGGTCGTTGTCCTCACCAGGGTTTTGACCTGACTGCAGTTCGGCGTTGTAACTTCCTTCAGTGGAAAAATGGCCACTGGCACGCTGGAGAAGTGTGCTCTTCACAGATGAATCCCAATTTCAACTGATGGCAGACAGGGTGTATGGCGTCATGTGGGCGAGCAGGTTGTTGATGTCAACGTTGTGAACAGCGTACCTCATGGTGGGGTTATGGTACTGGCAAGCATAAGCTACGGACAACGAACACAATTGCGTTTTATCTATGGAAATTTGAATACACAGAGATACCGTGACGAGATCCTGAGGCCCATTGATGTGCCATTCATGTTTCAGCATGATAATGCACGGCCCCATGTCGCAAAGATCTGTACACAATTCCTGGAAGCTGAAAATGTCCCAGTTCTTTAATGGTCTGCATACTCACCAGACATGTCACCCATTGAGCATGTTTGGGATGC
Source organism: Coregonus lavaretus (assembly GCF_964263955.1). NCBI lineage: Eukaryota > Metazoa > Chordata > Actinopteri > Salmoniformes > Salmonidae > Coregonus > Coregonus lavaretus. The sequence continues at coordinate 23,816,925 of NC_139994.1, forward strand.
TCTGGATCGACGTGTACGACAGCATGTTCCAGTTCCTGCCAATGTCCAGCAACATCGCACAGCCAATTCCACAATCAACAGCCTGATCAACTCTATACGAAGGAGATGTGTTGCGCTGCATGAGGCAAATGGTGGTCACACCAGATACTGACTGGTTTTCTGATCCACGGCCCTACCTTTTTTTTTTTGGTATCTGTGACCAACAGATGCATATCTGTATTACCAGTCATGTGGAATCCATAGATTAGGGCCTAATGAATTTATTTAAATTGACTGATTTCCTTATATGAACTGTAACTGAGTAAAATCTTTGAAATTGTTGCATGTTGTGTTTATATTTTTGTTCAGTGTACATTATTTTCCTTAGGAATGTTGTGAAATAAAAGTTGTCAAAAATATAAATAGTAAAGTAGTTTTACTTAAGTACTTTACACCACTGGTTCTGTGTAGCCTAGTTATGCATATATATTTGAGACCAGTGTATTGCAGTTAATTTAGTCTTTGACTTAATAAGTTCAAATCTATTAGTAAACAGGGAAACAACGAGTCCCAGACAGTGCGCAATAGAACATACCAGACGGGGGCATCATTTACTATCTCAATTATTGGGATCATCTGATTACCACCAGTGTTTGGAATACATTGAGCTTCTTGATAAAACAGACCATGGTCAAAATTAGTGCACTATGTATAGGGAATAGGGTGCCCTCTGAAATCAATGGCTGCATACCAATTGTCCATCCCTCTCCTCATGGATATCCAAGTACTGGATATGTGTAAGCATTGGCTTGAGCTACTTTACCCCATTGTTAAATCCCTGAGATGAGAATAGATGTGCAAGTCCACACTTCAGAAGAAGAACAATGGATATGCAGCCATTGTTAATGGTCTATTCTATAAAAGGACATATCATTGACACAAGTTGTTGCGGTAGAAGGTAAGACAATGGATCCAGAGCTGTATAGGTTAATTATGGACTTTTCCAGAAAATTGTGGTAAACAGCCCACACTCAGGCAGAAAATCTTGTGTTCTATTCTCAGCCAGGTCCATCTTTTCAAAGAAAATACCATTTAATCTCTATTTTTATTTCTAATTTATTCCAAACACTGGTGGTAACCAGATGATCCCAATAATTTAGGCAGTAGGCTAAACAATGCCCCCCTCTGATATGTTCTATTGTGAACTGGGTATTTTCTATTGTGAACTGTCTGACTTGTTGTTGTTTCCCTGTTTAGGACTCAAAGATATTCTACTCAAAGATATTCTACTCAAAGATATTTTACTTATTAAGTCAAAGATGAAATTAACTGCAATACACTGTTCTCAAATATATTAGTATAACTCGGCTAGGCAGAACCATGGCGGACCCATTGTGAAATAAGAGGCTTTTCTCCATATTAACCAGTGCAACATGCCTAGCTTTGCCCACTAGGACGTGGTTTATGGAGCACTATTTGAAATCACCACAACGGGACAACAACAATGTGAGTTACGTTCACGATAGGGTTCACTCAACAGCACAATGCTGTTCCAAACATTTGCAATATCAAATATAATCGGTTGTCCAGGTGCTGGTGTTGCAATCTGTGTTCTTTTCTGGGCGGGATGTAGCTATGTCAATCTCAGAATACACCCATGTGTCCCTTCTTCTTCTTCTTTAAGGTTTTATTGGCAAACTACATCCAAAAAGGTGTATTGCCCCCACCTACTGGGTGGGGTGAAAACTGAGATACTTTAACAACAAAAAAATAAAATAATAATAATAATAATAGAACACTCATATTATTCTCAAAAACCTAAAGTCAATGTAATCAGCTGCGTACACAGGCTCAGGGGCCTGAGAGGGGGGGAGCATCTTCAGACAATATTCCCTGCAATGTTTCAGCCGTGAAGTCCTGGAGATCCAAGAACCTTTTAGCCGCTTTCACAATTATTTCGATTTTTTGTTTAGTTAGTTTGTCCTGTACAATTAATCACCTGCGCAATAAACACAACAAAATCAACCTTCTTCACAATTAGTGTTTCAGGACCACTCAAGTGACTGACATCCACAGACTGCTGGGCATCCACTGCCATAGCTTCATGATCTCTACTCACTCCTTCAACAATTTTCACTGCCTCTGCATAGGAGACCTCAACAGTACTGATCCTTTCTACTTTTACCTCCTTTACCCTAACAGGGCACTCAGGGAACTCTGGAACATGATTCCCATCACAATTGCAACACTGTGCATCCTCAGACTCTTCAACAATGATATTCCGTTTGCAAACACTTGACACGTGGCCAAACTTCTTACATTTTTTACATTGAAGCGGCTTTTGTACATAAGCTCACACTGCTTATCTCATATAGCCCAGCTTTACATGGGTCGGGAGAAATTCTTCATCAAACATCAATAAAACAGAGACTTTCCTCTTTCTTTCCATTCACGGTGTAGGTTAAGTGACGTAAATCAACTATTCCTGGCATGTTCATCTTAAACCATGAAGCCTCAATATCCATCGAGACACCTGATTTGACACCTTTTATCGGTGCCTTACTCCGATAACCATAACTTTCCACTTCATGTGTCGATAATTTGCAGAGCCACAGTGTATTCTGATTTTGTTCTTTTAACACATGAAATCAACATCATACCACTCCTGGCCACTCTGACTGACTCCACTTCTCCCAATGCATCCTTCAAATCAAATCAAATCAAATTAAATTTTATTGGTCACATGCGCCGAATACAACAGGTGCAGACATTACAGTGAAATGCTTACTTACAGCCCTTAACCAACAGTGCATTTATTTTTAACACAATTTTTTCACCATCTTTGTGACCGCAAACAGGTTTCCTAAAAAACGTCCTTGCTCATGAATAGCACTCCAACAAGGAATGAGGCGTTATCATACAGATGCTTATCTTGATTTCCAACTTTAGCCCTTTTAACTCCATTCTTAGATGTTACAGCATTCCACTAATTTCCTCTATCTTCACTCGCGCCAACAGAATCAAATAGCACTTCTGCTTCCGCCATGTCTCCTATCTGAGTAGAATCTCCTTCCATTAGATAAAACCATAGTAAAGTGCTCACTGTGAATTTGTGATTAACTAACAACAAAACTGATCCTTCAATACTGGGGGAGTGAGTCAATTCCCCATGCATCCCTACCTGTTTGCCTGTGATCTTGTACAGCTGACCCACCACCTGACCCATAACCCATGTGAGACTGCTCTCTAGTGGTGAGAAGTGACAGCCCAAACAGACACAACTAGACAACATACACCAGGGATCATCAACTAGATTCAAGCACGGGACGATTTATTTCCTTTAGTGGATGGTCGGGGGGCCGGAACATAATTACAAATCATTTGTAGACTGCAAATTGACTGCAAGGAGCCCAAACAGATATAATATTTGACTAAAACATAATAATTTCAAACCTTGCTTACATTTGTATATGATCACGTGTCTCTCTATTATGCGTGGAAATACAGTACCAGTAAAAAGTTTGGAAACACCTATTCATTCAAGGGTTTTTCTTTATTTGTACTATTTTCTACATTGTAGAATAATAGTGAAGACATCAAAACTATGAAATAACACATATGGAATCATGTAGTAACCAAAGAATTGTTAAACAAATCAAAACATATTTTATATTTGAGATTATTCAAAGTAGCCACCCTTTGCCTTGATGACAGCTTTGCACACTCTTGGCATTATCTCAACCAGCTTCGTGAGGAATGTTTTTCCAACAGTCTTGAAGGAGTTCCCACATTTGCTGAGCACTTGTTGGCTGCTTTTCCTTCACTCTGCGTTCCAACTCATCCCAAACCATCTTAATTGGGTTGAGGTCGGGTGATTGTGGAGGCCAGGTCATCTGATGCAGCACTCCATCACTCTCCTTGGTCAAATAGCCCTTACACAGCCTGGAGGTGTGTTTTGGGTCATTGTCCTGTTGAAAAACAAATGATAGTCCCACTAAGCGCAAACCAGATGGGATGGCGTATCGCTGCAGAATTCTGTGTGCCTTGAATTCTAAATAAAGTACTGACAGTGTCACCAGCAAAGCACTCCCACACCATCACACCTCCTCCTCCATGTTTCACGGTGGGAACTGTGAACATTCGTTTACCTACTCTGCGTCTCACAAAGGCACAGCGGTTGGAGCCAGAAATCTCAAATTTGGACTCATCAGACCAAAGGATAGATTTCCACCGGTCTAATGTCCATTGCTCGTGTTTCTTGGCCCAAGCAAGTCTCTTCTTCTTATTAGTGTCCTTTAGTAGTGGTTTCTTTTTTGCAGCAATTCGACCATGAAGGCCTGATTCACACAGTCCCCTCTGAACAGTTGATGTTGAGATGTGTCTGTTACTTGAACTCTGTGAAGCATTTATTTGGGCTGCAATCTGAGGTGCAGTTAACTCTAATGAACTTATCCTCTGCAGCAGAGGTAACTCTGGGTCTTCCTTTCCTGTGGCGGTCCTCATGAGAACCAGTTTCATCATAGCGCTTGATGGTTTTTGCAACTGCACTTGAAGAAACTTTCAAAGTTCTTGACATTTTCTGAATTAACTGACCTTCATGTCTTAAAGTAATGATGGACTGTCGTTTCTCGTTGCTTATTTGAACTGTTCTTGCCATAATATGGACTTGGTCTTTTACCAAATAGGGCTATATTCTGAATTCTACCTTGTCACAACACAACTGATTGGCTCAAACGCATTAAGAAGGAAAGAAATTCCACAAATTAACTTTTAACAAGGCACACCTGTTAATTGAAATGCATTCCAGGTGACTACCTCATGAAGCTGGTTGAGAGAATGCCAATAGTGTGCAAAGCTGTCATCAAGGCAAGGAGTGGCTACTTTGAATAATCTCAAATATAAAATATATTTTGATTTGTTTAACACTTTTTTGGTTACTACATGATTCCATATGTATTATTTCATAGTTTTGATGTCTTCACTATTATTCTACAATGTAGAAAATAGTAAAAATAAAGAAAAACCCTGGACTGAGTAGGTGTGTCCAAACGTTTGACTGGTACTGTACTTGGGAACAGATTTCCCTCATTAAAATCACCTGGACAATTAAACTGAAAAAATAAAGAAATATTTTCAATTATTATTTTTTTGCTCAGAAAACATGGGAGCCAAATAAAACACCCGTGGGCCAAATTCGCCCCACGGGCCGCCAGTTGGGGAACCCTGACATACACCCTATGAAAATGGCTCTTGGGGCGTTTTCACACATAGTTTGAGCTATAGAATCAGAGTTAGACTATTTGTTACATTGTATTTTATTAATTAAGTTCGGTTGGTTTCACATTGTCAAATGTCAAACAAACAAAAATTCCTGTGTCCATGCAAGTCATTTGTTTATTGGACAGAAATTCTCACATTCAATCCATCTATGATTATTATGAAGCATCACTTGTGTGTCCCAATCTTCATCTTACTTTCGCTTTGGTCTTCCAACAACAAGCGGGAGGAAACAGTGCAATAGCCACTCTAACTTTGACGTGAATAGGCTATACTCAATAGCCTATATTCCCGGTATAGCCCATCTCCCCTAAGCTATAAACTGCTGCTACTCACAGAAGGTTATGATGCTGCATCCATTTCATCAAATGCTCACAGTCAAACAACCAATAATTTACGCTGCTGCTACTCTGTTAATTATTTATGCATAGTCACTTTAACTCTACCCACATGTACATATTACTTCAACTACCTCAACTAGCCGGTGCCCCCGCACATTGACTCTGCACCGGTACCCCCCTGTATATATAGCCTCCCTGCTGTTATTTTATTTTACTTCTGCTCTTTTTTTCTCAACACTTTTTTGTTGTTGTTTTATTTTACTTCTTTATTAAAAATAATTGCACTGTTGGTTAAGGGCTGTAAGTAAGCATTTCACTGTAATGTCTGCACCTGTTGTATTCGGCGCATGTGGCCAATAAAATTTGATTTGATTTGATTTGATTTTTTAATAATGCACGACTCTGGTTCTTTTCCTGTGTTTGGTCCGGAGTGCGTTCTCACCGGCAGCGAACCGCACCATGAAATGAATTGAATCGGACCAAGACCCACCTTTTTGAGCAAAAATGTTGCATTGTTTAGTGTGCTCCCGAGTGCTGATAGAATGTTCACGCCAGTCCAAACAAACCGAACTAAGGGGGTAAAGGCACCAGTGTTCGGAAAAACCGCACCAAACCTTTTTTTTTTCTCCCCAATTTCGATCTTGTCTCATCGCTGCAACTCCCCAAATAGCTCGGGAGGCAAAGGTCAAGTCATGCGTCCTCCGAAACATGACCTGCCAAACTGCGCTTCTGTGTGTCTAAGGAAACACCGTTCAACTGATGCCCCCCCCGGCCAAATACTAACCTAACCCGGACGATGCTCGGACAATTGTGCACCGCCTTATGGGACTTCCGATCACGGCCGGTTGTGATACAGCCTGGGATCGAACCCAGGTCTGTAGTGATGCCTCTAGCACTGCGATGCAGTACCTTAGACCACTGCGCCACTCGGGAGGCCCGAAACAGCATTTGTTTATATAAAGATTAATATAGACATTAAACATGAATTATAAACTGGGTAGTTTGGGTCCTGGATGGTGATTGGCTGAAACAGCATTTAAACTGTGTGTATATCAGACAATATTCCACGGGTATGATATACTGTAATACTTGATTACTGTTCTATTTAACTGTAAGTCGCTCTGGATAAGAGCGTCTGCTAAATGACTAAAATGTCAAATGTAAATGTATTTATGTTGGTAACCAATTTGTAATAATATCCTATGTTTCACTGAGTCTTGGCTGAACAAGGACATGGAAAATATAAATCTAGCTGGTTTTTCTATACATCGGCAGGACAGAACAGCATCCGCCACGCTTACCCTCAACACGGGGGCCCCTCAGGGGTGCGTGCTTAGCCCCCTCCTGTACTCCCTGTTCACCCACAACTGTGTGGCCGCACCCACGACTTCGTGGCCGCACACAACTCCAACAGCATCATTAAGTTTGCCGATGACACGTCGGTGGTAGGCCTGGCAGTGTGGTGCCAGGACAACAACCTCTTCCTCAATGTCAGCAAGACAAAGGAGCTGATTGTGGACTACAGGAAATTGACAGCCGAGCACGCCCCCATTCACATCGATGGGGCTGTAGTGGAGATGGTTGAGAGCTTCAAGTTCCTCGGTGTCCACATCATTAAGGACCTATCATGGTCCAAACACACCACCACAGTCGTGAAGAGGGCACGACAATGCCTCTTCCCCCTCCGGAGGCTTAAAAGATCCTCAAAAAGTTATACAGCTGCACCATTGAGAGCATCTTGACTGGCTGCATCACCACTTGGTTTGGCAACTGCTTGGCATCTGACCGCAAGGCGCTACAGAGGGTAGTGCGTACGGCCCATAACATCACTGGGGCTGAGCTTCCTGCAATCCAGGACCTCTATACCAGGCGGTGTCAGAGGAAGGCCCTAAAAATGGTCAAAGACTCCAGCCACCCAAGTCACAATCTGTTCTCTTTGCTACCGCACGGCAAGCGGTACCGGAGCGCCAAGTCAGGGACCAAAAGTCTCCTGAACAGCTTCTACCCCAAAGCCATAAGACTACTGAACATTTAATCAAATGGCTATGCCGACTTTCTGCTTTTCACCCCTAACTACATGTACAAAGTACTTCAATCAATCACCTAACCAAACCTACATTTACATTTTAGTCATTTAGCAGACGCTCTTATCCAGAGCGACTTACAGTTAGTGAATACATATTTTTATTTTTATACTGGCCCCCCGTGGGAATCGAACCCACAACCCTGGCGTTGCAAACGCCATGCTCTATCAACTGAGCTACATCCCTGCCGGCCATTCCCTCCCCTACCCTGGACGACGCTGGGCCAATTGTGCGCCGCCCATGAGTCTCCCGGTCACGGCCGGCTGCGACAGAGCCTGGATTCGAACCAGGATCTCTAGTGGCACAAACCTACATGTACATATTACCTCAATCAATCACCCCAACTACCTCGTATCCTAGTACACTGACTCAGTACCGGAACTCCTTCTATATAGCCTGTATATAGCCTTGTTATTGTTATTTTATTGTGTTACTATTTTCTTTTGATTTATTTGCTAATTTTCTTACTTTTTAACTGCTTTGTTGGGAAAGGGCTCGTAAGTAAGCATTTCACGGTAAAGTCTACACTTGTTGTATTCGGTGCATGTGACAAATAAAATGTTATTTGATTTGATTTATAATAGCAATAAGGCACCTCAGGGGTTTGTTGTATATGGCCAATATACCACGGCTAAGGGATGTATCCAGGCAATCCGCTTTACGTTGCGCCTAAAAACCGTGGTATATTGGCCAATTTACCACACCCCCTCGGGACAGTTATTGCTTAATCAATCAAGTGCAGGGGGAAATGAAAATCAGACGGAATGCAGCACCTGAGGATTGGAGTTGGGCACATTTAGATTACAGTGATAATGCTGCTGGTTCTGTATTTAAATTGTACTACCTACTATGCCCTGTAGGGTGCCTGATGTTTCCTCAAGGGTAGAGGATGAGGGTAGCAGGAAATCTATGAGTGCATCTCAATAATCTAAAACGCCTTCCTCTCCACGTCTTCTTTCCTTTATTTGCACTGATGTGAAAAAACTGGACAGGTGAAAGTATACTCCAGTCGGAGAGGAAGCCACTTCAGACTATTGAGACGCACCCTACACTATACTCGATTTGACTGCCTGCGAAACGTGATCCTGCCAGGTTCTCATCAGCTATATTAGCACCTCACCTCATGACAGGGTGTTGAGCCACACATACGTTGCAGCAATGTCTATGGCCAAGTATGTAAACAAGACCGGAACATAGTCAATTCACTGTGCTGCAAGTTTTAACAGGTTCTGGCATTCCGTAATAATGAGGTGACTGAAGGGAGAGGAAAAGCTGTTTGGCTGGCTGTTTTTTGGTTTCACTTGAAAAATCAAACAGTATCTCTCTATCTCTCTCATAGTGAAACATAATTCTGATTTAAAATATAAGTGATGTCATTGTGGAAGCACATAATAAGCACTACCAAAAAAGTTAAAAATACTGGGACTGTGGTCAGCCTGTTCGCCTTGAACATGAGACCAGGAGTTTGATACAACTCCCCCAAATCGCTGCACCATATCTCAACTATGAGACTTTGTCATTTAAGGACTCAAGACTATACAAGCACAGACAGATTTTGTCAAAGAATTGAAAGGTAGTTCTGAGACTTAAAGTCAAAACAGTTCAAGTCGCTCTGTTCAGACTTGTCAAGTAAACTAATTTACATAAGGTGTCACAGACATTGACAAGAATTCTGTGATGTGACACACACAGACAGACAGACAGACAGACAGACAGACAGACAGACAGACACACACACACACACACACACACATACACACACACACACATACACACACAACACACACACAGGCTGACACACCAATGCAGATACAGTGGAATGAGACCACACATATTGACACTATTGCAACACAAAGGGCATGACTGTCTGAAAGTTAATTATGTGGAAGACTGTAAGAATGCACTGAATTGCCTGTGCCAAAATCATATCCGTATTTGAGTAATTGTGTGTGTGTGTGTGTGTGTGTGTGTGTGTGTGTGTGTGTGTGTGTGTGTGTGTGTGTGTGTGTGTGTGTGTGTGTGTGTGTCTTTTATGAAGTAGCTTGTATAAGGTATTTACTCATACTGTACTTTCCTTCATTCTTAGGGAGTTTTAATCTTAAGGTCATTAAATATAATTGTATCATTAATGCCTAATTTGACTATTGTTTAAAATAGTAGGTATACTGTAGGGTGTAGGCCAGGGCTATTCAACTGACGGCCCGTGGTCCAGCTCCATCCCGTTTGTTAATTTAGACTGGCCATTTGATCAATTCTGAACATTAATAAAATATCTGCAAAAAAATCCCTAAAATGACAAGCACAGTGTGGTTTCTAGCGGTTTCTAGCACCTAAATTTATGTAGCATGTTTTTTCTTCATATTAATTTATTTATTTATTTTATTTATTTTTATTTCACCTTTAATTAACCAGGTAAGCCAGTTGAGAACAAGTTCTCATTTACAACTGCGACCTGGCCAAGGTAAAGCAAAGCAGTGCGATAAAAACAACAACAACACAGAGTTACATATGGATAAACAAAAACGTACAGTCAATAAAAAACATTTGAACGGTTTTTATCTACAAAATATTATGACCCCATTCCTGAATAATATGACTCTCAGGAACACACCTATGTGCCTTCTGTTTGCCTCTCTGAAGTACTCTAAAGGACTCTTTAGAAGGAAGTGTGACAAAAAAACGCACATAATGACTGAAGGAAATTAATTCAAAGCATACTTCCTTCTGACTGGATTTTAGCATTACCTGATTTGACATATATTTCCATTATTTATTGAGATGCTTCGTTTTCAGATTATTTTAAAATGACCTAATTAGTTTTAATAAACTTTTAATTGTTGTTTAAATTATATATAAAAATGGTGAGCGAGCATTGTGACTTTTCCTTTTCAATGATTATCAAATGTTTTGGTTGCAGCTCGAGTCACGTTGGTTGAGAGGCCTCCACTTCTTCCCTTATTAATTTTAGCAACATTTAATTTTAAGAAAAGTGCTTTATTGGTGTGTGTGCGTTGCTTTTTTAAACAGTTCTTCCGAAGAACAATCACATGTGGAAAATGTCCGGCCCCCCTGCAATTAAGCTTTTTTTTACATCTGGCCCCTGTAAGAATATAGTTGAATAGCCCTGGTGTAGACCATCCCTTAGTCTCCTGAACAGTGTCATTTCAACATAGGCCTAAACGTCGATGCAATGAGACATCGTGCCAGAGACATTGACAGATCCCTGAGTTAGGGCTAGCCAGGCTCTTAAATCCACTTGATCCTGTGGCTTCGCAAATTTGGGCGTGGTGTCTGTTTTTCTGGAAGACAGCGAGGAGTGGCGAGAGAGCAGGACATCGAAAGCTCTGAGGTAAGGACACACCCTTCTCCCAAGGGATACCAGTCGCTACTTAGCCCGCATGTGAAACCAAACAGCTGCGCATTCTAGAGACACATTAAGCGTTTTACTGTGGTCTTCGATTATGACATGAATTCGTTTTTACAAGCATATGTTTAACAGAGGTGGGTGGTAGTGCGAAGCAACGGGTTTGACCAATGATGTATATAAACCCTGGATTGCTGATGCTATGTATTGGCCATTGAGAGGCTTTGAAGCCACCGGTCAGCCATATTGACACTCCCGGGCATTCTTCAGTATTTCAATTAAATGTTTTGAGGAGTTTAAATCATTGGCTTGGACACGACTGTGCGGATCCAGTATTTAGTCTAGATTTAGGCCTATCCATTCTAGTGCCAAAACAGCCCACGACTTTGTGGTAGCATAATGAAGATCCTGGTTGACTGGTTTTCATGTAAACACCTCAGTAGGCCTAAGACAATTTATGCACAGATCCATAACTGCTGGAAGTATACAGAACAAAAATATAAACGCAACATGCAACAATTTACTGAGTTACAGTTCATATAAGGAAATCAGTAAATTGAAATAATTTCATTAGGCCCTAATCTATAGATGTCACATGACTTGGAATAAAGATATGCATCTGTTGGTCACAGATACCTTAAAAAAAGGTAGGGGCGTGGATCAGAAAACCAGTCAGTATCTGGTGTGACCACCATTTGCCTCATGAAGCGCGACACATCTCCTTCGCATAGATTGAATCAGGCTGTTGATTGTGTCCTGTGGAATGTTGTCCCACTCCTCTTCAATGACTGTGTGAAGTTGCTGGATATTGGAGGGAACTGGAACACGCTGTCGTACACGTTGATCAAGAGCATCCCAAACATGCTCAATGAGTGACATGTCTGGTGAGTATGCAGGCCAGTGGCGGACTGTGCCGTTTAAGATGAGGGAGGACGATTGTTTTTTCATGAGCATGGCCTTATTTCTATTACAGCATATTGGATGACTCTTATTCATATTCCATTCACCCAGTTCAATGTAACAGCGATAGGTTTAGGCTACTACATTATACTAGAACTTTCCCTATACCCATCATGTTGCTACAACCTAGCCTGAATGAAGGTTTACAACGTAGGTGCACACAGGTTGAGAGACAAATTTGAGGTGACAGACAGTGACATTCAATAACGCCACTCTTGCCTGCATCTTGCTGATATAGGGTGTAATCATTAGTCCAACAGTTGCAAACAAGTTTCTATTGGACAAACATAAAAATAACACTGTAGTAGGCTTAGGCCTACCACAAGATTGTTATGGCAGCCTAGGCCTAGTGAGTCAGGCTTTTTATCACCGTTTTGTTCCATTTGATTCCGTTTAAGAAACATTTTTCAACAGAATCTGCGGAATGAATGCACCCCTGATCACACGTAAACAGAGTTCACTCTAGTAACAGCCACGTTGTATTCCTTCTCTTCCCTTCACTTCTGGACTTCAATGCACAACCCATCAGCTGTATGTGACCAGGCGAAAAAACCTTTCCAAGCCAAACCGCTACACACAGCTTACATTGTTGTCACCATATTAGCTTAATGTCATAGTCAGCATAGCTAATAGAACTAACACGTTAGTAAATCCGCTACAATCATGCAGTAGCATTATTGTACAGTAAGTAAGCAGTTACATCAGCGGGCCCCGGTGGCAATAAATTAGTAAAACCAAAAGCTTACCTTGAATTGGAAGAGTTCCAGTGTTGTGTTGGAAAGTCATAGCCAGCTAGCTAAAATAGCATCCCTCTGTTTGAGCAGGGTGTTTCAGTAGGCTAAACTAGATAGCTGCATTTGCTCCATCATTTTGGAAGAAATTAATTTGTTAAAAACTGTTCAAATATTGTCTTTCTCTCTCTTTGAGTCAACTACTCACTACATTTTATACACTGCAGTGCTAGCTAGTCGTAGCTTACGCTTTCAGTACTAGATTAATTATCTGATCCTTTGATTGGGTGGACAACATGTCAGTTCATGCTGCAAGAGCTCTGATAGGCTGGAGGGCGTTCTCTGGAAGTTGTCATAATTACTGTGTAAGTCTATGGAAGGGGGTGAGAACCATGAGCCTCCTAGGTTTTCTATTGAAGTCAATGTACCCAGAGGAGGACGGAAGCTAGCTGTCCTGCTACACCATGGTGTACCCTACAGAGTGTTGTTGAGGCTACTGTAGACCTTCTTTGCAAAATAGTGTGTTATAATCAGTTATTTGGTGACGTGATTATATTTTGTATAGTTTTATCTAAAAAGTATAACTTTGTTAATGTTTTACAATTGTTATTTTTATTAAATTCACTGAGGAGGATGGTCCTCCCCTTCCTCCTCCGAGGAGCCTCCACTGATGAAGAACTGGGACATTTTCAGCTTCCAGGAATTGTGTACAGATCCTTGCGACATGGGGCAATGCATTATCATAATGAAATGGCGGCGGATGAATGGCACGACAATGGGCCTCGGGATCTCGTCACGGTATCTCTGCATTCAAATTGCCATCGATAAAATGCAATTGTGTTCGTTGTCCGTAGCTTATGCCTGCCCATAACATAACCCCACCGCCACCATGGGGCACTCTGTTCACAACCTTGACATCAGCAAACTGCTCGCCCACACAACGCCATACACGTGGTCTGAGGTTGTGAGGCTGGTGGACGTACTGCCAAATTCTCTAAAACAACATTGGAGGTGGCTTATGGTAGATAAATTAACATTCAATTATCTGGCAACAGTTCTGGTGGACATTCCTGCAGTCAGTATGCCAATTGCACGCTGCCTCAAAACTTGAGACATCTGTGGCATTGTGCTGTGTAACAAAACTGCGCATTTTAGAGTGGCCTTTTCTTGTCCCCAGCACAAGGTGCACCTGTGTAATGATCATGCTGTTTAATCAGCTTCTTGATATGTCATACCTGTCAGGTAGGTGGATGGATTAACTTGGTAAAGGAGAAATGCTCACTAACAGGGATGTAAACAAAGGCTATGGACAGATCCAGTTTTATCGAGTCCGATGTCTGCCCACCCCTCTGTCAATAGTCATAAAACCGGCTTTCACGAATGTGGTCGTGCCTGTTCATTGTGCGCGCATCGATTTTTGGTTCGCCAGCATTTCCTTCTCAACCTCTGATGACTTGTCAAAGTGAATGTAGTCCTAATGGAAATTGGAAAGGACAATGACAAACGACTTTTATTATAAATGACCTCGAGAAAAAGAAATGCTCATTGGGATCGTCCATGCACGGTTCATAAAAGTTTCTTACAATATTGAGAAATGTATTATTTGGGTGGCTATTCAAAGCTTTACAGAAACGGCAGAAAATAGGTAGGCCTATATGAAGGGTTAAAAAGTCCAACAATAAAAAAGAAAAACTCCAGCCTAAACTTGCAGACTGTTGCAATTTTTGCTAAAAGTTTCCAGATGTTGAGTGACGCACTCGCAGGCTCTATTCTTGAATAGCCTACATTTTAATTGAACAACTCTGTTGGCTACTCTCTGCAAAACGTGGAATACTTCCAAACAATAGAGAACTTTGCAATAATAGTTAAAAGAAGGGTGGTAGGCCTATATGACTGCATGTAGACTGTCTGCCTCATGAAGTTTACAGTTCCAATGCATCGGGTTACACTGAGCGCAATGTAATTTTTCCCATAGCTTTCTCTGACTGACACGGAAGCTGGAATCCAGTTTTTTTTTTTTGGGGGGGGGGGGGAGTGGGAGGATTTAGGAATCTTGCCAATATGTTACAGAAGCAATGGAACGCTGAGCGAGAAAAGTAACAATTAGCATACCGAACGTCGCAGAGAGAAAACTTTACTTTGAAAAAGGACAGCACAAAACGATCCAAATGGCAGAACAGGTAGGCCTACTATACAATTTTATTATCAGCACTTGTCAAAATGTTACATTTGAAGAGATGGTGGCTTTACTCGTCCTAGAAGCAACGAATGGAGTTCTTGCATTCTTTTGGCGATAACTTCCCCCCCACACTTGTACGCATCGTTCTGATTACCGTTGAAAGTGGCACAGATGTAGTTTAACCAAAATTCCATTGACATATTGAGCTAACCAATTTATATCATGACACAGTCCATGAGATCGTATTAAGTCATATAGGCGCGTTGGCATATAGCCTACTTTCCATGCACTCTTGCCAGCTTAACGCGAGTTTACAACTAATCATTTCAATGCACTGATCAGTGTGCATGCTGGAACAGCATCAAAGAATATGGACAATAACAAATTAATCTAGGCCATATGTTGACGAGCTAGCAAGGACAATTCTCAATTGTGTCTATAGACAGACCGTCTATGGAAATGGAAAGCACGGGGAGGCAATCAGTGCATTCAGATTCTGTCCCCATGGCCTATGACACAGAAACTTTCTTTGGATATAGGCTATTGTGTGAGGGATGACAGCTAGACGAACAGAAAGACAGACAGACATTCATACAATGAGATACTTACTTTCGGCGAGCAAGCGCCGTACCATTGTTGCGTACTGTATCAATGTTATGACATTTGTTGGCTGCGGTGAGCTATCTGTGGACACATAAAATGAACACTGTAGTAGGTTTAGGCCTACCACGAGATTGTTATGGTAGCCTAGGTCTAGTGAGTCAGGCTTTTTATTCTATATTATTTCCTACCCTGACAACTGAAACAACACGTTTGTTTCTGGAAGTCTCAATGAATTTGGTTTAGTGTTTAGGAGAATACCGGTTGAAGTCACCACTGATTTCTCTCCCTGTTGCCCAAGCCTTCCATGCACGCCCCAGGCACAGACTGGGACCATAAATCGGCCCTGGCATTTCTAAGACACCGGCCCAGTTTTTCCTCGAGGCCCCCACACTGGCTAATTTTTCCCCTTTAGGCCCCCATTATTAGCCAGTTCATTTTGCATGAAAAATCTAAGTTAGACAGGCCCAATGGGCTAAACATTTACCAGCCCATCTGGCATTTGCCTGATATGCCAGATGGCCAGTCTTCCCCTGGCACACCCTGAAGATAAACAGTGAGGGGGTGAGCTGTCATAGCTACCCCAACCTGCAGGTATTTCAAGCACCTTCTCCATGTAGACAAGTTGTCTGAATTTGCCTTCCAATAGTCTCACGTTACTTAAGCTTACTCCTCCCTGCCCCATCCACAGATGCTCACATTTCAATAGCATATTAAAATATCAATTTTAATAGGGGTGAGTGACATAGCAAAGTTCCTTAACTGTTAATAAATGTTGGTGATTTAGGATATAAATAAAAAAGTAGTATGAAAAACCTATCATCTACAATAGATTGGGTGTTTGGTTATTGGTTTAAAGAGAGTATGGAATGGTGTCCTTCACAATGACCAACATAACCAGTCTGTGTGACACAGTTTCATATGCCACTGCAAAACATAAGGTCTACTTTTCAAACAGGTGATTTGTAACCTAGAAGTATAACTGATCTTGTTGGAGTATAACTTTTCACGCAGCATATTGTTTCTCATAATTTTTGGGTAACCACTAAGCTTCAGTGACACTGATACTGTGAAAGGTACAATACAAACAGAAGTTAATTAACTGAATGGAGCAGTGCGTGATATGTGCGGAGAAGAATGCTGCAGTGTTGTTAGAACAGTCACTCAAGGACAGGGTTAAACATCGGAGTGCCATCTTTGCGTAGACTTCCAACGCACGGAGGCATGCAAGATATGCACTTGAGGACGGATGTGAGTGTGTCTGATTGTTTTGGTATTTGGGACTAAATTGAGTGGAGGTCAGTACACTTTGGCACACACCTGGGGAGTCTGTCTCATGAATATGTTAACTTTATTTTTCTTTCTTTCTTTCTTTCTTTCTTTCTTTCTTTCTTTCTTTCTTTCTTTCTTTCTTTCTTTCTTTCTTTCTTTCTTTCTTTCTTTCTTTCTTTCTTTCTTTCTTTCTTTCTTTCTTTCTTTATGATCTATTATAATAATACACTTCACATAATAAACTTCAAAGGACTGTCAGAGGACTCTTTTCTTATTGTTATATTATTTGATTCCCCCACCCTAACACGTTTTTTCTGCTCCTCTGGCACAGCACTCAGACCTGGAAAAGGCCATCAACACTTTGGTCACAAAGTTCCATGCTGCTGCGGCCAATAAAGGTCCAACGCTCCAAACCGAAGAGTTGAAAGGCCTCCTCACCTCCCAGCTGCCCAACTTAGTCAAGGTATGTAAGCTGCAACGGTCGGCTACATTGCCACCGCCCTCCCCGGCCACACCTGCCATTGATTCTACCAGTAGGGCGTGGCTCTGACTCTTACTACCTCCCCCACTCAACCACACACATACAGTACACACCACCTCCTATAACTCCGAAACAAACACTCAGAAAAAGCCTGTAGGTGTCGGTTGCCAGGTTCAAACAAATCCAAGATTTCTGTAATCTAATGTGCTCAATCACCAATTGAGTTTTAAACATGCTTTATTTGAATCTGACACATGCTTTATTTGAATTACTGAAAAGGCCGATGTATCTTGCCTTGTCTTCATGTTGGAACTGGCTGCTTAGTTGTCTAAGGCCCAAGGCATTTTTCCAGGACGAGTCTGAATCTACCAGAGGGTGACAAAGATAGCTATGCTTTTGAAAAACAGGAAAGGCCGGTTGAAATACATGAGCAAGTGAGGAAGGCTCAAGGTTGTTTTCTCATCTAGAGGGGGTGAAACAAACTGACAGATAAATAAATAACTGTTTTCCTTATGAACAGAGCAGCAAAAATTGTTTTATTGTATTATGACTCCTTGCACCAAGTCGACTTCATCCACCATAAATTCGACAACCAAGTAGAGTATTTTTGCTACACAATAGTTAGCCACAACAGCTAGGACATATTTGTTGTGAAAGGCAATTGAGGTTAAGGGGAGGGGGCAGAATACACAACTGTTAAAGTGAATATTATGCATAGTTACCAAGTCCATATGTTTTTCATTACGTCCAGTCTTAGACGTATATAAAACCAGAGTCTATTTCAAAGGAACAGGAATGATCACATCATTTAAATGGGATTCCAGCAAACAGCTCTTTATATTGTCTCAGCTGTGGACCAGCGTTCAGGACAGGAAATATTTTCCCAAATTAATTTCCTATTGTTTTCAGCAGACAGAAATATCCACTGTGTTTGCATCTGCCTGGCTGGCAGCTTTATCACATTTCAGAATTAAAATATATCCCACAGTTTGTTGTGTTACAGCCTGAATTCAAAATTGATTAATTCATTTTTGATTGTTGATTGTTGATCATTGTTAGACAACCATTTTCAAGTCTTGCCATAGATGTTTAAGCCGATTTAAGTCAAAACTTTAACTAGGCCACTCAGGAACATTCAATGTTATCTTTTGAAGTATTACTTAAGTGCCTAGTTGCAAACAGGATGCATGTTTTGGAATATTTTTAATCTGTACAGGCTTCCTTCTTTTCCCTCTATCATTTAGGTTAGTATTGTGGAGTAACTACAAAGTTTTGGGTCATATGTTTTATTAAGGGGGGGGGGGGGGGGGGGGGGGGGGGGGGGCTAGATCAGCTTAAATATTGCAGATAGATTGTAGCTTCCATCAATGTAATTGTCTGCATCATTTCCAATCCCCCAGGGTTTTTCTTTATTTTTACTATTTTCTACATTGTAGAATAATAGTGAAGACATCAAAACTATGAAATAATACATATGGAATCATGTAGTAACCAAGAAAGTGTTAAACAAATCAAAATATATTTTATATTTGAGATTCTTCAAAGTAGCCACCCTTTGCCTTGATGACAGCTTTGCACAATTTTGGCATTCTCTCAACCAGCTTCATGAGGTAGTCACCTGAAATGCATTTAAATTAACAGGTGTGCCTTGTTAAAAGTTAATTTGTGGAATTTCTTTCCTTCTTAATGTGTTTGAGCCAATCAGTTGTCTTGTGACAAGGTAGAATTCAGAATATAGCCCTATTTGGTAAAAGACCAAGTCCATATTATGGCAAGAACAGTTCAAATAAGCAACGAGAAACGACAGTCCATCATTACTTTAAGACATGAAGGTCAGTTAATTCCGAAAATGTCAAGAACTTTGAAAGTTTCTTCAAGTGCAGTTGCAAAAACCATCAAGAGCTATGATGAAACTGGTTCTCATGAGGACCGCCACAGGAAAGGAAGACCCAGAGTTACCTCTGCTGCAGAGGATAAGTTCATTAGAGTTAACTGCACCTCAGATTGCAGCCTAAATAAATGCTTCACAGAGTTCAAGTAACAGACACATCTCAACATCAACTGTTCAGAAGGGACTGTGTGAATCAGGCCTTCATGGTCGAATTGCTGCAAAAAAGAAGAGACCTGCTTGGGCCAAGAAACACGAGCAATGGACATTAGACCGTTGGAAATGTGTCCTTTGGTCTGGAGTCCAAATTGTCGATTTTTGGTTCCAACCGCCGTGTCTTTGTGAAACGCGTGTGGGTGAACGGATGATCTCCGCATGTGTATTTCCCACCGTAAAGCATGGAGGAGGAGGTGTGATGGTGTGGGGGTGCTTTGCTGGTGACACTGTCTGTGATTTATTTAGAATTCAAGGTACACTTAACCAGCATGGCTACCACAGCATTCTGCAGAGATACGCCATCCCATCTGGTTTGGGCTTAGTGGGACTATCATTTGTTTTTCAACAGGACAATGACCCAACACACCTCCAGGCTGTGTAAGGGCTATTTTACCAAGAAGGAGAGTGATGGAGTGCTGCATCAGATTACCTGGCCTCCACAATCCCCCGACCTCAACCCAATGGTTTGGGTTGAGTTGGACGGCAGAGTGAAGGAAAAGCAGCCGACAAGTGCTAAGCATATGTGGGAACTCCTTCAACTGTAGGAAAGCATTCCAGGTGAAGCTGGTGAGAGAATGCCAAGAGTGTGCAAAGCTGTCATCAAGGCAAAGGGTGGCTATTGAAGAATCTCAAATATAAAATGTATTTTGATTTGTTTAACACTTTTTTGGTTACTACATGATTCCATATGTGTTATTTCATAGTTTTGATGTCTTCACTATTATTCTACAATGTAAAAATAAAGAAAAACCCTTGAATGAGTAGGTGTGTCCAAACTTTTGACTGGTAGTGTACATACATACATATACATACACATCTTTTAAAAATATATTTTCCTTTATTATTTTCCACTAACCCTACCACCCCTCCCCTAATTGGAGTAAACTAATGAACAACAACACTTAGGCTTGTACTTCCACCTTATACATACAATATACATTTTATGGACAAAGTCTATTTTACAGTAGTTATCTTTTGTTTCTTTTTACTCCTATCCTTCCGCTACCGTCAACCCCTCCCATCTATTTCTGAAAACCATCCAGTTTGATTTCTATTTGCCATATATTTTTAACTGTGCTGTTTCACAAAAGTTCTGAACCTACAGTGGGGAGAACAAGTATTTGATACACTGCCGATTTTGCAGGTTTTCCTACTTACTGTTAAGGCTATGGTTCAACCCAGCACTCAGAGAAACCAACACGACAAAGGGAGTGGAAGAAACAAAAATATTTTAATAAAAGTTCAAATTGTCTTAGTCCAAAAACAACTGAAGTAAAGGAACAGAGTGGGCTAGTCGGCTCCGGAGGAAGGAGAGGCTGAGGCAGGCAGGCAGGCAGGCAGGCAGGCAGGCAGGCAGACCGACCGGCAGGAAGGCAGGCAGGTTGGGAGGTATGTCCGAATTGAAGACAAAACAAACGACAGTTTAAGGAGAGTGGAGAGCCAGGCTGAAGACAAAGACAAAATAACTATACTGGTGAGCCAAGTTACCGCTCTGGTAAGAACAACGATCTGGCGCCGGTGGAGAGCCATGCCCAGGAATAAGTAGTGCAGGTTGATGAGAGAATAGGATGCAGCTGCGTAGGCAGGAATCACTGGAAACAACCCGCAGCTGCACAGGAGAGGACGATCCTGAGCACGCCCCCTGCTCCACTCCAGACACACCCACATAAAGGGGACAAACACACATACAACAGAAAAAGAGGGGACAAAACAAGGAGGAAGGGAAACAGAAAAGGGAGAGACAAGCTGCCCACATAACAGTACCCCCCCCTCAATGGTCGCCACCTGGCGACCCACCAGGCCTGTCAGGGTTGTCGTGATGGAAGTCCGTGATCAGCTGAGGATCCAACACAAAACGCTTAGGGACCCAAGACCTCTCCTCTGGTCCATAACCTTCCCAATCGACTAGGTATTGGAGACCCCTACCCCGCCTCCGAGAGTCCAGGAGCCTACTGACGGTGTAGGCCGGATGGTCGTCAATGAGGCGAACAGGTGGAGGTGGATCAGCCGGCGGACACAAAAGGCTGGAGGACACAGGTTTCAGTTGGGAGACGTGGAAGGTAGGGTGTATCTTCATGGCTGAAGGCAACTTCAAACGAACCGCAGCGGGGTTAATGATGGATTCCACCACAAACGGACCCAGGTACCGAGGAGACAGCTTGCGTGATTTGGTACGAAGAGGTACGTTCTTAGATGACAGCCAAACCTCTTGACCAGGATGAAACACAGGTGCGGGAGTCCTGCTCCTATCCGCTGTTGTCTTGTTCCTGTCGGTGGTCCGAAGCAATGCTTCCCGAGCGTCGCTCCACACTCTCTGGCAGCGGCGGAGGTTCTCCTGAACCGAAGGAACAGCCAATTCCTTCTCCTGAGCAGGAAACAGAGGGGGTTGATAACCCATGGTAACCTCGAAGGGTGAAAGACCGGTGGCAGAGGCGGTGAGGGAGTTGTGGGCGTACTCTATCCAGGGCAGATGTTTAGCCCAGGATGATGGATGTTGAGCAGCCACACAACGAAGGGTTGCTTCGAGGTTTTGATTGGCTCTTTCTGTTTGACCGTTGGTCTGGGGATGAAACCCTGAGGACAGACTAACGGAAGCACCCAAAGCAGAACAGAAACCCTTCCAAACACGGGAAGTAAACTGTGGGCCTCTATCAGATACGATGTCCACAGGTATTCCATGGGGACGGAATACATGTTGGACTAAGAGGTCCGCTGTCTCACTGGCAGACGGTAATTTTGGTAATGCTATATAGTGGACAGATTTAGAGAATCTGTCCACAATGGTAAGTATAGTATCATTACCTTCAGACTTGGGTAGGCCGGTGACAAAATCCATGGCAATGTGGGACCAGGGACGGCTGGGAACTGGGAGGGGTAGCAGCAGCCCCGAAGGGGACTGATGGGAGGCTTTGCCCCGAGCACAGGTTGAACAGGCTGCCACAAAAGCCCGAACGTCAGTTTCCATTGAAGGCCACCAAAAATGTCTCCTAAGCAGCGTCAACGTGCGTCTCATCCCAGGGTGACCAGCAAAACGGGAGGTGTGAATCCACTGCAACACCTGAGACCGGACCGTCTCGGGAACAAAGAGTAGGTTGGGAGGTCCATCACCCGGTCCCGGGTCCGTGGCAAGTGCAGTCTTCACAAGAGACTCGATCTCCCACTGAACAGCCGCCACGACGCATGAGGAAGGCAGGACTGCCTCAGGCTCGCTGGTCTCCGAAGGGTCAGCAAACTGGCGGGACAAAGCATCTGGTTTAACATTTCTTGACCCCGGTCTGTATGTAAGAATAAAGTTAAACCTACTAAAAAACAGGGCCCATCTGGCTTGGCGTGAGTTGAGTCTCTTAGTGGCTTGGATGTAAGCCAAGTTTTTGTGGTCAGTCCAGACCACAAACGGCAATTCAGCTCCATCCAGCCAGTGCCGCCATTCTTCCAGTGCAAGCTTGACCGCCAGCAGTTCCCGGTTTCCAACGTCGTAATTCCGTTCTGTGGGTGACAATTTCTTGGAGAAGAAAGCACAGGGGTGAAGCCTTTGGTCAGTGGGGGAGCGCTGGGAGAGGACTGCTCCCACACCTGAGTCCGACGCGTCCACCTCCACAACAAACTGCAGAGAGGTATTGGGGTGTATCAACACGGGGGAGGTGGAAAACAGTTCCTTCAAAACCCCTACCGCCTGCTCCGCCTCAGGGGACCACCGAAAAGGGACTTTAGGAGATGTGAGTCTTGTAAGGGGTGCCACCACTCTACTAAAACCCTTAATGAATCTACGGTAGAAGTTAGCAAAGCCCAAAAATCGTTGAAGTTGCTTACGGGTGGTGGGTGTGGGCCATTCCGTCACTGCCCGGATCTTCTCGGGGTCCGCCTTCACCTGCCCGCTCTCAATTATGAATCCAAGGAACGATGTAGACTGTTTGTGGAACTCACACTTCTCTGCTTTGACGTACAGCTTGTTCTCCAAGAGCCGTTGAAGGACTTGACGGACGTGTGACTCATGCTCCTCGGGTGACTTGGAAAAAACAAGAATATCATCCAGGTATACAAAGACAAAACGGTTCAAAAAATCCCTAAGAACATCGTTCACCATGGCTTGGAAAACCGCAGGGGCATTTGAAAGCCCAAAGGGCATGACCAAATACTCAAAATGTCCCAGTGGAGTGTTGAAAGCGGTTTTCCACTCATCTCCCTTTCGGATTCGGACAAGGTGATAAGCATTCCTGAGGTCGAGCTTGGAAAACACTGTGGCGCCATGCAGAGGTTCAAAAGCTGAGTTGATGAGTGGAAGGGGATACTTGTTTTTAACAGTTATGTTGTTTAAACCCCTGAAATCGATACAGGGGCGTAACGACTTGTCCTTCTTTTCCACGAAAAAGAAACCTGCACCCAAAGGAGACGACGAGGGACGGATTATGCCCGAGACCAGAGAATCACCAATGTACTGCTCCATTGCCTCTCTTTCCGGTCGGGACAGATTGTATAACCGACTAGAGGGCAAGGGAGCACCAGGAAGCAGTTCAATAGGGCAATCATAAGGCCTATGTGGTGGTAGAGACAGAGCCTTGTCCTTACTGAAAACCTCCGCTAAGTCATGGTATTCTTTGGGGACAGATGACAGATCAAGAGGAGCTGAGGGAGGAGTTGGGTTACACTTAGTGGGGGGAACCGCTGACCTCAGGCACTCGGAATGGCAGTTAGTGCTCCAACTGGAAATGGTGTGACGTGTCCAATCAATTTGTGGGTTGTGAAGAGCCAACCAGGGGAAGCCAAGGATTAGGGAGGTAGCTGAGCCAGACATAACTCTTAGCTGAATGCTTTCACAATGATTGCCAGAAATCACTAGGGAAACGGGGGTGGTTTGATGAGTTATCTCCGCGAGGAGGCGCCCATCAAGGGCTGTGACCCGGATGGGGGTAGGTAGTGGCTCCATGGGGATACGAGCTTGTGTAACGAACTGGTGGCTAATAAAGTTATCTTCTGCACCTGAGTCTATGAGAGCTGAGAGTGGCAGGGAATGACTCTGGAAACGTAAGGTTACAGGTACTTGTAATCGGGGAATGATGGGTTCAGGATCTAACTCTGGGCTCGCAAGTAGACCCACCGTTACGAGCGAGCCTTGTCTTTTGGCCGCTTAGGGCATGTAGCCAGAATGTGTGTGGCGTCTCCACAGTACAGGCACTCACCCGCCTGGAGGCGCCGTTGCCGCTCAGCTGGAGGTAGTCGAGCTCGACCCACTTGCATAGGTTCCTCCTCTGTGCTCGGGATGGAATCAGGAACAAGAAGTTGCCGACTCCGGAGAGGCGAGACTCGAGTGGTAGGAGGCTGGGGAACTCGTCCTCCTAGATGTGGCCGATCGCCTCTCTCCCGCAACCGATTGTCTAGCTTGATGGACAGGGAAACGAGAGAATGTAAATCATGTGGCTCATCACGAGCAGCCAGTTCATCCTTAATGGCTTCATTCAAACCGTTTAGAAATGCTCCTTGAAGTGCCACATTGTTCCACTTGGAGTCCGCTGCCAACGTCCAGAACTCAATAGAGTACTCTGCCACACTGTTAGAACCCTGCCTCAAATTAAAAAGTATCTTGGAGGAATTACCCACATGGTCAGGATGGTCAAAAACAGTCTTCAATTTAGCAGAGAAATCAGCAAAAGTCAATCCAGTCAAAGTTTGATCTGAACACACAGCCTCAGCCCAAACCAGAGCTTTCCCTCTTAACAGCCCCAGAACATAATGTACCTTAGATGAATCAGTAGAAAACGACAGTGGTCTCTGCCGAAAAATCAAGTCACACTGAAGCAAAAATCCCCGGCACTTGTCCAATTCTCCATTGAACGGTTCAGGCGACGTGACAGGGGGTTCCCGACGGAACGAAGCCTGCCTAGTGTCCGAGGAAACAACTTGGGGTGCATCAAACTGGGGGTCAGAGAGAGATGGAGAACTGATAACAGACAATTTAGAGACGTGTGTAGTTAACTGAGTCACCTGGTTCAGCAGTTGATGATTATCTTCCACAAGAGTCCGAATCAACTGGTCATGCTGTCCTAGCAACGTTCCTTGAGCCTGGATAGCTTGTTGGAAGCTGTCTTTGTTTGCCCCGTGCTGTTTCTCTGTTGGGTCCATGGCCAGATCGTTCTGTTAAGGCTATGGTTCAACCCAGCACTCAGAGAAACCAACACGACAAAGGGAGTGGAAGAAACAAAAATATTTTAATAAAAGTTCAAATTGTCTTAGTCCAAAAACAACTGAAGTAAAGGAACAGAGTGGGCTAGTCGGCTCCGGAGGAAGGAGAGGCTGAGGCAGGCAGGCAGGCAGGCAGGCAGGCAGGCAGGCAGGCAGGCAGACCGACCGGCAGGAAGGCAGGCAGGTTGGGAGGTATGTCCGAACTGAAGACAAAACAAACGACAGTTTAAGGAGAGTGGAGAGCCAGGCTGAAGACAAAGACAAAATAACTATACTGGTGAGCCAAGTTACCGCTCTGGTAAGAACAACGATCTGGCGCCGGTGGAGAGCCATGCCCAGGAATAAGTAGTGCAGGTTGATGAGAGAATAGGATGCAGCTGCGTAGGCAGGAATCACTGGAAACAACCCGCAGCTGCACAGGAGAGGACGATCCTGAGCACGCCCCCTGCTCCACTCCAGACACACCCACATAAAGGGGACAAACACACATACAACAGAAAAAGAGGGGACAAAACAAGGAGGAAGGGAAACAGAAAAGGGAGAGACAAGCTGCCCACATAACACTTACAAAGCATGTAGAGGTCTGTAATTTTTATCATAGGTACACTTCAACTGTGAGAGACGGAATCTAAAACAAAAATCCAGAAAATCACATTGTATGATTTTTAAGTAATTAATTTGCATTTTATTGCATGACATAAGTATTTGATACATCAGAAAAGCAGAACTTAATATTTGGTACAGAAACCTTTGTTTACAATTACAGAGATCATACGTTTCCTGTAGGTCTTGACCAGGTTTGCACACACTGCAGCAGGGATTTTGGCCCACTCCTCCATACAGACCTTCTCCAGATCCTTCAGGTTTCGGGGCTGTCGCTGGGCAATTCGGACTTTCAGCTCCCTCCAAAGATGTTCTATTGGGTTCAGGTCTGGAGACTGGCTAGGCCACTCCAGGACCTTGAGATGCTTCTTACGGAGCCACTCCTTAGTTGCCCTGGCTGTGTGTTTCGGGTCGTTGTCATACTGGAAGACCCAGCCACGACCCATCTTCAATGCTCTTACTGAGGGAAGAAGGTTGTTGGCCAAGATCTCGCGATACATAGCCCCATCCATCCTCCCCTCAATACGGTACAGTCGTCCTGTCCCCATTGCAGAAAAGCATCCCCAAAGAATGATGTTTCCCCCTCCATGCTTCACGGTTGTGATGGTGTTCTTGGGGTTGTACTCATCCTTCTTCTTCCTCCAAACACGGCGAGTGGAGTTTAGACCAAAAAGCTATATTTTTGTCTCATCAGACCACATGACCTTCTCCCATTCCTCCTCTGGATCATCCAGATGGTCATTGGCAAACTTCAGACAGGCCTGGACATGCGCTGGATTGAGCAGGGGGACCTTGCATGCGCTGCAGGATTTTAATCCATGACGGCGTAGTGTGTTACTAATGGTTTTCTTTGAGACTGTGGTCCCAGCTCTCTTCAGGTCATTGACCAGGTCCTGCCGTGTAGTTCTGGGCTGATCCCTCACCTTCCTCATGATCATTGATGCCCCACGAGGTGAGATATTGCATGGAGCCCCAGACCGAGGGTGATTGACCGTCATCTTGAACTTCTTCCATTTTCTAATAATTGCGCCAACAGTTGTTGCCTTCTCACCAAGCTGCTTGCCTATTGTCCTGTAGCCCATCCCAGCCTTGTACAGGTCTACAATTTTATCCCTGATGTCCTTACACTGCTCTCTGGTCTTGGCCATTGTGGAGAGGTTGGAGTCTGTTTGGTTGAGTGTGTGGACAGGTGTCTTTTATACAGGTAACGAGTTCAAACAGGTGCAGTTAATACAGGTAATGAGTGGAGAACAGGAGGGCTTCTTAAAGATAAACTAACAGGTCTGTGAGAGCTGGAATTCTTACTGGTTGGTAGGTGATCAAATACTTATGTCATGCAATAAAATGCAAATTAATTACTTAAAAATCATACAATGTGATTTTCTGGATTTTTGTTGTAGATTCTGTCTCTCACAGTTGAAGTGTACCTATGATAAAAATTACAGACCTCTACATGCTTTGTAAGTAGGAAAACCTGCAATATCGGCAGTGTATCAAATACTTGTTCTCCCCACTGTATATACAGTTGAAGTCGGAAGTTTACATACACCTAGGTTGGAGTCATTAAAACTTGTTTTTCAACCACTCCACACATTTCTTGTTAACAAACTATAGTTTTGGCAAGTCGGTTAGGACATCTACTTTGTGCATGACACAAGTCATTTTTCCAACAATTGTTTACAGACAGATTATTTCACTTATAATTCACTGTATCACAATTCCAGTGGGTCAGAAGTTTACATACACTAAGTTGACTGTGCCTTTAAACAGCTTGGAAAATTCCAGAAAATGATGTCATGGCTTTAGAAGCTTCTGATAGGCTAATTGACATAATTTGAGTCAATTGGAGGTGTACCTGTGGATGTATTTCAATGCCTACCTTCAAACTCAGTGCCTCTTTGCTTGACATCATGGGAAAATCAAACCTCAACAAGTCTGGTTCATCCTTGGGAGCAATTTCCAAACACCTGAAGGTACCACGTTCATCTGTACAAACAATAGTACGCAAGTACAAACACCATGGGACCACACAGCCGTCATACCGCTCAGGAAGGAGACGCGTTCTGTCTCCTAGAGATGAACGTACTTTGGTGCGAAAAGTGCAAATCAATCCCAGAACAACAGCAAAGGACCTTGTGAAGATGCTGGAGGAAACAGGTACAAATGTATCTATATCCACAGTAAAACAAGTCCTATATCGACATAACCTGAAAGGCCGCTCAGCAAGGAAGAAGCCACTGCTCCAAAACTGCCATAAAAAAGCCAGACTACGGTTTGCAACTGCACAAGGGGACAAAGATCGTACTTTTTGGAGAAATGTGCTCTGGTCTGATGAAACAAAAATAAAACTGTTTGGCCATAATGACCATTGTTATGTTTGGAGGAAAAAGGGAGACCTTGCTAGCCGAAGAACACCATCCCAACCGTGAAGCACAGGGGTGGCAGCATCATGATGTGGGGGTGCTTTGCTGCAGGAAGGACTGGTGCACTTCACAAAATAGATGGCATCATGAGGAAGGAAACTTATGTGGACATATTGAAGCAACATCTCAAGACATCAGTCAGGAAGTTAAAGCTTGGTCGCAAATGGGTCTTCCAAATGGACATTGACCCCAAGCATACTTCCAAAGTTGTGGCAAAATGGCTTAAGGACAACAAAATCAAGGTATTGGAGTGGCCATCACAAATCCCTGACCTCAATCCTATAGAACATTTGTGGGCAGAACTGAAAAAGTGTGTGCGAGCAAGGAGGCCTACAAACCTGACTCAGTTACACCAGCTCTGTCAGGAGGAATGGGCCAAAATTCACCCAACTTATTATGGAAAGCTTGTGGAAGGCTACCCAAAACGTTTGACCCAGGTTAAACAATTTTAAAGGCAATGCTACCAAATACTAATTGAGTGTATGTAAACTTCTGACCCACTGGGAATGTGATGAAATAAATAAAAGCTGAAATAAATCATTCTCTCTACTATTATTCTGACATTTCACATTCTTAAAATAAAGTGGTGATCCTAACTGACCTAAGACAGGGAATTTTTACTAGGATTAAATGTCAGGAATTGTGAAAAACTGAGTTTAAATGTATTTGGCTAAGGTGTATGTAAACTTCCGACTTCAACTGTACATTTTACGGACACAGTATATTTTACATTAGTTATCTTGTTGTTATTAGTCCCACCCTTCAGCTTTACCTAACCCCTCCCATCTATCTCTTAACACCATCCGTATTGGATTTCTATTTGCCATATATTTTTCAACTGTGCTGTGATGTTTCACAAAAGTTCTGAACCTTTCTATTCTCATAGTTTCTACAGATTGTATAATAAAGATAAACATTTAGCTAAAAGTATTATAATATTATTGATCGATTTAACTATGACTTTTCAAATCACCCAGTAATGCTATCTGCAGAGTTAGCTCCAGGTAAATGTTGCAATTCTTCAGCAATTCCTGGACCTGCCACCAAAAACAAGCTAAATATGGACAGTACCAAAACAAATTATCTAATGATTCTGTCTCTTCGCAGCAAAATCTGCAGAGCTGGGAATGTTTTACCCCCCGTATATATAATATTCTATTGGTTGCACGAATTTTGTATAATAATGTAAATAGAACCATTATACGTTTTTAATCCTCTGTAGCTCAGCTGGTAGAGCACGGCGCTTGTAACGCCAAGGTAGTAGGTTCGATCCCCGGGACCACCCATACACAAACATGTATGCACGCATGACTGTAAGTCGCTTTGGATAAAAGCGTCTGCTAAATGGCATATTATTTATTATTATAATCCGGCGTCATTTTGCGTTATCAGTTCATAAACCATGTGCCATGGAATCAGTACATCGAAAATCTTTTCCCAACTATTTTACAATCTAAATTACAGTGGGGGAAATAAGTATTTAGTCAGCCACCAATTGTGCAAGTTCTCCAACTTAAAAAGATGAGAGAGGCCTGTAATTTCCATCATAGGTACACGTCAACTATGACAGACAAATTGAGGATTTTTTTTTTTAATGAATTTATTTGCAAATTATGGTGGAAAATAAGTATTTGGTCACCTACAAACAAGCAAGATTTCTGGCTCTCACAGACCTGTAACTTCTTCTTTATGAGGCTCCTCTGTCCTCCACTCGTTACCTGTATTAATGGAACCTGTTTGAACTTGTTATCAGTATAAAAGACACCTGTCCACAACCTCAAACAGTCACACTCCAAACTCCACTATGGCCAAGACCAAAGAGCTGTCAAAGGACACCAGTAAAAAAATTGTAGACCTGCACCAGGCTGGGAAGACTGAATCTGCAATAGGTAAGCAGCTTGGTTTGAAGAAATCAACTGTGGGAGCAATTATTAGGAAATGGAAGACATACAAGACCACTGATAATCTCCCTCGATCTGGGGCTCCACGCAAGATCTCACCCCGTGGGGTCAAAATGATCACAAGAACGGTGAGCAAAAATCCCAGAACCACACGGGGGGACCTAGTGAATGATCTGCAGAGAGCTGGGACCAAAGTAACAAAGCCTACCATCAGTAACACACTACGCTGCCAGGGACTCAAATCCTGCAGTGCAAGACGTGTCCCCCTTCTTAAGCCAGTACATGTCCAGGCCCATCTGAAGTTTGCTAGAGTGCATTTGGATGATCCAGAAGAGGATTGGGAGAATGTCATATGGTCAGATGAAACTAAAATATAACTTTTTGGTAAAAACTCAACTCGTCGTGTTTGGAGGACAAAGAATGCTGAGTTGCATCCAAAGAACACCATACCTACTGTGAAGCATGGGGGTGGAAACATCATGCTTTGGGGCTGTTTTTTCGGCAAAGGGACCAGGACGACTGATCCGTGTAAAGGAAAGAATGAATGGGGCCATGTATCGTGAGATTTTGAGTGAAAACCTCCTTCCATCAGCATGGGCATTGAAGATGAAACGTGGCTGGGTCTTTCAGCATGACAATGATCCCAAACACACCACCCGGGCAACGAAGGAGTGGCTTCGTAAGAAGCATTTCAAGGTCCTAGAGTGGCCTAGCCAGTCTCCAGATCTCAACCCCATAGAAAATCTTTGGAGGGAGTTGAAAGTCCGTGTTGCCCAGCGACAGCCCCAAAACATCACTGCTCTAGAGGAGATCTGCATGGAGGAATGGGCCAAAATACCAGCAACAGTGTGTGAAAACCTTGTGAAGACTTACAGAAAACGTTTGACCTGTGTCATTGCCAACAAAGGGTATATAACAAAGTATTGAGAAACTTTTGTTATTGACCAAATACTTATTTTCCACCATAATTAGCAAATAAATTCATTAAAAATCCTACAAATTCTGACAAACTCCAAGCATTGTTTATGCAAGAATGGGCTGCCATCAGTCAGGATGTCGCCCAGAAGTTAATTGACAGCATGCCAGGGCGGACTGCAGAGGTCTTGGAAAAAGAAGGGTCAACACTGCAAATATTGACTTTTTGCATAAACTTAATGTAATTGTCAATAAAAGCCTTTGACACTTATGGAATGCTTGTAATTATACTTCAGTATACCATAGTAACATCTGACAAAAATATCTAAAAACACTAAAGCAGCAAACTTTGTGAACACCAATACTTGTGTCATTCTCAAAACCTTTGACCCCGACTGTACAATTTTTAATTCAGGCTGTGATTCTGAAGGCACTGTAGATAAGATTGGCTACCCAGATACCGTTATTACCTCTAAAATACCAAACAAAGAAAGGTTGCATTCTGAAAAGATCCATACAAATGAAAATGTTCCTAGAAAAAGAGCCATGGATCTATAACCACTAGTGGGTAGCAAAGCCTGAAACATGACACAGTTAGTTGACAAAGTACTCACATGCTGTATTTATAGAGCTGCATACAGTTGAAGAGAGGCCAATAGTAGTTAGTCAGTTTAATTATTGATATAATATTTACTGCAGTGAATATCAGTACTGTTATGAATATAGCCTACTGAGTAATTTAGGCAACAATGTTATACGCTCAAAAGTGTAATAGACTAATTGCTAACTTGCTTCTAATACATGTCTATGCATGATTACTTAATTGCTTATTACCTGTCAGTAAATTAAATACCGTGTCCATATAGTGAAGAGTTGTTTTTGTGCTCCCTCCCTCCCCCAGACTGGAGGCTCAGAGCAGGGCCTGGGCGAGGTGATGAGACAGATGGGTGTGTCAGACGGCGAGGGAATCACCTTCAAGCACTTCTGGGGCTTGATCCAGTCACTGGCCACCACGCAGCATGGTCTTCTCAGCAGCGAGAAGGTGTCCAAGTGCGCCTGTGTGCTCCTGTGAGGTCCATGCCTTCTGACGGTGGTGTGAGCCAGGGGGAACCAGACAGCCTCACCCAGTGTCAGTACCCCTTCTCACCGCACTGCTCCCATCCAGACCTGGACACTCACATAGTCATCACCCCCTCCACTACAGGCCTTTTATGTACATCTCCCATGCTTGGTAGTGCCAGCAGTGCTCATCTCCTAGCTCTATGCTACTTGGTTTACAGGATTTTTTTTATCAGTGTTGGTCTTTCCATCCAAATATCCCCTCTATTCAAATATCCCCATTCTCAAAACCTAAATGTCTTTCCTATAGGCCTACTACCAGTGTAACCACTACAAATAATCCTTAGATGACATGTGACCCAAAGTGAAATCAGAAAGCCATGAGTGAGCTTTAGGTGCTTTGCAAAAAATAAAATAAATAAATATGAATTTACACATGGCAGTACACATTAGTGGAAAGCACCTTTGAGCCACCAGTAGTCCATATACATACAGTACTGGTGATGCAGAGTCCCATTAGCATGTTTCCTTAAACAATGTTTTCCCCACTGTGGTATTGCAGTTTTGTATTTATACTTTGTAATTCTGTTTATTCTGGCCATTGTAATAACATCTTAAAACATGACCAAAAGTTTTCTAATAAAGATCAGAAGAAATTGCAACAATGGTGATCTCCATTATTATGATTTATTTTGGTTGAATTATCACTTTAATCATTAATCAACATACAGTGCTATGAAAAGGTATTTGCCCCCTTTCTAATTTTCTCTACTTTTGCATATTTGTGATACTGAATGTTATCAGATCTTCAACCAAAACCTAATATTAGATAAAGGGAACAAAAGTGAACAAATAACACAACAATTACATATTTATTTCATTTACTTCATAAACAAAGTTATGTAACACCCAATTCCCCTGTGTGAAAAAGTAATTGCCCCCTTACACTCAATAACTGGTTGTGCCACCTTTAGCTGCAATGACTCTAACCAAATGCTTCCTGTAGTTGTTGATCAGTCTCTCACGTCGCTGTGGAGGAATTTTGGCCCACTCTTCCATGCAGAACTGCTTTAACTCAGTGACGTGTGGGTTTTCAAGCATGAACTGCTCGTTTCAAGTCCTGCTACAACATCTCAAATGGGATTAGGTCTGGACTTTGACTAGGCCATTCCAAAACTTCCAATTTGTTGCTTTTTAGCAATTTTCATGTAGACTTGATAGTGTGTTTTGGCATTACTGGAACCATGTCGTCCAAAAAGTCATCTGTCCATAGAACGTTCTTCCAAGAGTCTTGATGATCAGCCAGGTGCTTGGCAAACTTGAGTCAACTTTTTGGACAAGATGGGTCCCATTATGCCTGGCGAAAACCAAACACTGCATTCCACAGTAAGAACATCATACCAAAGGTCAAGCATGGTGGTGGTGGTGTGATGGTTTGGGGATGGTTTGCTGCCTCGGGACCTGGACGACTTGCCTTAATAGAAGGAACCATGAATGCTGCTCTGTATCAGAGAATTCTACAGGAGAATGTCAGACCATCCGTCTGTGAGCTGAAGCTGAAGCGCAGCTGGGTCATGCAGCAAGACAATGATCCAAAACACACAATCAAGTCTACATGAAAATTGCTAAAAAGCAACAAATTGGAAGTTTTGGAATGGCCTAGTCAAAGTCCAGACCTAATCCCAATTGAAAGGATGTGGCAGGACTTGAAACGAGCAGTTCATGCTTGAAAACCCACACGTCACTGAGTTGAAGCAGTTCTGCATGGAAGAGTGGGCCAAAATTCCTCCACAGCGACGTGAGAGACTGATCAACAACTACAGGAAGCATTTGGTTGGAGTCATTGCAGCTAAAGGTGGCACAACCAGTTATTGAGTGTAAGGGGGCAATTACTTTTTCACACAGGGGAATTGGGTGTTGCATAACTTTGTTTATGAAGTAAATGAAATAAATATGTAATTGTTGTGTTATTTGTTCACTTATGTTCCCGTTATACATTTTGTGATCAAACAAAAAAAAGATAATATACATATTTCAGTGTATCAACTATAAGGTCAATAGTTGTCACAACTATACAGCACACATATATTATTCAGTGTGTAATTGTTACACTCTTACTACAGTATTATAATTTAGGCAAATTAAGTATATTGGGCAAATGGCATCTATTACACATTTTCATACAACCTCTGAACACACTAATTAATCAGTTTATTTTAAATTGTTCAATGGGAATGTCTTATCTAAACGTTCACAGTTTGTAGATTTGCATTTATCACGATCGTCGGATACAGAGGACCAAGGCGCAGCGTGGAAGGTGAACATATTTATTAAATAATGATTACACTAACAAAAACAACAAATCGATACGTGACGTCCAAAGGTGCAAAAACACAAACCTACACAGGAACAAGATCCCACAAACACTGTGGGAAAACTGGCTGCTTAAGTATGGTTCCCAATCAGAGACAACAAGCAACAGCTGATACACGTTGCCTCTGATTGAGAACCACACTGGCCAACATAGAACGAAAAACAAATGAAAACTCACACCCTGGCTCAACATACTAGAGTCCCCAGAGCCAGGGCGTGACAGCATTCTTCCATGACAGCTATTAGAAGCATTATTTTTGCATGAGCACTAGTAGGTCCAGTGAATCCCTGTATGGAGAATGCCATTCTAAAATTCTGAACTACAATCCCCAATGCTAAAAGCAATGGTATCTTCCTAAGTCAGCAATACAGTTTTTTACAGTCACATTATGCTTCGCAATTATTCAAATAACCAAACCAACCCAGCTACTTACTTACTTAATTAAGCCTTTGTATTCCTTACGGAACATAGCCAACACACCAACCCAGAACTGTACTCAAAGGATGACTCCCCGGATGGATGAATATTTAATCGA
The DNA here is from genome assembly GCF_964263955.1 of Coregonus lavaretus. Lineage (NCBI taxonomy): Eukaryota > Metazoa > Chordata > Actinopteri > Salmoniformes > Salmonidae > Coregonus > Coregonus lavaretus. The sequence continues at coordinate 23,852,284 of NC_139994.1, forward strand.
TAGTACAGAAATTACCCTCAGAAATGATTGTACATTTTTGTGTCAATTAGCTTGTACCAATACTAGCTAGAACCATATTCTGACGTATATATTTTAGTGCTAAATGATAGCAAATGGTGCTAAATCTAGCAATATTCCTTACAGGTTTGGAAACATGATGGCCTAAACTTTAATGAATGTTTCATTGTTTGGATAATTGCCCATAACTGATACCCACACACCACACTAACCACAATTAGGCCTACTTCGTGAAAGAAGTGGAGATGGATTTAAATGCCACACACAAATGTTTCTTGATCAGCATTTTGCCCATAGAGATTAACCTAAACATGAGACATTCATTATAAACCAGGTAGTTTGGGTCCTGGATGCTGATTGGCTGAAACAGCATTTTAGCCGTGTGTGTGTGTATATCAGACAATATACCACGGCTATGACGCAAAAATACTTGTTTACAATTTATGTTGGTAACAAGTTTATAATAGCAATAAGGCACCTCAAGGGTTTGTGGTGTATATAGCCAATATACTGTACCACAGCCAAGAGCTGTATCCAGGCACTCTGCTTCACGTTGTGCCTAAGAACAACCCTTAGCAGTGAAATATTGGTCAATATACCACACCCCCTCGGCCCTTATTGTTTAATTAGACATTAATTAAACTATAATTTTGCCTCCCATATTTAACGGATATTAGCCAGTAACAATGATTACAATTTTGCGATCTCATTGAATAGGGTTTAGGTCATCTAGCAGCAATGTACCATCCTCATGCTCTGCATCCTCTTGCCAGCTTCTTCCCCTCTGGCGTTCCTCGAAAGAATTCAAGGTAAGATGAAAACACATATTTATTCATGACCTTGACCCTCCCGAAGATATCGAGCTCTGTCTCTTGGTCGTGGTCGACGCCACTCATCATCTGCTTGGACTTGGCAAAGAGGGCATTCTCCTTGGAAACAACCTGATCCAGCCAGTCGAGTCTGTCTCGTTTGGCCATTATCTCCTCAGCTTTTCCCACCGTGCAGCCATAGAACCCGCGTCTACTGCTTTCGAGCCAAAGGTCGTCCCCTACCATAGGGTGGTCATCCCCAACAAAGGCTGTGCAGAGCGGGCTGTCAGAACCTTGGGATCGGCCCACCTCGCAAGCGATAACACTCATGAGGAAGAGCGAGAAGGTGCGGAAGTTTCGGATGGATGCGGAGAACACAGCAGCCATGAAGTAGTGGCCCCAGCGTTCGCAGTCCTGGACACATCGTTGCAGCTGGAACGTCTGGCGGCAGAAGTTGTTGAATTCGGACGCCTTGAGGCCCAATCTAAGCTCTCGGAGGGAATAGTGCTCCTTCTGGTGCCGGAAAGCTTCAGTGAATTTCTCAATTTCTTCCAGATGGTTAGAATGAATGTACTTCCCCACCAGGGAGGCGTGGAAGGTTCTCCTCTGCACCTTAAAGATGCAGTCGTTCAGAACGTAATACAAGTCAAAGTCTGAGTCTTCCCTGGCGTTGTACCTGATCTCCACCAGCAGATCGAGAATGGTGGTGAGGTGCTTGATGGGAATGTCTCCCATGGGTTTGTGGTCAGTCAGCCACACGGACATGAGGTTCCCCTGGTTGTGCTCTGAGACGTAATCTAGAGCGCGCCTTCTTTCATTTTCCTCAAAAAACAGGCTCCATGTAAGCCCCTCTAAACAGTCAATGGAGGTGTACTTCTTGCGCAAATTTTCTGAGACAAACATTTGAGGCTGGGTCGGCCATTCTAAAGTCTGTATGTATAGGGCGTGCCCCTGGTAGTTGGGAATGATCTGTCCTCTGTCGTCCCCCTCCACTCTGGTCAGCAGGTTACCGTTCTGGTCCAGCTGGGCGATGACTTTCTTACTGCCATCTTTGTGACTCCAGACTCCCTCTTCCATGGTTAACTTCTCTCCGTTGGGGCTGACGGATAGTGCTGAGCTCCTCAGGTGCAGTTTGGTCTCCACGTTGAGTGATATGAGCGCTCGTAGCAGCCGCTCTACAAACTGGAGGTCCTTTCCTAGCGCACAGCCCACCAGACTGAGAGTGTGCAGATGCCCATCTTTTATCTTCATGGCCACCACGATATTGGCAAGCTCCTCTGGTCCATAACCTCCTAGTCTGGCCACCCCATCACTGCCCTTGCTGCCATGACCCACCAGTACCACACGACTGTCTCTTGTCAAACGGGTCTGAGAGCCCCTGAGGACTTGCAGCGCCCCCTTGTGGTAACTCAGTACAGTCGACACAGAGGGGTGCTTCTCAAAGAGGAAGGAGGCTGACTCCATCACTACAGGGTCATCCTCCAGGATCACTATGTTCTGGTGGTCAGAATAAATCAAAATGTCCCTCACATTTACATTATGAACATAGGACACATTAACCTCAGATACAGTATCGTGTTGATCAATTCTATCAGAGTCAATCTGGACTAATGATTTTGGTGTGACTGTCTTAAAAAGACTAGAGAACAAGTGTATAGACATTGCGACAACCTCTAATAACCCTGTTATTAATTTCACCACCAAATTAGTAGCTTCTGATAGAACGACGGACCAAATAATTTTCAAACCACTTTCACAATACCTCCTTACTATAATATGGCTACCACTGACATTTCCAAACAGCCTACAATGTGACACAGATGTGATAAGGGCTTTCATAGGCCACAACTTGACACTATTGGGCACTGCACAGTCTTTCCCAGGCTTGACATGCTCATGTAAATCAGCACTGGATCCAGCACCATTTGAGTATGTTAGTGAGGAGACAAGGTCCCGTGGAGTCTTTTCATTTGGTGGCAGTATGGACCTGACAAAACCAAAATTTGGTTAGAAAAAAAACATCTTCATAGTTCTCATTTTCAACAAGGTGATTTAGGCATGTTATTTGGATTATGCTACAAAGGTCCTACCAATCCCATTGTTTGGCACCCTATGATGCTTATCAAACCTGGATCATTCAAATACTACATTGGGAAAAAAAATGATGCATGTTACACAATTCAAATAACTGCATTCAAAACACATTTTGAAATAAATGCTGGTGAAGAGAAGTTTTGAAAATGTTGATGATCCCTTACCTATCAGTTGTATCGGACTCAAATGCCACATTCTGGGTTTCCCAGTCCACTCCTGTGCAAACAGACATTACAAGCATTTTAAAAAACTCACATGATACCTGAGTATGACACATGTAGGCACTGTCTAGTGTGCTGTCACTTTGCTGGAGCTAGGTCAGACGTAAAGAACACTGGTACTGTATACTTTTATTTTGTCAATAAAGTCCCATTAGCAGCTGCAAATTAATGCAATGAACTTCAGGTCAAATTCACGTTAGCTGAATGAAATTTTGCGTGCAGAATCCCATTTTGACATAAGAGCATATAATATGTTCCCATTGTCATTTCCTTTTTAAAATCATGGCTTGTAGCATATGCAATCTAACTTGATATATTTTACTGGTAAAGCAAGGTTATCAGCAATACCCTCACCCTTTTGATGCTTGTATTTGGCTCAGTGTGTACTGTTATATCTGAAATATGTCTCTTCAACCATCCACTGTCTAGACAAAAATCCTAATATGTCGGAGATTGGGATTATTTACAACTGACATGGTCTGGTCATTTCTATTGTAAAAAAAATAATTCTGCAAAAAAGAATAATTCTAGACTAGATCAAAACAACATACACACCCAATGAATATCCCCACAAATAAATGCATGTTGTCTAAGAGGAAATGTATTTATCTCACCTGTAACAACAGGCTTTGGGGTCAAAGACGACTGAAGGATGACGATAAGGTAAAAGCTTAGGGTCCTCATTGTAATGCTCTAAGGGTTTTTTAGATTTTCTGCTGCTTTCATCATCGCCAACAAATAGGCAAATAGGGTTCATGGGGTGTGGTCGATATATACAAAGACGGTTTAGTTTGGCTCTTGGACACACGTGACTGTTTGACTGTGATAACTCAAGGCAAATTTTACCAGATAAGGAAGAAGGTAAAGCTAACATGACATAGTATAGCAGAGAAAGTGGGGATTGCACTAGAAGCATATACTTAGCCATAATATAGACAACAAATAATATGTGGTACTCTAGGGAGTGTGTCAAGGAATTTAGAAGAAATTACATTTATGAGTTAAATGGGCATCATCAGTTAACGTTCTGGAAAAGTGTATTCTAACATTATAATGCACAGTTATAGTGCACAGTTGTTCATATTAACAACACTTTTGGAGAGGATAGAGTAATGTGGATTCAAATGTCACTGTGGGCCTCCAAGGCCAATGTTATAGATATATGGGTTAACAGACAGAATCTGCTGTGACCCATGCGCTGGTAGCCTAAGGAACTGGAGGAGTAAACCATGTGACCAAAGGTGAACAGGTGCTACGTGCAGTAAAATACTGGCCTCTTAGGGACAATTGAGACGTGTCCTTATGAAGAAAAAGCAGTTTTTCAAAAGAGATAGTATAGGCCTAATTGCGATCATTGTGCCTCTAATAAATAGTGCTGAGCGATTAACCGACATTAAAAAAAAAAGTTATTAAACAACTAATTGACTGATGTTGGTTCAATTACTTGAATTCCATTTAATTCAGTATTTTTGTGAGCCCAACGCGCCGTTTCTCTAGAGAGAATCAAATAATTCACAAGACAAATCAACTCAAGAACTATGTGGGATCCTGGGCTGAACAGAGTTGTAGTTTTCATTAAGCAAATATTCAACCTAGTTCAGCACAGAAATGTCATAAATACAATACATCAGTGGCGATTTTAGCATGTAAATCTTGGTGGGGCAAACCCCAAAAAAGCAAAGCCACTACACAACACTAAACAATACATGAATTGCACTAAAACGGTGACAAACGGTGCCCACAAACTGTTAGGGCCTACATAAAGCTGTCCCAACAGCAGAGCTTTCTTTTCAGCACCATGAAGTGAATCCTTACCACCGCTACACCTGGCTATCAGCGGAGCCTTGTCTGGCAGCGAAACAGTTCATTCAGCCTCATTTACATAGCTGATATGGTTGACTTGCTTAAACAAATGTGGTTTCTACTGAAAATTGAGATGTACAAACTATGGCATAAGGGGATGACGAGCGGATGAGAGGCAATCCGTAATTTCCATGAAGACATTAATGAGCGAGCTAGGATGGACGTAGACAATTTAACTATTTGTTCAGCACTTTTGAAATGTACAGCGACAGAATTCAGAACATGGGCCGTTCTTACAGTATTCTCCCTGTACACCAAGTCAGAACCGTACGATAAATAAAGGGGGCACATAAGCAGACAATGAAAGCTCTTACAATATTTGATGATTACATTTCTCTAAAACAGGCTATAGGCTACATGTGCACCACCAAGTCAGAACAGTAGGCTAAATTATGAGGCGGAAAGGGACCAAATTATTAGAGTTAGGCACATGGGGTACTAACAGCTTACTACACAACATACACTTAGTATTACTTTCTTAGCTACAGTATACATATCTCCCTGGCATATTACATAATTTATGCAGCAACATACAATACATTTTATGGACTCACCTTGTTGTGCTGTGCTCATTTGAACAGGAAGGTGGCACTGCGGTCCTTTGTGGGAAAGTTTGTCATCAAACTTTGTCATCAAAGACTGGCATTATCTGGATTTATGATGCTTTCAAGACAAAAAAAACAAGTTTGAATCATGACGTTAGTGATCTTCAGGTCGGAGCTCTAGAAAGAGGCCCGAGTTCTCGACTTGGAATTCCGAGTTGGATGACTGTTCAAAACGTATTTTCCCAGTCTGAGCTAGTTGTTACCGAGTTCCCTGTTGTCTTGAACTCACTGCAGTCTGAGATTTCCCAGTTCCGAGTTTCCAGTTGTTTTGAACGCGGCAGAAGTCATGCTGGATTGACAGCATGGCCAATGTTTTAAACCTTTTATGGCCCATGGTGTTGAATGTTTATCCTTTTAAGCTTGGAAAATAGACCCTTAAACACAGACTTGGACCACACACCCACTCCACTGAATAGCAGGCTAGTGATTGCTTTGCAATGCTTGCAGTTAGCCACTGATTCCTTCCAAACCACTCATTGTTGAAATTGCAATTTCCAGCTTGTTGTGTAATGTTTATGTCCAATGGCCGATGAGCACCAATACGTTTTATCTATAATTTCTATTAATAATTTATCTTTATATGACAAGGATTGAAAAGGATTTGCCAGTAGATTGTCGACTTGATTCATGATGATGACTGCTAGCTTGCTAGCTAAGATTTTGAAATTATGATGTTGACATGATCAGTCCATTCAAAGCTACGGTAGATATAACGTGATTTTACATAATTTTATTTGTGGCCAATGACCTTGAGCCTTCTTGGATGGGCACTTCTAATGTAACTCTATGGGAGCACCCAAGGGGCTTGAATTTTCGAGCTCTACCTGTAGATGTTGCGGTGACGTAGTGTCCCTATGAGTGATAGAACACTGAGCCAATCACGGCGCAACTACAGAACATTACCAACCCCTACGCTCCGTATTTTCCACTGGCTGCCCGACCACCACAGAAAGCACTGAGCTTGGCTGAAACACCTGCATTTTGGAGCTGCCTTACTCAAGAAAGCAAAAAAAGAGACCGTGTTTGTATGCGGCTTTATTAACTCATTTTCTTTTTTATTTACATTGTTTGCAAACTGATATGTGACATGCCAAAATAACATGCAAAACAAGCAACAACAATATATATATATATATATATATATATATATATATATATATATATATATATATATATATATATATATATATACATATATATATATATATATATATATAAAGGTATATATATATATACAGTGGGGAGAACAAGTATTTGATACACTGCCGATTTTGCAGGTTTTCCTACTTACAAAGCATATAGAGGTCTGTAATTTTTATCATAGGTACACTTCAACTGTGAGAGACGGAATCTAAAACAAAAATCCAGAAAATCACATTGTATGATTTTTAAGTAATTAATTTGCATTTTATTGCATGACATAAGTATTTGATCACCTACCAACCAGTAAGAATTCCAGCTCTCACAGACCTGTTAGTTATTCTTTAAGAAGCCCTCCTGTTCTCCACTCATTACCTGTATTAACTGCACCTGTTTGAACTCGTTACCTGTATAAAAGACACCTGTCCACACACTCAATCAAACAGACTCCAACCTCTCCACAATGGCCAAGACCAGAGAGCTGTGTAAGGACATCAGGGATAAAATTGTAGACCTGCACAAGGCTGGGATGGGCTACAGGACAATAGGCAAGCAGCTTGGTGAGAAGGCAACAACTGTTGGCGCAATTATTAGAAAATGGAAGAAGTTCAAGATGACGGTCAATCACCCTCGGTCTGGGGCTCCATGCAAGATCTCACCTCGTGGGGCATCAATGATCATGAGGAAGGTGAGGGATCAGCCCAGAACTACACGGCAGGACCTGGTCAATGACCTGAAGAGAGCTGGGACCACAGTCTCAAAGAAAACCATTAGTAACACACTATGCCGTCATTGATTAAAATCCTGCAGCGCACGCAAGGTCCCCCTGCTCAAGCCAGTGCATGTCCAGGCCCGTCTGAAGTTTGCCAATGACCATCTGGATGATCCAGAGGAGGAATGGGAGAAGGTCATGTGGTCTGATGAGACAAAAATAGAGCTTTTTGGTCTAAACACCACTCGCCGTGTTTGGAGGAAGAAGAAGGATGAGTACAACCCCAAGAACACCATCCCAACCGTGAAGCATGGAGGTGGAAACATCATGCTTTGGGGAGGCTTTTCTGCAAAGGGGACAAGACGACTGCACCGTATTGAGGGGAGGATGGATGGGGCCATGTATCGCGAGATCTTGGCCAACAACCTTCTTCCCTCAGTAAGAGCATTGAAGATGGGTCGTGGCTGGGTCTTCCAGCATGACAACGACCCGAAACACACAGCCAGGGCAACTAAGAAGTGGCTCCGTAAGAAGCATGTCAAGGTCCTGGAGTGGCCTAGCCAGTCTCCAGACCTGAACCCAATAGAACATCTTTGGAGGGAGCTGAAAGTCCGTATTGCCCAGCGACAGCCCCGAAACCTGAAGGATCTGGAGAAGGTCTGTATGGAGGAGTGGGCCAAAATCCCTGCTGCAGTGTGTGCAAACCTGGTCAAGACCTACAGAAAACGTATGATCTCTGTAATTGCAAACAAAGGTTTCTGTACCAAATATTAAGTTATGCTTTTCTGATGTATCAAATACTTATATCATGCAATAAAATGCAAATGAATTACTTAAAAATCATACAATGTGATTTTCTGGATTTTTGTTTTAGATTCCGTCTCTCACAGTTGAAGTGTACCTATGATACCAATTACAGACCTCTACATGCTTTGTAAGTAGGAAAACCTGCAAAATCGGCAGTGTATCAAATACTTGTTCTCCCCACTGTATATATATACAGTTGAAGTCGGAAGTTTACATACACTTAGGTTGGAGTCATTAAAACTCGTTTTTCAACCACTCCACAAATTTCTTGTTAAAAACTATAGTTTTGGCAAGTCGGTTAGGACATCTACTTTGTGCATGACACAAGTAATTTTTCCAACAATTGTTTACAGACAGATTATTTAACTTATACAGTGGGGGAAAAAAGTATTTAGTCAGCCACCAATTATGCAAGTTCTCCCACTTAAAAAGATGAGAGAGGCCTGTAATTTTCATCATATGTACATGTCAACTATGACAGACAAATTGAGAAAAAAATATCCAGAAAATCACATTGTAGGATTTTTAATGAATTTATTTGCAAATTATGGTGGAAAATAAGTATTTGGTCACCTCATGACTGTAAGTCGCTTTGGATAAAAGCGTCTGCTAAATGGCATATTATTATTATTATTATTATTATTACCTACAAACAAGCAAGATTTCTGGCTCTCACAGACCTGTAACTTCTTCTTTAAGAGGCTCCTCTGTCCTCCACTCGTTACCTGTATTAATGGAACCTGTTTGAACTTGTTATCAGTATAAAAGACACCTGTCCACAACCTCAAACAGTCACACTCCAAACTCCACTATGGCCAAGACCAAAGAGCTGTCAAAGGACACCAGAAACAAAATTGTAGACCTGCACCAGGCTGGGAAGACTGAATCTGCAATAGGTAAGCAGCTTGGTTTGAAGAAATCAACTGTGGGAGCAATTATTAGGAAATGGAAGACATACAAGACCACTGATAATCTCCATCGATCTGGGGCTCCACGCAAGATCTCACCCCGTGGGGTCAAAATGATCACAAGAACGGTGAGCAAAAATCCCAGAACCACACGGGGGGACCTAGTGAATGACCTGCAGAGAGCTGGGAGCAAAGTAACAAAGCCTACCATCAGTAACACACTACGCCGCCAGGGACTCAAATCCTGCAGTGCCAGACGTGTCCCCCTGCTTAAGCCAGTACACGTTCAGGCCCGTCTGAAGTTTGCTAGAGTGCATTTGGATGATCCAGAAGAGGATTGGGAGAATGTCATATGGTCAGATGAAACCAAAATAGAACTTTTTGGTAAAAACTCAACTTGTCGTGTTTGGAGGACAAAGAATGCTGAGTTGCATCCAAAGAACACCATACCTACTGTGAAGCATGGGGGTGGAAACATCATGCTTTGGGGCTGTTTTTCTGCAAAGGGACCAGGACGACTGATCCGTGTAAAGGAAAGAATGAATGGGGCCATGTATCGTGAGATTTTGAGTGAAAACCTCCTTCCATCAGCAAGGGCATTGAAGATGAAACGTGGCTGGGTCTTTCAGCATGACATTGATCCCAAACACACCGCCTGGGCAACGAAGGAGTGGTCCTGGAGTGGCCTAGCCAGTCTCCAGATCTCAACCCCATAGAAAATCTTTGGAGGGAGTTGAAAGTCTGTGTTGCCCAGCGACAGCCCCAAAACATCACTGCTCTAGAGGAGATCTGCATGGAGGAATGGGCCAAAATACCAGCAACAGTGTGTGAAAACCTTGTGAAGACTTACATAAAACGTTTGACCTGTGTCATTGCCAACAAAGGGTATATAACAAAGTATTGAGAAACTTTTGTTATTGACCAAATACTTATTTTCCACCATAATTTGCAAATAAATTCATAAAAAATCCTACAATGTGATTTTCTGGATTTTCTTTCTGATGCTCCATTTAGTCTGATATGTTATGTTTCGTATGGTATGTATTAATTAGTGGACGTCCATCATCCAATTTCGTATAATATGTTACGGATTACAATTCGTATTATATGTTACAAATTTGCAAAACTTCTAGCTAGGTGGCTTGGTAGCTAACGTTAGCTAGCTAGCTAACGTTATCTAGGTTATGGGTTAGGGTTAAGGTTAAGTTTAGGAGTTAGGTTAAAGGGTTAAGGTTAGGGTTAGGGAAGGGTTAGCTAAAATGGTTTTGTTATGGTTAGGAGAAGGGTTAGCTAACATGCTAAGTAGTTGCAAAATAGCTAAAAAGTAGTAAGTAGTTGAAAAGTTACTAATTAGCTAAAATGCTAAAGTTGTCCATGATGAGATTCGAACTCGCAAACTTTGGGTTGCTAGACACTGGCGTTATACGACAAACCACCCTACTTTAGTTTTTCCCTTAAGTAACCATCTGTCTTATGTAACCATACCAAACGAAACATATAGTATCATATAATTTGAGTGTTCCGGATTTACATGTACTATGTTACCTCTAGTCTATGAGACCAGGCTGCTACAGAAGACACCTTCGGCTAATGACTTATGTGTAATGTAATGGAACTGAGAGTCATGATCAAGGGCGCAACCCTTGTGGTGACACTGCATCTAGGAGGTTGTGAATGTCTTGTTTGTGTAAGGTCAATGCATTTTGATAGTCTATACATGAGAGCTTTCCTTTGCTATACTTTTCAATCTTGATATGCTGATAGAACTACATGCTGTTCATTTGTTCTTGAGGTTCGCTCATTCTGTTAAAATGTGATTAAAAGGAAATGGATGTACAGGGATGATATAAGCTGAATGGTATTGTTGGAGCTAAGAGAATTTACATGAATTTGTAGACAGGTGAAAACTCATTGAAGATAAACCTGTGTTGGGCGTTAGTGCTACAATGGTTTAAATTAAAGGGAAAGGGTCAGGTACTCTGAAAGACTAATTGCCCATTCTTGGCTGCAAAGAAAAAGAGAAGAAAAAAAGATCTGTCCTGTAATCTTGTTTCACCATGTTGAAGACTTAGATCATTCTAAATAGACATTTCATAAAGCATTGAGGGGAACATATAAGGTTCATTGGGGGGAAAATATGTTTTCAGAACATCTAAATCAGTTGAGTGTTTTTAATAAATATTTTCATTTCTGGAAAATAAAATACAAAGAAACAGATCATGATGATACCGTAATGTGGAGAATTTACACTGCATGTATAATGCCCTGGTTAGGCAACATTTACCATGAAGAGTAATGTATCAGCAATGGTATGTTACTGTACTGTCCTCGTGACTTAAAGTTTAAACTAGTAGTCCTAGTGGTAGTAGTTAATCCTGTGGGAGAATGTGAATGTTCCAGTACTGTAGTAGAGCAAATTGACTAGTTGATGTTGATAGACCTTATACAGTGGGGGGAAAAAGTATTTAGTCAGCCACCAATTGTGCAAGTTCTCCCACTTAAAAAGATGAGAGAGGCCTGTAATTTTCATCATAGGTACACGTCAACTAGACAAAATGAAAAAAGAAAATCCAGAAAATCACATTGCAAATGATGGTGGAAAATAAGTATTTGGTCAATAACAAAAGTTTCTCAATACTTTGTTATATACCCTTTGTTGGCAATGACACAGGTCAAACGTTTTCTGTAAGTCTTCACAAGGTTTTCACACACTGTTGCTGGTATTTTGGTCCATTCCTCCATGCAGATCTCCTCTAGAGCAGTGATGTTTTGGGGCTGTCGCTGGGCAACACGGACTTTCAACTCCCTCCAAAGATTTTCTATGGGGTTGAGATCTGGAGACTGGCTAGGCCACTCCAGGACCTTGAAATGCTTCTTACGAAGCCACTCCTTCGTTGCCCGGGCGGTGTGTTTGGGATCAATGTCATGCTGAAAGACCCAGCCACGTTTCATCTTCAATGCCCTTGCTGATGGAAGGAGGTTTTCACCTAAAATCTCACGATACATGGCCTCATTCATTCTTTCCTTTACACGGATCAGTCGTCCTGGTCCCTTTGCAGAAAAACAGCCCCAAAGCATGATGTTTCCACCCCCATGCTTCACAGTAGGTATGGTGTTCTTTGGATGCAACTCAGCATTCTTTGTCCTCCAAACACGACGAGTTGAGTTTTTACCAAAAAGTTATATTTTGGTTTCATCTGACCATATGACATTCTCCCAATCCTCTTCTGGATCATCCAAATGCACTCTAGCAAACTTCAGACGGGCCTGGACATGTACTGGCTTAAGCAGGGGGACACGTCTGGCACTGCAGGATTTGAGTCCCTGGCGGCATAGTGTGTTACTGATGGTAGGCTTTGTTACTTTGGTCCCAGCTCTATGCAGGTCATTCACTAGGTCCCCCCGTGTGGTTCTGGGATTTTTGCTCACTGTTCTTGTGATCATTTTGACCCCACGGGGTGAGATCTTGCGTGGAGCCTCAGATCGAGGGAGATTATCAGTGGTCTTGTATGTCTTCCATTTCCTAATAATTGCTCCCACAGTTGATTTCTTCAAACCAAGCTGCTTACCTATTGCAGATTCAGTCTTCCCAGCCTGGTGCAGGTCTACAATTTTGTTTCTGGTGTCCTTTGACAGCTCTTTGGTCTTGGCCATAGTGGATTTTGGAGTGTGACTGTTTGAGGTTGTGGACAGGTGTCTTTTATACTGATAACAAGTTCAAACAGGTGCCATTAATACAGGTAACGAGTGGATGACAGAGGAGCCTCTTAAAGAGGAAGTTACAGGTCTGTGAGAGCCAGAAATATTGCTTGTTTGTAGGTGACCAAATACTTATTTTCCACCATAATTTGCAAATAAATTCCTTAAAAATCCTACAATGTGATTTTCAGGATTTTTTTTCTCAATTTGTCTGTCATAGTTGACGTGTACCTATGATGAAAATTACAGGTCTCTCTCATCTTTTTAAGTGGGAGAACTTGCACAATTGGTGGCTGACTAAATACTTTTTTTCCCCACTGTATAATTTTGAATTGTAATAGGAAATGTGTAGTAGCTACACTACAGTATTCTTCATGCACACAAGCTGTACTCACCGCACCTGTGCTCTGACTGAACAAATAATGGAACCACTTAGCTACACTGCTAACCTCATGTGATGATATGTCAACTTTTACATTATGAACATGTGCTCCTATTACACAAAATACACAGATGGGCCATCATCAAATGTAAGCGGCTGCATATATTTTCAAAACATTGCATATTTCTATATGCTGGATGTGGCCTGGCCAGGCTAGACTATAGGCCTACATACAGTATCATCACACAATTCGCTAATCATCAGTCGAGCCTTACGATAAACATATTTTTGCCCTCTCCGTTTTTGAGCTTGCCCTCCCCCACTTCCCCTCAGCAACCAGTACATTTCCACCTCTGCCCTGTGTGGCTGTAGTGGTTTATTTTGCAACATGAAGAAAACCCTGTGCAACATCCATGCACTCTGAAGTCACTGACACCCACAGAGTCACACTGCTGTCCAAGCTGTCTCATGAAGCGCTCTCTACCAGTAATGGTGGCTGTGGTGAGGGTAAAGTGTGAGAAGAGTGTGTGTGAATGACTCACATGAAGATTTGTTAGATTTAAAAAAAGACAGACAAAGAACATCATTGAAGATATTACTAGTAAAGTGAAACTATGTTTTTCAACCATATGAAATCCTCCTCATATTTTTACTTGAAACAGATTCATATTTTGCATAACCAAACTCCTAAAACTCCTAGTTTTTGCATTCTAATGGTAAAGCCACCAACTGACTTTCCACTGGGCACAAACTGGTTGAATCAAAGTTGTTTCAAAGTAATTTGTCAACGTATTGTGATGCGAAATCTACGTGGAAAATGCATTGGATTTGAAAAAATCCAATGTGTTTTGAAGGTGAAATTTCAACCACAGGATTATGTCATCCTGGTAACCATTTTTCAACATAGACAAACCTTGTATAAATTATGTTGAATTTGTATCTTTAAAATGTCAGATCTTCAACGTTATATCTACTATCAGAAAAAAACTATAAGCTGGGCAACACCTCCTACTGGAGAATCGATCTATATACAGCGTTGATTTTGTCCTATTCTTTAACTTAAATTTTTTGTAATATCAGGATGTGGGATGGGACATAACAGTTGAAGTCGGAAGTTTACATACACTTAGTTGGAGTCATTAAAACTAGTTTTTCAACCACTCCACAAATGTCTTGATAACAAACTATAGTTTTGGCAAGTCGGTTAGGACATCTACTTTGTGCATGACACAAGTAATTTTTCCAACAATTGTTTACTGACAGATTATTTCACTTATAATTCACTGTATCACAATTCCAGTTGGTCAGAGGTTTACATACACTAAGTTGACTGTGCCTTTAAACAACTTGGAAAATTCCAGAAAATGATGTCATGGCTTTATAAGCTTCTGATAGGCTAATTGACATCATTTGAGTCAATTGGAGGTGTACCTGTGGATGTATTTCAAGGCCTACCTTCAAACTCAGTGCCTCTTTGCTTGACATCATGGGAAAATCAAAATAAATCAGCCAAGCCCTCAGAAAAAAAAATGTTGACCTCCACAAGTCTGGTTCATCCTTGGGAGCAATTTCCAAACGCCTGAATGTACCATGTTCATCTGTACAAAAAATAGTACGCAAGTATAAACACCATGGGACCACGCAGCCGTCATACCGCTCAGGAAGAAGACGCGTTCTGTCTCCTAGAGATGAACGTACTTTGGTGCGAAAAGTGCAAATCAATCCCATAACAACAGCAAAGGACCTTGTGAAGATGCTGGAGGAAACAGGTACAAAAGTATCTATATCCACAGTAAAACGAGTCCTAAATCGACATAACCTGAAAGGCCGCTCAGCAAGGAAGAAGCCACTGCTCCAAAACCGCCATAAAAAAGCCAGACTACGGTTTGCAACTGCACATGGGGACAAAGATCGTACTTTTCTGAGAAATGTCCTCTGGTCTGATGAAACAAAAATAGAACTGTTTGGCCATAATGACCATCATTATGTTTGGAGGAAAAAGGTGGTGGCTTGCAAGCCGAAGAACACCATCCCAACCATGGAGCACGGGGGTGGCAGCATCATGCTGTGGGGGTGCTTTTCTGCAGGAGGGACTGGTGCACTTCACAAAATAGATGGCATCATGAGGAAGGAAAATGATGTGGATATATTGAAGCAACATCTCAAGACATCAGTCAGGAAGTTAAAGCTTGGTCGCAAATGGGTCTTCCAAATGGACAAGCTGTGGCAAAATGGCTTAAGGACAACAAAGTCAAGGTATTGTCGTGGCCATCACAAAGCCCTGACCTCAATCCTATAGAACATTTGTGGGCAGAACTGAAAAAGCGTGTATGAGCAAGGAGGCCTACAAACCTGACTCAGTTACACCAGCTCTGTCAGGAGGAATGGGCCAAAATTCACCCAACTTATTGTGGGAAGCTTGTGGAAGGTTACCCGAAATGTTTGACCCAAGTTAAACAATTTAAAGGCATTGCTACCAAATACTAATTGAGTGTATGTAAACTTCTGACCCACTGGAAATGTGATTAAAGAAATAAAAGCTGAAATAAATCATTCTCCCTACTATTATTCTGACATTTCACATTCTTAAAATAAAGTGGTGATCCTAACTGACCTAAGACAGGGAATTTTTACTAGGATTAAATGTCAGGAATTGTGAAAAACAGAGTTTAAATGTATTCGGCTAAGGTGTATGTAAACTTCAGACTTCAACTGTAAACCTAACAACTTCATTGACAAATTTTTCTGAACAGGGGGAAAAAAACATCACCAAAGTCACTGGAAATTCATTAAATAGGATGAAGTTCTCCAAGCCACAGCTCCATACTACTTGTCAGACATAGAGAACTGATACTATATACGTTGTTGTGGTGGAATTGGTGTGGGGTGTAGAGGGTATGTGGGAGGATTTTGACAATTTCTTTGGGTTCCTCATGTCTAACTCATTGCTAGAAAAAAGTTTGGTCCAAATCGGATGTTAGGTACTATATTTATTGAATATTATATGAATCATATACATTAAGATTACCAATTTGGGTGCAATCAATTAGCCTAATTTCTCAAAGATCAAATTATATTGCAACAAAATAATGTAGCAGGAATGCTAATTTTATCGGTTTCTAACAACAGAAACAATTTCAGAACAATCTGAGATGGAGAGGGTCAAAATCCTATTTCTTGTGCTTCTTGAGGTGGAACGACCCTAATGTAACATTCAACTTTAAAATGAGTAACACATCCATTGCCACATTTTTAGGTTACTGTAACCATACATTTATTGTTATGTAATCACATAAAGCTTGCATGTTCAAGATAGTATATATAGGTTGTCGCAGGTCAGTGGAGATCTTCACAATTGCTGTAATAATCTGCGCAGAATCTCAAACGGCATTGATCACTTGCACTATGTACTTTGAATGTAATCTTAACTGCAATCCAGGTAATTTGGTTCTGCTATTAGATGAAGCACAGTGATAACACATTAATCTGTTGTATAAAAAAACAAAATATCTGACATTGTATTCCCATTTGAACTTTGCTGTTCTTTTAAATTGTTGAAAGCGGGGTGATGGACACTTGGGTGAAAACTAAACCAAAAATCAGATATAGGTTTTCCATTGGAATGTGGTTGGGCTTTTAGATGATTGAAAGCATAGTGATAACACGGTGAAAATTAAACTAACTTTTGGCTGTCTTTTTGAGTGGGTGAATATAGGTTTTAATCCATGCAAACCTGCTGATTAGAAGGTCCTCTGTAGGTTGTCTTTTCAACCAGCAACTATCAGGAAATAAAACTGATTTAGTTTCATCAGCTGTTGTGCAATAGGATACAAAACACAAATTATTTTACCTTTAAGGTATATTGTCATATTTCTTAAAACGTTACTTCATGTGCACTGTACTGTAATTGATAAGTACTTAGAACTCCAAATTCGATCACTTGTACTTTTTTTCTCTTGTTTGTCATGTGAATACTCCCGGGTGGCGCAGTGGTCTAAGGCACTGCATCGCAGTGCTAGCTGTGCCACTAGAGATCCTGAAACATAGCAGTTATTCAGAAGAGACAGTATTGGCCTAATTGCAATCATTGTGATCTAATAAAACACTATATTTTAACAAGTGCAATTTATCGAACTAGATAAAATAAAACCATTAACATATAAATATTTGTCAACTACATGGGTATGTTAATAACCAACTGGCAAAATGTTGTGAATTACTGTTTAAATCAATTGACAAATAACTGAAGGTAATGCAAAAAATTATTAACAGCTTTTTAATGAATAGCTTTTTGTAATACATTGTTGGATTCAAAAATACAGAATATCCTTATAGGTCTGTTTTACACTCAGGTAGGCCTAGAACAGATACACTACCAGTCAAAAGATACACTACCGGTCAACACCTACTCATTCAAGGGTTTTTCTTTTTCTTTATATTTACTATTTTCTATGTTGTATAATAATAGTGAAGACATCAAAACTATGAAATAACACATATGGAATCATGTAGTAACCAAAATAGTGTTAAACAAATCTAAATATATTTTATATTTGAGATTCTTCAAATAGCCACCATTTGCCTTGATGACAGCTTTGCACACTCTTGGCATTCTCTCAACCAGCTTCACCTGGAATGCTTTTCCAACAGTCTTGAAGGAGTTCCCACATATGCTGAGCACTTGTTGGCTGATTTTCCTTCACTCTGCGGTCCGACTCATCGGAAACCATCTCAATTTGGTTGGGGTCGGGGGATTGTGGAGGCCAGGTCATCTGATGCAGCATCCCATCACTCTCCTTCTTGGTCAAATAGCCCTTACACAGCCTGGAGATGTGTTGGGTCATTGTCCTGTTGAAAAACTAAGTATAGTCCCACTAAGCCCAAACCAGATGGGATGGCGTATTACTGCAGAATGCTGTGGTAGCCATGCTGGTTAAGTGTGCCTTGAATTCTAAATAAATCACAGACAGTGTCACCAGAAAAGCACCCCCACACCATAACACCTCCTCCTCCATGCTTTACGGTGGGAAATACACATGTGGAGATCATACTTTCACCCACATCGCGTCTCACAAAGACACAGAGGTTAGAACCAAAAATCTCAAATTTGGACTCCAGACCAAAGGACAAAGTTCAACCGGTCTAATGTCCATTGCTCGTGTATCTTGGCCCAAGCAAGTCTCTTCTTATTATTGGTGTCCTTTAGTAGTGGTTTCTTTTTTGCAGCAATTTGACCATGAAGGCCTGATTCACACAGTCTCCTCTGAACAGTTGATGTTGAGATGTGTCTGTAAACTGAACTCTGTGAAGCATTTATTTGGGCTGCAATTTCTGAGGCTAGTAACTCTAATGAACTTATCCTCTGCAGGAGAGGTAACTCTGGGTCTTCCATTCCTGCGGCGGTCCTCATGAGAGCCAGTTTCATCATAGCGCTTGATGGTTTTTGCGACTGCACTTGAAAAAACATTACAAGTTCTTGAAATGTTCCGTATTGGCTGACCTTCATGTCTTAAAGTAATGATGAACTGTCATTTCTCATTGCTTATTTGAGCTGTTCTTGCCATAATATGGACTTGGTCTTTTACCAAATAGGGATATCTTCTGTATACCCCCCATACCTTGTCACAACACAACTGATTGGCTCAAACACATTAATAAGGAAAGAAATTCCACAAATTAACATTTAAGAAGGCACACCTGTTAATTGAAATGCATTCCAGGTGACTACCTCATGAAGCTGGTTGAGAGAATGCTTAGAGTGTGCAAAGCTGTCATTTAAATTTACGTCATTTAGCAGACGCTCTTATCCAGAGCGACTTACAGGAGCAATTAGGGTTAAGTGCCTTGCTTAAGGGCACATCGACAGATTTTTCACCTAGTCGGCTCAGGGATTAGAACCAGCGACCTTTCGGTTACTGACACAACGCTCTTACCCAGGCAAAGGGTGGCTATTTGAAGAATCTCAAATATAAAATATATTTTGATTTGTTTAACACTTTTTTGGTTACTACATGATTCCATATGTATTATTTCATAGTTTTGATTTCTTTACTATTATTCTACAATGTAGAAAATAGTAAAAATAAAGAAAAAACCCTTGAATGAGTAGGTGTTCTAAAACTTTTGACCGGTAGTGTATGCAAACTCATTTGTTTAGTAACAACATATATGTTTTATGAATATCTCTGTACAAACACCCTCTATCATCCACTCATTACAGTATGCGCAACCCTTGTGGTGACACTGCATCCAGGAGGTTGTAAATGTCTTGTTTGTGTAAGGTCAATGCATTTTGATAGTCTATACATGAGAGTTTTCCTTCGCTATACTTTTCAATCTTGGTAATGATAATAGAACTACAGTGGGGGAAAAAAGTATTTAGTCAGCCACCAATTGTGCAAGTTCTCCCACTTAAAAAGATGAGAGAGGCCTGTAATTTTCATCATAGGTACACGTCAACTATGACAGACAAAATGAGAAAAAAAAATCCAGAAAATCACATTGTAGGATTTTTAATAAATGTATTTGCAAATTATGGTGGAAAATAAGTATTTGGTCAATAACAAAAGTTTCTCAATACTTTGTTATATATCCTTTGTTGGCAATGACACAGGTCAAACGTTTTCTGTAAGTCTTCACAAGGTTTTCACACACTGTTGCTGGTATTTTGGCCCATTCCTCCATGCAGATCTCCTCTAGAGCAGTGATGTTTTGGGGCTGTCGTTGTGCAACTCTCTCCAAAGATTTTCTATGGGGTTGAGATCTGGAGACTGGCTAGGCCACTCCAGGACCTTGAAATGCTTCTTACGAAGCCACTCCTTCGTTGCCCGGGCGGTGTGTTTGGGATCATTGTCATGCTGAAAGACCCAGCCACGTTTCATCTTCAATGCCCTTGCTGATGGAAGGAGGTTTTCACTCAAAATCTCACGATACATGGCCCCATTAATTCTTTCCTTTACACGGATCAGTCGTCCTGGTCCCTTTGCAGAAAAACAGCCCCAAAGCATGATGTTTCCACCCCCATGCTTCACAGTAGGTATGGTGTTCTTTGGATGCAACTCAGCATTCTTTGTCCTCCAAACACGATGAGTTGAGTTTTTACCAAAAAGTTATATTTTGGTTTCATCTGACCATATGACATTCTCCCAATCCTCTTCTGGATCATCCAAATGCACTCTAGCAAACTTCAGACGGGCCTGGACATGTACTGGCTTAAGCAGGGGGACACGTCTAGCACTGCAGGATTTGAGTCCCTGGCGGCGTAGTGTGTTACTGATGGTAGGCTTTGTTACTTTGGTCCCAGCTCTCTGCAGGTCATTCACTAGGTCCCCCCGTGTGGTTCTGGGATTTTTGCTCACCGTTCTTGTGATCATTTTGACCCCACGGGGTGAGATCTTGCGTGGAGCCCCAGATCGAGGGAGATTATCAGTGGTCTTGTATGTCTTCCATTTCCTAATAATTGCTCCCACATTTGATTTCTTCAAACCAAGCTGCTTACCTATTGCAGATTCAGACTTCCCAGCCTGGTGCAGGTCTACAATTTTGTTACTGGTGTCCTTTGACAGCTCTTTGGTCTTGGCCATAGTGGAGTTTGGAGTGTGACTGTTTGAGGTTGTGGACAGGTGTCTTTTATACTGATAACAAGTTCAAACAGGTGCCATTAATACAGGTAACGAGTGGAGGACAGAGGAGCCTCTTAAAGAAGAAGTTACAGGTCTGTGAGAGCCAGAAATCTTGCTTGTTTGTAGGTGACCAAATACTTATTTTCCACCATAATTTGCAAATTAATTAATTTAAAATCCTACAATGTGATTTTCTGGATTTTTTTTCCTCAATTTGTCTGTCATAGTTGACGTGTACCTATGATGAAAATTACAGGCCTCTCTCATCTTTTTAAGTGGGAGAACTTGCACAATTGGTGGCTGACTAAATACTTTTTTCCCCCACTGTACATGCTGTTCATTTGTGCTTGCGTTTTGCTCATTCTGTTAAAATGTGATTAAAAGGAAAACGGATGTACAGGGATGATATAAGCTGAATGGTATTGTTGGAGCTAAGAGAATTTACTTGAATTTGTAGACAGGTGAACACTCATTGAAGATAAACCTGTGTTGGGCGTTAGTGCTACAATGGTTTAAATTAAAGGGAAAGGGTCATGTACTCTGAAAGACTAATTGCCCATTCTTGGCTGCAAAATTTAAAAATAAAAACATGGATTCTTTCCTGTAATCTTGTTTTCACCATGTTGAAGACTTAGATCATCCTAAATAGACATTTAATAAAGTATTGGGAGGTAAATATGTTACTGTACTGTCATCGTGACTTAAAGTTTAAACTAGTAGTCTTAGTGACAGTAGTTTATCCTGTGGGAGAATGTTGATAGACCTTATATCATTTGGAATTGTAATAGGAAATGTGTAGTAGCTACACTACAGTATTCGTCATGCACACAAGCTGTACTCACCGCACCTGTGCTCTGACTGAACAAATAATGGAACCGCTTAGCTACACTGCTAACCTCATGTGATGATATGTCAACTTTTACATTATGAACATGGATGGGCCATCATCAAATGTAAGTGGCTGCATATATTTTCAAACCATTGCATATTTCTAAATGCTGGATGTGGCCTGGCCAGGCTAGACTATAGGCCTACATACAGTATCATCACACAATCGCTAATCATTAGTCGAGCCCTAAGATAAACATATTTTTGCCCCCTCAGTTTTTGAGCTTGCCCTCCCCCACTTCCCCCTCAGCAACCAGTACAGTTTCCGTCTCTGCCCTGTGTGGCTGTAGTGGTTTATTTTGCAACATGAAGAAAACCCTGTGCAACATCCATGCACCCACAGAGTCACACTGCTGTCCAAGCTGTCTCACGAAGCGCTCTCTACCAGTAACGGTGGCTGTGGTGAGGGTAAAGTGTGAGAAGTGTGTGTGTGTGAATGACTCACAAAGATTTGTTAGATAAAAAAATTACAGAGCAAGAACATCATTGAAGATACTACTGTCCAAGTAAAATGAAACTATGTATTTTCAATCATTTGAAATCATCCTCACATATTTGTACTCGAAACAGAACCATATCTTGCATAACCCAACTCCTAAAACTCATAGTTTTTGCATTCTAATGCTAAAACCACCAACTGACTTGTCACAAAATTACAACATAGAGGAGAATGTGCTTCTTCTCTTTTGTTGTGTTGATATTTGGGGTATGCCACTACATTTTCTGTGAAAATGACCAACAACAAAAAAAACTCAAGCAGCAGTGTATTTAAAGGCTCTTATCTCTGTCTTCGTTTTACATCTCCAAGAGAAAGAGCACATGGTATGATATGAAGTCTCAAACTTGATACATTTTATATTTTGATCTCTAGTCATATAACCTGGAGGAAAACAATTCTTCATACAGATCTTAAGATATATTGTCCTATTTCTTAAAACTTTATTTCATGTGCACTGTACTGTAATTGATAAGTACTTAGTACTTACAACAGCAATACATTTCACTGATCAAATGGATCAGTAAAACAACACATTTACTCGTAAATTACCATTACAAGCTCACTACAGTGTGTGGTGGCAGGTAGCCTAGCGGTTAAGAGCATTGAGCCAGTAACCGAAAGGTTGCTGGTTCAGAGCTGACGCTGACTTGGCGAAAAATCTGTGGATGTCCCCTTGACCAAATATGATCCCTTTTTTTTCTATGAAGAGGGTGATGAAGGAGCTGTGGATACTTCTACTGATCTGCTGGGCAGGCACACTCCAGTGCCTGGCAGGGAGTTTGAGGGGAAAGATTCCTGGCACGCCACAGGAATGTGAGCAGGCCGAGTTTGTCCCTGGTTACAATCTGGCAGGGG
This sequence comes from Coregonus lavaretus, assembly GCF_964263955.1. NCBI lineage: Eukaryota > Metazoa > Chordata > Actinopteri > Salmoniformes > Salmonidae > Coregonus > Coregonus lavaretus. Next base: position 23,875,406 of record NC_139994.1, read on the forward strand.
AAGGTTTCGACATTGTGAAGATGCAGCGAAAAAGTTATTATGTGATCGACATGGAAAATTGGAAGAGGGAGGGAGACACTTGCGAGTTAGTTGTAAATCTCTATTTGGATGGAGCAAAGCAGAAGCTTCCAGCAGCCATGGCACACTGGAGAGCCCTCACCAACTGCAAGCGGGAGGTCTCAAGCAGCATCTATGAATCCAGTGAGTCCCTCATCAATACCACAACTTCAGCTGTGACTAACAACTGGAAACTTGGCCTGGACCTTGCGATGAATGAAGTAAAGTTTAAGACAATCATTGGAGGGACAGATTCCAGAGAAGCAACATATGCCATTGCAAAGTCGAAGCAGGACAGATATAGTTTTACCAGGCATGAAGTCCATTGTAGCATCTACAGGTGAGGCACTCAACTTTAGTGACTAAACTCAAATTTGCAGTAAGTATAGTATTTTATAAATGGATAAAACGATATAACAAGCAGAATAATACATCTTTAAATACAAATAATTAGAACATGGCTTTTTTGGCGGGAGGTTGTTGTTTTGGCGGATGGTTGTTGTGGTTGGTCCTGTGTTCTCTCTGGCGTCCTTTCCCCCTTGCGGCAGATGTGGATGCGGGTGCGTTTGCACGCTCGGCCCATTTCTTCCGCAGTCAACCATGTGGTGTGCATTTTTGTGTTTGAAAAGGTGCGGCGTTAAGTGAGTGAGAGGGGAAATGGTTGCATATCCCAGTGCCGACCGGGGGTCTATGAGCAGGGGTAGTGAGAGAGAGAGCTTTCAATTTTGTGTAGATGAGGGATATACATTTTTAAATATAGTATACATCTAATCTAATTATTCATTGTCCTATCATGATGGAAAGATCCCTAACCCTATAACCTGGACACCCACCTGAGCGACCCATACACCAAAGAGAAGTTCCCATCTATTTTATGGACCTGCTGTGAATATGCAGCCTAAACAGAGAAATAAATGCGGTCAGAGACCTACTTGAGCAGCACCGCCCCCTCAAGATTCTGAGCCTGCCTGGCAGGGTTGGTCCTACAAAGCCAGAGCCCCCTGATGGGAGAGCATAATATACAAGGAAATTCTCAAAGCTGCTAATGAGAACCTTGACAACCTTTTACCTAGCCGGTGGGGATTCCGGTGGGGTACGCCCACCCAGGTAGTGGCAGTGCTGGCAACACTGGCTGCAGTAACCCATGGGGAGGGGGTCACACTCGGACAATCAGAGAGGGGGTTTATCATTGTGGCCCAGGTGGCACAAAATAATCAAAGGTCTGACCGCATGGAGATGCTTGGGAAAATGGTTACAACAAGGGATCAGAGTGTTTGTGTCTCAGGTGAAGAGGGTGGATCTGATCTCCATCACCTAGGACTTGACATAGATTAAGTAGATTAATCAAATCTCACATTGTTATCAATTTCTGCTCAATCTGCATGCTTTCTCAATCAGCTTTAACTGTATGTGCACTCGTAGATCAAGTTATTTCTCGAGTTGGGCTCTGGGATATAACAGCCGTTGAGTATCGGATTTTATGGTGGATTGTGGAGGAGGGGGGTTGAGTGTGTTGGAGTATGTGAGTATGTGCGTGTGTGCTTGTCTGGCATCTGTTGTGGGGGGGTGGGGATGTTGGGGGGGGGGGGGGGGGGGTATGGGATGGACCGCAGGAATTATTTGCTAGGATAATAATTGCTTGTCAATGAATTAAATGTAATACAATGGCAATCCGGGTTATATGTTAGAATCCTATGCGTGAACTGCCGACATTATTACGCATATTAATTGATAATGATGGAAAATAGGATATGCATAATAAAAAATAAAAAAAATAGTTATATAGATATATATATATAGAGGTGAAAGCATTGGAAATGCTTTTGGCGGTTAATCTGCTTCTGTATTGTGGGTGGCACTGTGTGCTGTTTTCGATGGATGGGTCCTGGCCTCTCGGGGCCTTAGGGATACGGAGGGACGTGGGTGGGATGCTGATCACTGGGATGACGGCTCAACTTGGGATGGGGAGGGGCTTTAGCGGGGGAATTAGTGGAGAACAATTGAAGGGTTACTCCGTAGCAATGCAAATATCACGGTACAGCTATATGGACACTCAATCATTACGCTATTTTTTATTGGTAAATTTACAAACATATATAATGATAAATAGACTTGAAACTTGTATCTCATTATGGTGTATGGTGAAATAAGTATAGCCAGTTATAATTGTAATGGCTTAGCTGATAATAACAAAAGAAGAACAATATTTACATGGCTCAAAGAGAAGGAATATAATATCTATTGTATACAGGAAACTCATTCAACAATTCGAGATGAAGTAGCGTGGAAAAAAGAATGGGGGGGGGGGAAATATACTTCTCCCATGGGCAAAGAAATTCAAAAGGGGTGATGATATTAATTAATAGTAATTTCGATCCGAATGTGCAAATTGTCCAAATAGATATGCAAGGTAGATGGATTATTTTAAATATGGTATTGGACCATAAACAGATATGGCTCATTAACCTTTACGGACCAAATAATGATGATCCACAATTCTTTGACAATATATATAATAAATTATCAAGCCTGCAAGCAACTCAAGACAATATTATTATGGTGGGGGATTATAATACTGTTTTAAATAGCTCAATAGACCGAAAAGGAAATCACACCACAAACAATCACCCACATGCTCTTAAGGAAATTGTGAATGTCATGGATACATTAGAACTAGTAGATATATGGAGGCTTAAATATGCTGATCTAGTGAGATATACATGGCGGAGACTGAATCAAGCTAGTCGTCTTGACTTCTTTCTTATCTCATTCTCGTTGGCACCAAAAGTTAAAAAAGTGTTGATAGGGGACAGAATGCGGTCGGACCATCATATAATAGGCATATACATTACTCTGACTGAATTTCCACGTGGGCGAGGATATTGGACATTTAATCAAAGCCTATTGGATGATAATTTATTTATAATTAGAACAAAGGAATTTATAACTGACTTTTTCCAACATAACATAGGTACAGCGAATCCCCTTATTGTATGGGACACCTTTAAATGTGCCTTTAGAGGCCATGCAATTCAGTACTCATCTCGAAAACAAAAGCAATTTAGGTCAAAAGAGTTTATACTAAGAAAGGAAATAGAAAGTCTAACAGAACAGATAGATGGCAATAAAAACTGTAACATAGAGGCTCAGAATAAATTAGAGGAAAAACAAAAAGAAATGGAAAAACTTATTCAAGAAAGATCAAGTGTAATATATTATAAAAATAAAGCAAACTGGATGGAATATGGGGAAAAATGCACAAAATTCTTTTTTAATCTTCAACATAGGAATGCTACCAAAAAGAACTTAATGAAACTGAGTCACCCATAATTCACCAAATGATATTTTGAAGGAAGAAACAAAGTACTTTAAGCATATGTTTTCTTTTCAGTTGCCTCCATCTCCTCTAACTGAAGCTAATTGTAGAGATTTTTTTTCTATTGATAATGTCAAATTAACAGCCACACAGAAAGACTCATGTGAAGGTGAAATTACAGAGGAGGAACTTCTGGATGCAATTAAAGACTTTAAGTCCGGGAAAACTCCAGGGTTGGATGGCATACCAATCGAGGTATACCAAACCTTTTTTGATATACTAAGAGGACCGTTATTAGCATGTTTTAACCACTCCTATGTAAATGGTAGATTATCTGACACTCAAGAAGAAGGTCTGATCTCATTATTACTGAAACAGGATACAAGTGGAAAATATAAAGATCCAGTCCATTTACAAAATTGGAGGCCCCTTACACTTCAGTGTTGTGATGCAAAAATCCTAGCAAAATGTATAGCGCATAGAATTAAAAAGGTATTGTCGGATATTATTCATTCTAATCAGACAGGTTTTTTACATGGAAGATACATTGGAGATAATATAAGGCAAGTATTGGAAACAATAGAACACTATGGAAAATATGGGAAACCAGGCCTGCTATTTATAGCAGACTTCGAAAAGGCATTTGATAAAGTTCGACTGGGGTTTATATATAAATGCCTGGAGCATTTCAATTTTGGAGAATCTCTTATATAATGGGTCAAAATCATGTATAGTAACCCTAGGTGTAAAATAGTAAATAATGGCTATTTCTCAGAAAGTTTTAAACTGTCAAGAGGAGTGAAACAAGGTTGTCCACTATCGGCATATCTATTTATTGTGGCCATCGAGATGTTAGCTATTAAAATCAGATCCAATAATAATATCAGAGGATTAGAAATACAGGGCTTAAAAACAAAGGTGTCATTGTACGCAGATGATTCATGTTTTCTTTTAGATCCACAACTAGAATCCCTCCACAGCCTCATAGAGGATCTAGATACATTTTCTAACCTCTCTGGATTACAACCAAATTATGACAAATGTACTATATTACGTATTGGATCACTAAAAAATAAAATGTTTACATTACCATGTAGTTTACCAATAAAATGGTCTGATGGTGATGTGGATATACTCGGAATACATATCCCAAAGGAAATAAATGATCTCACTTCAATACATTTTAATAGAAAGTTAGCAAAAATAGATAAGATCTTACTACCATGGAAAGGAAAATACCTGTCAATTTGTGGAAAAATCACCCTGATTAACTCTTTAGTATTATCCCAGTTTGCCTATTTGCTTATGGTCTTGCCTACGCCTAGCAAACAGTTTTTTAAATTATATGAGAAAAAAATATTCAATTTTATTTGGAACGGCAAGCCAGACAAAATTAAAAGAGCATATTTATATAATGAATATGAATTCGGAGGACAGAAATTATTAAATATTAAAGCATTAGACCTATCACTAAAATCTTCAGTCATCCAAAAGTTATACTTAAATCCGAACTGGTTCTCAAGCAAATTAGTAAGATTGTCTCACCCACTGTTCAAGAAAGGCCTTTTTCCCTTTATTCAGATTACAACCTCTCACTTTCAGTTATTTGAAAAGGAAATAATCTCCCAAATGTCACTATTTCTAAAACAAGCCATAGAAAGTTGGTTGCAATTTCAATTTAATCCTCCAGAAACGACAGAACAAATAATGCAACAAATATTGTGGTTAAATTCAAATATACTAATTGACAAAAAACCTTTATTTTTTGACAGAATGTTTAAAAAAGGTATAATCTTCGTAAATGATATCATCGGTAGGACTGGTGGAGTTATGTCGCACATGCAGCTAACAAAAACATATGGAAATGTCTGCTCTACCCAAAATTACAACCAAATAATTGCAGCCTTACCGCAAAAGTGGAAGAGGAAAGTTGAAGGGGGAGAAAGTAAGGAACTTGTCTGTCGGCCTTGCATTAAAGAACATAATTGGTTAAGGAAAACTGTGATAAATAAAAAAGTATATCAGTTTCACTTAAGGACCAAAGGATTGACAGCCGTCCCATATAGATTGCAAAATAGTTGGGAAGAGATCTTTGACGTACCGATCCCATGGCATAGTGTTTATGAACTGACACGCAAAACGACACCGGATTCAAAAATTAGAATCTTTCAATTTAAATTATTATATAAAATTCTTGCTACCAATAGAATGTTATTTATATGGGGGATACAATCTTCCCAGCTCTGCAGATTTTGCTGTGAAGAGACAGAATCATTAGATCATTTGTTTTGGTTCTGTCCATTTGTAGCTTGTTTTTGGACACAGGTCCAGGAATGGCTAAAGGATTGCAATATTTACCTGGAACTAACCTTGCAGATAGCATTACTGGGTGATCTGAAAAGTCATAGTCAATCAATCAATAATATAATAATACTTTTAGCAAAAATGTTTATTTTTAATTCACAATCTGTAGAAGCAATGAGAATAGAAAGGTTCAGAACTTTTGTAAAACATCACAGTACGGTTGAAATATATATGGCAAATAGAAATCCTATATGGATGGTGTTAAGAGATAGATGGGAGGTATTATTATATTGAATAGAGTTGAAGGATGGGACTAATAACAAATAACAACAAATAATAACAAAGATAGCTAATAATGTAAGCATACTGTGTCCATAATAAGTATATAGGTTGTATGTTGGGAGCTTTTGGGAAAGAGCACAGTTAGAAAGATATGGCATTTAGAAGCAAACCGGATGGACATCATGAAAATGATCGGAGAGGTTGAGAGTAGAAGAAGTTCAGGAGCAAAAATAAATAAAAAAAATAATAAAAAAATAAATAAATATATATATATATAGAATTATTGTAAAATTAACTCTGTCCATAAGGTGTAGATAGTAAGTATAGACCGGAAGTAGAGGCCTGGGCGTTGTTGTTCACTAATTTACTCCAAGTAGGGAAAGGATGGTGGGGTTGAAAAGTAATAAAGGGGAATATATATATAAAAAAAAAAAAACATGGGGGATTGGAAGTGATGCAGACAATTACATTGATAGAAGATACAATCTATCTGCAATATTAAGCTGATCCATTCCCCCCCCCCCAAAAAAAGAAATAAAAATAAAAAATAAAAATCTTAACTCAAAGATTCTTAAAGAGACTCTAATATGAGGCTAATACAGTGGGGGGGAAAAGTATTTAGTCAACCACCAATTGTGCAAGTTCTCCCACTTAAAAAGATGAGAGAGGCCTGTAATTTTCATCATAGGTACACGTCAACTATGACAGACAAAATGAGAAAAAAAATCCAGAAAATCACATTGTAGGATTTTTAATGAATTTATTTGCAAATTATGGTGGAAAATAAGTATTTGGTCAATAACAAAAGTTTCTCAATACTTTGTTATATACCCTTTGTTGGCAATGACACAGGTCAAACGTTTTCTGTAAGTCTTCACAAGGTTTTCACACACTGTTGCTGGTATTTTGGCCCATTCCTCCATGCAGATCTCCTCTAGAGCAGTGATGTTTTGGGGCTGTCGCTGGGCAACACGGACTTTCAACTCCCTCCAAAGATTTTCTATGGGGTTGAGATCTGGAGACTGGCTAGGCCACTCCAGGACCTTGAAATGCTTCTTACGAAGCCACTCCTTCGTTGCCCGGGCGGTGTGTTTGGGATCATTGTCATGCTGAAAGACCCAGCCACGTTTTATCTTCAATGCCCTTGCTGATGGAAGGAGGTTTTCACTCAGAATCTCACGATACATGACCCCATTCATTCTTTCCTTTACACGGATCAGTCGTCCTGGTCCCTTTGCAGAAAAACAGCCCCAAAGCATGATGTTTCCACCCCTATGCTTCACAGTAGGTATGGTGTTCTTTGGATGCAACTCAGCATTCTTTTTCCTCCAAACACAACGAGTTGAGTTTTTACCAAAAAGTTATATTTTGGTTTCATCTGACCATATGACATTCTCCCAATCCTCTTCTGGATCATCCAAATGCACTCTAGCAAACTTCAGACGGGCCTGGACGTGTACTGGCTTAAGCAGGGGGACACGTCTGGCACTGCAGGATTTGAGTCCCTGGCGGCGTAGTGTGTTACTGATGGTAGGCTTTGTTCTGGGATTTTTGCTCACCGTTCTTGTGATCATTTTGACCCCACGGGGTGAGATCTTGCGTGGAGCCCCAGATCGAAGGAGATTATCAGTGGTCTTGTATGTCTTCCATTTCCTAATAATTGCTCCCACAGTTGATTTCTTCAAACCAAGCTGCTTACCTATTGCAGATTCAGTCTTCCCAGCCTGGTGCAGGTCTACAATTTTGTTTCTGGTGTCCTTTGACAGCTCTTTGGTCTTGGCCATAGTGGAGTTTGGAGTGTGACTGTTTGAGGTTGTGGACAGGTGTCTTTTATACTGATAACAAGTTCAAACAGGTGCCATTAATACAGGTAACGAGTGGAGGACAGAGGAGCCTCTTAAAGAAGAAGTTACAGGTCTGTGAGAGCCAGAAATCTTGCTTGTTTGTAGGTGACCAAATACTTATTTTCCACCATAATTTGCAAATAAATTCATAAAAAATCCTACAATGTGATTTTCTGGATTTTTTTCCCTCAATTTGTCTGTCATAGTTGACGTGTACCTATGATGAAAATTACAGGCCTCTCTCATCTTTTTAAGTGGGAGAACTTGCACAATTGGTGGCTGACTAAATACTTTTTTCCCCACTGTATAATGCTTTTCATTAATATTGTGTAGCCATTGCATGGTCATGGGTTCACATACAATACCATCACATGCATACCAATTGTGTTCAACTTAACTGCTATTAAAGACTAAGATAATACCCATTATTGCTAAATGTTAACCAAACCATTGTCACTTTTTTCCTCAGATATAGCCTGGTCGAAGATCCTCCTCTTCACAAACAATTTCTGAATTCGCTGAAGAAGCTCCCCACTGTTTATGACCTCAATTCTAAGCCAGCCTATAAAATCCTGATAGACATGTATGGCACTCACTTCACCTCTCAAGTCAACCTGGGAGGGAAAGTGAGCGCTGTAACTTCCATCAAGTCTTGTCAGGCGACTATGAACGGACTGACAGACACTGCAGTGAAGGACTGTCTGGATGTCGAGGCCTCCTTGTCATATAAATTCAGCGCTAGTTTGACCGCCGAGCTTCATTACTGTAATGAAATAAAGAAGAAACTTGGCACCAACCAAAGTTTCAGCAGAATGTTCAGTGACCGCCACTCGGAAATTATAGGAGGGGCAGTAAATGGAGGCGACCTGCTGTTCTCAGGTGGGTTGGACGCAAATGCCTACAAAGACTGGCTGGAGTCCTTGAAAACAATCCCTGACGTGGTGCACTACTCCCTTAAGCCCCTTCACTTCCTGTTGAAAAGTGGACATCCTGCTCTACCTGGGCTGAAGAAAGCAGTGGAGGAGTACATCCTGGAAAACGCCCTGATAATGAAATGCTCAGAGTCCTGTCAGATTGGTACGAGGACCAGCCCAAGGGATCACTGTGCCTGTGTCTGCAACAGTGATCAGAGCATCAAGTCCAACTGTTGCCCTGCTGGGAAAGGCCTGGCCAGGCTGCAAGTCTATGGTTTGAGAGCAAAGGGCCTATACGGGGACATCTCAACCGAAACGGATGGCTTTGTTGAGATCTCATATGATAAACAAGTCAAAATCACTGAGGTGATCAAAGACGATGACAATCCCGTTTGGCCAGAAAGCTTTGAATTCGGACCCATCCATATCAACTTTGCCACCAAACTCACTTTCAAGGTGTATGACACAGACAAAGTTTGGAACAAAGATGTCCTGGGTGAATGTTCCTTTGATCTGCGTAGAGGAAATGTGAGTGACGTCTGTGTGTTCCAATATGGCACATTCTTCTTCTCCTATACGGTGCAATGTGCTCCCAGCCTTGGAGGCTCTCGCTGTGAAGAGTACATCCCCTCTCCTATGAGCGCCTCCCTGGCCAAGGTCTTCCACTCCAGAAATGGCATGCTGGCTGGGGAGAAGTGTCGACTTGAGTTGGGCAGGAATCACACCAATGATGCAGTTGACAAGTTTGGCTTAAAGAGATGTCATGGTGAATAAGGGATGAGGTGATCGACGAGATGGTGACTGCTTCGCATTGCATAGTTCAGCATTTCAGACGGTCCCTTTGGCCAAAGGCATGATCATGGTTAGATGATTAATGTGAAATTCAACTAGATTGAAATTATTATGTGTCATGTGTTTCTGTTCGATCTGTGACATTGATAGTATGAGGAATTTACTTTGCACTGGTTTCTTTTTTGCATTAAAGCACTGACAAAGACAAAATATAATGTTTCAGTTTTTTCTTTGTTCAAAGCATAATATAATTATAATTGCATGGGATTTGCTTTACAATTTTGACGTGACAGATATTGTGAAAAACCATTTTTTTATCAGCTCATCTTGTATCAGTTCAAATCATTTTCCAAAAAATTATTCCCAATAATTACATCTAAGGCTTTTGCTAGAGCTCGTTTGTTATCATGCTGAGCTTATCAGATATTAAAACAATGAAAGATGACATGTAACTCATGACATGACAAACCAGTCTTGCTATATATACAGCTCTGGAAAAAATTAAGAGACCACTGCAAATTATGACAGCCATTCCATTCCAGTGTCTGTTGAATTCCAACACAGGCACACCTCAGTCTACTGAATTAGGTACTGATTAGGTGATCACATGAACCAAATCTTATTTAACGAGGAAAAGTATAAAAACCGCTGCTGTGGTCATCACTATCCTCTTGCAATAGGACCAGCTGGATGGCAAAAATCATACAATGTGATTTTCTGGATTTTTGTTTTAGATTCCGTCTCTCACAGTTGAAGTGTACCTATGATAACAATTACAGACCTCTACATGCTTTGTAAGTAGGAAAACCTGCAAAATCGGCAGTGTATCAAATACTTGTTCTCCCCACTGTATGTGTATATGTATGTATGTGTATGTATATGTGTGTATATATATATTTGCGGTGGAAAAAACATATGGGGGATTGGAAGTGATGCAAACAATTACATTGATGGAAGTTACAATCTATCTGCAATATTAAAGCTGATCTACCCCCTAAAAAGAAAAGAAAAGAAGAACAAAAAAATGTCCTACCTCACTAATGCTCTTGTGGCTGAATGTAAGCAAATCCCCGCAGCAATGTTCCAACATCTAGTGTAAAGCCTTCCCAGAAGATTGGAGGCTGTTATAGCAGCAAAGGGGGGTACCAACTCCATATTAATGCCTGTGATTTTGGAATGAGCAGGTGTCCACATAACTTTGGCCAGTGTATCTCTAGTGCCTAGTTGCCACTGGAAAAACTTCAGCCTAACTGGCAGGGTGGTTAGGACTAGCCACTAGTTCACCTTTTGAGCTATTTATGTATTGATGGTTAGAGTTACAGTCTGACCCCTTAATCCTAATTTTTTGGGGATGTCTGTATAAGGACTGAAATGAAAGAAAATGTAATAAATTGCAAAGTAAGCTTAGCGTTGTTGAGCCGATGCAGATATATAAAAATATAAAGGATGCACAGTGCATTCGGAAAGTATTCAGACCCCTTGACTTTTTCCACATTTTGTTATGTTACAGCCTTATTTTAAAATTGATTAAATAAACATTTTCCTTATCAATCTACACACAAAACCCCATCATGACCAAGTGAAAACTGGTTTTTAGACATTTTTGCAAATGTATTAAAAATAAAAAACAGAAATACCTTATTTACATAAGTATTCAGACCCTTTGCTATGAGACTCGAAATTGAGCTCAGGTGCATCCTGTTTCCATTGATCATCCTTGAGATGTTTCTACAACTTGATTTAAAGTCCACCTGTGGTAAATTAAATTGATTGGACATGATTTGGAAAGGCACACACCTGTCTATATAAGGTCCCAGAGTTGACAGTGCATGTCAGAGCAAGAACCAAGCCATGATGTCGAAGGAATTGTCCGTAGAGCCTTCTGCAGCATTGAAGGTCACCAAGAACACAGTGGCCTCCATCATTCTTAAATGGAAGAAGTTTGGAACCACCAAGACTCTTCCTAGAGCTGGTCGCCCAGCCAAACTGAGCAATCGGGGGAGAAGGGCCTTGGTCAGGGAGGTGACCAAGAACCCGATGGTCACTCTGACAGAGCTCCAGAGTTCCTCTGTGGAGATGGGAGAACCTTCCAGATGGACAACCATCTCTGCAGCACTCCACCAATCAGGCCTTTATGGTAGAGTGGCCCAGACGGAAGCCAATCCTCAGTAAAAGACACATGGCAGCCAAAAGGCACCTAAAGGACTGTCAGCGAATGCCAAGCGTCTGAATGCCAAGCGTCACGTCTGGAGGAAACCTGGCACCATCCCTACGGTGACGCATGGTGGTGGCAGCATCATGCTGTGGGGATGTTTTTCAGCGGCAGGGACGGGGAGACTAGTCAGGATCGAGGGAAAGATGAACGGAGCAAAGTACAGAGAGATCCTTGATGAAAACCTGCTCCAGAGCCTCAGACTGGGGCAAAGGTTCACCTTCCAACAGGACAATGACCCTAAGCATACAGCAAAGACAACGCAGGAGTGGTTTCGGGACAAGTCTCTGAATGTCATTGAGTGGCCCAGCCAGAGCCCAGACTTGAACCCGATCGAACATCTCTGGAGAGACCTGAAAATAGCTGTGCAGCGACGCTCCCCATCCAACCTGACAGAGCTTGAGAGGATCTGTAGAGAAGAATCGGAGAAACTCCCCAAATACAGGTGTGCCAATCTTGTAGTGTCATACACAAGAGGACTCGAGGCTGTAATCGCTGCCAAAGGTGCTAAAACAAAGTACTGAGTAAAGGGTCTGAATACTTATGTAAATGTGATATTTCAGTTATTTTAAATAAATTAGCTAGAATTTCTATTATGGGGTATTGTGTGTATTTTTATTTAACCTTTATTTAACTAGGCAAGGCAGTTAAGAACAAATTCGTATTTACAATGACGGCCTACACCTGCCAAACCCGGATGATGCTGGGCCAATTGTGCGCCGCCCTATGGGACTCCCAATCACGGTAGGTTGTGATACAGCCTGGAATCGAACCTGGGGGTCTGTAGTGACGCCTTAAGCACTGAGATGCAGTGCCTTAGACCGCTGTGCCACTCGGGAGCCCTGTAGATTGATGAGGGGGGAAAAAAACAATTTAATCAATTTTAGAAAAAGGCTGTAACGTAACAAAATGTGGAAAAAGTCAAGGGGTCTGAATACTTTCCGAATGCACTGTTACAGTGCATCAAGGATAACTGCCAGCATTTTAAATTTTCCTAATCTTACCTTCTGGTTACTTTACAAATTGAGCGCTGAAGGACGATGCATCGCCTACAGTCTTTGAAATGGTCCCGTAGCCAGGAGGAAGAAGAGGGGGAGAAACTCCTAGAGGAAAGGGCAAACAGACTGTCATAAGCCTACAGACTAAGTAAGAAAACGGAACAATCAAAAATGTGTTAATCGTGTATGGATATGGAAGTACAGTGTCCGGTGTGATTGTAGTATACACTTTATGATTATAAACTAAGAGTCGCTATTGTACATGTAGCGCAGAGCTGTGATGCGTGATAATAGCAATCTTCCCTTTTTTCGGAGGTCCTGCTCTCTGAAAGTGGAACAAGACAGCCAGAATGGCGCACAACAAGAAACTGAAGACTAAAATATAGGTAGTGGAGAACAAGTTCATTGCTCTGAGACCCCCAATCGGGAACCGAATAACCAGATGGAGCAGGGCAAAGCACAGTCCCTCCCTCCCGGGAATATCTGCGCCGACTGTCGAAACACCACAGAGTCCCTCTCAACACCCATCAGGCGCTTCAGCCGGAGACACTCCTGGCTCGCCATCCTCTCCCCGTCCTCATTCCCCATCGCAATACATGTTGCGCCTCCCTCCACCTCCCGGCTTCTACCTGCCCAAGGAACACAACTATGCTCAGCACTGCCCCCTGTTGTGGTGGAAGCGTTATAACAGGGCCATCGACAGCCTGGAAAAGTTCCTGTTTTACTCCGTTGTGTGTAAACAATTTCTAATTGTAAACAAACACTGTATAGCCTCAAAACATTGTTTAAAATATAATTTGTATATAATGGATGGCTAGTCCTTGCATACACAGTTCTGTCTATGAATTTTGTTCAGCCCCACCCCGCAGCTGTTTACCGAAACAGTGGCAGGGTATATGCGTTGTTGTCGTTTGAACAGCAGATTGCCCCTTCAATTGGGATTCGGTAATTGACAGTCGCGAGAACGCCACAGAAAGAACACAACTTTTTTTTTTTCTTCTGCCTTCGCGCCACACAACATGTTTGTTGGAGTCTGAGGTAAGCGCTGGCTAATTTTAACACACTCGTCTTAATGTAGGTTAAAGCCGAATGACTTTAAGCCGCTCTGTCAATAGCTAAGGGTCGCGTGGAAATTGATTTGAGGGCCTTGCTACTAGATAGTCTCACAATCTCAAGGAATAAGACGTGGCCACAAACCATTCAACGTTCGCTAGTTAACGTTCAATATGCCAAATGAAAACTAACAGTGCCAGTGTGACCGCAGGTAAATGCTTCGTGTCATTGTACGCATTTCCCTCTTAATAACTGACTTTTCTTCTCACCTTTTTTGTTTCATGGTGGTTACGCGGGTAGACAGTTTATAATCGTTTGGTGAAATGGTTTCTCCGAGAGCTGACAGGGGGACAACCTCACCTGTAACCGCGCGCCCTCTGTGGCCCCTCGATGGTTGTGGTTTGTGTTGTACGGAATTGAAGCCTGACAGAAATCCTCAACTTCTACCATGCCTACATTCTGTGTGTCAGGAGTGTGTTCCCCAGAGTGATTTCAAGACAGGTGAGCCATGTTGAACGATGTCACTCAAACTCTTTTGAATTTCAGTAGGCTGAAGAGACTTGACCACTGACCTGATTCAGTCTCTGACCAGTCTGATTTACAGTCTGTCCAATAATTAAAATATGCAAGTCTGATAAAGACATGACAAAGTGATTGCAGACAAGCATTCCTGTCCATCCTGTGAATTGAATATCACTTCCATTTTCTCCTAGAATGTCCGGTGTGTGGAAGGCAATACACTTCTTCAGAAATCATTGACTATCCTTTCCTCCCTACCTTTGCCTCTGATTCAAAAACCTGGGTAGGTAGTGGATGGGTGCTGCTGTGAATGACAGTGAACAAAGTAATAGTTATCACTCAATGTATACATGCAGTAGCCTATTGGCTATGAATGGAATGAAAGCTGATGTGATACCCCTCTCTCTCAGTGTGGGGGTTGTGATGAGCCTGTGGTCTGTGGCTGGTGTGTAGAATGTGACGAACTGCTCTGCTCTGTCTGTGTGGCAGCCCACAAGAGGGTGAAGTTAACACGCGACCATAATGTCCTACCCCAATTACCTCCAGGTACAACCTTCTGCCATTATGTCAGACCAGACTATGACCACAAACCTTTAGCACTGGTCAATTAAACCTTTTCATCCGAAGGAACACCTTATTCAAAGCAGTGTTAATGCCCGCAGTTGAATATTTTATTAGCTGTCAGTGATGGCGTGAAATGTTAAATCTCCAGGTTTCAGCAGGACAGCGTTGTGTCCCGTCCATAAGAGAGAGCAGATGAAGTTTTTCTGTGTGACTTGTGATCAGCTGACTTGCCGTGATTGTCAGCTAACCTTCCACAGAGAACACAAGTAAGATTTCCCTCAAGCACCTCCTTGCTGGCAACTCCAAATAAAATTGTATTTGTCACATGCGCAGAATACAACAGGTGTAGACTTTATTGTGAAATGCTTGCTTATGAGCCCTTCCCAACAATGCAGAGTAAAATTGAATACACAAGAATGGTGCTATATAAAGGGATTGGCGCTACAGTGCATTCAGAATGTATTCAGACCCCTTGACTTTTTCCTCATTTTGTTACATTACAGCCTTATTCTATAATTGATTAAATTGTTTTTTCCCCCTCATCAATCTACACACAATACACCATAATGGAAAGCAGAAACTGTTTTTTATAATTTTCTGCAAATGTATTAAAAATAAAAAACAGATCACATTTATGTAAGTATTCAGACCCTTTACTCAGTACTTTGTTGAAGCACCTTTGGCAGTGATTATAGCATCAAGTCTTCTTGGGTATGACACTACAAGCTTGGCACACCTGTATTTGGAGAGTTTCTCCCATTCTTCTCTGCAGATCCTCTCACGCTCTGTCAGGTTGGATGGGGAGCATCGCTGCACAGCTATTTTCAGGTCTCTCCAGAGATGTTCGATCGGGTTCAAGTCCGGGCTCTGGCTGGGACACTCAAGGACATTCAGAGACTTGTCCCGAAGCCACTCCTGTGTTGTCTTGGCTGTGTGCTTAGGGTTGTTGTCCTGTTGGAAGGTGTACCTTTGCCCCAGTCTGAGGCCCTGAGCGCTCTGGAGCAGGTTTCATCAAGGATCTCTCTGTACTTTGCTCCGTTCATCTGACTAGTCTCCCAGTCCCTGCTGCTGCCACCACCATGCTTCACCGTAGGAATGGTGCCAGGTTTCCTCCAGACGTGACGCTTGGCATTCAGGCCAAAGAGTTCAATCTTGGTTTCATCAGACCAGAGAATCTTGTTTCTCATGGTCTGATGGTGCTGTAGGTGCCTTTTGGCAAATTCCAAGCTGGCTGTCATCTGCCTTTTTTCTGAGGAGTGGTTTCTGTCTGGCCACTCTACCATAAAGGCCTGATTGGTGGAGTGCTGCAGAGATGGTTGTCCTTCAGGAAGGTTCTCCCATCTCCACAGAGGAACTCTGGGGCTCTGTCAGTGACCATCGGGTTCTTGGTCACCTCCCTGACCAAGGCCCTTCTCCCCCGATTGCTCAGTTTGGCTGGGTTGACAGCTTTAGGAAGAGTCTTGGTGGTTCCAAATTTCCCTCCATTTTAAGAATGACGGAGGCCACTGTGTTCTTGGGGACCTTCAATGCTGCAGACATTTTTTGATACCCTTCCCCAGATCTGTGCCTCAGCACAATCCTGTCTCGGAGCTCTACGGGCAATTCCTTCGACCTCATGGCTTGGTTTTTGCTCTGACATGCACTGTCAACTGTGGGACCTTATATAGACAGGTGTGTGCTTTTCCAAATAATGTCCAATCAATTGAATTTACCACAGATGGACTCCAAGTTGTAGAAACATCTCAAGGATGATGAATGGAAACAGGATGCTCCTGAGCTCAATTTCGAGTCTCATAGCAAAGGGTCTGAATACTTATATAAATAAGGTATATCTTTTTTTTTTATATACATTTGCAAACATTTCTAAACCTTTTTTTGCTTTGTCATTATGGGATATTGTGTGTAGATTGATGAAGGGGAAAAAAATAATTTAATACATTTTAGAATAAGGCTGTAACGTAACAAAATGTTGAGTCAAGGGGTCTGAATACTTTCCGAAGGCACTGTATATACATATGGAGCCCATAGATGCTGTCAGTTCCCTCATGCCTTACATTACTACTTATGCCAAAAACAATTGTTTGTATACTTTTTACTTAAGTATGTTAAACTCTTCCCTCTGCTTCCTTCTGGATCATTTTTTAAAAGATCCCACTGTTGATGATGTTCACTCGTTCTGTAATTTTTCTGTTTATTTTCTCTAGGTACCAGTTTTCCCAGGACGCTTTACCAGAGCAGAGGAAATGTTTACAGTATCTAATAGAGACTGTGAGGATGCAGAGAGTGACTGTACAACAGAACCTGTTGGACCTGGATGGACGGTCAGTTGTTAACGCATTTGTCTGGGTGTGCGTGAATGAAAATGATGATGCCGTAAAATGATGGCGGCACACCAATTGTTCAGCAGTCTGCTGTATCCAAGACAGTTTCCAAGTCTCACTGGGTCAGTCATTGTTGATCTGTTCATTTGTGGTAATTTTAGTCTCATGAAAGAATGAATAAATCTCATAGCTAGCTGTGTGACCTTTGCCCCAGGCTGTCTGACTTGGAGGATCTGCAGGAGAGTGTGAGGGCGGAGGTCAAGGATATCCTCAAGGGCATCTGGAGTGTCCTGGTGAAGAGAGCCATGCAGCTTTCCAAGGAAATGCAGGTAACATTTAACACACACAGATTGGAAGAATCTGGTATCTTGGCCCTCCCACCCCTACGGGATGACAGTTTGCGCTCAGCACAGTCAAAGCTCTTCTCTGTCCTCATATTCCAATAGTAAAAAAATTGCGACATGTGTAATGGAAACGACAGCTATAGGAGAAATGTTCTAAACATTTTTATCCATTGGACAACTATTCAGAAGTAGCTGTTAATTATAAACCTCAAAGCCGAATGAGCTTACATTTGTAGATAGCAACCCTACCCACATACTCTACCAGTACAGCACTTTTGTACCAGTTTTTTGTATTGTTCATACTTTCTCACTGCTGAACCAACCAAGTATCAGACGAAATTAGTCTGAGGGACTGAAGATGATGTTTAGCCTGCTGCGCTAAAGCCTAGGTATCTTCAAGTCTCAGATGAGGTTACTCCTCATGCAACTTACAAGTCAACTTAATTCCCAGAGTCAACCCAGTCCTGCCAATGAAAAATAGCTGTGGTATCCACAGTATCCAGCCTGCTGTGTAGATAACTTGATACCGCACACTATATTTGAATGATTGGTCATCGACTCATTGTTTGTTGCCTAGGATCACTGTTGGAAGGAGAGCGAGTGTGTCACAGAGAGACAGGCCCATCTTAGGAAGCTGGGAGAGAGGCAGGAATATGTGCTGGCCTTCACAGAGAAAGCCCTGAAGAGTGAGGATCACACCTCCCTGTTATCCTGCAAAAGACAGGTAGATAAAAAGTCCAATCTACGATCAGAGGTAACTTAGAATTACACTGAAGAAAACAGTAAATATAGAGGTAACATTAGAGAGAATACATGCTACTACCCTGATCTGTTACCGTAAAACTTCAATTAATAACCCAGCATTTATTTGCTTCACTGAACACAACCAGTGGTCCTCTGTAGCTCAATTGGTAGAGCATGGCGCTTGTAATGCCAGGGTAGTGGGTTCGATCCCCGGGACCACCCATACGTAAAAATGTATGCACGCATGACTGTAAGTCGCTTTGGATAAAAGCGTCTGCTAAATGGCTTATTATTATTATTATTATTATTATTATTATTTAGATGGGCATCTATTTGAGCCAGGCGTCTATTTCCTTAACACACACAGCTTTTGCTCAATACAATGTAGAAAAGACAACCACACTGTTTATTGTGACCAGTATAAACATTATAATTACAAATCCATCGCAAATCAGACTTGCAAAGACTAGGCTGCCTATCATACGCTTCGTGGCGCCATGGCTAGCAACGATGACAGAATAAAAAATAAAAACACGTTTTGACTGGGAATATCAGAGCTGTGTCCATGGCAACCTCGTAAAAAAATGCATTTAGACTCGGCGTTTATTTGAAACAGCCGTTTATTTGCTGAAATGTGTGCAGATGTCCGGCTATTAAAAGGGACAGGCGGCTATTTGAGACTGCCTTTAGTTGAAGTTTTTACGGTACAGAAAAATGCATCTTCCCTTTCTTAACCCACCAGTGCTCAAGTTTTCTCACCATCTTGTCTCCTACCATCCTCTTCTTTCTCCTTTTAGATCCAGTCTCAGCTGCAAGCCGTTCTAGCCAAAAAAAACAGCACAGTGTCTACAATGAAGGAGCTGAAGCTCCACTGTAGCCAGGACATCCACCAAGCCCTTGGGTGTTTTGGTACGTATCAAAGCAATGTGATTTTTGTACACTTTCAATTATCATATTTATAAACTTGCAGTGATGCGTCTAGATTTGTCGCACTTATGAATAATGACATCTCTGCAGTGATGATGCTTTTTTGTTGGCTTGATGCTGCCAGAAAGATTGTTTGACGTTAAAGCTTAGAGAAAAATAGTTGAAGATGGTGGTAGTTGCACTCTTAATTAATGTGTGTGTGTCATTCTGTTTGCGTTCAGGGGAAATTGTGACTAAGGAGGTCCCGTTTGCTCGGCTAAACCTGAGAAAGACTCTGGTTAGTCCCATTCAAATCAATCCTCCCAATATTTCACTGGAACAGCAGAGAAACAGCAGAGCATCCTCAGCATTGTCACCTTCATCCCAGGAAACCTCCAGTTTGTCAGCGGGAAATGCTCCCCTCTCGGGACGTCAACCAACACTAATGCGCTCGCTTTCTTGCCCCCAGTCCTCCCCCTTCCCCTATCCCCATGAACCAGAGAAACTGTCATGTTACCACTTTTCCCCTGACTCTCGCAGACCCTCTTTACAGGCACTATCCTCTTCCCGCTCTGACAGCCCTCTGTCCTTGTCCTCTACGGGAAACAATGACTGCTCATTATTATCAGGGTTTGTCCAGGACACCCTTGTCCCATATCAGGGTGGCTCCTCAAAGTCTGACCTGATGGTGGAACTTGTTTCCCGGGCCTTTCATGTCAAAAGGAAAGCAGGGGATGTAAATGTGGGTCCTCAAATTAAACGAACTCGTTTGCAGCCCTTTAAGGTACCAGCGGACTCTCCATGTGAGAGGGTTCCCCCTATAGGTGACGAAAAGCAGGCTGTGGACATGGCCGCTACAGTTGTCTTGGAAAGAGAAGCTACACCCAACATCACGGACCAGAATGCAACGGCTCCAGTGTACAGACAAGAAGCTACTAAGGCTTCAGGCAGTAGTGTCACGACAGCCAATCAGGTAGTTTTAGCTCCCTTCACACTCCCTGTCACGGGGAACTCCGTCACTTGGGGCATGTCACCAGCTAATGGCACTCTTTTTCCTGGCACCGTGAACACTCCCCCCAGCTTTGGATGTGTAAGGGCTGTCCCCCCATACTTGGTTTTGTCCAACAGCGCTCCAGTTTCCGGTCACACTGGCACTGTGTGCAGGCTTGACAATGGAAGCCTGGTCTTCATCCATAATGACATGCCCTTTTTCAACATCTTGAGCACTGTTAGAGGAGGTCAAAACCAAGTGCTAGCTGGTTCTGTCCCAGGAGGACTCTGCCCACCACGTCTGCCAGACCCCACCTCGCCAAAGAGCCCTATGGTTAGTTGGGAAGAAATGTCTTTACTGTTTATTTCCCTCTTATCTATAGTTTCTCCTAGTAGTTCCTATCCCATAGTAGTTGATCTGTGTCCTTCTCTTTTGCCTCCCATCTCTTTACTTCCTCTAAAATCCATATTCTGTCTGTTGGTCTCCCAAATCTCATTTTACGCTAGTTTGTAAATTGTCCTGTTTTGTAGTATCCTCAGTTAGGTATTGTGTAGTTGAGCAAATAATGGAAAGTTAAAAAGTTTTGCTAAATCACAATTTGGGAAACTTTGGAATGACTACTGTAGTGTTGCATTATCTGAAGTATAAAATCAAATTTGAAGATCAGCTGTGAATAATTCATTATCATATCTGCATTTTGTAATGTAATTGGAAACTTTTTGAAAGCATGTATTTATGAATTGTTAAGTAAGAACACACCTCTGGCCTTTGATAGTGTCTTATTAATGAGATTAAGACTATCACACCCTCTCAACAGGAAGCTTCTCAGTCCACTGGTCCAAAATATCCAATCAGAATTATTCAACGGGTAAAGAATTATATTTCAACGGTCCAGGACACCAAGCTGCCCACCCAGGATGCCACTGCTCAGTCAGGATTGTGCAGAAAGGATGAAGCCGCCTCTACTCTCCTCGTACAAACTACTAGTGCCCAGGCAGACTCTGTACAAATGGAAATTGCCCAGACCAACGTTGACCTCATCCAGGTAGACCCTAATCAGACAGTCTTTGCCATGGAAGAAACCACCGAGACAGACATTGTCCAGAATAAAACTGCCCAGCCAGACTTTGTCCAGAATGAGACCAACCAGGCCGAACTTGTCCAGACTGCATCTGACCAGGCAGAACTTTTCCAGACTAAAACAGCCCAGATGGAAATTGTTCCTGCTCAAGTTGTTGGAATCAAGGAGGAACAAACATTACGGCAAGTTACAGGACCGATGGAGTCTGTGAGGGCAGACATGCTTGACCCCGACATTGTGCATACTGAAACTGACCAGACTGACTTTGTCAACGTAAGCACACAAGTATCTGGGATCATGATCAAGGAAGAACCGCCAGCCACAGACAGCTTATCAGTTACAGGGCTAATGGAACCCATCTTAGCGATCATGCCTGACACTCTACCTACTGAAACCGTCCAGACTGACCCTGTCCACACAGAAATGGTTCATGCGAGTGAAACTGTGCAGAGGAATTTTTTCCAGACTGATAACCAGCCTGAAACTATGCAGACGGACTCTGCCGAGACTGAAACTGTGCAGAAAGAAATTGTCCAGTCGAACTTTAACCTGACTAAAACCGTGCAGACAGACCCTGTCCTGACTGAAGCAGTTTATGCAGTCCAGACAGACACTGCGCAGATGGAGCCAATCCACAGTGAAACTGTCCTTACCGACATTGTGCAGACTGCTACTCTGCAGAGGGACCTAGCCCCAACTGACTTCACAGAGATTCAGCCAGACATGTCAACCACCAATGAGGTATCCACAAATGACACTGTCAATGTGGTCAGTGTCCCCAGCTGCACTCAGGAAGTTGACATTGACCTCACCCTTGACCTCAGCAATGATTTCTGCTCTCCGATAGAGGTAAGTGTTTTGCTTTTGGTCCAAATCTACCTAGTTAATGCCCTGAATCATAACTTACTCTGGACTGTACAGCCTTTCTGCCATTAATACCAAACAAAATTGATAATATTTCTACATTGTAGAATAATAGTGAAGACATCAAAACTATGAAATAACACATAGAATCATGTAGTAACCAAAAAAGTGTTGAACAATTTCAAGAACTTTGGAAGTTTCTTCAAGTGCAGTCGCAAAAACCATCAAGCGCTATGATGAAACTGGCTCTCATGAGGACCGCCACAGGAATGGAAGACCCGGAGTTACCTCTGCTGTAGAGGATACGTTCATTTAGAGTTACCAGCCTCAGAAAATGCAGCCCAAATAAATGCTTCACAGTGTTGAAGTAACACACATTTCAACATCAACTGTTCAGAGGAGACTGTGAATCAGGCCTTCATGGTTGAATTTCTGCAAATAAACCACTACTAAAGGACACCAATAAGAAGAGACTTGCTTGGGCCAAGAAACACGAGCAATGGACATTAGACCAGTGAAATTTGTCCTTTGGTCTGGAGTCCAAATTGGAGATTTTTGGTTCCAACCGCCGTGGCTTTGTGAGACGCAGTGTGGGTGAACGGATGATCTCCACATGTGTATTTCCCACCGTAAAGCATGGAGGAGGAGGTGTTATGGTGTGGGGGTGCTTTACTGGTGACACTGTCTGTGTTTTATTTAGAATTCAAGGCACACATAACCAGCATGGCTACCACAGCATTCTGCAGCAATAGAAGTGCTCAGCATATGTGGGAACTCCTTCAAGACTGTTGGAAAAGCATTCCAGGTGAAGCTAGTTGAGAGAATGCCAAGAGTAAAATTCATCAAAGCAAAGGGTGGCTATTTGAAGAATCTAAAATATAACATATATTTTGATTTAACACTTTTTTGGTTACTACATGATTCCATATGTGTTATTTCATAGTTTTGATGTTTTCACTATTATTCTACAATGTAAAAATAAAAACCCTTGAATGAGTAGGTGTCCAAACTTTTGACTGGTAGTCTCGCTCTCGCTCTCGCTCTCGCTCTCTCTCTCTCTCCTCCCCCCCCCCCACCCACCCACCGGGGAGAACAAGTATTTGATTCACTGCCGAATTTGCAGCTTTTCCTACTTACAAAGCATGTAGAGGTCTGTAATTTTTATCATAGGTACAGTCCCTGGCGGCGTAGTGTGTTACTTTGGTCCCAGCTCTCTGCAGGTCATTCACTAGGTCCCCCCGTGTGGTTCTGGGATTTTTGCTCACCGTTCTTGTGATCATTTTGACCCCACGGGGTGAGATCTTGCGTGGAGCCCCAGATCGAGGGAGATTATCAGTGGTCTTGTATGTCTTCCATTTCCTAATAATTGCTCCCACAGTTGATTTCTTCAAACCAAGCTGCTTACCTATTGCAGATTCAGTCTTCCCAGCCTGGTGCAGGTCTACAATTTTGTTTCTGGTGTCCTTTGACAGCTCTTTGTTCTTGGCCATAGTGGAGTTTGGAGTGTGACTGTTTGAGGTTGTGGACAGGTGTCTTTTATACTGATAACAAGTTCAAACAGGTGCCATTAATACAGGTAACGAGTGGAGGACAGAGGAGCCTCTTAAAGAAGAAGTTACAGGTCTGTGAGAGCCAGAAATCTTGCTTGTTTGTAGGTGACCAAATACTTATTTTCCACCATAATTTGCAAATAAATTCATTAAAAATCCTACAATGTGATTTTCTGGATTTTTTTTCCTCAATTACAGGCCTCTCATCTTTTTAAGTGGGAGAACTTGCATAATTGGTGGCTGACTAAATACTTTTTTTCCCCCACTGTATAAGTTAAATAATCTGTCTGTAAACAATTGTTGGAAAAATTACATGTGTCATGCACAAAGTAGATGTCCTAACCGACATGCCAAAACTATAGTTTTTAACAAGAA
Source organism: Coregonus lavaretus (assembly GCF_964263955.1). Taxonomy (NCBI): domain Eukaryota; kingdom Metazoa; phylum Chordata; class Actinopteri; order Salmoniformes; family Salmonidae; genus Coregonus; species Coregonus lavaretus. Next base: position 23,899,437 of record NC_139994.1, read on the forward strand.
ATTTGTGGAGTGGTTGAAAAACGAGTTTTAATGACTCCAACCTAAGTGTATGTAAACTTCCGACTTCAACTGTATATATATACAGTGGGGAGAACAAGTATTTGATACACTGCCGATTTTGCAGGTTTTCCTACTTACAAAGCATGTAGAGGTCTGTAATTTTTATCATAGGTACACTTCAACTGTGAGAGACGGAATCTAAAACAAAAATCCAGAAAATCACATTGTATGATTTTTAAGTAATTAATTTGCATTTTTGCATGACATAAGTATTTGATACATCAGAAAAGCATAACTTCATATTTGGTACAGAAACCTTTGTTTGCAATTACAGAGATCATACGTTTCCTGTAGGTCTTGACCAGGTTTGCACACACTGCAGCAGGGATTTTGGCCCACTCCTCCATACAGACCTTCTCCAGATCCTTCAGGTTTCGGGGCTGTCGCTGGGCAATACGGACTTTCAGCTCCCTCCAAAGATGTTCTATTGGGTTCAGGTCTGGAGACTGGCTAGGCCACTCCAGGACCTTGAGATGCTTCTTACAGAGCCACTCCTTAGTTGCCCTGGCTGTGTGTTTCGGGTCGTTGTCATGCTGGAAGACCCAGCCACGACCCATCTTCAATGCTCTTACTGAGGGAAGTAGGTTGTTGGCCAAGATCTCACGATACATAGCCCCATCCATCCTCCCCTCAATACGGTGCAGTCGTCATGTCCCCTTTGCAGAAAAGCATCCCCAAAGAATGATGTTTCCACCTCCATGCTTCACGGTTGGGATGGTGTTCTTGGGGTTGTACTCATCCTTCTTCTTCCTCCAAACATGGCGAGTGGAGTTTAGACCAAAAAGCTATATTTTTGTCTCATCAGACCACATGACCTTCTCCCATTCCTCCTCTGGATCATCCAGATGGTCATTGGCAAACTTCAGACGGGCCTGGACATGCGCTGGCTTGAGCAGGGGGACCTTGCGTGCGCTGCAGGATTTTAATCCACGACGGCGTAGTGTGTTACTAATGGTTTTCTTTGAGACTGTGGTCCCAGCTCTCTTCAGGTCATTGACCAGGTCCTGCCGTGTAGTTCTGGGCTGATCCCTCACCTTCCTCATGATCATTGATGCCCCACGAGGTGAGATCTTGCATGGAGCCCCAGACCGAGGGTGATTGACCGTCATCTTGAACTTCTTCCATTTTCTAATAATTGCGCCAACAGTTGTTGCCTTCTCACCAAGCTGCTTGCCTATTGTCCTGTAGCCCATCCCAGCCTTGTGCAGGTCTACAATTTTATCCCTGATGTCCTTACACAGCTCTCTGGTCTTGGCCATTGTGGAGAGGTTGGAGTCTGTTTGATTGAGTGTGTGGACAGGTGTCTTTTATACAGGTAACGAGTTCAAACAGGTGCAGTTAATACAGGTAATGAGTGGAGAACAGGAGGGCTTCTTAAAGAAAATCTAACAGGTCTGTGAGAGCTTGAATTCTTACTGGTTGGTAGGTGATCAAATACTTATGTCATGCAATAAAAAGCAAATTAATTACTTAAAAATCATACAATGTGATTTTCTGGATTTTTGTTTTAGATTCTGTCTCTCACAGTTGAAGTGTACCTATGATAAAAATTACAGACCTCTACATGCTTTGTAAGTAGGAAAACCTGCAAAATCGGCAGTGTATCAAATACTTGTTCTCACCACTGTATATATTATTATTATTTTCTTCTGAGAAGTAAGGCTGACAGTCTCTCCCAGACGCAACAGTAAACTGTAAACCATTTATCTTGCTGTCATACAGGAGGAAGATGACCATATGGGTGATTTTGATGTCAGTGCTGCTGACAGTATTGAAAAGACTGGGTGCCAGGTGTCTGTTGGGCTTAATAGCAGGTGACAAACTTTCTATCCTTATTGTAACATTTGTCAACCAGAAAAACAGCACAAATCATTCTGTTGGCATTACTTCAGTGTGGTGGTGTGTAGCATAATTGAGTATGTGTACATGCATGCGTACATCATATTGTGTGCACCGTCATGGGGTTTAACCTCAGTGCATGGCTCTCTGTAGATTTCTGCAGGTGTCTTTGCTTTGGATGCCCATCCTTGACGCCCCTGTTGGTGCCCCGCCAGCCTGCTTCCGCCTCCTCCCAGGGGTCAAAGGGCAGGAAACTGTCATTCAGGTGATCCAGACGGACGCACCGGTAAGGCCAACTTTCATAGTGTTGGTTTGAATGTGTGTAAATATCACATTTTCTTGCTGACACTGGTTTACACATCCTCCAGCAGCCAGAGTCTCCTTGCTCCTCCATGTCGAGCCCAGACAGTCTGAGGAGCACCCACCAGTTACGCCCCCTCCTGGCCAGGAGGAAACACTGCACAGCATGTAGGATGTCAGGGAAGCTCACCCTGTGTGTCGTGTGTGGACGGGGCTTCCACAGGGAGTGTCACATTCCACCCATCTATGCCTTATCAACGTAAGCTTGTTTAATTAACTAACTTAATTGCATTCTGAATGAACAGTGATTTAAAATATATATATATATTTAGCCCTGAATTATGGTTATGCCTCAATGGGTGACATGTCTGGTGAGTATGCAGGCCATGGAAGAACTGGGACATTTTCAGCTTCCAGGAATTGTGTATAGATCCTTGCGACATGGGGCTGTGCATTATCATGCTGAAACATGAAGTGATGCCAGTGGATACCATGGGGCACTCTGTTCACAACGTTGACATCAGTAAACTGCTCGCCCACACGAAGCTGTCTGCCATCTGCCCGGTACAGTTGAAACGTAAAGAGCACACTTCTCCAGCGTGCCAATGGCCATCGAAGGTGAGCATTTGCCCAGTGAAGTCGGTTACGACGCCGAACTGTAGTCAGGTCAAGACCCTGTTGAGGACGACCCCGCTCGCAGATGAGACTCCCTGAGACTGTTTCTGACAGTTTGTGCAGAAATTCTTCGGTTGTGAAAACACAGTTTCATCAGATTATACATGGTCTGCATTTGTGAGGCTGGTTGGACGTACTGCCAAATTCTCTAAAACGACAGAGGTTTATGGTAGAGAAATTAACATTATGAGAAAAAAGAAGAAACCTGCACACTGCTCTTGCTAGTATCACTGCTCATTATTAAGCTTTATGTATCGGCCTCATGAACATTCAATTATCTGGCAACATCTCTGGTGGACATTCCTGCGGTCAGCATGCCAATTGCACGCTCCCTCAACTTGAGACATCTGTAGCATTGTGTTGTGACAAAATTGCACATTTTAGTGGCCTTTTATTGTTCCAGCACAAGGTGCACCTGTGTAATGATCATGCTGTTTAATCAGCTTCTTGATATGTCATACCTGTCAGGTGGATGGATTGTCTTGGCAATGGAGAAATGCTCACTAAAAGGGATGTAAACAAATTTGTGCACATAATTTGAGAGAAATAAGCTTATTGGGTGTATGGAACATTTCAGGGATCTTTTATTTCAACTCATGAAACATGGGACCAACACTTTACAAGTTGCGTTTTTAATTTTTGTTCAGTGTAGTTTGGGATATTTTTTATTTCTTCAATAATTGGTTTCTTAATTAGAATCTGTATTGTATATAGATCTAAAAAAATGTGGGCCCCTGTGTGGAAAGATGTTTCAGTGTAGGCCCAAATAAGGCATTGGGATTTGTCTCTCTGTATTGGCCTGATATGTGTGATGCTACTCCTCCAGTGAGCGCTGGCAGTGTATGCTGTGCCGGGACCTCTCTGATCTGGCGGAGTTGCAGGACTACAGTGGGGCTGACGGGGAACTGTGTATGAGCCCTCCTGACCAAATGGTGAGCCTTTTACTTTGCAGAGCATGTCTGGGCACATCTGCTATATTTCACTTGAATATGCACATCTGGGTACATAAACTCAGCAAAAAAAGAAACTGCCCTTTTTCAGGACCCTGTCTTTCAAAAATAATTGTAAAAATCCAAAGATCTTCATTGTAAAGGGTTTAAACACTGTTTCCCATGCTTGTTCAATGAACCATAAACAATTAATGAACATGCACCTGTGGAACGGTCGTTAAGACACTAACAGCTTACAGACGGTAGGCAATTAAGGTCACAGTTATGATAACTTAGGACACTAAAGAGGCCTTTCTACTGACTCTGAAAAACACCAAAAGAAAGATGCCCAGGGTCCCTGCTCATCTGCGTGAACGTGCCTTAGGCATGCTGCAAGGAGGCATGAGGACTGCAGATGTGGCCAGGGCAATAAATTGCAATGTCCGTACTGTGAGACACCTAAGACAGCGCTACAGGGAGACAGGACGGACAGCTGATCGTCCTCGCAGTGGCAGACCACGTGTAACAACACCTGCACAGGATCGGTACATCCGAACATCACACCTGCAGGCAGGTACAGGATGGCAACAATAACTGCCTGAGTTACACCAGGAACGCACAATCCCTCCATCAGTGCTCAAACTGTCCACAATAAGCTGAGAGAGGCTGGACTGAGGGCTTGTAGGCCTGTTGTAAGGCAGGTCCTCACCAGATATCACCGGCAACAACGTCGCCTATGGGCACAAACCCACCGTCGCTGGACCAGACAGGACTGGCAAAAATTGCTCTTCACTGACGAGTCGCGGTTTTGTCTCACCAGGGGTGATGGTTGGATTCGCGTTTATCGTCGAAGGAATGAGCGTTACACCGAGGCCTGTACTCTGGAGCGGGATTGATTTGGAGGTGGAGGGTCCGTCATGGTCTGGGATCGGTGTGTCACAGCATCATCGGACTGAGCTTGTTGTCATTGCAGGCAATCTCAACGCTGTGCGTTACAGGGAAGACATCCTCCTCCCTCATGTGGTACCCTTCCTGCAGGCTCATCCTGACATGACCCTCCAGCATGACAATGCCACCAGCCATACTGCTCGTTCTGTGCATAATTTCCTGCAAGCCAGGAATGTCAGTGTTCTGCCATGACCAGCGAAGACCCCGGATCTCAATCACATTGAGCACGTCTGGGACCTGTTGGATCGGAGGGTGAGGGCTAGGGCCATTCCCCCCCAGAAATGTCCGGGAACTTGCAGGTGCCTTGGTGGAAGAGTGGGGTAACATCTCACAGCAAGAACTGGCAAATCTGGTGCAGTCCATGAGGAGGAGATGCACTGCAGTACTTAATGCAGCTGGTGGCCACACCAGATACTGACTGTTACTTTTGATTTTGACCCCACCTTTGTTCAGGGACACATTATTCAATTTCTGTTAGTCACATGTCTGTGGAACTTGTTCAGTTTTATGTCTCAGTTGTTGAATCTTGTTATGTTCATGCAAATATTTACACGTCAAGTTTGCTGAAAATAAACGTAGTTGACAGTGAGAGGACGTTTCTTTTTTTGCTGAGTTTATGACTGTGTATGCCCAGTTCTCTGTTTTGAGCATGTCTACGCATGTCTGGTATTGTTTGCTGTGTCCACATCTAGTACTTATGGACCCTGACCCTATTTTTAATTTAAATGATCTCATTTTTAATTGAAAGAAACAAGGGTAGAGTAAAAATGTCAGCAATGTATTTCTGATATGACCAGATCTTGATTGGTTATTTTAACCCAAACTCATCCAACCCACTTTTTTTTTTTGGTCTGGTCATTAAATCACTATTGCTTCTGTTAGTTTGCCTGATCCAAGGTGTTTTTTTCCAGTGTAGTCTACAGCAATGTTTCCAACTCCAGTCCTCGAATACCCACAACGGCAAATATTTTTGTGGCCCCAGACAAGCTCACCTGATTCAACTCATTGAGGGCTTGATGATTAGTTGACAAGTTGAATCCGGTGTGCTTGTCTGGGGCTACAGCAAAAAATGTGTTGTTGCGGGTACAGGAGGAAAGGAGTTGGTAAATACTGGTCTACAGTGTGGATCTGCTTGTCCATGTGTGTAAACCATCTCTTACCCTTTGGGGTTAACCCTACAGAGATGTGAGCGCCTACTACTTGTCCTTTCATGCAAAAGGTACAGCGTTGTCCTCTACAGACCAGCCAAGGTAATCGACAAGTGCAACTTACTGCATTCACATCCTCAACATCCCTCTTAGTATTGTCATAGATGGTGTTCGCTATTAAAATGTCACACATAATCACAGGAGACTTTTCATGTTTATTACCATGTAGGTTGCTGACATGACTAGTCCTTTTAATTAAGTATGACTTTGTTTTTCAACTGTCTGTGTTGGATATACTGTATACAATTGCAGTTTGATGTTAGTCAGTTGTCTTGCTTTGACGCTAGAGAAAAATAGTATTTTGACACTCTCCGTCTCCTTAGCTCTCTTCCCAGTCTTCTCACTACATCGACATCACCCTGATACGGGGACGGTTGCTGCAGAAACTGGTCCCCCCTTACCGCACCCCGTCGGAATTTGTGTCCGATGTCTGGCTTCTCCTCCACACACTGTTGAAAAGTGTGAAGGTGAGGAGACTCACAATGACTGTGTCCGTGTCTCCGCTCACCCTGATTTTGCTTATAGAGAAATACATATGATGGCTACAGTTGCATTTGTAGGCCCTCATTTCCAAATGATGGCTGTTTTCTTTGTCAAAATCCCCTAACTCCTACCTTTTCTTGTAAATTGTGAAACAATTTGTCAGAGCTTTGGGATTTGGAAAGCAGTACTCTATTGCTCTCTTTAGTCATCAATGATGATCTGGATCTTGCTCTGTTGCTCTTTCATCACCCTTTCCTCTTTCTCTGTCTCTCTTTCTCTGTATTCCAAGTCAGTGGACCGACTTCAGGCATGTTTTGGGAAGGAGCTGGGCAAAACGTTCGAGGGGACCCTGCACCCTTCGCTGCTCGTCAACCCCCACCGAGGGGAAGCGAAGGGCGGAGAGGAATGCGGAACAAGAGGGGGACATGGAGAAAGTGACCATGAGGAGAATCTGAGACCTCTTGAGGAAGAGCGCGCAGGCAAAGACATTTCACACAGGACTAAATGAAAGATAGAGAATGGAAAAGAAGCCTGTATTTGTATATATTGACTTGAATTGCTTGCTGAACATGTTTGTACATACAGTTGCCTCCAAATACATTGGAACCCTTGCACTTATCTTAAATAATTCTCTATTTATAAAATAACAAGAAATTGAAAAAGTTTTGTTCTCTACACCTTATTGAATTTTCAACATTGCAGAACCAATTTGTTTTATTATTATTGGTATATTTGGCCGCAACTGTAGTTGGTTACAAACACTGGGAATGAAAAAAGTGTTGTTTGTGTTTTTTGTGTGTGCATCTTATCTTTTGTATCTATTTAGAATAAACATATTTGCGCACATCTTATCTTGATCTATTTACAATAAACATTTTTGTGTGTATCTTATCTTTTTGTATACTTTGTTTGATAAAGTTTTGTAAACGTCTAAACTCAGTGAAAATCTTGCTGGACACTATTCAAACACAGGACCGTGTTAAGTTAAAATGTCCATAATATTACCACCACCAGGTGGCATTGGTCATCAGTAAATTGACTGAATGCAAAACATTGGTTACCCCATCATATAGGTCCTTCTGTCTTTGCTCTTATGACTGTACAGGGTGTGGTAACTTTAATTGCAAGTTATTTTAGCGTCTACTTGGTGTTTCTTTATTTTAGTAATTTTGGTAGACTATAAATGGTGTTCTGTTACTCCCAAGATTATGGTTTCAAATGAATTTATGTCCATTTAATAACTAAACTCCAACAACTGTGAAGATCAAATTGATACATTTGAAGGTTAGGGATTTATGCTATTCTGTACATAGCCGCGGGAAGTAGGGGTGCTGTAGCACCCCCTGAAAAATCAGAGTAAAAAACGATATATTAATAAAAAATATGTATTTTCTTTCTCACAAAAGTAGTGCACTGGGCCTTTAATAGTGCTGTATTAGCGGACCGATATAGCTGATGTAGTGCAGGCAAAAATATTTTTTCAGCAACCCCCCCCCCCCCTTGAAAGTACAATTAAAAAATAAAACGCAGCACCTCCAAACTACTTCCCGCAGCTATGATTCTGTATTGTTAGATAAAGCGCATTGGCCGCTGACAAGCGCACAGTCCTCTCATTGGCCTGTAGGTTTTGTCCATCAGAGAACCTGGCCCGCCTACCCCTTATAAATTGCCAGACAGCGCAATCCAATATATTTTACACGTAGCGTATCGTCTACTTTGAACAGAGACACGGAAAACGTTGCGCCCGTTTGACAAGTAAGTCCGCCCGCTCGCCACTACAGCAAAACAATGGAAGGAAGTCAGCAAAAGGTGGAGGCTAATTTCTTACTGCTTGGAGCTGAAAGCGTCGGTAAATCTGGTGAGCACAATTTAAATAATCCTTGAACTTTAATTGCACTTTTATTCATGACATTGACAGTATTTGGGCACCATGAAGAGCATATTTTTGTGATCATTGAAAGTAGACGAGTTATGATGGCCAACTGCAACGTAGAATGTCTTTCCTGGTGTAGGCCTAATATATTTACTGATCAACTCATTAATTGCGCTATTTTCTGCCCTCAGCTCTCACCGTGCGGTTTCTCACTAGAAGGTTTATCGGCGAATACGGCGATATTGGTAAGTATTGGTCTTTTGACTTGAACCATTGGTAATGATATAATTGCATTCATATCAAAAGGTTACAGTAGATCAAACCAAATATCTAAATGATCCGTTATTTTTGCCTTTACAGAATCCATCTACAGTCATACTGACAGAATAGACGGGCGGGAGATCTGCTTCAATATCTGGGACTCACTTTGCCCCCAGGTGAGGCAAAACATCGTATCATGATAATAACGTCATAATGGTAACAACAAAGACTTTGACTAGTGGATACTCAAACAGGCAGAGCATTCTGGAGTTTTTCTATTAAACAAGGAGGTTAAACGGTTTACTAAATTTAATGTATTATGTCTTCATTTGTTTTAGAATGATGAGGGTGCAGGACACATCAGCGACAGACAACTCCAGTGGGCGGACGGTTTCATCCTGGTTTACAGCATATGTGACCGTGCCAGCTTCAACGTGGTGCGACAACAGGTGAAGCGCATCCGGCAAGCCAAAAGCAAATTCTCCGGCGCACCTCCCATCGTCATCGTGGGGAATAAACGCGACCTCCAGCATCGCCGCACGGTCTCCAGCGAGGAAGGACGCCTCCTCACTCTTTCCACAAACTGTGGCTTCTTCGAGATTTCTGCAGCGGAGACCTACCACGGGGTACAGCTGGTATTTCACGAACTGCTCGACCTTATCCGAGAAGCAAGGGCGCTCAAGAAGGGGGCAGCTGGGATTAAGGGTATCGTGAGAAGCATGTCCGCCGTTTTCGGGAGGAAGAGAACGGAGTAGTTCCAATAGCCTAATATGAGAGACAATGAGATGATAGTTATGCATCTAAACGGTCCAGGACTTGTTTGTGCGTGAAATGAAGTGGATAGTTACGTTTCCATATTGGAATAGGTCAATGCGGCCTAACTGAATTCACGCTGGTTGGATTCTTACTCAAATGAGAATATTGACAATCAAATCCCGTCGAACGTTTTGAGATGGGCCTTTGGACAACCTACTTACTGCAAAATAAATACTATTGACTGTCTATGAGGTCGGGTGCCCTAAAGTAGCATTACATGTCCAACTCGTTAGATTGCCTTGCAACATGCCATACAATTAATTGCCAATTTTAAAGCAAATGGTATCTTGTTTAAATGCCTGGAAGAAGTATTGTGGAAAACCTATGTGCAATAGACAAGCATTTCTTTCTCTTCACTAAGCTGTATCAGCATGCATAATGTTCTAAGGGTCAGGCCTGCTTGGTCTTATCATTGGCACAGTCCTTTTTTGGACTATTGACAATCTATGCAAGACAGACAAGAATGTGTAGCTGTTTCACTCATTATACTGGTGTGATCATTAAACTTGCTGCCTCAGTTAGTATACATGTAGCTTTGCTGTGTCTCCATCATGCCACCTACATCACACTTCAAGGCATCTTGAAAGGCCAGCCATTGGGGGACCATTCTCTGTTCATCTTTAGGAAGTTAATTAATGTCAATACCCTCTATTTGTCTGAGTGTGCTGTACATTTGATATCTTCGAAGAATGAAGAGGCCCACTTGATTTTTTTTCATAGGGGTGTTAATGCATGGGCAAACTTCTTATCTATTTCATTATACTACTGATTCTATTTAAAAAATGGTTTGTAACTTTTCATGACTGATGAAAACTGAAGTAATGTTTGTTATACAAGTCATTAGACTTTAACTGAACAAAGTGTACATACTACAGAACTTTGTCCTACGATTTCATAATAAAATGTGAAACAAATGTCTTTATATTTTTTCAAGCTCTGTTTGTCAAGCCATGCTGGAGATCATTTTTTAAATGAACTTTAAGAGGGGAGCATCTTCTCACACAATCCAGCTAGAGGTAAAGATTAACCAAACCATATCTTAATCCTCTTCACAGACACTTCACAAATTACTGACAGAAAAATGGATTGTCATTGAGCTGTCAATTTAGATCATCTCAACTAAGGTTTCCAAGGTTATTCGGACAGAAATCCATTAAATACCATAATGTGAAGGGTAAAACACACCAAACTTAATGCGAAAGCACAAAAATTTGATATTCAAAAAAGTTATCCTTTATTGTGCTTACTCACAAATCAGAAATCTCTCAAAGAATTCTGTCAAAGCAGCCCCAAGATTGCTGAACTGAGCTTTCCAAGCCTAATCCCATAGACTCCCTATGGCAAAAGCAGCCAATCTAACCCCCCAGCACCCATCAATGTTGACCTCTTAACCAAGGTCAACTACAAGGGAAATGCAGTCAATCACCCTGAAGCCTGTGCACTTAAACTCTGCCCTTCAAAGCCATTTCCTCCACTGCATTCGACTTCACTGACCAAATGAAACCGGAACAAACGAACATCCTCATTCACATCAAAAGAGGGGAGCTCGTGGCACCTCATTGCCCCCTTATTTACGCTTTGTTTATACCTGGTCCTGTGTCCTGATGTTGTCCACATTCTGATTGTGCCCAGATGTGTCTACACATGTTGTTAAAATGTGTATTTTACATGTCCACTGTGTACTCATTGTGACCAGATTTCCTGGTACCTCCCTCTATGCAAATGATTTGACAGTTATTCTTAAAAATATATATACAGTGAGGGAAAAAAGTATTTGATCCCCTGCTGATTTTGTAAGTTTGCCCACTGACAAAGAAATGATCAGTCTATAATTTTAATGGTAGGTTTATTTGAACAGTGAGAGACAGAATAACAACAAAAAAATCCAGAAAAAAGCATGTCAAAAATGTTATAAATTGATTTGCATTTTAATGAGGGAAATAAGTATTTGACCCCCTCTCAATCAGAAAGATTTCTGGCTCCCAGGTGTCTTTTATACAGGTAACGAGCTGAGATTAGGAGCACACTCTTAAAGGAAGTGCTCTTAATCTCAGCTTGTTACCTGTATAAAAGACACCTGTCCACAGAAGCAATCAATCAATCAGATTCCGAACTCTCCACCATGGCCAAGACCAAAGAGCTCTCCAAGGATGTCAGGGACAAGATTGTAGACCTACACAAGGCTGGAATGGGCTACAAGACCATCGCCAAGCAGCTTGGTAAGAAGGTGACAACAGTTGGTGCGATTATTCGCAAATGGAAGAAACACAAAATACCTGTCAATCTCCCTCGGCCTGGGGCTCCATACAAGATCTCACCTCGTGGAGTTGCAATGATCATGAGAACGGTGAGGAATCAGCCCAGAACGACACGGGAGGATCTTGTCAATGATCTCAAGGCAGCTGGGACCATAGTCACCAAGAAAACAATTGGTAACGCACTACGCCGTGAAGGACTGGAATCCTGCAGTGCCCGCAAGGTCCCCCTGCTCAAGAAAGCACATATACAGGCCTGTCTGAAGTTTGCCAATGAACATCTGAATGATTCAGAGGAGAACTGGGTGAAAGAGTTGTGGTCAGATGAGACCAAAATGGAGCTCTTTGGCATCAACTCAACTCGCCATGTTTGGAGGAGGAGGAATGCTGCCTATGACCCCAAGAACACCATCCCCACCGTCAAACATGGAGGTGGAAACATTATGCTTTGGGAGTGTTTTTCTGCTAAGGGGACAGGACAACTTCACAGCATCAAAGGGATGATGGACGGGGCCATGTACCGTCAAATCTTGGGTGAGAACCTCCTTCCCTCAGCCAGAGCATTGAAAATGGGTCGTGGATTGATATTCCATTTACATTGACATTACATTTATGTCATTTAGCAGACGCTCTTATCCAGAGCGACTTACAGTTAGTGCATACATTATTTTTTATTATTTTTTCATACCCCCTGTGGGAATCGAACCCACAACCCTGGCGTTGCAAACGCCATGCTCTATCAACTGAGCTACATCCCTGCCGGCCATTCCCTCCCCTACCCTGGACGACGCTGGCCCAATTGCACGCCGCCCCATATTCCAGCATGACAATGACCCAAAACACATGGCCAAGGCAACAAAGGAGTGGCTCAAGAAGGAGAACATTAAGGTCCTGGAGTGGCCTAGCCAGTCTCCAGACCTTAATCCCATAGAAAATCTGTGGAGGGAGCTGAAGGTTTGAGTTGCCAAACGTCAGCCTCAAAACCTTAATGACTTGGAGAAGATCTGCAAAGAGGAGTGGAACAAAATCCCTCCTGAGATGTGTGCAAACCTGGTGGCCAACTACAAGAAACATCTGACCTCTGTGATTGCCAACAAGAGTTTCGCCACCAAGTACTAAGTCATGTTTTGCAGAGGGGTCAAATACTTATTTCCCTCATTAAAATGCAAATTAATTTATAACATTTTTGACATGTGTTTTTCTGGATTTTGTTGTTGTTATTCTGTCTCTCACTGTTCAAATAAACCTACCATTAAAATTATAGACTGATCATGTCTTTGTCAGTGGGCAAACGTACAAAATCAGCAGGGGAGCAATTACTTTTTTCCCTCACTGCAGTCATTTATTTATTTGAAGATATATTTTTGCCATAAGTCAATGATTTTAGAGAGTGGTTTAAATGGTTTTACTTTCCAGGTCCGTCTACACTTGTAAGATATCCAGTGACAATGCGTGCGTGACTACCTCTGGAGATAGTCAGGAAGATCTGATCACATTCAGATCACAATGCGTCTTTTAACCGTCTACACCTGTCTTAAAATTTGGACTCAATCAGAATGTGGATCAGGATAAAGGATGCATGTTACAACCAGGTGTAAACGGGGCTAAAGAAGCGAAAAGTCCATGCCCACCTTCCATAACACACAGAGCCTCTCATGCTTCTCAATGTGTTCTCGTCCTTATCACCGCTGGTTGCCACAGGTTCACTGCGTGTCGCTGCCTGTCTGTCCCCTGCCAAGAAGCCTATTCTTCACTGACACTCCTCGTTTAGGTCCCACTCCTCGGACGTAACTACATTGGGATCACCGGGTCTCCTCCAGACTCTCCTTAACCTTTCCATGACATTTCTTGATGCTGTATGAAAATACTATAGATACATTAGAGTGGTCAAATTAGTGGATTCGGCTATTTCAGCCACACCCGTTGTTTTAAGGTGTATAAAATCGAGCACACAGCCATGCAATCTCCATAGACAAACATTGGCAGTAGAATGGCCTAACTGAAGACCTCAGTGAATTTCAATGTGGCAACGTCATAGGATGCCACATTTCCAAGTCAGTTCGTCATATTGCTGCCCTGCTAGAGCTGCCCCAGTCAACTGTATGTGCTGTTATTGTGAAGTGGAAACGTCTAGGAGCAACAACGGCTCAGCCGCGAAGTGGTAGACCACACAAGCTCACAGAACGTGACCGCCGAGTGCTGAAGCGCATAGCGTGTAAAAATCATCTGTCCTCGCTTGCAACACTCACTACCGAGTTCCAATCTGACTCTGGAAGCAACGTTAGCACAATAACTGTTCGTCGGGAGCTTCATGAAATGGGTTTCCATGGCCGAGCAGCCTAAGATCACCATGCACAATGCCAAGCGTCAGCTGGAGTAGAGTAAAGCTCGCCGCCATTGGACTTTGGAGCAGTGGAAACGCATACTCTGGAGTGATGAATCACGCTTCACCATCTGACAAATCTGGGTTTGGTGGATGCCAGGGGAACACTACCTGACCGAATGGAAGTGTCAACTGTAAAGTTTGGTGGAGGAGGAATAATGGTCTGGGGCTGTTTTTCATGGTTTGGGCTAGGCCCCTTAGTTCCAGTGAAAGGAAATCTTAACTCTACAGCATACAATGACATTCTAGACGATTCTGTGTTTCCAACATTGTGGCAACAGTTTGGGGAAGGCCCTTTGCGGTTTCAGCATGACAATGCCCCTGTGCACAAAGCAAGGTCCATACAGAAATGGTTTGTTGAGATCGGTGTGGAAGATCTTGACTGGCCTGCACAGAGCCCTGACCTCAACCCCATCGAACACCTTTGGGATGAATTGGAACGCAGACTGCGAGCCAGTCCTAATCGCCCAACATCGGTGCCTGACCTCACTAATGCTCTTGTGGCTGAATGGAAGCTTGTCCCTGCAGCAATGTTCCAACATCTAGTGGAAAGCCTTCTCAGAAGAGTGGAGGTTGTTATAGTAGTAAAGGGGGGACCAACTCCATATTAATGGCCATGATTTTGGAATGAGATGTTCGACGAGCAGATGTCCACATACTTTTGGTAATGTAGTGTATCATACACTTCTCAACCATATCCCATACACATAATACTGTAATACATTACGAATGCATGTCAATGGAGTTAAGGATTAACTATAGGGATAGTTCACCCAAATTACAAAAAGGCATATTGGTTTCCTTACCCTGTAAGAAGTATATGGACAAGGTATGACAGCAATCCATGCTTTGGTTTAATTTCCCTGGCACAAACGTTTTAGTATTTGTGGCAGGAATCCCATTCAAGTCATGTGACCGATATTAGCATGTGACCGATATTAGGATTGCTGTCATACCTTGTCAAATTCAATCAATCAAATGTATATATAAAGCCCTTTTTACATCAGCAGATGTCACAAAGTGCTATACAGAAAACCCAGCCTAAAACCCCAAACAGCAAGCAATGCAAATGTAGAAGCGCGGTGGCTAGGAAAATCTCCCTAGAAAGGCAGAAACCTAGAAAGAAACCTAGAGAGGAACCAGGATCTGAGGGGTGGAGATTATAACAGTACATGGCCATTAAGAACAGAATTTTCTCCAAGATGTTCAAACGTTCATAAATGACCAGCAGGGTCAAATAATAATAAATGTCCATAGACTCTTACAGGGTAAGGACACCAATGTGTCATTTTGTAACTATCCCAGGAGGGAGGACCACACTTGTATTATGCACGTCATATAAAGTACACTGAGTATACCAAACATTAGGAACACCTTCCTAACATTGAGTTGCACCCCCTTTTCCCCTCAGAACAGCCTCAATTCGTCGGGGCATGGACTCTACAAGATGTCGACTCCAATGCTTCCCACAGTTGTGTGAAGTTGGCTGGATGGCCTTTGTGTGGTGGACCATTGTTGATACACACGGGAAACTGTTGAGTGTGAGAAACCCAGCAGCGTTGTAGTTCTTGACAAACCGGTGCGCCTGGCACCTACTGCCATACCCCGTTCAAAGGCACCTCTGAATGGCACAATCCATGTCTCAATTATCTCAAGGCTTAAAAATCCTTCTTTAACCTGTCTCCTCCCCTACATCTACACTGATTGAAGTGGATTTAACAAGTGACATCAATAAGGGATCATAGCTTTTACCTGGATTCACCTGGTCAGTCTATGTCATGTAAAGAGCAGGTGTTCTTAATGTTTTGTATTTTCAGTGTACAGTTCAAGTACTTGTATTTGTGCAACCTATACCAGGCCTATAGTGGGCGTCTCTCGCCTGAACGGATAGGTTGGTATGTAGAATGAAGTACTATCAGTATGTCATACTGCATACAGTATGTAGCTACCACAGCTTCTGCCTTCCCATTAACGGTGTCCATGGAGACCAACAGCGATACAGGGAATGTACAGCTCTGGCAGGGGTGGGAGTGCGGGATTTCCTTTTCCATTTCTCCATGGCAACTATTATTTTCCCGAGGCGTTTGCCTGTTGCATACATACGTGATAATACTTACATATGCAGTACATCCATACAGTATGTGATGTAAAGTATCTGGGGGAGGGGGGTGGGGCAAATGTGGCTATTGGGTTAGGGGTTCTGAGCCGATGCACAAATTAAGTTTCGTGAGGAACATTAGTTTAGAGCAGTCTCCTGTTATGAAATCCACCCCTTCCCACTCCATGCCACCCCCGGAAACATGTGATGCAAGCAACAACAAACATTTGGCTCTACAGCGCTTCAATCAGTACTCATGAATATGAATGTAGAGGCTCATGGCAACAACAACACCATCATTGACACTTATCTGTAACGAGTGGGAGGGATCTTGTCGGTTGGAGTACAGGTTGGTGTGTCACACAGACTGAGAGCTGCCACGATGTCATCGTTGTGGGACGGAATGGAGAAGGGAAACACGGTGTCCATGGCAACCGGGACCGTCACTGTTGCTAACGGTCTTTCACCCACGCAAAAGCGCCCACGCCATCGAGGAAGCAAGCACCGCCGGGAAGATCCCACAGAATGAACTCTACTTCCGATCAGCAGTGGGGGGTTGGGAGGTTAGGGGCACGTTGGCGAGAGATAGTGGGCGTCTTTTTCTCTGAATCACAGCGAGGATTCTCCAGAAGCTCCGGGGGTTTCACCTGTGCCAACGAACGAGGAGCACAGAAACACAGCTCGCAGCTTCTTTCAGGCACGTCGTTAACACACACACACAGAGACCCCCCCACACACACACACACCCACACACACATGCCCACCACGGCCTCCTCTCAGTCAATGACGCTGACACACAAGGCCGAAGAGACCAGTTTGTCTTTAGGACACATGGCTGTTCATTCACAGACAGGATGTGGAGTACCAGCTGCCTGAGTTATCCAAGTGTCCAGGGCCAGCCAGAGGCTTACAGCCCCAGCTACTGGGGGGTGGAGGAGGGAGAGGGGACTTGGATATGTCCGGGGTTGAGGGGCCGCAGATGTTCACATTACCGGTAGACCTCCGGTTGGATGGAGAGAAAGTGGGATTGAGAGAGCACAGAGATTTGAGTACTGGCTATTATCTAATAAGGCCCTAGGGAAGAGGAGTCTAACACAGAAGATATTGGCCTGCCTTGACCATCACCGGTGATCCTGGAGAGAGAGAGTGAGTGTGTAAGTGTGTTGGTTAGGGAAAGCAAAGGAAAACAAAAATGATTGTTTCTTATTGGACCAGCCCAGGTAGTCCCTTCCTGTTTAATTTTTTAAAATTCCCATCTGGGTTGTTGTTTTAAACATGTAACAAATGTATTTGCAAACAGTGCTATAGAGACGGGTGGGGTGTATACCAACAAAACCGGTGTGCACAACTACGAGGCTAAAACAGACGGGGTTGGCTTACAATCTAAGGATTATTGACAACATGTACTGTAAGCTATATTTCGTCTGCAAATGTCTATTGAAAACTAAAATTTGCCCAATAAGCAGTTGTTGTCTCTCAAATACATTGTTACAGTTGTTGGTTTGCTAGCTAGCTAATTTTAGCCATATTAGCATAGACGTGACAACAGTCAAAACACTTCAAAACAAGACATGGTATCAAAAACAAGATAAAACTAGCTGAAACAAGCCATCTACCACACAGCATTCTACCTCTGAGTTGTGCACGTAGTATTGTTGTGACATTGTCAACCCTGCTGCCTATATTAATAGACAATACAGATTGATTGATTGATATGGACAGGCTGTTTGGTAACTTGTGTCCCTAAACCTATGTCAGTTAGTATCCCCTTTATACACAGACAAAAATCCCACAATTTTACCATGCTTGCTTCTTTTTACCTGCTTTGTTGTATATCTGAAAGGGGTAGAGGTAAAAAAAAAAAAACATGGACAATTAAAACCTACCTAAAGATCTAGACATGATTCCTACATTTTCACAGACCCTGTAACCAAAATACAGGAATCGGGTCTGTGTGAATGGTTCTCTGCTTTTTTGCAGATAAATCCATTAACACTTCCATTGTTTAACACCTCCCTAATTTGAAATGCAAACACCCCCCAACCCCCACCCCTCCCAAATTGCCAGTTACTCACTGATATATATAAAAGGGGTATACCTGCAAGAAAGTGTTAAATAAGGGGCTGTTTGAAAGGGGGTCATATGAACATTGCCTTATATTTTTTTTCCGGTAATATACCACATCTACTGTCTGAAATGGGTATCTGAGATCACTTTCCCCTGTAATGACAAAAGGAAACTCTGAAAAGGATGTCGACTAAGCCTATTTGCAGCACAAGAGGAAGGTACACATACACACACTCACGCACACACACACACACACACACACAGTGTGGAGTAAACGGATCACTCAAACACTCACTCCCGGTGTGCCTGAGGGCCATCTGTGCCTCTCTCCAGACACATGCACAGATTGTAGTGTCCCTACAAATAAGATTGGTCTATAGCAGGGTTCTTCAATTCCGGTCCTGGAGGGCCGAAACACTTCTGTTTTTTATTTCTACCTGGTAGTTAATTGCACTCACCTGGTGTCCCAGGTCTGAATTAGCCCCTGATTAGAAGGAGAGGATGAAAAACAGAGGTGTTTCGGCCCTCCAGGACCGGAATTGAAGAACCCTGGTCTATAGAGACCCTGTCTCTCTCTCTCTCTCTCAAATATAAACACAAACACACACCCACTCCCAAGGTGAGTGGAAGACGGTGAAGTAGAAGACAGGATATGAAATGATTTGGTTCCTAACGGTCTGCCTCTGATGCACGGAGAAGATGAACTACCTGTGTCAGTGTGTCCTTGCCATGCACTCTGATTGTGTCTTAAAGTGTGTGTGCGTGCGTGTGTGTGTGAAAGAGAGAGATCCATTGAGAGTGAGTGTGCGTGTGTCTGTTACTATCAGTCTATTATTTAACTTCCTCGTGCTAGGTACCTCCCTGATCAAACACACCTTATCTCCACAGCCATGGTTTTTATAGGACTTGACCTCTCACCTTTAGGGATTGGCTCCTTGAAAGGGATTTGTTGGGTAAATGTCTGACTCCTGAGAGGGCAGGGTACTGAAATGTCATAATTTCTGAAAATGTTCTCTCCCTATCAAATGCTAAAGAAGTCCCGTGTTGGAGGCTGGTCTAGTGGTAGTGCTGCCATTTACAAATAAATAAGTAAACAAGGATCCATTGGATTGCCGGTCATATAGGCCATCATTTCTTAATGTGGATTTCAGCAGTGTGTAGTGTACCTCTGAATACGTAACCTCAGTGCAGTTATTTTTTATCTGGTAAGATTGGCCTTTAAGTTTGCTGATCTCACTTTTTCAATGAAGGAGCGCACTCCAGTGTAAACTCTGAACCCAACCCCCAGACTACATCTTGGCATCCATTGTGCCTATGTCAAGATATCGACTGTCAAAATGTACATTTGTACTCCGCAAACCGCCCTTTTACATGTGTTCTTTTATGCTGTGAATCCAGATTATTGAGTGTTAGAATGTCAATTTCAGCAGTAAAGTGTCTTGTTTCAGTGTTCCCTGGCTGAGATATTAGAAAGCTCCTCTGTTTGGTAGACGATGACTCAGCCCAATAGCTACCCTCCCATGGAGAGTGGTGGACCCCAAGCAGAGTCAGCTAATCATTAAACTCCATATTAAATTGACTGGAATGTGCTTGGTACCACTTGCACCCTGCCAAGAGCTCCATGCACTACCCAGCGAGAAACAAACAAATGTAACTACTGTATGTACATGCTAGCTGGATGTACATGCAGGCCCAAAAAACAGGCACTCTGTAGACAGATGTGCGCAAGACACATTTTTACTGCCATAGTCCGTTAGGTACGGACATTCAGTGCACACGTAAATACAGAGATGTACTGTACCTACGAAACCTATAAAAGTCTTATTTGAGCTTATTTATTTGAGAAGTACTACTGCTGAGTACAGGTATCTTTTTTACAATCTTCCCCCCCTTAGAGAAGACGAGAGGGATCGCAGGATTTATTGTGCACACCTCCCACGTACTTCTACCTACACAACACACACACACACACACAATTCATTGACAGTAGCTGTGTTCGAATACCCATACGCACATACTGTATACTACATACTTAATGGCTATATACTACATACTATATACTATTAGTTCATTTTAGTATACTGTAAACGAACATTCTCCTTTCAGGTGAGTGCACTAGCGCTTCGCCTGTCTACAGGAAGTTGATGCTGTTGCTATGCAACTTCTTGCTAGCTTGTTAGCATAACAAATTACTAGCTAGACATCTTACGACTTCATTAACAATGTCCATTGAGAACGCTCAACGACTATACAACTTAGCTAAGCTAAGAATGACGTGAATAATCAAGTCAATAAACGTTGGCTAGTTAGTTAGATAGCATATAGTTAATATACTGGCAAGTTCGATTCATTAGAAGCCAACTAACGTTAGGTAGCTAGCTAACATACCGGTACATACAACAACTGGTGTAATGATATGCTATGCAGTTCGTAAGGCTAGCATAGCTAACAAATTGTCAGCCAACATAACGTGTAACGTAACTTATTTGAAAAGTCATTACTTTATTACATTGCTCAACATTTTCTTAACATTTGTCATAATTAGCTAAAGCAATGAATTTGTATCTGCTCTCGTTGGACTTCGGCTGCATATTTTCTGCCATTTTCTTCAAATCTGAAAATGTTGTGAAGCCACGCCCATTTTCTGAAGAATTGCATTATGGGCCCTAAAAGCACAGAAATAGTGTCCACTGTTTGTATACTTCGTATTTTGGCGAATGTAGTACGAGATCCGGGAACTTTTGGCATACTAACTACAGTTGAAGTTGGAAGTTTACATACACTTAGGTTGGAGTCATTAAAACTTGTTTTTCAACCACTCTACACATTTCTTGTTAACAAACTATAGTTTTGGCAAGTCGGTTAGGACATGTACTTTGTGCATGACACAAGTAATTTTTCCAACAATTGTTTACAGACAGATTATTTCACTTATAATTCACTGTATCACAATTCCAGTGGGTCAGAAGTTTACATACACTAAGTTGACTGTGCCTTTAAACAGCTTGGAAAATTCCAGAAAATGATGTCATGGCTTTAGAAGCTTCTGATAGGCTAATTGACATCCTTTGACTCAATTGGAGGTGTACCTGTGGATGTATTTCAAGGCCTACCTTCAAACTCAGTGACTCTTTGCTTGACATCATGGGAAAATCAAAAGAAATCAGCCAAGACCTCAGAAAGAAAATTGTAAACCTCCACAAGTCTGGTTCATCCTTGGGAGCAATTTCCAAATGCCTGACGGTACCACGTTCATCTGTACAAACAATAGTACGCATAAACACCATGGGACCACGCAGCCGTCATACCGCTCAGGAAGGAGAAGCGTTCTGTCTCCTAGAGATGAACATACTTTGGTGCAAAAAGTGCAAATCAATCCCAAAACAACAGCAAAGGACCTTGTGAAGATGCTGGACGAAACAGGTACAAAAGTATCTATATCCACAGTAAAACGAGTCCTATATCGACATAACCTGAAAGGCCGCTCAGCAAGGAAGAAGCCATTGCTCCAAAACCGCCATAAAAAAGCCAGACTACGGTTTGCAACTGCACATGGGGACAAAGATCGTACTTTTAGGAGAAATGTCCTCTGGTCTGATGAAACAAAAATAGAACTGTTTGGCCATAATGACCATCGTTATGTTTGGAGGAAAAAGGGGGGCCTTGCAAGCCAAAGAACACCATCCCAACCGTGAAGCACGGGGGTGGCAGCATCATGTTGTAGGGGGTGCTTTGCTGCAGGAGGGACTGGTGCACTTCACAAAATAGATGGCATCACGATGAAGGAAAATGATGTGAATATATTGAAGCAACATCTCAAGACATCAGTCAGGAAGTTAAAGCTTGGTCGCAAATGGGTCTTCCAAATGGACAATGACCCCAAGTATACTTCCAAAGTTGTGGCAAAATGGCTTAAGGACAACAAAGTCAAGGAATTGGAGTGGCCATCACAAAGCCCTGACCTCAATCCTATAGAAAATGTGTGGGCAGAACTGAAAAAGCGTGTACGAGCAAGGAGGTGTCACGCCCTGGCTCTGGGACTCTTATATGTTGAGCCAGGGTGTGTAGATTCTATGTGTTTGTGTTTCTATGTTAGGATCTAGTTCATGTGTATCTATGTTGGCCGGGGTGGTTCTCAATCAGAGGCAACGAGAATCAGCTGTTGCTTGTTGTCTCTGATTGGGAACCATACTTAGGCAGCCTGTTTGGCACAGTGTATTGTGGGATCTTGTTCCGTGTTGGTTTGTGTATGTACCCAAGGACTTCACGTATCGTTTTGTTGTTTTTGTTCGTGTGGTGAATAATAATAAAAGATGTTCGCATTCCACGCTGCGCATTGGTCCAATCCTTTTGACGATCGTGACAGGAGGCCTACAAACCTGACTCAGTTACACCAGCTCTGTCAGGAGGAATGGGCCAAAATTCACCCAACTTATTGTGGGAAGCTTGTGGAAGGCTATGCGAAACGTTTGACCCAAGTTAAACAATTTAAAGGCAATGCTACCAAATACTAATTGAGTGTATGTAAACTTCTGACCCACTGGGAATGTGATGAAAGAAATAAAAGCTGAAATAAATCATTCTCTCTACTATTACTCTGACATTTCACATTCTTAAAATAAAGTGGTGATCCTAAATGACCTAAAATAGGGAATATTTAGTAGGATTAAATGTCAGGAATTGTGAAAAACTGAGTTTAAATGTATTTGGCTAAGGTGTACGTAAACTTCCAACTTCAACTGTATATCCATACTATGACCAATAAGCATACTACATACTCAATTTACGTCACAAATAGTAGGTTAGTGCAGTCAGTATGAGTATTCGAACAGCTAGTCTCTCACTGGCATGTGAGAATGTGTCACATGTGCCTATGGCTTGTTTAGTCCTTTCTCTTTATTCCCTCATGTGTGCTTATTTTACCAATGGTTTCCAGTATGATGACGTTACTGATGAAGCTTTCTCCACCCTCCAGACGTGGCCTGCTACGACGAGACTGCAGAGGCCACGACTACCACATCAGAACCCCACGAGGCCAATGCTAAACAACTATGGACTCTACCGTGTATGTCGTGTGAGTGTACTGTTCTTGTGTTTTGTTCTGTGTGGCTTTTATCCTGTAACCCTCTTTTAATACAGAGAAAATATAATAAAGAACTGTAGAGATTGACTGTCTGCCTCCTGCTTATGGTAATAGATTGAAATAACCTTGGTTTTTGACATGCTGTTGATAAAATTGTATTTGCCACATGCGTTGTAAACAACCAGTGTAGACTAACAGTGAAATGCTTACATACGGGTCCTACCCAATAATGCAGAGAATAATAAATACACAATGAGTAATGACAACTTGGCTATATACACGGGGTACCGAGTCGATGTGCAGGGTTACGAGGTAATTAAGGTAGATATGTACATACAGGTAGGGGTAAATTAGGCAACAGGACAGATAAACAGTAGCAGCAGTGTATGTAATGAGTCAAAGTTGGTGCAAAAAGGGTCAATGCAGATAGTCCTCGTAGCTATTTGGTTAACTATTTAGCAGTCTTATGGCTTGGGGGTAGAAACTGTTCAGAGTCCCGTTGGTTCCAGACTTGGTGCATCGGTACCGCTTGCCGTGCGGTATCAGAGAGAACAGTATGACTTGGGTTGCTGGAGTCTGATCATTTTTAGGGCCTTCCTCTGACACCGCCTTGTATAGAGGTCCTGGATGGCAGGGAGCTTAGCCCCAGTGATATACAGTGGGGGAAAAAAGTATTTAGTCAGCCACCAATTGTGCAAGTTCTCCCACTTAAAAGATGAGAGAGGCCTGTAATTTTCATCATAGGTACACGTCAACTATGACAGACAAAATGAGAAAAAAAATCCAGAAAATCACATTGTAGGATTTTTAATGAATTTATTTGCAAATTATGGTGGAAAATAAGTATTTGGTCAATAACAAAAGTTTCTCAATACTTTGAGAAAGTATTTTCTATGGGGTTGAGATCTGGAGACTGGCTAGGCCACTCTAGGACCTTGAAATGCTTCTTACGAAGCCACTCCTTCGTTGCCCGGGCGGTGTGTTTGGGATCATTGTCATGCTGAAAGACCCAGCCACGTTTCATCTTCAAGGAGGTTTTCACTCAAAATCTCACGATTCATGGCCCCATTCATTCTTTCCTTTACACGGATCAGTCGTCCTGGTCCCTTTACAGAAAAACAGCCCCAAAGCATGATGTTTCCACCCCCATGCTTCACAGTAGGTATGGTGTTCTTTGGATGCAACTCAGCATTCTTTGTCCTCCAAACACGACAAGTTGAGTTTTTACCAAAAAGTTCTATTTTGGTTTCATCTGACCATATGACATTCTCCCAATCCTCTTCTGGATCATCCAAATGCACTCTAGCAAACTTCAGACGGGCCTGGACATGTACTGGCTTAAGCAGGGGGACACGTCTGGCACTGCAGGATTTGAGTCCCTGGCGGCGTAGTGTGTTACTGATGGTAGGCTTTGTTACTTTGGTCCCAGCTCTCTGCAGGTCATTCACTAGGTCCCCCTGTGTGGTTCTGGGATTTTTGCTCACTGTTCTTGTGATCATTTTGACCCCACGGGGTGAGATCTTGCGTGGAGCCCCAGATCGAGGGATATTATCAGTGGTCTTGTATGTCTTCCATTTCCTAATAATTGCTCCCACAGTTGATTTCTTCAAACCAAGCTGCTTACCTATTGCAGATTCAGTCTTCCCAGCCTGGTGCAGGTCTACAATTTTGTTTCTGGTGTCCTTTGACAGCTCTTTGGTCTTGGCCATAGTGGAGTTTGGAGTGTGACTGTTTGAGGTTGTGGACAGGTGTCTTTTATACTGATAACAAGTTCAAACAGGTGCCATTAATACAGGTAACGAGTGGAGGACAGAGGAGCCTCTTAAAGAAGAAGTTACAGGTCTGTGAGAGCCAGAAATCTTGCTTGTTTGTAGGTGACCAAATACTTATTTTCCACCATAATTTGCAAATAAATTCATTAAAAATCCTACAATGTGATTTTCTGGATTTCTTTTTCTCAATTTGTCTGTCATAGTTGACGTGTACCTATGATGAAAATGACAGGCCTCTCTCATCTTTTTAAGTGGGAGAACTTGCACAATTGGTGGCTGACTAAATAATTTTTTTCCCCACTGTACTAGGCGTCACGAACAGGCTCGTAGACCGTAACAAATAGGGAGACAACGTGGAGATAAGGAATAACAAAATATATTTATTAACTAAAGCAAACTATATACAATTAACAATGGTGTGTGTAGTCAGTAATCAGTAGTGTAAGTGAGTGGATGCGTGCAATGATGTGATAATGAGGAGTGTTGAAAGGTGCCCAAGCAAACAATACAGCCACAACCAAAACCCAACAGTGTGTCTGCATGGAGAGAGTCTCCACAATGAATGGGGGAAAGGTGTATTTATCCCTGGGACACACCCGAGCCCAGGTGTCCCATTTCTCTGACAACACTCCCGGCTCCGCCCACCGACATCCTATTAAGGAAAACAAGAACAAAGAGAGAATTCAGCAGACAGAGTGGGAGGGTCGCCACACCCCCAACCACCCCATAAAACCGGTGACCACCAAGGACCCAGGAACACCACACTAACCATACATACATAAACACACATAATACTGCCCTGGTTAGCCCTATCCCACTGCCCCAGCCAACCTCGCCCTGCCCAGACCTCAGCAACCTTTGCGCACAGGAAGCAACCTTTAAGAGGAAAGAAGAAAACGAGAACAGCAGGGAACAGAAAACAGGAGGAACAGGACAACAATAAACAGTAGTCAGTCACGTGGACGACAGGCATACACTCGGGGACCACGCGTATGAGAAAACGCGTGTCCCCCAAATCAATAGGACCAGATGCCGCACATCAAGATGGAAGGCCTGTAAAAACAAACACCATCTCATTATCCTCTAGTTGGGACACATCATAGACCTCACGAAGGTGAGAGGGTTATAGTCGGTGTAGACCACAATAGGTACTACACCCGACCCGACATACACCTCAAAGTGTTGTAGCGCCCATATGAGTGCTAGCGCTTCTTTTTCCACCACAGAGTAGTTCAACTGATAACGGTTACATTGCAGCAGGACTTCACCTGCCCCCACGTTACGCAGGCCGAAACTCATAACCGAATACGAGTACAGACCAGAAGGTGTAATAAAGGCAATGATTTCACATACCCTACTCGTCAGTGGCACCTGCCAATTGCCCTTTAACAGGTCAAACTTGCTCACAAACTTAGCTGCTCCGACCTGATCAATGCAGTCCTCCATCCGAGGAAGAGGAAACGAATCTGGCTTAGTGACACTGTTTACCTTACGGTAGTCCGTACAAAATCTGTTTGTCCCATCCGGTTTACTGACCAAGATACAGGGAGAAGCCCAGCTAGAGAAAGTAGGTTCTGCAATATCACTCTACAGCATGTACCTTCTCAGCATCCAGACAACGCTGTTTCTCTGAAGAAACTCTATAGAACTGCTGACGGATGGGGTCAGCATCCCCAACGTCAATATCGTGTTCTATTAAGTTTGTACGAGTAGGTGTATCAGAAAACTAAACTGGAAAACTCAGAATCAGACCAACCATCTCGCCTATCAGCAGGTAGGTAGCAATCGTCAGGACCAGGGACATCCTCCTCACCATGCACGGACCTAGCATGACAAAAAGAAGAACCCAGCGATGTAACAGTACCGGCCAAAAGAACAGGTTTACCATCCTCTGCGGACTCACACTCTTCGGCCCCAGAGGAACTTGCGTAATAGGGTTAACAGATTTACATGGCACAGTTGGTGCGCTTTCCTCCGATCCGGAGTGGCAACTAGATAGTTTTGTTCAGTGCACTGGCACACAACCATATATGGACCTTGAAACTTGACGTGAAAAGGAGAACCAACAATTGGCAGCAGAGCAAGAACCTGGTCACCTGGACTAAAGTGACGAGGTTCAGCTCGCCGATCAAATATGCCTTTCATCCTCCCTTGTGAAGATGATTGCTTCTCTTTAGCCATCTCACCAGCAGCGTACAGGCGCTGCCGGTAATCACATACATAAGATAACAGAGACTGAGGTGGCTCAGGAGACTTCCAGTCATCCTGGAGCACCGCTAGAAGTCCACGAACACTATGTCCAAACACAAGGTCATTTGAAACCCGTGCTCTCCTGTTAAACTTCCCTGGTGGCTAACAGTAACCAAGGCAACCCCTCCTCCCAATCCTTATCCATCTCCGTACAATAAGCTCTCAACAAAGACTTAAGTGTTTGATGAAAACGTTCCAGCGCTCCTTGACTCTGCGCGTGATAGGCACTAGCCAAATTATGTTTAATATGGAGCTGTTGGAGAACCTGACCAAACAGATTAGAGGTGAAATTAGAACCTTGATCACTCTGAATGACCTTAGGGATTCCAAACAGTGAGATAAACTGAGTCAAAGCTTTAAGCACAGACGTAGTCGTGATAGACCGGAGAGGATAGGCAGCAGGAAACCTAGTGGTCTGACACATCACAGTGAACAGGTAACTACTACCATTCTCAGAGCGAGGCAGAGGGCCAACACAGTCAAATCAGATACTCAAAAGGTTGGCTGAGTACGGGAATAGGAAACAGCAGTACTGGCTTAATAGTTTGATTAGGTTTACTCGTTAATTGACAGGTGTGACAGGTTGATGAATGCAGAAACATCCCTCTTTAACCTAGGCCAAAAGAAATGTCTCAGTATGCGATTGTAGGTTGTCCTGACTAATTGCCTCCCCCACAAAACTACTACCATGAGGCACCCATTTTCTCATCAGGACATCATCCTGGAGAAAATAGCCATGGGCGACATTTCCCAACTGTTCCACAGGCACAATTTTGTCACGCAACTCTTCTAATGCAGGGTCAGCCCGTTGCTCTTTGATTAGATCAGAGCGGGGCACAGATAACAGGATAGCAGGGAAAGTAGTGACAGATTTCTTTGTACCATCATTAGCCGGCGCTGTGACCAGGTCGCCATGGCTCATGGAACACGTTCCTTTATACAATTAACAATGGTGTGTGTAGTCAGAGTGGGAGGGTCGTCACAAAGGCCGTATGCACTACCCTCTGTAGCGCCTTGCAGTCGGATGCCAAACAGTTGCCATACCAAGCGGTGATGCAGCCAGTCAAGATGCTCTCAATGGTGCAGCTTTAGAACTTTTTGAGGATCCAAGGGCCCATGCCAAATCTTTTCAGCCTCCTGAGGGGGAAGAGGCGTTGTCGTGCCTCCTTCACGACTGTTGGTGGGTGTGGACCATGTTAATTCCTTAGTGATGTGGATACCGAGGTACTTGAAGCTTTCGACCCACTCCACTACAGACACGTCGATGTGGATGGGGGGAGGGGGGGGGGGGGGGGGGGGCTGTTTCCTGTAGTCCACGATAAGCTCCTTTGTCTTGCTGATGTTGAGAGAGAGGTTGTTGTCCTGGCACCACACTGCCAGGTCACTGACCTCCCCATAGGCTGTCTCATCGTCGTCGGTGATCAGGCCTACCACCATCGTGTCATCAGCAAACTTAATGGTGTTGGAGTTGTGCACGGAATATGTGGGAGGGGAGAACAGTAAATCCTTTGATCCCTCTATATTTAAACCATTCACAACAAGCAGGGCTACGCACACCATAGAGACATTTACCATACTGAAATGTTACATTTACACTTTGAACCTTAAGTTTAAACACACACACACACAAAGGACAGAGTAATTTGGTTGAGCACATTTAAAGAGAAAGGTCAACGTCATCTACCAGGATGAACAGGACCCCCCACCTATCTGTGTCACCACAGACAAACCCACCCTCCTCTTAACCCCCTGTAGAGTGTGTCCACTCATGCATGACTTGCTCTCTCTCACTATCTCTCTCTTTAGTAGTCCAAAACAAATCATAAAAGGGGTCCAAAAAACGTGTGTGGGGGGGACGATATAACAACCCTTTCGGACATGATAGGAACACCTGAGAACTTGAGTGTTGTGAAAGGTTCTACATGAACTGCCTCGTAATGTGGAAGGTGATTCCACCATTGGATTCCAAAAATGTACTATTTTTTGTACATTTTTGTTCTTGGCTCAAGGTAAACACAAATTCCATCAGTTGGTTACATGATTTAACTACATTCGATTTGTTAAATTTTCCTGTTTTATCACTATGGAGGGCCAGTTAAACGAGGGATAACCTATTAAACGAGGGATAAAATAAAACATTTAGTCATGCACATTCCATCCATTCCCCTTCCGGTTGCGCAATACTGAGTGACAAAATTCTCATCACTCCTTTTCCTAATAAAGCAGGTATAGCAGACTACGTGCTTCAGTGGTCCTGTTCAGTTAAGACTTTGCTACCCTGGCTTGTCTAGTAGGAGCTAAAAACATCCATTGCTTTGACCCGGCAATTAATGACAAACTCCAGCCTGCATATCTGTCCTGGTTGAACTGTGAAGTCACCACCTATTGGCTCCAGGCCACTGAAAGCCAGCAGTTTGAAAACGTATCCTCATAAGTAGGTCAACTTCACAATCAACTTGAACCTTGCTCCAAGTTGCCCCCCTGGACAGCAGCAGGAGACTAACAAGGAGCAGGTTGGCTAAAGATTAACCAGAGTGACCTCTTGGCAGAGACTCTCGAAGTGGGAGAAGGACTTTTAGAAAAACAACTTGGTTGAAACCGACCACGTCACGCCGTTTGCAAATAAACAGCCCTGAGGTCAGCTCGCTCCTCTGACTGTCTCCGGAATGATGGAGAAGGACAGCCATTCCTGGCATTCCAGTGGGCACCTCTGCCCCCTCCGGTCCTGCATTCCACACATAGCAGGTTCCTCATGCCACACAGGGCGCACGAGGGGAACACAGAGCCCTCCTCTCACTCCCAGTGCACCTGGGCTGCCAAAGGGTGAGCGGCTCAATCGACACGGATCGCTAGCGCCGTTTCGCGCACCTGTGCCGCAGATCGGCTGATCGTTAACGCTGGCAACTAAATTAAAACCACGTGCCGAGATGTCTGACCCTCTGTCATTTCTTATAAGAGGGGCTTGACAGTTTCTGACCTTTTGACCTTGACTGAGGTTTACCTTCTGTGTGATGGCCAGAGTGACAAGGCAGCTACAGCATAGAGTTATTTGCGATAGCAGGACAGGAGCGAACCCATTTTGAGTTCAGTTATTGTGGCCTGTTATTGGATTTACTAAATCCATATTTGATGGCCCAGACGAATTCTTGGTTTCGCTGATGTTTTAGGGGAAACATTGGGGGAAAGTGAAACTTAATACATGTTGGTCAGATTCCCAGAGGGCAAAACCAGTTGCAATAACGTTATCATGACATCTTTTATGACACCATGGTCAGGTTGTATACCAATAAGATTTCTTCCTCATTTGGATTGTGCTATTGAATACAGTCGGGGACCACTATGTTCGTTTGCCAGCTCTACCTGAGCCGGGTTAATTTGTTCGCCTCTACACGAGCAGGGTTTGGCTCTTCCTCCCAAGCAGGGGTCTTTAGTCGATGGCTGGTCCGGTAGTCGATGCTGGTTTGGTTGTCAATGGCAGGTCCCTCGCTCCGCACCAGTCTGGCTGCGCGGTAGCGTTGGGTGTAACCAACCCCATGAGTAGTTGCGGGGGACGCAAAACATACAATTAGAGCATGTACAACAATTGATGACACCAGTGGAGACTGCTGAGGGGAGGACAGCTGATAATAATGGCTGGAAAGGAGTGAATGGAATGGCATCAAACAAATAGAAACCATGTGTTTAATGTATTTGATACCATTCCACTAATTCCGCTCCAGCCATTACCACGAGCCCGTCCTCCCCAATTAAGGTGCCACCAACCTCCTGTGGATGGACACTCACATGCTGAAAATAAGCACTTTCCTTTAGTTGTGCTAAAGAGAGTTGTATGAGTTGAGCTCTTGGTAAAGTTGGGTGTAACCTCTCGCAGCTGCATCGTGTGTGTCCCCTTTGTATAGTTGCAGGTGACACAAAACATACAATTAGAGCATTTACTGGCCAACAATTGGAGTCACACTCACATGTTCAAAACAAGCACTTTCCTTTAGTAGTGTTATGAGAGCGTTGTGATTGGTGTCTTTTTCCCATTTCAGGCGAACAGCGGAGAGGAGAAGCAGCAATGAGGTGGACGTCCATCTGTCAAGAGGTCCCCGGTCCGAACAGCGGACTGAAAGTCTTATTCTTCTTCTATGGTATAATGGCGTTTGCAACAATTTGATGTGCATTCCGGCACTTACTCTGCGGGTGAATAATAAGTACCCAAAAAAGGAAATAATGTGGGTAAAAATAAATCAAATATCATACAAATTATTTAAAAAATAAATTAACTAAACAAAATCAACCTGCTTTTCTGTAAAAAAACAATTCTAATCAGGTCCCTACACAGGCTCAAAAGACCCCTGTGAGGGCGGGACATTTCCTAGCGACAATAGTCCTTGCAGTGCTTCTGCCATGAAGTCGTGGAGCCCCAAAAACGTATCTGCTGCAGATATAATGATGTCCAGCTTCTTGGATTTCTTAGACACTTGTGCTGAACAATTAATCACTGTGGCTATAAATGCCACAAAATCCACTTTCTTCACAATGAGTATATCCAGATCACTCGATTGACTTAAAACACTAGCAACTGATTGCAATGCATCCACCGCCATATCTTCAACACTGTTGCCTCTTGTCCCTTCGACTCTCTTCACCGCCTCCACATAGGAGATCCGCTGCACAGCCCTGATCCTTAACACTTGGACCTCCTTCACCCTAACAGGGCACTCAAGGAAGTCCGGAGTATGATCCCCATCACAGTTGCAACATTTTCCATTGACAGATTCTTCAATACTGTACTTCTCCAATCTGCAAACATTTGACACATGACCATACCCTTTACAATTCCCACACTAATTGTTTGGACACAAATGCTCTCACCGCATACCTCACATATCCAAGCTTCACATATTCAGGTAGAGTCTCCTCAAACAACAATAATATCGATAGGCTTTTCTCCTTCCTTCCATTTACCATACGGGTAAGGCGACGTGCACTGACAACTCCTGGGATTTTCTGACTAAGGTACTCGTCATTTATATCCAGTGAAACTCCAGCTATAACTCATTTGGCAGGCGCCCTGCTCCGAAGATCAATACATGTTACTTCTGATGTGGACAATTTTGCAAGATCCAGTCCACGCTTCTTCTGTTCTTCATCAACACAATTAACCAAAACAAGGCCACTTCTAGTCACCTTGATTTAATCCACCTTTCCCACTGTTTCTTCACAGTCCTCGATATTGCAAATGGATTTCCCAAATGAATCTCCTTGTCCAAAAAATGCAGTCCAATAAGAAATGCATTGTTGGACCAGTCCTTGTCCTCTACTACAACTTTTGCTCAATTTGTTCCATTCTTTGATTTCACTATTTTTCATTTTTTGTCACACACTTCACTTGCCGCACTTTCAGATTCAAGCACAGTCGCCATTTCCTCTCCGCAAAACCTAAATTTACCGTTGACGTCATCCGCGCTCTGAAAGTAAGTTCCAGTTCCGTTTAACTAGTTCTGAGGCGTTTAGTAATTTGTTTGGGGAGGGAGGAGGTGATAGGGAATTGGCAACAGCTATCTCAAGTTAATGTAGTTTATACTGGGGTATCACAGCACACCATGCAAGCAAACAAATAGTTCAGAAGTTAAGTGTGTTATTGACAATGATTGCATTCACCTGAGTGAAAGGCACTTGTAAATAGGGGATGATGGTAAAATAACAAGACAGACTGATAATATGAATAAAAGGTAGAATGGCAGTCTCACAAAAGTCTCTATACTCACACAGTGCACATACTCACTTACATTTATTATCAGCAAATAAATATATTTGTTTATCTAGATACTGCAAAAAATATACACACTGATAAAAAAATCTATTACATTTTTGTAATATTTCATTTTTGGAACAAAACGAACAGTGTGCACACATGACATAAATGGATATACTCACTCATACAGACATTAATATACACAGATTACACACACAGGCACAACTTAATAACTGAGCATCTACATCAAAATGAAAAGGGAACCTTCCATGTCTATAGGACTATGACAGGTTATTGGATTGCTATTTCAGTTACTATTCAGTTCTCCAACATTGGCCATAGGTGGCCCTGTAATGGTATTCTACCAGGCCAACAAATCAAACTCATCGAAGGGCTCTTGTGAATTCTAGAGTAAGGCTTAGATTTACTAAGTGTATGCAAAGGCAGTATACAATTTATCCAAAGGCAATAAACCAACACTGTTAGACAAAGGAATATTTGTTTGAACTACCTCTCCAGCTGAAACTATAGTACGCCGGAGAGACCAAACAGAGTTTCAGGGCTCTCACAAGCTATTTTAAAAGGACGTTAAATTAACGTGACACATGGGGAAGCACCACCTTGCCCAAAGTGATTAGCCAAGAGCAGAACACCTGACAGGGTGTTATTGGACAGGGGAAAGTAACCACCTGTCACAATATACACACATTGATTTGCACATAAGTGCATGATCTAAACAAAGTATGAGCCAGAAACCTGTGACACATGGGTCTCATTAGGTTGGCCACTTTATTTCCCTGCATCAAAAAAACAGAATAGACCAGCATAATTTTCAAGCTGGTCCATGCTGGTCTGTGCTGGTCAATGCTGGTTAGTGCTGGTCGGATGCTGGTCAAGTTGGTCTGACCAGCATGGTCTAGCTGGTTATGCTGGTTGACCAGCATGGTCTAGCTGGTCAACTGGTCTGACCAGCATGGTCTAGCTGGTTATGCTGGTGACCAGCATGGTCTAGCTGGTCAACAATAGACCAGTTCTATGGCTTACTGAATGAAACAAAGTTTCCAAACATGAAAAAGCACGCTCAAAGGATGCTTATTTTATTCGGGTCCACATATGTGTGTGAACAAATGTTCTCAGTCATGAATTAGAACAAATCCCATCACAGGTCAAATTTAACAAATGACCACTTGTCAGCTGTTCTGAGAATCTCTACATCAAAGATGACACCAGACTTTGATGCCCTTGCCAAGAGAAGTGACCGTGACTGGAGTAGGCAACGATTATGCTTTTTCATGGTGATGGTTATGCAGTGAGAATTATCCAGCAATGCACTTGGATACAGGTAATAACTAATCAGTCAGATTTGGGCTGAGGTGATTGGATAACTGTAAATATGGTTCACAATGGAGATGAGAATTGTTCCTTAATATGCTTTCAAAAACAGACCATTCCAAATGAAACGGATGCTCTTAGCATATGTTTCACTCAAATGTTAGAACCGTTTTTTTTTACACATCTGCTGTTACATTTTGCATGTCTCCAGTCATATAATATATATCTATTTTTAAGTTTGCATATTGTGACTGTAAGTTTGATTGTACTTTACAAGGGCAGAGATGCAGGATCTGTATGTGTGTTTGACTGTGTTGTGATATTATAACTTATATCAATTTTGTGAAAATGTTGTGAAAAAAAAACAGGGGTAGAGATGGTACAAGGGTAGAATTGTTCTGCAAGCATACAGTACACTAGTAGTTGCATGTCAATGTGAAAATGAATAAAGGCTTCACATGTTTTGTCACGCATATAGTATGTGGCCCTTCACTTGGTTTCAAAAACTCAATGTGGCCCTTGAGCCAAAAGGTTTGCTCACCCCTGGCCTAGCTGGTCAAGCTGGTCTACAAAACCACACCCATCATTATCATATTTCCCAGCATGCTCTATTCTAGTTTGATTTGTGGAATTGTTTGTTTCAATATCTTTTAGTTTGTTGTGTTTTTGCACATGTACAAGTACATTGATTGATTAATTAATTGTATGCTACACAAAGATAAATAACATACATTTTTCTATTGCACCCGTTATTGCACCAGTTATTGTACTTGTTACTGAAATGGTTGTTCCAGATTAGGGGGTTTAGGTAGTCTCATTTATTAATCTTTCTAACCCTGGCAATCATTCTGACTGCAGATTGTGGGTGAGTAGAAGTTCCAATTGTTGGATATCCCCACTCTGGCTGGATTCAAATACGAATTAAACATGACTTTGCAAACCAACATAATGTGACTTAATGCTGGTTTCGCTGGTGACCAAAACTAAATTAAGGCTGGTTACCAGCAAAAACACAGCGAAGGCTGGTCACCAGGGTCCAAAACACAGCGAAGGCCGGTCACTAACTAAAACACAGCGAAGGCTGGTCACCACCAACTACACAGCGAAGGCTGGTCACCAGCAAAACCAGCACTCGTCACCAGCATATGCTGGTATATGCTGTTTTTTTTTCAGCAGGGTTGCCAGAGCTTTATAAGCATTATAATTCATCCTTCAATTAGTTGTTGGGTTAATGAGGTGATTCAGGGCCCTGCATACAGCCTTTCCCTGGAGAGAGACTTAATAACGCTACCCCTGTGGAAATTACATGTTCACCCCCAGTGAGAAACATACCAGCTCAGGGCAATGAGGTCATTATAGGTAATTCCTTTGCCTGGTGACAACAATCCCACCATGACATAACATGTCAATAGCGTACGTGATGTATGAAAACTGTGGATGTGGGACCATACAAATGGTCAAAAGGACTCGTTACCCCGATTCACCAGCCTTAAAGATGGTCATTCACGTGCTATTGTAAAAATAGCCGTGTCCCGAGCTCATGCCACTGGTAGCCAAAGACAACTTTAAAGGCAGCCAGATTAGGGGAATTATTTTCCATGTAAAACCCTTAAAGAGGTAGGGGGATATGAAGGGGGATAAGAGGGGTTTCGCTAATCCTCTTATGTGGTTAAGTGGGTGTTTTGGACATCAGGCAGACCCTAAAATCCTGTTTTCCGAGGAGAGTAACGTGACTCCGATCTTAACATCACATTTATAGGGCCTTCGCCACCTGAGAGTGGGGTACCGTTTTTGTTTCTCTTCATGTCAGTAGGCAGTCACCCAGTTAACTCAACAGAGTTATTTCAAGTTGCTAGCTTCACTGTGTCAAGATCCTGTAAAACCACAGCACCACTACAGCTTTTTAGGCGTCATTGTCAGTGGTGGAATAAGTACCCAATTGTCATACTTGAGTAAAAGTAAAGATACCTCAATAGGAAATGACTCAAGTAAAAGTGAAAGTCACCCAGTAACATACCACTTGAGTAAAAGTCTAAAAGTATTTGGTTTTAAATATACTTAAGTATCAAAAGTAAAAGTATAAATCATTTCAAATTCCTTATATTAAGCAAACCAGATGGCACAATTGTTCGTGTTTTTAAAATTTACGGATAGCCAGGGGCACACTCCAACACTCAGACATCATTCAGAAACAAAGCATTTGTTTTTAGTGAGTCGCCATATCAGAGGCAGTAGAGATGACCAGGGATGTTCTCATGATAAATGCATGAATTGGACCATTGTCCTGCTAAGCATTCAAAATGTAACGAGTACTTTTGGGTGTCAGGGAAAATGTATGGAGTAAAAAGTACATTATTTTCCTTAGGAATGTAGTGAGGTAAATGTTGTCAAAAATATAAATAGTAAAGTAAAGTACAGATACTTCAAACATGGCCTTCTGAATCCCCCGTCATCTCTACCGCTGTTTATGTTCCCCCTGCAGGCACTCGTCTGATGCAACATGGAGTTGTCAGCTGTTTGTAATGTCCATGCTGTCGTTTTTATTAGGTAACCCTACTAAGCCTGAATAAGAGATTAAGAGTGTAGAGGCAAGCTAAGCCCGTGGGCACAGGTTCCGATTTAAGCGAGCCACGCTTCCTGAGTTTGACTTAACTTGAAAAAATAATGGACTTGTGTGAGTACAAAGTTATTCACTGTGGGCGTCACCTTTACTAAGGTCACCAACACATCTATTGGTCTCGGGGTGTTTCCAAGGGTATGGAAGTCGGCCATAATAACGGCCATCTTTAAATCAGGCGACCCTGCTGATGTGAGTAACTACAGGCCCATTAGTATACTACCTGTGGTGTCAAAGATTGTTGAAAAGTGTGTAGCAGAACAACTGATTGCCCACCTCAACAACAGCCCCTTCACATTACATTCCATGCAGTTTGGCTTCAGAGCGAAACACTCCACAGAAATGGCCAACTGCTTTCTTCTGGAAAATGTGAAGTCCAAGATGGACAAAGGGGGCGTTGTTGGGGCTGTGTTTCTGGACCTAAGGAAGGCTTTTGATACTGTTAACCATGAGATTCTCATCACAAAATTGTCCAAGTTCAACTTTTCCCCCGATGCCTTGAGATGGATTAAATCATACCTTGAAGGCAGAACTCAGTGTGTCAGAGTGAGCAATGAGCTGTCGCCCACTCTTAGCTATGATGTGGGTGTGCCCCAAGGGTCAATACTGGGGCCCCTCCTGTTCAGCCTGTACATTAATGATCTGCCTTCTGTCTGTACTGGGTCTGAAGTTCAAATGTATGCAGATGATACAGTGATATATGTGCATGCAAAGAGCAAACAACAAGCTGCACAAGAACTCACTACTGTAATGGTCCAGGTTACAAAGTGGCTCAGTGACTCGTGTTTGCATCTCAATGTGAAAAAAACTGTTTGCATGTTCTTCACAAAGGGGGCAACAGATGCTACTGAGCCAGAAGTCTATGTGTCAGGGGAGAAGCTCCAGGGGGTATCTGATTTTAAGTACCTTGGCATCATACTTGATTCCAACCTCTCTTTTAAAAAGCATGCGAAAAAGGTAATTCAAATAACCAAATTCAACCTAGCTAATTTCCGATTTATACGAAATTGTTTGACTACAGAGGTAGCAAAACTGTACTTCAAATCTATGATACTCCCCCACTTAACATACTGCTTGACTAGTTGGGCCCAAGCTTGCTGTACAACAGTAAGACCTATTCAGTCTGTCTACAAACAGGCTCTCAAAGTGCTTGATAGGAAGCCCAATAGCCATCATCACTGTCACATCCTTAGAAAGCATGAGCTCCTGAGTTGGGAAAATCTTGTGCAATACACCGATGCATGTCT
Source organism: Coregonus lavaretus (assembly GCF_964263955.1). NCBI lineage: Eukaryota > Metazoa > Chordata > Actinopteri > Salmoniformes > Salmonidae > Coregonus > Coregonus lavaretus. The sequence continues at coordinate 23,937,676 of NC_139994.1, forward strand.
TGTATTCAAGATCCTAAATGGCTTGGCTCCCCCTCCACTCAGTATTTTTGTTAAACAGAAAACCCAAACATATGGCAGCAGATCCACAAGGTCTGCCATGAGAGGTGACTGTGTAGTTCCCCTAAGGAAAAGCACCTTTAGTAAATCCGCTTTTTCTGTGAGAGCTTCCCATGTCTGGAATACACTGCCATCAGACACACATAACTGCACCACATATCACACTTTCACAAAATGCTTGAAGACATGGCTAAAGGTCAATCAGATTTGTGAACATGGTCCCTAGCTGTGTGTTGCCGCTTTCCATGTCTGTTGTCTGTAATTTGTGAGGTGTGGAAACACTTTGTTGCTTTTATGAATTTTGTCTTGCTGCTTTTTGTTCTATGTTGCTCGGTCTGTATGCTACGTCTTGTTTGTCCTATGTTGCTATGTCTGTATGCTATGTCTTGTTCTATGTTGTTATTGTCTATATTGTAATTGTTTTTAATAACCTGCCCAGGGACTGCGGTTGAAAATTAGCCGGCTGGCTAAAACCGGCACTTTTACTGAAACGTTGATTAATGTGCACTGTCCCTGTAAAAATAAACTCAAACTCAAACTCAAACCTACTTATAGCAACTGGTATGGAGGGGTAACCACAGCCAATCGCTTCAGTATTAGGCAACTTGGTTGAGTGTGGGTGAGAAGTAACCACACTCGTTCTCTTTGAAATTAGACAACTGAATTCGACTAACAACTTTGTTGCTGGAGATCTGCTAGACCAGTGGTTCCCAACTTTTTCCTTTTCCGGGGACCACCAGATCATTGTCAAAAGCTCTAGAGAACAACCATGCATGGAATCGCTGAATTTGATCAGTCAAATGTATCAATGAATGCAGTACCCAAACTGCTGCTCTAGTGTAACTAGTTATGCATTTTTTGTGGGATAGATGCAAAGGATTAATTATAATTTTATTTGGACTTTATACCAACGGGAGCGAAGTTATCTCTGAAACTTTTGTTATGAGTTCATCTTGGGGGCTATATATTTGGTAGCTGTACAATTCATATTGATTGTTTGATTGATTGATTGTGGTTGAGATTCATTGTAAATATGTGACTAGTTTCAGGAAACTAGGTGTATGTCGCATGTCACTACTTCACAGGAGCGGCATTTGAACGTAAACATCTTCTTATCAAAATGTGGTTTTTGGCCTTTGGCCTTCTGGAACATGTGAACTTTCATGTGCCTTAATAATAAACTTGTATTCCATTCATAAATACATATAAAATGGTTAAATTACGAGCCTCGTTGGTTTAGCCACGGAAAAAGACAGGAACCTTCCCGCTAGCCATGATTGGCTGAGATAATGGATGGGCTGGACATGCTTCTGTCTATAACGTGAGCTGTTCAGTATGTGTTGACAGTCCTTTCTACCATGCCGTTTTTTAAAGATATAACGTTAGCCATGGAGAACGACAAATGTTTTGCTACTTTTCTCAACAACATTGATGCCCTGAATTTAGCAGGCGCTATCGACAGATCAGTTGGAAAAAGGGATGGGCTACTTTCTGCACACGCCACGGTCAGTGTGAACCAGAGTGACTTGACACAACGCTGGCCAAACAAGATGTAGCTACAAACAAAATGGAGTTAAATGGTTCCAGTCTGCCGTGAAGCATTCATCCATGTATACGGGTAAGAGTCTAGCTACATTTTCAGATATAAGTTTCAAATTTAGTCAGTCGTTTTTATTGCAAGTTAAAGCGTACTGTTAGTTAGCTAGCAAACGTTAGCTTGTATCCAGTACAGTAGCTCTCCACGTCACCGTGCCTGTCTAAAATGTATGAAACAGCCGGACGATGACCTCTGGTTTCAGAAGCGCTTCATCAGATCCATCAAACCATTTCTGACAGAAACAGAAACAGCAAGGAACTCTCAACTGACACCAGAAAGTGGTGGAAGAAAATCCAGAATGACCATAGCACAGCCTTGTTTCAGGTCATCCCTGATTCTGATCTCTACTTGGACGCTGGCCCAGAGCGCTGTAGGATCTATGCTGTGGTGGGGAACTCTGGGAACCTCAAAGGCTCCAACTACGGAGACCTCATTGATTCCAATGATGTCATTATCAGAATAAACAAGGCAGTAACCAAGGGCTATGAGGAGGATGTGGGGAGCAAGACCAGCCATCACGTTATGTACCCAGGGAGTGCCATAGATCTGGATAACACCACTAGTCTCCTGCTGTTCCCTTTCAAGACTATGGATCTCCAGTGGCTACTCGGCGCAGTCACTGATCCTAAACCCAAGATTAAAGCCAACAAAGATTTGGTATTGGTTCTGAATCCTGTTTTCATGAAATATGTTCATGACTATAACGGCAGATACCCATCCACCGGATTCATGGCTTTCATATTAGCCTTAAACATTTGTGACGAGGTGAATGTGTATGGATTCAGGAAAGACATCGATGGGAACAGGCACCACTACTTAGAAACACTAACTTACAAAAGGTTTGGTGCTGGACAAGAACACAATGGAACCTACGAGTACATTTACATTTACATTTAAGTCATTTAGCAGAAGCTCTCATCCAGAGCGACTTACAAATTGGTGCATTCAACTTAGGATAGCCAGTGGGACAACCACCACTGGGGGAGGGGGGGTGTAGAAGGATTACTGTTAGACTATTCCAGTTATTCCTTAAAGAGGTAGGGTTCCAAGTGTCTCCGGAAGGTGGTCATTGACTCCGCTGTCCTGGCATCGTGGGGGAGCTTGTTCCACCATTGGGGTGCCAGAGCAGTGAATAGCTTTGACTGGGCTGAGCGGGAACTGTGCTTCCGTAGAGGTAGGGGGGCTAGCAGGCCAGAGGTGGATGAACGTAGTGCCCTCGTTTGGGTGTAGGATCAGAGCCTGAAGGTAAGGAGGTGCCGTTCCCCTCACAGCTCCGTAGGCAAGCACCATGGTTTTGTAGTAGATGCGAGCTTCAACTGGAAGCCAGTGGAGTGTGCGGAGGAGCGGGGTGACATGAGAGAACTTGGGAAGGTTGAACACCAGAGGGGCTGCAGCGTTCTGGATATGTTGTAGGGGTTTAATGGCACAGGCAGGGAGCCCAGCCAACAGTGAGTTGCAGTAATCCAGACGGGAGATGACAAGTGCCTGGATTAGGACCTGTGCCGCTTTCTGTGTAAGGTAGGGTCGTACTCTGCAAATGTTGTAGAGCATGAACCTGCAGGATCGGGTCACCGCTTTGATGTTAGCGGAGAACGACAGGGTGTTGTCCAGGGTCACGCCAAGGTTCTTTGCACTCTGGGAGGAGGACACACTGGAGTTGTCAACCGTGATGGCGAGATCATGGAGCGGGCAGTCCTTCCCCGGGAGGAACAGCAGCTCCATCTTGCCGAGGTTCAGCTTGAGGTGGTGATCCAACATCCACACTGATATGTCTGCCAGACATGCAGAGATGTGATTCGCCACCAGAAGGGGGAAAGGAGAAAATTAATTGTATGTCATCTGTGTAGCAATGATAGGAGAGACCATGTGAGGATATGACAGAGCCAAGTGACTTGGTGTATAGAGAGAATAGGAGAGGGCCTAGAACTGAGCCCTGGGGGACACCAGTGGTGAGAGCACGTGGTGCGAAGACAGATTCTCGCCACGCCACCTGACAGGAGCGACATGTCAGGTAGGACGCAATCCAAGAGTGAGCAGCGCCGGAGATGCCCAACTCGGAGAGGGTGGAGAGGAGGATCTGATGGTACAATGTTATCATGAAACTCTCTGAAAATCACAAACTACACGTATTTAAAGGATGTTAATAATTCATCCATATTATTTCACTAGCGTACAGCTGTGTTTGCTACAAATATATTTTGATGAAAGAGGCAGAATCGAATGGGTGTTAACTACATTAGACCTCTACAGTTAACCCTGACTCGAGGGGCCGTAATGTCTCTGTTAAAGAGTGAGTGGAGTCATTTGGAATGAAAATTCCATAGTTCCCACTTCCGGGTGGGAATAGATTACTCTGTGTCCGAGAAGTTGTCCATAGGGTTTACCTGACTTTACTACAATATTGACCTGGAGTATGGTTGCAGAGACTTTGTGAGACAATTTATAATTGTCTCTCTAACACGTTTAATCTCGACTCATGATCATATGATTATTTCTCACAACCCAATAGGCACTGCCCCAGTGCTATTAAGTAATATTGACATTGATCAAGCTTTTGAGGACCGAAAGGACAGAAACATTTTGTCCAGAGTGTCCAAGATATTTTACACAGTAGTAGCAGATAGAAAAATGGGGGTCAGCGGGTCAAAATAACAATTCTAAAGCTCAGGAATCTCAGTTTATTTGGGCAGAGCAAGGCCTCAAGTTAACCTTGTGTTGCTCTTTTTGGAGCATGAGGGGTCATGCAGAGTTTGGGAACAGGAAATGCTGCTTCATCAAATAGGTTCGAAATGCAGTGCGTACGTGCCCTTTAGGATCTGGTCTAGGAGCGTAGGTGGTGGGTAAACTACTTAAAAGGTTTCTGTTCCAGAAGTGGCACACAGGAGCTGAACCTAGCCGAACCAGCTGCACTGAGCTGACCTGGTCATGCATCCACCAGTTGCTGGAACCATGCTTAAAAGGACAATGTGAAAATAATATGATCATCCATCAGCAGCGCGATAGTGTGAAAATGGCAAGAGAGATCAAAATGTCCATTCTCCTACGACAGGATAGAAACTTGGTTTTAAGGTTCTTTCTCCACAGCCTTTCTCCTTCATATTTAAATGAGTCCAAAAGCTGACACTTGAGTTGTCCCTGGGGTTGTGGGGAAAGTAGGCTAGAGGTAGTCCAGAGTTTCCATTTGTTATTTTATGGTCAGAGATTCTGGCGAATAGTTCTGATTTCTTGATACAAATGCATCAGGACATGCACCCCTAGATGTGGTAGGACATTAGGCAACAGAATAGTGTAATGATAGGGACTTTTTTGGACTTTACAGTACATGCACACATCGTTGATTGTCCCCCAGAGATTAAACTCACCACAACTCAATTCAGATATGTGTCGATTTGGAAGTCTCTAAAATAATGTCTCCAGGGCGTAGAGACAACATGTTATTTTAGCCTACAGACTAAATGGGCCATTGAAGCTAAATTGGGCCACCTTCAGCTTCAGTTCCTTTATAATGGCTGTGGAACCGGCCAAGCCCTTACATAAGAGGAGCGACAGACAGGACGTGCTTAAGAGCAGACAGCAGCCTCCATGACCCACATCTGCACCATCAAGTCATCGCTCAACGATGAGGAGAACCAGGGCTCCGGTCCTAGTAAAACAGTGAAGATGCCAAGCATGGCTCCCAAAGTGCATGGGAACCATGTTTTTCTGTTAGGTTGGTCTGTAGAAGCTTGAATCCGCCGGAAATAACTTGACAAGACAATTAGTTGCAAGAAATCCAGCCTGGAATTGAAATCAAGAAGAGTTACGATAGCCAAGGACTCTCAGAGATGCAGATGTGTCAGTGCAAAGATTAAAGGGATAGTTCAGGCAAAATTTACACTGAACAAAAATATAACACAACCTGTAAAGTGTTGGTCCCATGTTTCATGAGCTGAAATAAAAGAACTAAATAAATAAACCTACCATTAAAATTATAGACTGATCATTTCTTTGTCAGGGGGCAAACGTACAAAATCAGCAGGGGATCAAATACTTTTTTCCCTCACTGTACTTCCAAAGTTGTGGCAAAATGGCTTAAGGACAACAAAGTCAAGGTATTGGAGTGGCCATCACAAATCCCTGACCTCAATCCTATAGAAAATGTGTGGGTAGAACTGAAAAGGCGTGTGCAAGCAAGGAGGCTTACAAACCTGATTCAGTTACACCAGCTCTGTCAGGAGGAATGGGCCAAAATTCACCCAACTTATTGTGGGAAGCTTGTGGAAGGCTACCCGAAACGTTTGACCCAAGTTAAACAATTTAAAGGCAATGCTACCAAATACTTATTGAGTGTATGTAAACGTCTGACCCACTGGGAATGTGATGAAAGAAATAAAAGCTGAAATAAATCTCTCTCTACTATTATTCTGACATTTCACATTCTTAAAATAAAGTGGTGATCCTAACTGACCTAAAACAGGGACTTTTTACTAGGATTAGATGTCAGGAATTGTGAAAAACTGAGTTTAAATGTATTTGGCTAAGTTGTATGTAAACTTCCGACTTCAACTGTATTTATCAAAGAATAGGCGAGGGCACTGTCTGCAGCACCCGGCCTCACCCTACTAGACTCTGAAGTCAAATGTCTGCTGTTTGCAGATGATCTTGTGCTTCTGTCCCCAACCAAGAAAGGCCTAAAGCAGCACCTAGATCTTCTGCACAGATTCTGTCAGACCTGGACCTTAACAGTATATCTCAGTAAGACACAAATAATGGTGTTCCAAAAAAGGTCCAGTTGCCAGGATCACAATGCAAATTCCATCCAGACACCATTGCCTTAGATCACACAAAGAACTATACCTACCTCGGCCTAAACATCAGCACCACAGGTAACTTCTACAAAGCTGTGAACGATCTGAGGGCAAGAAGAGCCTTCTACACCATCAAAAGGGACATACAATTCTACATTCCAATTAGGATCTGGCTAAGAATACTTAAATCATTGCCCTTTAAGGTTGTGAGGTCTAGGTTCCACTCACCAACCAAAAATTCACAAAATGCGACAAACACCAAATTGAGACTCCGCATGCAGAATTCTACAAAAACATTCCAAATAATGCATGCAGAGCAGAATTAGGACGATACCCGCTAATTATACAAATCCAGAAAATAGCTGTTAAGTCCTACAATCACCTAAAAGGAAGTGATGCCCAAACCTTCCTTAACAAAGCCCTCACCTACAGCGAGATTAACCTAGAAGAGTCCCCTCAGCCAGCTTGTTCTGGGGCTCTGTTTACAAACACAAACAGATGACACAGGGCCCCAGGACAGCAACTCAATTAGACCCACCAAAACAAAAAGATAACTATTTGAGACATTGGAAAGAATTAGCCACAAAAAAAAAAAAAACACAGCAAACTGGAATGCTACCTGGCTCTAAACAGCGAGTATACGGTGGCAGAATACCTGACCATTGTGACTGACCCAAAATTAAGAAAAGCTTTGACTCAGTGATCATAGCCTTGCTATTGAGAGAGGCTGCAATAAGCCGACCTGGCTTTCAAGAGAAGAAAGGCTATGTGCCCACTGCCCACAAAACGAGGTGGAAACTGAGCTGCAATTCCTGACCTTCTGCCAAATGTATGACCATATTAGTCACATATTTCCCTCAGATTGCACAGACCAACAAAGAATTTGAAAACAAACCAAATATGGGAAACGTGATGTGAAGAGGCAAAGGGTCTGACAGAAAGAAAAGGAGATAGAGAGAGATACGCAGAGAGTCCGGGAGCGAGGGCCAGAGGATAAAAGAGAGTGAAGGTCAGATCGATACAGAGTTTGAGAATCGGCATACAGTCACAAATGAAGAAAGAGAAAGATGGAGAGAACAGGCAATTTGTGAATGAGAATGGCTCTACACCGTATTTTGATCCCTATTAGTGCAAGTTGGATGTGTTTTACCACCACAGTTTGCGCAAGGTGAGCCAGATGTGTCACTGAGCCCTATGATTGGCATGTGGAAAAAGAGCCAGCCGCTTCCCTTCCCTATCTATCCATCTCTCCCTCGATTTATCATTCTGTGTCATCGGGCCTTGACAGGGAGATCCATGCCTCACGTAGGCACAACACGGCAACCCTTATCTACCCAGACCATCACTCGTCCACTAACCCCCTCCATCTGCCTGGGATTGATAGAAGACATCATCACCCACAGCCTACTACATGATGGGTCACAACGTACACAAGGGTTATTCTATTTCCTTTCAATATAAAATATGAAAGTGCATAGGTTGACATCACGGCACCAGTAGAGACACTTGATATCATGACTGTACAGTTTTCCATTGTTGCTATGTGCAGTGCATTGCTAGTGAATTAAACACAATCCTGTTTGTAGTATAGAGTTTTGAATAATATACCTGTGGGAAAATCCCAGGGCCAATTGGTTTCACAGTTATCGAAATAGAATCTGCCCTAACTTAATTACAATGGACTTGTCTCTCTAACACACAGATAGAGCTCAGCTGCTTGGATACAGAGCAAAAGATCTCTCCAAAATAAATGTAAATTGAATCATCATGAAACCACATATATGCCTAAACTTACTCCATAGGTAACCCCTGGACTTCTGTTTGTACTCTGTCATTATGGCTACCTTGGCTACCTGGGGTCACTAAATGCTTCGTGAGGACGGACCCCACATCCCCCCACATAGCCCTAACTGGGGCAGGATGTCCACATCACTCTGAGGAGAGACAGCCTGTTGAGAGGCACGTAGCTGCCTTATTTTGAACTCTTCAACAACAGAAAAGACTAATATGGCCAAGGATGTTTTGGCTGGCATTCAGAGCCCCTTTGGGGTCTGGCCTCTCAGATGCAGACTGCCCCCACTTCCTCCATAATTGCACATACAATCCTCAACCATCATGCAGTCACATTGTCAGGTGTGCTCTTAGTCTCAATACACCATTTTTACTCTGAGGGGAAATGAGGCAGAGAGAACAAGGGATAATAGTATCAATGAAAAGAACACGCAGGGACACAGCAGTGGGGAATGGTGTGGAGCATGTATGGCAGATTTGCTCGATTGGAGGACTGCCGCTGAGACGACTGGGGTAGTTATTAAGGCGTTCCACTCTCGGCCCTGCCAATAGAGATCTGGTCGCCGTGGTAACAGGCTATCGGTGACATGACTGGTCCCATGGGAAGGCATGGCGGCTCAGCGACAGCTCAGTGACAGCTTCAGGTCAACCCTGGCCTGTCCGGAGCGTTATGTAACCCAAATGGCTCACTCGCACAATTACACAAACCGTTATTTCACTCTCACTCTCAGCCAGTCATCTTCCATGTCAATTAAAGAGGCGGTGCCAATCCGAAAAGATGTGCTGCCAGGCAGGCTGCCATACATGGGCCAGGGTGAGTCAGTCACTTGTTGTAAAATGTGTCGCCATGGATACGTTGTCCCTGGCCTGGGGTTTTCCTTTAACAGCTCTGCAGGTCGTCTTCGGCTGTCAATCTATGTGGGGGAGTCGGCATACACTGTGAGGAGGGTTGATAAAGGGAAATTATAAATGCAGATGAACTGATTGAATGAAATTACCTCCACACATTGTGACTTTATCTTTGTAAAGCTTGCTTGAAGGTGGCTCACACACAAACACACACAAACCAAACACACACACACACCCCTCTCTCTTTGTGTGTCACCCCCAAGCATGCACATCGCCCAGGAGCAAGCGCGGGGTATAGGGGTAGGGTTCCCGCACTGTTGATCTCTGTCGCCCAGCGATTAGATAGTAATGTTTACGTGGGGAGATAAGAAGCAACAGGATCCCAGTGCTGAAACACTTTCATTCAGGATCGGCGATGACGGTTATGTATCAACAGTAAGCATCATGTTACCTCTCACATGTCTGGGACTGCAGGTGATGTTTTGAAGATCAGATTGCCGGTGAAAGCTTTGAAATTGAAACAGTGTCTGATGAATGGTCTTCGCTGTACTCTCCTATAATGAAAATCTGCATTTATCAACTACATTTGTCCAAAGCATCTATAATAAAAAAATATATACATTTATTAAAAAGCCCTATAGTCTAAGCCGGGGGGGGGGTGGGGGGGGGGGGGGTTCTACAAAGCTAAGATGGTCATACCAAGCATAATTTAGCTATTTGATTTTTTAAATGTTGGTGAAAAATGTTGTTTAAAAAATGCATTTGATAAAACATTGAATTTGACCCTACTGCTATTAGCCCATAGATATGCATTGAATAAGAGATTCATACATGGAAAAACAAATAATAAAAAAAAATCAAAAGGAAGTTTGTTTTGAAGTGTGGAAATGATTTCTGTATTTATTTGACCGATATTTAACCCCTTTTTTTAGGCACTAAACTACTTCCATATATATACTTCCATTCATTTTTTAAAACTGGTACCGGGCTACCTTCAGACGAGTCTTGTGAGGCTTGTGGGTGTCCTACATGTACGTGTTCGTGAGAGCCATATATTAGTGTGTAGCCCAAACATGTTCGGACGCTACAGACAGAAGTTGGCATATCGGTGGAACTGACTTCAGATGAGTCCCGTGACGCTTGTGGGGGACGTAGACCAAAACAGAGAACACCATTGTGTTCGTGAGAGTCTCATCTTTCCATAGATGGGTCAATGGATTGTAGGCCAAACGGTTCGGACACAGAGAAGACCGATCTTCAGTCTCATGGTCTGACAAACAACGCTGTAGCTCTGCCACCTTTCACTGCAGATGCAGATGGCCGGCATTGGTGGATGCGGTGGATTGAGACGCAGCACATGCAAATAAACAGATATCTCCATCTTAAACAGACTGATTTAATCAAATCGGAGGCGCGGACATCGACTCTAGGGGGTTTGAATCAATGAATCTGTCAATGTCAATCCACTCGACCTACAGTGTACTGACCTCAATCAGAGCTCAGAAGAGGCATTGTGCTAATTAGTCCTTTGCTAGTGTTTGGTAGTATAAGGCAGGTCTTAATTACACTCACTGCTAAATAAGTAGAAGTACACACTTAATGATGAGAGGTTTGAGTCTGAAGATAAAATAATACTTTATTGTCCATCATGTCCTTGCAGAGAACAGAAATGTGAGATATTGTAGCCTCTGTGGAAGCATACTAGAACCACTGCGAGGAGGTTTGCTTCTTTATGGCTCAGGAGATAACTACAAGGTTGCTGGTTCAAGCCCTGCATAGCACTGCATAATGTGTAGCACAGAAGGCTAGTATGGAAAATGACTACCATGGTGTTAATTGGATCCATGGGAGATTAATTGTGGAATGTAAACACAGCTTGACTTGAGGACACTTCTAAGTAATGGAAACCATTGACATTTTTGGTGAACTGTCTTTGACCTCATGCCACGTATCTGATTGTCTTTGGGATTCAATTCATTTCAGCTAGAAACGTCCCATTGGGTAAAAAGTCAATTAGGCCCTAAAACTCTCACAGCAGTGGTGAAATGGATGCTGCTTGAATGAGAAAAAAAAAGAAAACATCTTATTTTGAATGAATGGAATTTAATTGAAATGCATTACAAAGACACTCACAGGTGGCATGAGGATATGGGCGTACACATATCTACACGCACACAAATATACAAGTAAAATAGGACATAGCATACTAAAAAATGCATTTGGACACGATAAACACACACCATCATGGCACGTGGATGCGAATGCACACTTGAGGGATGCAAAGGCATGGGAACTCACTTGAACACTTCAAATCAAATCATATTTTTATTTTATTTGTCAAATGCGCTGAATACAACACCTTACCGTGAAATGCATACTTACAAGCCCTTGACCAACAATGCAGTTAAGAAAATATTTACTAAATGAACTAAAGTAAAACATTTAATAAAAAGTAACACAATAAAATAACAATAACGAGGCTATATACAGGGGGTACTGGTACAAAGTCAATGTGCGGGGGTACAGGTTAGTCAAGGTAATTTGTACATGTACAGTTGAAGTCGGAAGTTTATATACACCTTAGCCAAATACATTTAAACTCAGTTTTTCACAATTCCTGACATTTAATCCTAGCAAAAATTCCCTGTTTTAGGTCAGTTAGGATCACCACTTTATTTTAAGAATGTGAAATGTCAGAGTAATAGTAGAGAGAATCATTTATTTCAACTTTTATCTATTTCATCACATTCCCAGTGGGTCAGATGTTTACATACACTCAATTAGTATTTGGTAGCATTGCCTTTAAATTGTTTAACTTGGGTCAAACATTTCGGGTAGCCTTCCACAAGCTTCCCACAATAAGTTGGGTGAATTTTGGCCCATTCCTCCTGACAGAGCTCGTGTAACTGAGTAAGGTTTGTAGGCCTCCTTGCTCGCACACGCTTTTTCAGTTCTGCCCACACATTTTCTATAGGTTTGAGGTCAGGGATTTGTGATGGCCACTCCAATACCTTGACTTTGTTGTCCTTAAGCCATTTTGCCACAATTTTGGAAGTATGCTTGGTGTCATTGTCCATTTGGAAGACCCATTTGCGACCAAGCTTTAACCTTCTGACTGATGTCTTGAGATGTTGCTTCAATATATCCACATAATTTTCCTTCCTCGTGATGCCATCTATTTTGTGAAGTGCACCAGTCCCTCCTGCAGCAAAGCTCCCCCACAGCATGATGCTGCCACCCCCGTGCTTCACGGTTGGGATGGTGTTCTTCGGCTTGCAAGCATCCCCCTTTTTCCTACAAACATAACGATGATCATTATGGCCAAACAGCTCTATTTTTGTTTCATCAGAAAAGAGGAAATTTCTCCAAAAAGTACGATCTTTTTCCCTATGTGCAGTTGCTAACCATAGTCTGGCTTTTTTTATGGCGGTTTTGGAGCAGTGGCTTATTCCTTGCTGAGCGGCCATTCAGGTTATGTCGATATAGGACTCGTTTTACTGTGGATATAGATACTTTTGTACCTGTTTCCTCCAGCATCTTCACAAGGTCCTTTGCTGTTGTTCTGGGACTGATTTGCACTTTTCGCACCAAAGTACGTTAATCTCTAGGAGACAGACGCGTCTCCTTCCTGAGTGGTATGACAGCTGCATGGTCCCATGGTGTTTCTACTTGCGTACTATTGTTTGTACAGTTGTGGTCAAAGGTTTTGAGAATGACACAAATATAAATTTTCACAAAGTCTTCTGCCTCAGTTTTTATGATGGCAATTTGCATATACTCCAGAATGTTATGAAGAGGGATCAGATGAATTGCAATGAATTGCAAAGTCCCTCTTTGCCATGAAAATGAACTTAATCCCCAAAAAACATTTCAACTGCATTTCAGCTCTGCCACAAAAGGACCAGCTGACATCATGTCAGTGATTCTCTCGTTAACACAGGTGAGAGTGTTGACGAGGACAAGGCTGGAGATCACTCTGTCATGCTGATTGAGTTAGAATAACAGACTGGAAGGAGGGTGGTGCTTAACATCATTGTTATTCCTCTGTTAACCTGCAAGGAAACATGTGCCGTCATCATTGCTTTGCACACAAAGGGCTTCACAGGCAAGGATATTGCTGCTAGTAAGATTTCACCTAAATCAACCATTTATCGGATCATCAAGAACTTCAAGGAGAGAGGTTCAATTGTTGTGAAGAAGGCTTCAGGGCGCCCAAGAAAGTCCAGCAAGCGCCAGGACCGTCTCCCAAAGTTGATTCAGCTGTGGGATTGGGGCACCACCAGTGCAGAGCTTGCTCAGGAATGGCAGCAGGCAGGTGTGAATGCATCTGCATGCACAGTGAGGTGAAGACTTTTGGAGGATGGCCTGGTGTCAAGAAGGGCAGTGAGGAAGCCACTTCTCTCCAGGAAAAACATCAGGGACAGACTGATATTCTGCAAAAGGTACAGGGATTGGACTGCTGAGGACTGGGGTAAAGTCATTTTCTCTGATGAATCCCCTTTCCGATTGTTTGGGGCATCCGGAAAACACCTTGTCCGGAGAAGACAAGGTGAGCGCTACAATCAGTCCTGTGTCATGCCAACAGTAAAGCATCCTGAGACCATTCATGTATGGGGTTGCTTCTCAGACAAGGGAGTGGGCTCACTCACAATTTTGCCTAAGAACACAGCCATGAATAAAGAATGGTACCAACACATCCTCCGAGAGCAACTTCTCCCAACCATCCAAGAACAGTTTGGTGATGAACAATGCCTTTTCCAGCATGATGGAGCACCTTGCCATAAGGCAAAAGTGATAACTACGTGGCTCGGGGAACAAAATATCGAAATGTTGGGTCCATGGCCAGGAAACCCCCCAGACCTTAAACCCATTGAGAACTTGTGGTCGATCCTCAAGAGGCGGGTGGACAAACAAAAACCAACAAATTCTGACAAACTCCAAGCATTGATTATGCAAAAATGGGCTGCCATCAGTCAGGATGTGGCCCAGAAGTTAATTGACAGCATGCCAGGGCGGATTGCAGAGGTCTTGAAAAAGAAGGGTCAACACTGCAAATATTGACTATTTGCATAAACTTTATGTAATTGTCAATAAAAGCCTTTGACACTTATGGAATGCTTGTAATTATACTTCAGTATACCATTGTAACATCTGACAAAAATATCTAAAAACACTGAAGCAGCAATACTTGTGTCATTCTCAAAACTTTTGACCACAACTGTACAGATGAACGTGGTACCTTCAGGCGTTTGGAAATTGCTCCCAAGGATGAACCAGACTTGTGAAGGTCTACAATTTCTTTTCTGAGGTCTTGGCTGATTTTCCCATGATGTCAAGCAAAGAGGCACTGAGTTTGAAGGTAGGCATTGAAATACATCCACAGGTACACCTCCAACTGACTCAAATTATGTCAATTAGACTATCAGAAGCTTCTAAAGCCATGACATTATTTTCTGGAATTTTCCAAGCTGTTTAAAGGCACAGTCAACTTAGTGTATGTGAACTTCTGACCAACTGGAATTGTGATACAGTGAATTATAAGTGAAATAATCTGTCTGTAAACAATTGTTGGAAAAATTACTTGTGTCATGCACAAAGTAGAAATTATAGTTTGTTAACAAGAAATTTGTGGAGTGGTTGAAAAACGAGTTTTAATGACTCCAACCTAAGTGTATGTACACGCCCGACTTCAACTGTAGGTAGGGGTAAAGTCACTATGCATAGATAATAAACAGCGAGTAGCAGCAGTATATAAAAAAAAGGGGGGGGGGGGTCAATGTAAATAGTCAGGGTGGCCATTTTATTAATTGTTCAGCAGTCTTATTGCTTGGGGGTAGAAGCTGTTAAGGAGCCTTTTGGACGTAGACTTGGCGCTTACCGCTTGCCACGTGGTAGCAGAGAGAACAGTCTATGACTTGGGTGACTGGAGTCTTTGACAATTTATTGGGCCTTCCTCTGACGCCGCCTGGTATAGAGGTCCTGGAATGCAGGAAGCTTGGCCCCAGTGATGTACTGAGCTGTACGCAGTACCCTCTGTAGCGCCTTATGGTCGGATGCCGAGCAGTTGCCATACCAGACGGTGATGCAACCGGTCAGGATGCTCTCAATGGTGCAGTTGTATAACTTTTTGAGGATCTGGGGACCCATGCCAAATCTTTTCAGTCTCCTGAGGGGGAAAAGACATTGTCATGCCCTCTTCACTACTTTCTTGGTGTGTTTGGACCATGATAGTTTGTTGGTGATGTGGACACCAAGGAACTTGAAACTCCACTACAGCCCCGTCGATGTGAATGGGGCGTGTTCGGCCCTCCTTTTCCTGTAGTCCACGATCATCTCCTTAAGAGGTACAGTGGCTTGCGAAAGTATTCACCCCCCTTGGCATTTCTCCTATTTTGTTGCCTTACAACCTGGAATTAAAATTGATTTTTGGGGGGGGGTTGTATCATTTGATTTACACAACATGCCTACCACTTTGAAGATGCAAAATATTTTTTCTTGTGAAACAAACAAGACATAAGCCAAAAAAAATACAGAAAACTTGAGCGTGCATAACTATTCACCCCCCCCCCCCCCCCCCCCAAAGTCAATACTTTGTAGAGCCACCTTTTGCAGCAATTACAGCTGCAAGTCTCTTGGGGTATGTCTCTATAAGCTTGGCACATCTAGCCACTGGGATTTTTGCCCATTCTTCAATGCAAAACTGCTCCAGTTCCTTCAAATTGGATGGGTTCTGCTGGTGTACAGCAATCTTTAAGTCATACCACAGATTCTCAATTGGATTGAGGTCTGGGCTTTGACTAGGCCATTCCAAGACATTTAAATGTTTCCCCTTAAACCACTCGAGTGTTGCTTTAGCAGTATGCTTAGGGTCATTGTCCTGCTGGAAGGTGAACCTCCGTCCCAGTCTCAAATCTCTGGAAGACTGAAACAGGTTTCCCTCAAGAATTTCCCTGTGTTTAGCGCCATCCATCATTCCTTCAATTCTGTCCAGTTTCCCAGTCCCTGCCGATGAAAAACATCCCCAGAGCATGATGCTGCCACCACCATGCTTCACTGTGGGGATGGTGTTCTCCGGGTGATGAGAGGTGTTGGGTTTGTGCCAGACATAGTGTTTTCCTTGATGGCCAGAAAGCTCAATTTTAGTCTCATCTGACCAGAGTACCTTCTTCCATATGTTTGGGGAGTCTCCCACATGCCTTTTGGTGAACACCAAACGTGTTTGCTTATTTTTTTCTTTAAGCATTGGCTTTTTTCTGGCCACTCTTCCGTAAAGCCCAGCTCTGTCGAGTGTACGGCTTAAAGTGGTCCTATGGACAGATACTCCAATCTCCGCTGTGGAGCTTTGCAGCTCCTTCAGGGTTATCTTTGGTCTCTTTGTTGCCTCTCTGATGAATGCCCTCCATGCCTGGTCCGTGAGTTTTGGTGGGCAGCCCTCTCTTGGCAGGTTTGTTGTGGTGCCATATTCTTTCAATTTTTTAATAACGAATTTAATGGTGCTCCGTGGGATGTTCAAAGTTTCAGATATGTTTTTATGACCCAACCCTGATCTGTACTTCTCCACAACTTTGTCCCTGACCTGTTTGGAGAGCTCCTTGGTCTTCATGGTGCCGCTTGCAAACAGTGGGCTATTGCATTTCTCCGTAAAGTGAATCCATGAACACACAATAGGGCTGCCATCTGATTAGCACTTGAGAGAGAGAGAGAGACTCAGATTACACAGACCCACAAAGAATTCCAAAACAAATCCCATTTTGATAAACTCAAATATATCTATTGGGTGAAATACCACAGTGTGCCATCACAGAAGCAAGATTTGTGACCTGTTGCCACAAGTAAAGGGCAACCAGTGAAGAACAAACACAATTGTAAATACAACCCATATTTATGTTTATTTATTTTCCATTTTGTACTTTAACTATGTGCACCTAATCATAACACAGTACATAGCCATAATATGTGTAATGTTTACTGTTAATTTTGTATTGTTTATTCACTTTTGTTTATTATCTATTTCACTTGCTTTGGCAATGTAAACATGTTTCCCATGCCAATAAAGCCCATGTCACGCCCTGGCTCTGGGGACTCTAGTATGTTGAGCCAGGGTGTGAGTTTTCATTAGTTTTTCGTTTCTAGTTGTTGTATTTCTATGTTGGCCAGAATGGTTCTCAATCAGAGGCAACGAGTGTCAGCTGTTGCTGGTTGTCTCTGATTGGGAACCATATTTAGACAGCCTGTTTTCCCACAGTGGTTGTGGGATCTTGTTCCAGTGTGGTTTGTGTTAGACCGAGGACGTCACGTTATCGTTTGTTGTTTTGTTCGTGTTATTGTCATTCTTTAATAAATATGTTCACTTTTCACGCTGCGCCTTGGTCCTCTGTACCCGACGATCGTGACAGCCCATTGAATTTAATTGAGTAGGGAGAGAGAGCGGGGGGGGGGAGGAGAGAAGGTACAAAGTACAAAGTAAATGGTTTCCGGCTACATACTGTAAACAGTGTTGAGTGTTCTTAATTGCATAGTACCCCCTCCGTCCTGTTGTCAGCACTCCACTTGAGAGTGTAACACATGCACCAGGAGTAGAGAAAGAGAGAGAGAGGGGGCGAGAGAAAGAATCAACAGCTGCTGATTCCGACTGATGTAAACAAGTAAGAGAACAGAAGGGGGAATGACACACACACACACACACACACACACACACACACACACACACAGCCACTGCATGTACAAATGAGAGAAAATTAGCACTTCATAGAAATAGAAGCAGGATCTCCATCTACTGTATATCACCTATACTATGATTCACATAATTACAAACTCTCATACATGATCACATGCAAAACACAACAGATGCTCGTTGGTAGCTACACATACATGCGTATCACGCACATGCATACAATCACAGACATAGACATGACTAAAATCAGACCCCCCCACACACACATAATGCACCGAACCACAGGCACGTGCACAAAACCACAAAAAGGTAAACACAAAACCATTTAGCCAGCCATCATCTGTCCTTATGTTGTCCAAGGTCCCCGCAGAACATCACACACATTTTTATATACTTTACATTATAGCCATACAAAAACATGAACTACTCTCATGGTTGCAGGGTGTTCAAGGTCTGCGTCCAAACACACTAAACATTAATTTATACATAAACGCTCTGCTAACATGTGACCAAAGACACACAGAATTATTCACTGTTTGGTTCCTTCCTTTATGTTGTCAAGGCATTCAGTTTTAACATCAAAAGTTTGTACAAACTGTACACACGTGACAGAACACACATGCACACACACTCACACACACTCACACACAGTAAAGTACACAGACACTCAGTAATCATCACAAAGGTGCATACAGTACTCAGCAATGCATTCTATTTGACCTTGGGTAAATACCTGCCATTCACTGTACCTGCTAACTCTTTCAAAGAACTTTAGGATAATGCAGGTAAACGACTGTCATGATCACTTCAGTCAACCCCCCCAAAAACCCAACCTCAATAACCTAATCCACATTGGCATCATAACATAGAAGTAGTAACACTGTTTCAGCTGCTACTTTATAATATACTGGATTATAATGGATATTATATTTACGCAAACATGATGTGGATAATAATGGAATATTTCTGGTACTTGCTTCAAATAATTCAACACAATTTGTGACTACTTGTTACTACATACAGCCCTGTTTCAACTTGTACTTACCCTATAAGCTTTACCTTAGACTTATTTCACCCCAATATCGAAATAAAAATACATTTAAAAAATATGTTCATTGAAATCAAAATAAATGATTGATTATGCAGTCAACACTGTATATAGTATACTGATAGGGATTTCACAAAAAGATCTTCAGCCCTATTTATGGCACACAGATAGGCCAATAGTTACATAATTAATATATATGACCTTTAACCTGTTATCTACAGACATCACTGACCTCTTGTCTACTGGGCTACTGGTAGGTTAAATACAGGCCAATGCAGCGCTTATCACCATATATTGACAGTTACCTTTCACCTATTGTCTGAGAATTCCTGGGCAAAACTCACACACACTCTCCCACATGCATGCACCTACACATGCATGCGCCGTGCACGCTCGCATTGATATGCTATTCATTAAACCCAACATTGCTCGTAGTAATTGCTTGGACTATGACAGCATACTATTCTGATGAGTTGGATGTCACGCCATTCTTGACATTCCTTATCTAATTTTCAAAAAATTTGAAATAACAGTAGAAATGCAACAGTGTACAATCACCAATTGTGTAATTTGTCCTTCATGCATTAACTGAACAAGGCCGTCCTCTTGTGTTGATAAGAGGGACTGCATGAAGTAGACGTTTTCAGTAGGGTAAACACTGTGTGTCCCAAACATAAGGAACACCTGCTCTTTCCATGACATAGACTGACCAGGTGAATCCAGGTGAAGGCTATGATCCCTTATTGATATCACCTGTTAAATCCACTTCGATCAGTGTCAACGAAGGGGTGGAGACAGGATAAAGAAGGATTTGTAAGCCTTGAGACATGGATTGTGTATGTGTGCCATTCAGAGGGTAAATGGTCCACCACAGGACCGAGTTTGGGAAGTCCTGGTCTAGAGCATAACATAACATAAAATGATTCAGTACTCTACATAGAACCCTCCTCAATATATCACTGAGGGGCCAGTCACAACATGTTCCATTCAAGGTTACAGGGATAACATTTTCAGACTGCTGTATCAGATGAGGGCCTCTCATTTAAGCCCTATTCGCATGGGACTAGTATTACTATAGAACGTCAGTTATGTAATTATTACCCAAGCATGTCCGTTTTTCCAGTGGACTATTCGGACGGGATTAGTTAGACCAAACTGCCCCTGTAATTATTTGTTTTCCTCATTCACAATTGAACGTTATGATGGAAGCCTGGAGGCTCTTCTAGGGGTGAAGATATTTCAAATGTCTAGGGATAACCTAATATTGGCCTAATAATGCATATCAATAAGAACCATTAACTGTAACCTATGCAGACATTTAATTACCTGACGTATTTGGCAATTTATCAATTCATTGGCACAATATCGTTAACTTCATCTTTTAAAAGAGAAGTATGGCACTAGGAAAGTTGATATGTGACATAACAGATCATTCATCTGTAGGCTATGTGCATAGCACTTTATTTTAAGCATCAATTTGTTCCCATGTTCTTACCCAAACTGGGTGCAGCAGCTGTTAAACTCTGTAATATCCCTCAAAACACAGGGATGCCGATTCGCACGGGATAAGTATTATCAGAGGACCTTAGAGTTTGCCGAAAAACAGTAGGTTTTTAGGGCTGGGATAATAACCTTCCTGCCAGGTAAAAATGACTGACATGGTAGATTCGGGCGGGACTAAAATTACGGATGCCGCTGTAAAATGTATCCCCTCTGAATAGGGCTAAAGAATGGCCTTCACACACACCTCAAACACGCTCAGTCTACCATTATGGGCAGGTCAATAATATAAAATGGCGTCCTTTCATCTATATTACTTAATCTGCACTGATGTGAAAATTAACAAGACAGGTGAAATAACTGGACAGTTGATATTTGAATCCTTGGTTAACATCCAACATGTTGTTTTCGTTTCCTTTTACTGAAGATCAGTAAGCTGAAGGATGGTCTCACTACTGGTGTCCCCCAGGGCTCAATACAAAGTCCTCACTGATTATATACTGAACAAAAATATAAACGCAACATGCAACAATTTGAAAGATTTTACAAAGTCACAGTTCATATAAGGAAATCAGTCAATTGAAATAAATTCATTATGCCCTAATCTATGGATTTAACATGACTGGGAATCAGTGGCGGCTCCTGAAAAAATTCTCAGGGGGGGCAATTTTTCTGATGATTTAGGTGACCTACACACATTTTTTAAAAGATATGTCCAGCAACAACATGAAGACAGGGGCAGCATATAAGTCAATACCAGAAGCATTTATTGACTGATCTCAAAAGTGTTGGCTTACAAAATCAAAATAAGTTATCACAGTAAAAATAATCAAGGGTGTTCTTTCACATTCCTCAACACTGCATAAACAATATGCATTTCCATAAACAAATGAAATATCAGCTGAAAATACAGCATCTTGGTATTTGTTCAGATTGCAGGATCAACAAGAGCTTTTACCACATTTTTTGCCTCATGGTTGAATTGGAAATATGTGCACCTGAGCATAATTCACAACAAGCAAGCAGGAGCTTTTGATAGAGGCTACTGAAAACATTGATGCAAGTTATTGGTAATAAGACATTTTTATAGACTTCCATATTCTGCCCTCTTGTATAGATTTGTGAAAATGAACAGTGATAGACATTTTGCTTGAAAACAGAATTTGAAAGTAATTTCTAGAAAAGGTAAACACAGCTATCTGTATGGCTTTGTAAAAATGAACAACCATATTCTGGCCAATTGTATAGATTTGTAAATATGAACAACCATATTCTGGCCAATTGTATAGATTTGTAAAAATGAACATGAACAGATATTTTTTTTTGTTTTACTTTTTTTTAAATGAAAAATAACTATTTTAAACAACATCAACTGTGAACTGATTTGGGCGTGTGTGTGTTAAAGAGACAGGGAGGGAGGGACAAAGAGAGAGAGAGGCTACATTACTTGTACTGAAACTGTTCTCTTCTCTGTTTCAATACAGCAAAGCGTTCAATGACTTTCTCATTGAAATCAGGCATGCTGAGGACTAGTTCCCTCTCCATGGAAAGCATGGCCAGTGCATGCAGACGTTCCTGGCCCATTGAATTTCGCAGGAATGTCTTAACTCGTGTCAAAGTTGAGAAACATCTCTCAGCTTCAGCTGTTGTCATGGGAGTAGTTATGAGGATGTTCAACAGAGTCACAGTCTCAGAGAACGTCTCCTGGAGGTTGTAGCTCATGAGAACCTGGTACAGTGCCAGTGCACCACAGCCTCCCTTGAATTCAGGATTCTCATAGATCAGAGATAGTTCTGTCTTGAGCTTTGCCTTGCTCAGCATGGGGTATGCATTCACAGTGGCATTCAGAGCCTCATCAGGAAATGAATGGCAGTACCTTTCAAACATGTCTGCTTGCAGTAAGGTAGCACTCACAAGGTGGCCAGAGAAAGAGAACCTTTCTTTGATGTGATCCAGGATGGTGTTGCAGACCTCTTCAGACAGCCTCTGCTTCTCCTCTTCTCTCAAAGCTGTTCTGGGTCTTTTGGCTCCTGTTGCTTCTTGCAGCTGCTGTTGAGAGGAGTCCCTGAAGGCAAACAGACCAATGTGTTTGTTGGCTTTGTACAGTATTGTTGTCTATGTGATGCACAGGTATATGCAATGTATCCATGATGTATAGTACAAATACTTCAGTTCCACTTAAAATGGGCAGGGATGCATAAAGTCTTTAGTGTTTAAGTTAGCCTTTGTGTCTCACATAGCCTGGATGTTCAGCACAGTATACAGTGGTGCTCATAAGCTTATGATCCCATGCTAAAGTTGACTAAAAAGAGGAATAAAAAAGAAAAGAAAATTGGTGTCCATAAAGGTTGGATTTTCCAACTTTTTTAATTAAGTCATTAAGATAAATTTCCAAAAGATTATTTTTTTATTTTTTTATTCCTCTTTTTAGTCAACTTTAGAATGTGTTCATACACTTATGAGCACCACTGCACAGTACACATAGTATATAAAATAAAATAGATTACACCACTGGCCATATATAATGAGAATAATGTAATTTCAAACACAAATGCAGTCTCCTTTCATGCATACATTTTCAAATAAAGCTCTGCTTTGAGAAAGATCGAATGATATTGTTTAATCTTACCTTATGGCCTGCACACTGCTTGTGAAGCTGTCGAGGGCACTTTTGATAAAGACAGCATCGATGTCCTTCTTCTGTAGCTTCTGGTACAGAATGTCGACGTGGGGCATGATTTTGTGAAAAAGCCGCAGGAAAAAAATAAAATCTTCATCATGCAGCATCCTCACGTAGCCAGATGCCTCTCTCACTGTGCCCTGGTCAAATGAACCCAATGAACCCGTCCGGATGGCTTCAAAACATTCTATTAGGTCGTCTCGATTCTCGTAGACAGTGTTCACGACTCTGCTGTTGAAGTTCCACCGTGTGGATGAAGGTCTGGGCAGTCTTCGTGCAACAGTCTGGTCAAGAATGCTGGTGCGTTTGGGTGACCGGGAAAAAAAAGTTGTAATCCCGCTCAGATCGGAAAAGAAAATGTTCACTTTTTTGATGCGAGAAGTAGCTTGCTGCATGATCAAATTCAGCTGATGCGCATAGCAATGCACGTAATGGGCATTCTTGAAATGCTCACGCACCTTTTTCTGCACACCAGCCTTCTCTCCCCTCATCACACTGGCTCCATCGTAAGCTTGCGCAATGAGTTTGACTTTCTCGTCATCGGCAAAAAGACCGTTCAGTCTCTCCAAAAGTACACTGGCGATTGAGACTGAGGTTGATTCCGAGATGGGAAGGAACTCAAAAAATCGCTCCTGCACTTTGTGCTTGCTATCTATGTACCTCAGCACAAGCACCAACTGTGTCTGTGTAGAAACGTCCGTGGTCTCGTCAGCTTGGATAGCTACGAAGTTCGCAGACTTCACCTCCTCCACAATATGTTCCCTCGTGACCGCTAGCATACACTCCAGTAGCTCGTTTTGAATGGTCTTTGATGTGCCCTTGAAAACTTTAGCATTTTTAAGATGGTCATCAAACACCTCATCTAATTGTGCCACAAAGTTGACAAGTCCAAGAAAAATACCAGGGTTGGTGGAGCCCTCAGTTTCATCTTTGCCTCGCAAAGTTAACTCAAACACGCCGCAAAACTTCACACACTGGATTAGCCGGCTGAGGATATGGCGGTTCTTGCTAACCTCATCGTTGTGGCGGCGGACAGCTAGCCTGTATCCCTCATCCAGTTGAGTGGCAATATTCACTCTCCCCAAAGCAGAAATTCTCAAACAGCTATCCATGTGGGTCTTTGACAGCTCATGTTTCTTAATCTTTTCTGAAAGATGGTGCATGTCGGTTACACCAGTCGCTGTCCAAGCGGTGCTGTCTGCCGTGCCGCCTTCAGGGTGAATGAGTAAGCAGGGGTAGCAGAAAACTGCATTAGCTACATCGCAGCCTGCTAGCCAGGTTTTTCGTTCATACCAATTTTTGGAAAATCCTCGGGTGTAGGACTTCCCCCCTTTAGTAGAAACCTGTTGAATTATTAAATTTGGTCTGGGAGGTCCTAATTGTTTCGTTGCCAATTTATCTTCATTTGTTCGCCGACAAAAAGGAAATTCTTTCAAAGACACAACCGAGTTGCACTGAAGCCTAGCCATGTTGATAGTAGTAGTGAATTGATTGACGCTGCTACCCTCTCTTTTCTTAGTTACATTCATGTGACGAAAGCGCGTAAGTGCAAGCCCACAGACACCCATTGAGATTGTATTGAAGGCTCTGAAATTTGAAAAAAATAGATTTTACATGGGAGTCTATGACAGAAGTTCTGGGCGATTTTCAATCTGACTGAAATCGCCCCAAAAGGGGGTGGAGCCATTTGAAGCACGACTTTAGCCTGATTCGACATTTAGTGGCAGTGTGGCACTGTGGCAGATCAGACGTATAGATTACAACACTGATAACTACTGTTGCCGTGATATAATTGATTAGAAAAAAAATCCCTTCCTTTTCCCGTTTGGCAGTGCGTCGCCCATATCGCCCTATTGAACAGGCCGTCCCTGCTGGGAATACAGATATGCATCTGTTGGTCACAGATACCTTTAAAAAAAAGTAAGGGTGTGGATCAGAAAACCAGTCAGTATCTCATGTGACCACCATTTGCCTCATGCAGCGAGACACAGCTCTTTCGCATAGAGTTGATCAGGCTGTTGATTGTGGCCTGTGGAATGTTGTCCCACTCTTCAAAGGTTGTGCGAAGTTGCCGGATATTGGCGGGAACTGGAACACGCGGTTGTACACGTTGATCCAGAGCATTCCAAACATGCTCAATGAGTGACATGTCTGGTGAGTATGCAGGAAGAACTGGGACATTTTCAGCTTCCAGGAATTGTGTACAGATCCTTACAACATGGGGCCATACACGTGGTCTGCGGTTGTGAGGCCGGTTGGGCGTACTACCAAATTCTCTAAAACAACGTTGGAGGGCTTTTGGTAGAGAAATAACATTCAATTATCTGGCAACAGCTCTGGTGGACATTCCTGCAGTCAGCATGTGAATTGCACGCTCCCTCAAAACCTGAGACATCTGTGGCATTGTGTGACAAAACTGCACATTTTAGAATGGCCTTTTATTGTCCCCAGCACAAGGTGCACCTGTGTAATGATCATGCTGTTTAATCAGCTTCTTGATATGCCACACCTGTCAGGTGGATGGATTATCTTGGCAAAGGAGAAATGCTCACTAACAGGGATGTAGACAAATTTGTCCACCAAATTTGAGAGAAATAAGCTTTTTGTGCGTATGGAACATTTCTGGGATCTTTACATGTCGCGTTTATATTTTTGTTCAGTCTAAATTGCTGTGGATAACATCATCTGTTAAATTACTAAAGTCTGAAATGTAAAACTGCTTGAGTCATAGCAGTTAACAGCACTGGAATAACCCTCGACACTTACACAATACAGATACAGCCAACAAAGCTTAAATCAAAGGAATTTATTTTATTTTGTGAAAACTTTTCTCCACACAGCAGCCAAGCTTCAGCACTGGTGGTACATTAGCATCAAGACAAGATTTCAAAGATCTTTACATGGCTATAAAAATGTCCTCCCTCACTGAGGAAAATGGTTAACAAACCACTCCGATTCTCATCAAAACATGACAAATATTATTTACTGGATTATTTACAAAACCATACATTATTATACAGAATCATCAACAGTTACACCTCTACAGTGTGACTCAGGACTCAAAAGTAGTGGAGGAGATTATACCAGAAATCATGTCCACAATTAGCCTGTCAAGGAGAACGAGTAAGAAATTGTTTTGCTAGCCAGCCAGAGACCAAATGGCACACTTTGACTCCTAGCATAGTGCTCTTGTTGCACTGTAACAGTGTATATAAAGGAGAAAGTCAAATGTTTTAAATTAGCCATTTGAAAGTTAGCATGGCTTTATCCCACTGCTGTGTCATTGCAGCTGAATACACTTACATTTCTAATATAGTTTAACTCGTATCTGGTTCAGTGGCTTTAAATGGCATGGCATTAATACATAATAATGATGTAATTGATTATACAAATTGACCTATAAGTACCTTAACAAATGTACTTACAAGTAGACTAAATAATTAGCTGTTGGGTGAATTCAACAAATTATATAGTTAAATGGACAGAATCATTAGATGCCCGGGTTGGCTGAATGAGAAAATATTTTATTGCACCTCTTCATAGAAATAAAGCTTTTTTATGTTATGACTTTAATTAACTGAGGAAGATGTTCCACATATCTATCTATACGGCGTTCATCAGGGATAACATTGGACAATAGGCCTATCTCCCAAACCAATGCTGTAGGTACAGATCATCTTCTCCAATGGTATCATTTTCAATGCTAACAGGACAGAAACAGTATGTATAGGGATGTGGAAGCACTTTCCTAATAGAGACCAGGATCCATTTCAAATGCTGATTAAGGTTATAAACTAAGTGCAAGTTAAGAAAGAGGACAGTTAGTAGTATTTGTGGACGTGGTCTCTCCCCTTTGACAGAGAAGTTTGGACTTGAGACATGCAAGACAGCTGCTCCTCACAATCATCTGAGAAGATCATATAAATCATCCCCATACTTGGTTCACAGATGGGGATTTGTCATGTGCTCCCCACAGCTTGAGAGTTCATAAAAATGGAATCCACGAGTTCATCTGACTCTGGGGAAGTAGATAAAGGGCTATCATTGCCAAAATCCTGAAGTATCCCTTTCAGACACTCACTGAACGACATTCTGGCTTTCGTTTTGCTATGTATAACTTCATAAAGCCTGTCAGTTGTGATTTACCCAGGCTTTAAAGGAAAACTCCACCCAAAAACTATCTTTTGGTATTTGTTTTATTAGTCCATTGTTGATATAGTACCAAAATATTTTTAATGACAGTGATCAAGTTAGGATGTATAACTTTCAAAATACAGAAATACAGCCGGTATGATTCATTTTGCATGATGCAACATGCATCATACAGGCTGTATTTCTGTATTTAGAAAGTTATACATCTTGAAAACGTGACTGCTCAACAATGGACAAATGAAACAAATACCAAAAGACAGTTTTTGGTAGAGTTTTCCTTTAAAGCCTGGGTAAATCACAACTGACAAGCTTTATGGATTTTACTTTAGGGTGTTTATGCGTCTATGTCTATGGGTCTACCATTCGGACTGAACGATGTTCAATGTGCCGGTTCAATACACTTGCATAGGGAAGGTCCTTCTCAACTACCAAACCAAACGGCTTTTGGGGAATTCTGTGTTTGAAAATATTAGAGCATGAGCAGGATACAAAAGACGGAATTCCAATACACCGCTCAATTGCAAATTCTCTCTCTTTGATTCAAAATACTACTGTTTCAGTCCACCAACCTTTATCCGAGCATGATCTGCCCAAAATGTTGGCATTCCAAATAAAAACGCTAAACGTTCCAAGCAAACAGTGTACAGGACCCGTCATGCTGCATCCTTCGACACAACAGTACTTCTAGACTTCTACTAGCGGATCTAAAACACTCTGCCAAAATGCCTCCTTTAAAGCTTGAGCTTGAGGAATGTTTGACTTGAGCTAGAACGTTCAACCAAAAATTCTGGCTTCTTCACGGTTTGAGCTTGAGCCAGGGGTGGACGATGGTGAGGATGGAGAGAACCGAGGAGGCCAGGCCACAGGCCCCCACGAAGCCCTGGCCGGTGGGGTAGATGCCCAGCCGGTCCAACGGGATAAACACATCGCATGCGTTCTTCAGCAGGTCCAGCAGCAGTGGTGGGTTGCTGCGCAGCACCATCCCCAGCAGGTGGAACTGTCTGCCGAGGCGTTCGGACAGAAGGGGTAATATGGCCGCGGGGAAGGAGGAGGAAGAGGGGTGGGGGTGGGAGAGGTCGCCGTTCTCGGGGGATGGAGAGGAGGGAGGGAAAGTCCAGGTAGCATTTGACCCCCCGTGGGAGGAGCGGGCCTCACGCTCCATAAGCAGGCGGATCTCGTAGGCGTCCCGGGTTAGGTTAAGGATGAGGGCAAAGAGGTAGTACCTGTAGAGAGAGAGAGAGAAATGTGTGAGAGCGTGTGAGACAGAGGGAGATTCATGTAAAATATGAGAGTAAAGCTAGTGCAAGACCGGAAGAAAGGATGTAGAAGACATTAAACAAAATAAAAAGTGGCAGAGGGAAAAGAGGGACAGTTAGAGGAATTAGAGAATAAAAGTGATCGAAAAAATACACTATACAGTGGGGGGAAAAAGTATTCAGTCAGCCACCAATTGTGCAAGTTCTCCCACTTAAAAAGATGAGGCCTGTCATAGGTACACGTCAACTATGACAGACAAAATGAGAAAAAAAATTCCAAAAAATCACATTGTAGGATTTTTTATGATTTTATTTGCAAATTATGGTAGAAAATAAGTATTTGGTCAATAACAAAAGTTTCTCAATACTTTGTTATATACCCTTTGTTGGCAATGACACAGGTCAAACGTTTTCTGTAAGTCTTCACAAGGTTTTCACACACTGTTGCTGGTATTTTGGCCCATTCCTCCATGCAGATCTCCTCTAGAGCAGTGATGTTTTGGGGCTATCGCTGGGCAACACAGACTTTCAACTCCCTCCAAAGATTTTCTATGGGGTTGAGATCTGGAGACTGGCTAGGCCACTCCAGGACCTTGAAATGCTTTTTACGAAGCCACTCCTTCGTTGCCCGGGCGGTGTGTTTGGGATCATTGTCATGCTGAAAGACCCAGCCACGTTTCATCTTCAATGCCCTTGCTGATGGAAGGAGGTTTTCACTCAAAATCTCACGATACATGGCCCCATTCATTCTTTCCTTTACACGGATCAGTCGTCCTGGTCCCTTTGCATAAAAACAGCCCCAAAGCATGATGTTTCCACCCCCATGCTTCACAGTAGGTATGGTGTTCTTTGGATGCAACTCAGCATTCTTTGTCCTCCAAACACGACGAGTTGAGTTTTTACCAAAAAGTTCTATTTTGGTTTCATCTGACCATATGACATTCTCCCAATCCTCTTCTGGATCATCCAAATGCACTCTAGCAAACTTCAGACGGGCCTGGACATGTACTGGCTTAAGCAGGGGGACACGTCTGGCACTGCAGGATTTGAGTCCCTGGTGGCGTAGTGTGTTACTGATGGTAGGCTTTGTTTCTTTGGTCCCAGCTCTCTGCAGGTCATTCACTAGGCCCCCCCCCCGTGTGGTTCTGGGATTTTTGCTCACCGTTCTTGTGATCATTTTGACCCCACGGGGTGAGATCTTGCATGGAGCCCCAGATCGAGGGAGATTATCAGTGGTCTTGTATGTCTTCCATTTCCTAATAATTGCTCCCACAGTTGATTTCTTCAAACCAAGCTGCTTACCTATTGCAGATTGTCTTCCCAGCCTGGTGCAGGTCTACAATTTTGTTTCTGGTGTCCTTTGACAGCTCTTTGGTCTTGGCCATAGTGGAGTTTGAGGTTGTGGACAGGTGTCTTTTATACTGATAACAAGTTCAAACAGGTGCCATTAATACAGGTAACGAGTGGAGGACAGAGGAGCCTCTTAAAGAAGAAGTTACAGGTCTGTGAGAGCCAGAAATCTTGCTTGTTTGTAGGTGACCAAATACTTATTTTCCACCATAATTTGCAAATAAATTCATAAAAAATCCTACAATGTGATTTTCTGGAGAAAAAAAATCTCAATTTGTCTGTCATAGTTGACGTGTATCTATGATGAAAATTACAGGCCTCTCTCATCTTTTTAAGTGGGAGAACTTGCACAATTGGTGGCTGACTAAATACTTTTCACCCCCACTGTATATACAAAAGTATGAGGACACCCCTTCAGTTTAGTGGATTTGGTTATTTCAGCCACACCCGTTGCTGACAGGTGTATAAAATCGAGCACACTGCCATGCAATCTCCATAGACAAACATTGGCAGTAGAATGGCCTTACTGAAGAGCGCCGTCATTTTTTTTTTTTTTTTTTTTTAGGATGCCACCTTTCCAACAAGTCAGTTCTTCAAATTTCTGCCCTGTTAGAGCTGCCCCGGTCAACTGTAAGGGCTGTTATTGTGAAGTGGAAAACGTCTAGGAGCAACAACGGCTCAGCCGCGAAGTGGTAGGCCATGCAAGCTCAGAAAACGGGACCGCCAAGTGCTGAAGTGCATAGCGCGTAAAAATCATCTGTCCTCGGTTACAATATTCACTACAGAGTTATAAACTGCCTCTGGAAGCAACGTCAGCACAATAACTGTTCGTTGGGAGCTTCATGAAATGGGTTTCAATGGCCAAGCAGCCATACACAAGCCTAAGATCACCAAGCTTGCCGCCATTGGACTCTGGAGCAATGGAAACGTTTTCTCTGGAGTGATGAATCACGCTTCACCATCTGACAGTCTGACGGACACATCTGGGTTTGGTGGATGCCAGGAGAACGCTACCTGCCCCAATGCATAATGCCAACTGTAAAGTTTGGTGGAGGAGGAATAATGGTCTGGCGCTGTTTTTCATGGTTCAGGCTAGGCCCCTTAGTTCCAGTGAAGGGAAATATTAATGCTACGGCATACAGTGACATTCTAGACGATTTTGTGCGTCCAACTTTGTGGCAACAGTTTGAGAAAAGCCCTTTCCTGTTTCAGCATGACAATTCCCCCGTGCACAAAGTGAGGTCCATACCGAAATGGTTTGTCGAGGTCGGTGTGGAAGAACAGAGCCCTGACCTCAACCCTATCGAACGCCTTTGGGATGAATTGGAACACAGACTGCGAGCCAGGCCTAATCGCCCAACATCAGTGCCCGACCTCACTAATGCTCTTGTGGCTGAATGGAAGCAAGTCCCCGCAGCAATGTTCCAACATCTAGTGGAAAGCCTTCCCATAAGAGAGGATGATGTTATAGCAGCAAAGGGGGGACCAACTCCATATTAATGCCCATGGAATGAGATGTTCGACGAGCAGGTGTCCACATACTTTTGGTCATGTAGCGTAGCTCTAGGGAGAGAGAATGTAGGTAACAACTGCCAATAATAGTAATGTTCACTACAGGATTCCCGATTACCATGGACAACTCAAATACTGATTCCTAATACGGTGTATTTTAGGGCTTAAGGTTCCCAATTATAACAGTCACCTGAAGGATCTCTGGCTCCACTTGTCCTGGTCCAACTTGGGCAGGAGGCCCGCTTTGCCGGCCCACAGCACGTTGTCACAGGCGAAGTACATGGCCTTGTTGAGGTGGGCCACGGTCAGGCAGAGACGCAGCACGCTGTCTGAGAGGTGCATTGCACGCTTCGCTGCCTCCACAGCCTCTGCAGAGTTCCCCAGACGCATCACTGGCGAGAGAGAGATGTGAGACCCAGGAAACTGAACTGAGGCACAGTGAAATACCAATGGATGTACAGAGAGTAAGCCTGAGCCATAATCGTGAGACACAGAGGTGCAGCATTGACTTACAAACATTGACTTACACTTCCTTGTTAGGCTCATATGAGCTTCCAGTTGTTTCACCATCTTCAGGCGCTCAATGCCTGCCCCACCCTTCTGGAGAGTGTAGCCTAGCAACGTACATGCGTACTGTGCAGCCCTGTGTGAACACAGAAAATGAATCAAATGTGTGTCAAAAACTGATTATATCTATGTTACTATATAGTTTAGTCATTGTTTGCATCTTGTGATGAATAACTTGGGCACAATGTGTGTTTTCATGTCAAGGGCAACTGGTACTTTCATGTAGCTAGCCATCAGTATAATACCAAATGTATTTGGGACTATGGCCACTTGATAGGGAAAGGCTGGAAATTAGCATTGTGCATGAGACCCCCTCAGGCCCCCTTAAATTCGAAACCAAATATGAGCTGTGGCGCAGTACCCAATAAAACGGGCAAGCAGGTAGTGACAACAGCAGCCAAAAACCTACCAAAGTCGAGAACTGAATGGTACAAAAGGTCACCCACATCGACTTTTAATAAACATATTTTTTGTTATTTGTATTTTTTTCGTCCTCTTATACATTCATGTTTTGTATGCTTATGTGGATTTCAGTTTGCATTGCCTGCTAACGTTCGTGCTAGCTCGCTTTAAGCGGACGAAACTCCCTAGCTAACGTTACTGTATCTGGCTGTAATGAATTTAACTTGAAACCTGCCAGCTGATTCTGACTTGTTGACATTACATATTACTGTCTGAGAAATCTCAACTCTTATATGACATTTTAGCTAGCGACTGTACCTGAAAACTCGCTCCTTGGCTTGGCTCTGCGCACTGAATCGAACCCAAGAGTCCATTCTCACGACAGAGGTACCACTTGCGTTCACTTGCAACCGTGGATTAGGCCTGTGCTGTGTTAGCTAGCAAACCACAACGTTCTATACAGTCTTCTGGCAAGAGCGGCCCAATGCTATATACACAGTTCAATATGTCCACAATGTGCCCCACACGTCTGCCAACAGCTTGTAAAATGTTGATTGATTTTGTTACTTAAAAGTGCTAAAGAGTTAGCTTCACAACACGGACAACTTCACATCGCCTTTAACCATGGACGGAATCTGTGGAGGGACAAAAAGGCAAAATACCTTTCACAGAGTATTCATTAGCTACGTAACTGATAGGAAGTTCGTGCACAGCACAGGATATTGATTGTATTGTACATGGCATTAGTCGTTTCGTCATTTTCAGTGGAGCACGCTATTGTACAATAAGCGATAACATAAATGAAAACGAACAATTGTAGTTATTCGAAAACAATATTCAAGCCAAGGCAACGCATTGCCGTGGATTATATTTGCTGCGAAACCTCATACCGCTACAGGGGGGCGACTCACACACACAATGAGGCCAGACAAAACTCACACACAACCAACATTTCGAAAAAAATGGCAGTACATTTTATTTGAGTGTGTTAATAGAAAATAAATTAAGGAAAATAATAATCATGATCAAGAGGAATAAAACAAACAAAAAACACATAATATACTCCCATATGTGGCACTACCAGATCCACGGAGTGCTGAAATAATAAGTGCACAACCATTGTGCTACAGGTCAGTGGGTAATAAGGGAGTGTGAATCACTCTGGAGAGGTACTGTACTTGGCATTGTCTCTATTTACTGAAACACTAGAAACATTATATGACGACAACCCTGTTGTAGGCAGAGCAAAATTAAAATGCCATCTACGCCCATCAAATTCCATTCTAAAAAGAAAAAATCCAGTGATTTATGTAATTTGGATGGAATCAACATCGTTCCCATGCCAATTATCAGCCCATTCAGGTCGAGTATAGATCAGTGGACCATATTAGGCAATGCTGCACAGTAATGTCTTGTCAACATCAACACCACCTGTGTATTAAATATCCTCTGCAACTCAGTTCACAACTGTCAAAGTATTCCCACTGCAACATGGCACCAACCCTGAGTACAGGCTGGTCAGTTTACAAACACTAAGCAATAACCCATGAAGGCTTTTCAATTGAAATGGAGAGGGACCTCAATGCACAGTGAATGCTATCAGAACGTCTTGTTTTCATCATCTTCCATATTACAATATTTTCATTATTTCCATCCTTCTCTTTCCTTTTCCTTGGCTGGCAAGATATTCCACATCCTTTGGGACTCTCCCTCTAATCTTCAAACTCACGTCTCATACCCCTTCGCATTTACCAACCAACCACCTTTAAATCAAACTTTAAGTTCACTCCTCAATACCTGTGCCACTTTACCTACTGTATGACCTTCTCAATATTCTGCTCCTTTGGGCCCCACAGCCTTTGCTCGACCTTCCCGTTCCCTCCCCAATTCCCCATAATCTCTATCTCTCTTCAAGCCTCCATCTCTTCAGGCCTCCAACCCCTTCCCTCCCTCCCTGTGAGGTACATAGTTACACCTAAACGTCTCATCTCTGGCTCTCCATCAAAGAGAAATGTCGTAACTTCAGGCAAACTCCACGCTGTCTCAGCATTAAAAAAAATATTCAACAACACTACAGTCAATTGGTTTCATTGGATACTAAAATGCTAACGTCGACTGTTGTTAAAAGCCAGACCCAATTTTCTGCACAATGAGCATACGGTACATCAGCACGGTTCCTGCCTTCTCTAATGCGCACAAGAGGCTATTCTCTTCAGTAACGATTGTTAGTTCAGTTGCCCATTCCAAACACTCATAATCTAACTCAGATAAGAGTCATTGAT
This sequence comes from Coregonus lavaretus, assembly GCF_964263955.1. Lineage (NCBI taxonomy): Eukaryota > Metazoa > Chordata > Actinopteri > Salmoniformes > Salmonidae > Coregonus > Coregonus lavaretus. Next base: position 23,972,180 of record NC_139994.1, read on the forward strand.
CTCCTCGTGGGAGTTGGAACGAGGAATTGGGGCTGTAAGGGTACCACTGGAGGACTGTCGTATCCCACAGTGCCCCTCTCTCAGTGCTCAGAGTGCTGTTTCTTGTGGAAGGTGCAGCGCATGCGGCTCCAAAATGAGTGGCTTCTCCTGGTCTTCCGCTCACTGCCGCGGACCGACTCGGCCTCGCGCTGGCGAATCTGGCGGACCAGGGCGGCGAACACCTCGTCGATGTAGTAGCGAAATGCCGCGGAGGTCTCGAAGAAGGGGCACTGGAACTCCCTGGCCAGCTCCTTTCCCTCCTCTACTGACACCTAGTGGAGTGGAGGGAAATGCCATGTTGAAAAATCCTGTATCCTTGTAAATCTACAGATCCCCTGTCTCCTTGGTAAATCTACAGATTCCCTGGCTCCTTAGTAAATCTATAGATTTACCGGGGAATCTATACATATACCATACCAGTCAGACAGGCAATCTGTAAATCTCCCAGTAAATGTGTGACGTTTGGCCTTTTGAATAGCAGTAAGATTTTAATGCCGCAAGATAGTGGGCAAAACCTACTTTAGTGCCAAGACTACCAATGTGCGTCCCTCTCCCCCTCCCTCCTTCCTTCTTTCCCACAATTCTCACCTGTCGGAGATGGGTCAGGTCAGACTTGTTGCCCACCAGTACCACTGGTGTGTTGGCGGTGCGGCGCACACGGTCAATGAGCTGCTTGAACTGGCGCGCCTCCTGTAAGCTCCGCCTATCTGTGATGGAGTAGGAGATGATGAAGCCCTCGCCTGCCCGCATGTACTGGTCCCGCATGGCTGTGAACTCCGCCTGGAGAGGGGCGTGTGTGAGAGTGAGAGAGAGAGAGAGAGTGAGAGGGAGAGGGAGAGAGGAAAAAGGAGAGTGAGTGATTAAGGACTGATACAGAAAGGATAACAGCAAAATATTTAGATAACATTACATATCCAGATGCCACACACACACACATCCATGTACTGGTATGAGTGTGAGCGAAAGTGTGTGTGTGTGTGTGTGTCTGTATGCCTGAGAGCATCCAGAGAATCAATCACCAATACATCGTTCTGTCTGTCCTACAAGCTACTAGAGGAAGAACATGGAGACCCACTGAAAAATATTTGAATTTAGATTACTAAGAAGTTAAGGGTCACTTGACACAGTGGACTGTCTAGGTCACTCCGAGCAATAGCTCTCTAAACACAATGCCCTGTGTGTGGACACTTCCCTGACGTTGGTACGGTACGAACAAACCCAGTCATGGGCATATATTTTAGAACATGTACATGACCATTTATAGAAAATGACTAATATCCTAAGTGAGCCATGCATGTGTCTATGGATGAGTCAGAGAGGCAAAGACACCTTGCGGGGAGCGGGTGAGAGATGATGTACGTTTGTGGAAAAAGAAAGGGAGTAGATGGAGTGAGCGTTACTTAAAAGGAAGTTGAGAAGAATAAGGACTTGGATGTTATGACGATGAAGGGGAGATATGAAAGAATGAAATATGTTATTCTGGGTTTGCTTTGGCAATGTAAGATAATTACTTATCAATGATAAGTTATCATGCTAATAAGAATGATTGAATTGAATGTAATTGAGAGACAGGGACAGACAGTCAGAAAGGATTGATTTAAAGGAAAGTGAGCATTGGGATAGAGGGAGAGGGTTTCCCCTCCTCTTCTCGATTGCTCTATCTGAACTAATGTGAAAGAACTGGACAGATGAAAGCAAATTCCCAGTCCTTCCAAGGTGTTTTTTCATATTGCTTTCACCTATCCTATGTTTACAGATCAGTAGATTAAGGAGAGGAGGCGAGGAAGCCATTTTAGACTATTGAGAATGAGATGCAGCCAAAGAAGGTGGAGACGTGACGTTTCAATGGAAGCCATTTGTGAGGAAGTTACCTGTCCTGCTGTGTCCAGGATGTCCAGGTTGGCTGGTTCATCATCGATGCGGATCTGTGTCTTGTATGCATCCTCTGGGAGAGACATTGAGTGGTATTTTAATGGCTATACAGGATTATTGTGTAGTTACATGTCATAGGCGGTGGTTCATCAACTCTGGTCAATGCTATGGAGCGCCTGTGTGCGCTTTATCAAGTCACGACAGGTGTTCTGTTGTTTTGGACTTGCGGTTCCTTATATGAGTTCTGACATTTCAGGCTCGCAGGTAAGTATTGTTCTTGGAACCGTGGGATCTATGGACTTGCGCATAGTGGCAGCGTGTCAGTGTGCATAGCCAAGTTGCAGCAGGTTCTGGTTCCCTATATGGGACTCTGACAGTTCAGGCTTCTCAGGTAAGTATTAGGGAAAAGGGTGACTTCTGTAACCCCTTTTTGCCGTGGGCCTCATTGTTTGGTACCCTGTGAGTCGGTTTGGGGCGTGATTGTATGTCCCTATAGTATGTTATACAGAGTGGCCGACTGAATGGAACATACAGTTATGAATATAACTACTGTTCCCTGAAGGATGGAACGAGGTATAACATATTTTGGCTCGCTGAAAAGTGTTACTGAATTGAGGAAATGGATGCGAGCCCCGGTATTATAGTCAGGAAGGCGGTGCTTCTGAGGGCGGGCTCGGCATCCATTGGCCCGTTGTGTGTGATTTCAGTTTTTCAGGTGAATATGATTGGCTGTTGACTCCCCATAGTATGTTATACCTCGTTCCCTCCTTCAGTACGTTTTGTTGATGGTGGTGGAAAAACACTGTCTCAAGCACCACTCCAGAATATCCCATAAGTGTTCAATTGGGTTGAGATCTGGTGACTGAG